>NC_062226.1:25782498-26407498 GCF_902686445.1 Sciurus carolinensis
TGTTGATATACCTATATTTCTCACTAAAAATCCTCTTTTCTTAATTTTAGTACTATTTCTAAAACCCTTGGTTACACAGTTTCACAACAAACTAAAAACAGAACACCGAAAATGATTTTCATTGTTTCCTTTTTAAAGGAATCTTAAAGCACTATATCAAAAATAGACACTAATTTCAACTCCCTATGAAGCTAAAATAAGAGCCGGGGTATGGAACAGTGGTAGAGCCTTTGACTAGTATGCATGAGGCCGAGTTGATTCCCACCAAAGGAGGGGCGGGGGAGATGGAATAGAATTAGTTAGAACAGTTGTCTGGAAAAACATTTTGAAGTATTAGGTTTTACATTTAAATTAATAGCAACAATTTATATAAATAATAACAAAAAGTTAAGGAAGCCACTGTAACAATGAGCTTACTGAAAATATACTTATGTAATATACTAATTATATTCCCTGCAAATAAAGTGGAAGATAAATGCAGTTGAAAATTTATACAAATGTTACTGACTCTAAGATAATCATCCATATAAAGTGCTTGAGGAGTAGTATAAATCTTTCAGAGCACAAGTACTGCAGTGGAGTGTGGAGTCACTGCACAATTTCAACAGACCACAGACATTTAAAAAAATTCAAATCTTAGGTTTTGGTAATTCTAATATTAATTCTGAATATGATGCTGATAGTCATAGTGGCAAAATGACACCAAAATTTATCACTACAAAGAATCAAAGACAAAGAGACATTTTATGTAGTTTGGTCTAAAAATCATTCAACAGTTGACTGTACTTTAACTTTCATCCTCCAACTTACTAGTACACAAACAGTAAGGGAATATTCAAGAAGAATTCGATTCTATTAGTAGTTATCAATCCACCCAATGTTGACTATTACTTTTGAGCACACTGAAAAGTTCCTCATACCACATGATTTACTTTCCATACCTTTCAGAATTTATTACATACCATACACATATTTACAATGAAAAGTACTGATATCAAGTCAATTTGTTTCACAACTGTAAAAAGGTTAGGAACTCTCTGTTTAAGAAAGTAAAGATAGAAAACTTTATGAGATAAACTTAATACCTTCCATTGATTAAATAATTGATTTCATTTACAGGCCTCGAACAAACTACCATAATCTTCACACCTCTGCAGGTATTACTGCTATTCAGAAGATGAGATTAAGTTGCCCAAAGTCTTAGGAAATGAGTTAGAGCCACAAAAGGAAAGCAGTTCTATTTAATAGCAAGGCCTCAGCTTTAAAAATGTATTTGTGTGTGTGTGTGTGTGTGTGCACACACACAGAGGTATACAGAGATGGGCAGTAAGTTGCTGGGTTAAACCTCGCATTATAAACCAAACAGTGTACAGCAGTCCAGTTCCAGAACATACAAATTTATACTCATGACACTTTCAAGATTCTTGACATAAAGTTGAATTAACTTCAACAGCGTCACTTTTTGCAGTCAGAAATAGGGAAGACGGCATTAGAATTTATCACGTGAACTTGTGAAGTATTTAAGACTTCACCAGCTGAAGCGATTTGCAGTTTTTTATATATTTCTCCCTTTAAAAGCTACTATTCGAAGAGTCATGGAGGTTGCAGGGTTACAAAACTTCTGAAGCAGAACCCGTTAAATCTGGAGCTGAGTTTTGAGCCTGGATTTGAAGGGCTCTCGGGTCAAAAAAAAAAAAAAAAAAAAAACTTACTAACAGGCCTCAGCATAATGTGTGTGGGTGTGGGTTTGGTGGCTGCAGGACGGCAGTAAAATGACCTGTGATAACACATTCTAAAGAGAAGGGGCGAAGAATTCCTTTCCACTACCCCTCACCACTCACCTCTGGCAGGCTGCAGACAGAACCTGATACTGTTTTAAGGCTCATCATCTCGGGTTACCAACTCCTAGACCTTAGCGCCTAACCAGGTCCCCGCAGGGGTGGTGACGACGCCTACATCGCCCTCCCCCACCTGTGCACCACACCAGCAGGCCAAGCTCCACCGCCCGGGCGGCCCCGTCGGCCCCGGCCTCCCCTCCCCCTCCCGCCCCACGACCACGCGCTCCGGCCGAGGCCTCCAGTGCCCGCGGGCGTGTGCTCCACACCATCTGCCTCCAGGCGTCCGGCCTCCGCTTCCCCATTCTGGGACCACAAAGCCCGCGGAGCCTCAGGAGGGTCGGTCCGCCGCACGCCGCCAGGGCCCAGCCGCGCCCTCCCGAGGTCCCGGCTGCAGGCCCGCGCGCCGCCCCCCGCCCAGGCCCGGCGGGCGCCTGGGGCTCCCGCACGCGGCCGCCCCCGCCGGGCCCGCGGCCTCGCCGCGCGTACCGTCTCCTCCGGGTCGATGTCGATCTTGAAGGTCTGCTGCTGGAGGGTCTTCAGGGTGACCTGCATGGTGCCGCCGCAGCTCCGCTGCCGGGCCTGCGCCGGGTGGGGGCCTCTGGGCGGGGTCTGTGGCCTGGCCGCCCCGGGGTCGCCCGCGCTCCTCGCGCTCTCAGGAGGAAGGCGGTGGGGGTGGGGGCTTGTCACATTCGCCCAGCGGAGCGGCCTCTCCCCCAGCCCGTGCCCGAGGCCGCGCCGCTGCTCCCGCGACTGCGGCCTTCCCCGCGAGCTCGGGCCGCGTGCTTCCTCACGCGCCGGCCGCTGAGTCCACAGGAGGAGCGAGGGGGTCCTCGAGAGCAGCTGAGAATCCGCTACCTCACCACAGGATGGTGGCCGCCATCATCGTGACTCGCCGAGACGTGCCCCCTCCCCCACCAGAAAAACCTGGGGGATGGGGCCGGGTCGGCTAAACGCGCAGGCGTAGGGTGCGGCGAGCCTGTGCGCAAGCGCAGCCAGAAACTCCGCCCCGGAACTGGGGGCGGAGCCTATGGCGGCCCTGGAATGTGGGCGGCCGGGATCGGGTGTGCGCAGACGCACACCGCGGGCGTCGGCGGCCCTCGGGGCTTCCTTGTCGCGTCTGCAGCCGGGAGCTCAGGCCACCCGCCTCCCTTAGTCGCTCCGCCTACGTCCAGGCTCCGCCCGGCTGCGCGAGTTGCGCAATCCGTCGCCGGGGAAGCGCTACGTGGAGGCACAGCTGAGAGTGGATGCTGAACCTGGACCCGGGGACCTAGAGGGCGGTAGTTGGGGCGGAGTGTAAGTGAAATGATCGCGGTAACCACAGTGGTGGGCCAGCACTGCGGGGCGCGGGCGCAGTGCGAGCTTCTGTGGTGTCCACTAATTTTTAAATCCTGGAGTAGACTACAACGCCAGACTGCCCGGCTTCAGACTTTGTGTTCTCTTTCTAGCCTTGGTACCTTGGACTTAAACAGAAGGACGGATTTAAAACGGAGGTCAAGTTATGTCACTTCTTTGGAGCTAACAGGTCTCTTGTTCCACATTTTATCCAGAGGAAAAGTCAGAGTTCTTACAGCTGAGTTCATCAGTCCCTCCCCATTCACCGCATCCGTTGCTCTACCCCACATGGTATTGTCGGTGGATAGTAGGCAAATGTGCCCCCCCAAGTGCCTTATTTGCACTTCCCGTTCTATCTGCCACTTGCTAAGGCTTTGCTCAAATTTCGCCGCCTCAGTGAAGTCTACTGTGATTACATCACTCAAAATTGCAACTTCTCTAGTTCCTTTGTCCTGCTTTTTTTCCCTATTAACATTTATCATCTTCTGATTACCATATAATATACATGTTAATTAAGTTTATCATTCCTCCTCCTTTAAACCCCAAGCTGAAACTTCATAAAAGCAAGGTTTTTTTTTTTTTTGTTTGTTTGTTTTTGTGTGTGTGTGTGTGTGTGTGTGTGTTTGCTGCTAATCCCCAAACACCTAAGAATAATGCTTGGCGTATTGCAGGCACACAGCAGATATTAGTGGAATGGATGAATGTTCTCCCATTTCATTAGCAGTAATTTGGAGATAAGGTCACTCAGCTTATTGATTGTTGGAGAGGGGAATGGAATAATGCATGTAAAACTTCAGTACCAGAAACATAACAGTCTGTAAGTGGTTAGCTGTTAGTAGTATGCCCATTTACTGATGAGAAGACTAAAATAACAGAGATGTTGAATAATGTGCTTAGAGTCACCAAACTAGTAAGTGGTAGATCCAGACGCTGAACTCAGGCAGATGACTTCAGAGCTGGTATTCCTAGGTACCTGACTGAGCTGCCTCTTAATAGCCCCTTCCCCCATGACATTTGACTTGAAGTGTTCAAGTATCAAACAGAGTTACAGTCAGACTACCGTTAGCTGTATGACCAATTGCAAGTCACCACGCTGGGCCAGCAGCTTCGTGGGTATACTGTCACTGTGGTTTTCCATAGACTCTTGAAACTTGGATATAAGTCTTTCATGAAACTCCTGAGTAGTCTTCCTCTCCACTTACATGGTATTTCTCCTCTCACAGCATCTATTTCCCTATACTGTGATTCAATTTCTAATTCTCTGCCCTCTGTCTTCCTCTATATCTTAGTCACTAGATGATCTCCTCTTGGTCCTTGTTTTGAAATACCTTCAGTCTGGACTAACTCTAAACCCTTAACTATAGAGTCAGTCAACCATCTAAGCAATATTTTCACTTGAAATACAACAAGCCTCAGAAAAATAACATGGCAAAACAGAACAATTGACTTCCCTATGGACCTTTCCTGCCCCTGCAAACTGTTCACTGTTCCCTGGCCCCCACCACCCTCAGTTTTCCCCAGCTCAGTTCATGGCATCACCACCCACCTAGGTATTCAGACCAAAACCTAGTCTTCATTCTTAAGTCCCTTTCTTCACCTTTCCCTCCCCAACTGCCATCCAATTCATTAGTAAGTCCTATCAACTTTGTTCTCCAATCTATATCCCAATTCAGCCTCTTTTCACTATTCTTCTATAGGTGATTCCATCGTCCTTCACCTGCTCCCAACAGGTCTCCCCATTTTCACTCTTCTTGCCCCAGCTGCCTCTCCAACAGCCAACGTGATCTTTTTAAATGATAGGTCATGTCACATCCATGCTTAATATCTGTTAGTCAGATTTCTCTCACCGTGACAAAGCACCCAAGATAATCAACTTACAAGGAGAAAAGATTTATATTGTCTCACAGTTTCAGTTAATGGTCAATTGGACGCATTGCTTTGGACCTGTGGAGTACATACAGTATATTATAGGAGGGTGTAGAGATGTAATTGCTCACCTAATGGCAGCCAGGAAGCAAAGATAGGAAGCAAAGACAGGAAGGGGTGGAGCCCCATATCCCTTCAAAGGTATGTCCCCAATGGCCTTTCTTTAGGCACCTCCTGCTAAAATTTCTACTATTTCCCAACAGCACTACAGGCTGATAACTAAGCCTTTAGCATATGGACCTTAAAGGGACATTTAATATCCAAATGTCCCTTAACAATACCATAACAATACCTAATTACATGTTAGAATAAAGTTCAAACTCTTTTCCTGACCTTGGAGAGCCTATATGATCTGACTATTATCAAATTCTCCAAATTCACCTCTTCCTTCTCTCTCTCTCTCATGCAGTCATCCTTCTGTACTACCTTTCTTTCATTCCTCAAACAGGCAAAGTTGTATTCTGGTTTTGCAATACTGAGGATTGAACCCAGGGCCTGGGGCATACTAAAATACTTTACCACTGAGCTACAATCCCAGATGCATGCTGGGGTGGTTCTGTCCTCAGGACCTTTGCATTGAGGTTCCTTCAGCTTGAACTCTGTCTTTCCAAATAATTGAATGGCTCTTTTTTTATTGTAGATTCTTCTCTGTGATTTGAATGTCTCCTTTCACACTCATGTTGCCTTTTTCCCCCACAGCACTGGGGATTGAACTTAGGAGTGTTCTTACTGCTGAGCTACATCCCCAGTCCTTTTTAAAATTTAATTTTGAGGCAGAGTCCTGCTAAATTGTTGAGGCTGGCATCAAGCTTGCCATCCTTTTGCCTTCAGAATCCACTGCACCTGGATTCATGTGAAATTTTACTGCCATTTAGTATTAAGACTTGAAAACTTTAAGAGGTGATTAGGTTCTTTCCTTATGAATGGAGTAATGTTATTATCATTGGAGTGGGTTAGTTATCTCAGGAGTGGCTTCCTGATAAAAGTGACTTGGATTCCCTTTGTCTAGTGCATGTCCACTTGCCTTTCCACCATGTTATGGTGCAGCTGAAAGTGCCTCCCTCACCAGATGCTAGTGTCTGCTCTTGGACTTCCCAGACTGCAGAACCATGAGCCACATAAACTTCTATCATTATGAACTACCCAATCTGTGATATTCTTTTAAAGCAGCAGAAAATGGACTCCTACAAGCTCCAAGTCCAATTTTACTTCCTCAGAGAGGACCTCTCTAACAAATTTAAACAATATAGAAGAACCACAAGTAAGTGTCTCTTATCTAATAAGCTTAGGACAAGAAATGTTTCAAATTTCAAGTGTTTCAGATTTTAGAATATTTGTATAGATTTTACTGATTGAGGATCCCTCATCCAAAAATCTGAAATTCAAACTCTCCAAAATCCAAAGCTTTTTGAGCACTGGTAGGTTGCTCAACCTACATTGGACCTCTTCTCTTGGCCAGGCATTTGCTTCTTGGGGAGGTGAACTTGCTTTCATTCGTGGCTGTTCTAACACCTAGTACAGTGCCTGGAGCACAGTAGGTGCTCAGTATGTGAAAATATTTTAAAACTAATATATGGTGTACAAAGTTATAATATTAAATTTATCCTCTACAAATACTACTGTCTACAAAAGAAAAGGGAAGGGGGAGATTCCATATATAAATGTATGTTTAAAAACAAAAAAATATTCTGCTTGTGGCTGGGAAAAAAAAAAAAAGAAAAACAGAAACGTAGGGAAGAATTGATTGAAAAGTCCTCCTTCTCCCTTCTTAGAAGTAAGCATTGTTTTGAGTGTGTTTAGAAACTTTCTAGAAATATTCCACCAAATAGCTGTGGAAACAGTAGATTTTAAGAGTCAATTAGTTAAAAAGTTCACCCATAATATTTTCTAAAGCACAGTGTTAAGATAAAATCACTGTTTTATTTCTAGAAAAACTGCATGCTAGACAGTCATTTTTGACCCCATAAAACTGCTTGGATAGTCTGTATGCACCCTTGTTTGTTTTTTGTTTTTTTTTTTTTGCAGTGCTGGGATTGAACCCAGGACCTTGTGCTTGTGAGGCAGACACTGTACCAACTGAGCTATATCCCCAGCCCTATATGGACCCCCCCTGTAGAATGAGTTGCCTGAGCCCATAGTCCCACAGGCTAGATAAGGCCTTACCCCTGTGCCACAATACAAAGGCTTGTCAACAACATCTCCAGCCTCCCTTCTACAGTTGATAGGCCAAGATAAAATGATGGAAGGAGTCATTGATTCCTAGGAATGTTGCTTGTATTTTTGGAAATCAGTCAGATGGTTTCAGGGAAGAGGATGAGCAAGAAGATATGCAGCAGCTGCTGATCTAGAAAATACTAGGTGTATTGGTCCATTTTGTATTACCATAGTGAAATGTCTGAGGCTGAGTGACTTCATAAAGAAAAGAGATGTTTTGGTTTCTAATTATGGAGGTGCATAAAGGAAAGAAGTTTACCTCTGCTCAAATATCTGTTCATGGCCTCCTTTCTGGTAGAGTCCAAGGTATCACAAGCATCACATGGTAAGAAACGGAGCATGCAAGTGCATCTGTGTATGTCTGCTCTCTCCCTTTTCTTATAAAGCCATGGGTATTCAATCGCAGGGGCTCCACCTGATGGCGTTATCTAATCCTGATCACTTCCCAAAGGCCCCAGCCCTAAATGCAATAGTTAGGTCAGGTTTCTAGTCTCTTAAAAATATCCCACAGTGGGGATTACAACCCTGGGGGCACACAGTCACACATTCATCACACATCCAAACCATAGCTCCAAGGTGAGATTCCACACTTCCCACAATTCATTCATTAAACAGTGAGACTTCACATCAGAAAGTGTTCAGGGGGCTGAAGATACAGTAGTATCCCTCAAACTTCACTGCCCTCGTGAAGTTTGTATTCTAGTAGGATAATAATTAAATAAACATAAGGAACTAAAAATCAAAAGGTATATGTATTACATCAGATGATAAGTACTATTTTTCTTAAAAAGCACATGAAAAGAATCAATAGTGCTCAGGAAAAGGAATGTTACTACAGAGAATGTTTCAGACAGGTTTCATTCCCACTCCACGCCCCGCATCATTTTTCCTTGTCACCCAGTTGTTAGCCCCGACAAGGCTGACCTTTCCAAACTACAGCAGTTGGCTTCCTGGGGAGTCTGAGCAGAAGTGGGGAGGGAGGAAAGTGAAGTTAGGGAATTCCTTCCTTCTTGTGGTTGGCAATGCACTTGATACGAAGTCATTGCTTCTGCAGGGTGACTCCTCTTCAGGTGACACTCTTCCAGATTCTGGTAACTATGCCCGACCTTGTCCCTTCAGGCCTTCAGGGCCTTATTTCTTACTCCAGGGTCCTGGAGTCTCCTTCCAGTTTCCTCTATACTTACTCTTGTAAAGAGTCTCTTTATCAGATCTTTCTGGAATATACCTCCTGAGAGTTTCCTGGGGCTGCCATAAAAAGTACCATAAACTAAATAACTTAAATCAACTGAAATTTATCGTTTAGCAGTTCTGGAGGCTGGAAGTTCCAAATCAGGATATTGGCAAGGCTTTGCTCCCTCTGAATTTGTCAGGGAGAGTTCTTTACCTCCTCCTGGATCCTGGTAGTTGTATGGTCCTCACTGTTCCTTGACCTGCAGCTTTAGCACTTTAATCTCCGCCTCCATCATTAAATGGCACTCTCCCTTTCTATGTCTGTGTTTTTGTGTTTCTTCTTACAAGGTATAGGGACTCAGTGTAGCATGACTACTGCCATCTGGTCAAACTGCCATTTCCCACCAAGTGAGCCCTACAGGATAAAAACTGTCATTAAGATAGTCAGTTGAGGGGTTGGGGGTTTAGCTCAGTGGCAGAGTGCTTGCCTAGTACACACAAGGCCCTGAGTTCCGTTCTTGGCCCTGAAAAAAAAAAAAAGATAGTTGAGCATTTTATGTCATGCCTCTGAATTATTTCTTTACTGATGTTTGATATGTTGATAGTTTTGAGAAAGCCCAGGTATATTAAGCTTGGCTGAGTCTCACCTGGTATAAAATCCTTCCTTCTGTCTTTAGGTGCAGGGAGCTTCCTGTTTTGCTACCACTTAAGACACTTCTGTTCATAAATCCCTAATAAATTTCATTTTGCAAATCGTGGTTTCATCGGCTTCTTTCTTGGGTCTTATGGTACCTTCCAACTTTGGTGACAGGTTCTTATCCACTGGACTTTTCTGAAATAAGTCAGATTAGGAGCCCAGCCTTATAACTTTATATAATGATTTGCATCATAATGACCACAAGACTCCCAGGTACTGTTTTTTTTGTTGTTGTTGTTGTTTTTTGTTTGTTTTGTGAAGAGGAGAAGGTCACAATTCAACCCAAAAAAATACCTGATTTGAATGTGACATCTGTTTTTCTGCTGAGGTCCAGATTGACACACAGGTTAATTAAGAAAAGTTCCCTTCTGGGTTGCTACTAGTACAGAAAGTAGAAAAGAAACCAGCCATGTAGTTACCACAGAAAATTAGAGGGAACCAAACAAGGGAACCAACAGTGATAGCCAGGAACCTTCGCACTCACATTGTATTCATGTGCAGACAGGTGCAGGGCCATGAGGTAGAAGTGTGCTTGGCATATAGAAGGAATTCTGAGGTCAGTTAAAGGGTCAGTTAAAGGGTCAGTTAAAGGAGAGGTGAGCCTATCAGCAAAGACTTCAGCTTTAATTCTGAATAAACTGGAGAGTCATCGGAGGATGAAGGCAGAGGAGTGACATGTTGTGACTTTTGTTTTGAAAGAATTGCTTTGATTTCTGCATGGAGAACTTCCTGGGGCAGGTTAAGGATACAAACAGACTAGTTACAAGGCTACTGCAGTAGTTCAGGTGAGAGCGGTGACGTGTCGGTGTGGAAGCCCCACAGTGAGAAGTGGTTGGTTTCTGGGTTCATTGACATTAGAGCTGGCAGGCTCTGCTGGAGCTGATGGGTGGTGGGAGAGACTCGCCAGGCATCGCTTCATGTTAGGGAACTCTCTCAGAGTCCTCTAGTCCTTAGTCAGGAGTAACTACACTCACCAATGGTGTTCTACAGGATACTAGTCTATCCAGCAGATGCTCTCCGAGTACCTACTCTGTACCATCGGTGTGTTGGAAATACAATGATGGACAAAGTCCAAGTATGGTTCCTATTAAGAAAAATAGCAACATTTCATTTAAGCCTTTCTGTAGCCAGAGCACATGTTGTCATGATTTTTTTTTAATATAGTTGCTGCTGTGCATCCATTATTAAGTCCAAAGTTATCTGAACCCAATTGTACCCTGTCACCTTTGGCCCAGTTAAAAGTTCCCCCTTTCCATATGGTTGTTTGAAATATAGCTTGTGTGTTCTTCATTTCAGTGACTCAAAACCCATGTGCCACAGCTGTGACCACAATAAAACCTAATGGCTAACACTAGAGTCATTCAAACAAGTAACCAATCCTCACATGTAACCAATCCTCCACCCTAGGCCCTTCATGGGGAAGTCCAGGGGAAAACACTCATAGACTTTTATAAAGGCCTCACTCCACAGATCCCCAACCCCACTTTCCACCTGCTGGTTGAGCTTTTTGATGCCCCCAGACTTCCCATAGGCCTCCTGTTGCCGTTCCAACCTATTTGGGATCTGTAAGTAATAAATTTCTTCTGTTTCATGCATTTTAGTTCCACCTCCTCATTGTGTCTCACCTGACCAATACTGAAACTACCCTCCATCATCGCCTATCAGGGGTGTCTTAGAGAGTATCATACTGGCTGTGGACACTCCCTAGAGACACAGCTTAACACCAAAGTAGATAGAAAACACAACAATAAAAATCACAACTATGCTAGCTGTTGATCAATGGCTCCCTTTGCCATTGTTTATAACTGATTAGTGATTTATGACAAACATATTATGTTCATAAAACCTCTTTCCAAATTATAGATGTTTGTAGAGTGGTGACATTTTCTTAATTACAAAAATATTCCCATAATGTAACAAAAGTGTTCAACTCATTTTTAAGGGCATTTCAGAAGCATACCATAATTTAAAAATACTTTTTAAAACAATTTCAGACTATAACAGTTGAGCTTTAAAATTATCTTTCATTTTCAAGCTTAGACTTCTGGCTTCTTCAACCTCACCCAAGTTTCTCAGCTTCCTGAATCTCTTTTTGATCATCTCCATCACTGCCACAGGACCATTCCATTCATGGGTCCATCATGCTTCTACTCTTGCCTCCTTATTGTCTATTCTAAAAACAATTGCCAGATCTTATCTGTAAAGATGATTCAGTCCACTATGTAAATCATGTCCCTGGGAAGCAGACACTGAAATAGAGTTAGAAGTATGAATATATATATATATATATATAGGCAGGTATTAACTGTAAAAAACAAAGGGGAGAAAGCAGGATTTGGTAGGGAAAGCTTTGAAAACACAATGTTGATATGTTCCTGTGCAAGGAAAGAGGAAAGGAAGCAGAATTGTGCAGGAAAAGATTCAGACTATGATGCAGATCTGACAAAGTCTCAATCAACCTGATGGGCAGCTCTGGAGCAAATACTGATCATTAGAGCAATCCCTGTTTGGACACAATTACCAGACTCTGGTACCCCAGCCATGCTCAGTAGCTCAGGGCTGCCAGGAATAGCTGACAGATAACTATACCTCTCAGCTAAGTACTCACAGGCAACGTTTTTTTAAAAGGGTACCAGTGCATGTCCCAATGGGTCCCCTAATCGGGTAATATGTTGGATGAGATGCTAAGTCTATGAATCAGGCACTCTGTAAATTCCTAGAAAGTGATATAGGCTGAAGTTCTGTGGGCAGGAAATGGAAACCTATAAAATAATAAATGTATACTTCAGTAAGAACAAATTCCATGTATTACCTGCATGTAAAGACCCCAGTGCAGTCCACTTGCCGCTGAGACGTGAGTTGATCCCCAAAAAAGAAAGCCATATTGAGAATTCAGCACTGGTTTCTGTTTCTGGCAGGTTGGATGTTTAGAGGTGATGATAGCTGTATCAGCTTGGTAAGAGTTCATGACAAGGGACCATGCAGAGTCTCCATGACTGCCACCACAGCCACATCAGTCATGGGCCCATAGAGCTTCTGCTCTTGCCTCCTTTTAGTCTATTCTAAAAACGATAGCCAGATTATTTTACAACATAATTTGAATCTATTCACTTTTGCTTAAAACTTTGTAACGACTCCCTATTTAGGAAAATCCTGAGTCCTTACAATGGTCTAGAAGATCCTACATAATTTGTCTTTCTCTCACCTCCCCTTCTTTTCTGATTCATTTCTACACAATTCCTGGGCTCACTCTGCTCTGGCCATTCTGGCCTCCTTACTGTCCCTTGAAGTGGCCAGGTCCAATCCCATCTGAGACTTTTGTTCTCCCTTCCTATAAAACTCTTTTGTATGTATCTGCCCTTTCCTTTATCTCTTCTAATCTTTACTTAAATTCCACTTTCTCAATGGTACTCTGATTCCTTGATAATCCTATTTAATATGATGACAAAATGTCCAAAACTTCCCAGTCCAGCATTCCTTGATGCTGCTTATCCAGATTTCCCTTTTTCTCCTTTTAGAATTACTGTCTTCTAAATTATAGATATTGAAGTTATAAGCCATTACTCCCAACTTAAGACTGATAAAACTGGCCTGCTAGATGTTTAAAACCAAAACTTGCAGACCAAAACTAAGGAAGTAAAGGGCCAAGGCAAAAGCAGTCAATACTTTGTCCCTTGCCCTCTAAGATCAGCCAGAACCCAGGAATAATGGAACCCCTTTAAGGGGCCTGCAACTCCACTGAAACACCAGACCTCCCAGTCAGGGGAAGCACCAGAAGAGGAAGCCAACAGTGTATATGCTGCAAAAAAGAAGGGTCACTGGAGAGGAAAATGTCCCTGCTGCTTTCAGGGGAAGCCATATGTGTCTGCAAGATCCTAACTCATCCTGGCAGATGGCTCAACTGGTAGAGGAAGCTAAAGCAGCATAGAGACTTCTCACAAGTCAAGAGTGACTCCCTGAGGAATTTCAGCTGACTCCTAACAGTAGATAGGAACAAGGTCAATTTTGACCAACTTGTTAAACACCTGGCAGGCGTGTATAACCAAAGCACAGTCATATATGAACATTTAGAAGGAAAAAATGGTTCTTTTAATGTACCTTGAGATGTACAATGCTGTTAGCCCTACCAAAAGTAAGTAAGCTGGAGGCTATAAAGGAAGGATTCTTGCCAGTGCCTGATAACTATCACTCAAGACTTTCAGAGTCACAAGTTTCTTTCTGAGTTAAGACCTCCAAACTTCCTAACCTTCTACCTGGGCAGGCTTGATATGTGTTTCTGTGTTTTACTGATATGATTATCTAGCCCCAATATTCATAGGGAAATATTGCTTTACTGTCTTGTTTGTTGTCCTATCATGATCCCTGCCCTATATACCTCATCCAGTCTCCTGCCAGCTGTTGCCATGGACCTCTGAAATCCCCTGATGCTGAATGTCTTCATCTGTCCATGCCTCATCTTATAGAAAACCATTAAAAAATCTAGGCCATCAAACTCCAGCTGGTATTCTGACAAGATTACAAACTGATCCTACAAATGAACCCTGACACTCTGCTGTCTGATCTTGACCATATAGGGTGAGAGTTCTGTGAATCCCAAATACACAGGAACAACAGTCAATTATCAGCCTAAATCAGCTATAAGAAGATGAGATCTTCAGCTCCTCAACTACCCCAAAAGGATTTGGGGATCATGTCTCTCAGGGGGAAATGTTAGGTAGAAATTCAGGGAATCCAAATGGGCAGGAGCAGGATAGAAGAAAATGCCACTAGTGGACATGACAGGGGATAGAGTCATTATGTCCTTGTTTAAGACTTAAAGTCCCATTACCACAACAACTCCTACCACTGAGGACTTATCACCCAAGGTAACTCCTGCCACAGGTTTGGTATTCTGGAACAACCTGTCAGGGTAAAGTGGATAGTATTCTAACTAGGTTTTCTAAAGTAACCAATGGAGGAAAATTGGACACTGTTCTAATCAGGTATTATAAGGTAATCAGTGGGAACAAATGGGGTAAGGTCTTCAATCAGGTCTGTATAAGGAAGAGAATGTCTCACAGCTCAGCACATAACACACCAGTTTCTAGACACTGGGATCTCAGTGACTCTCTTTTTGTCAGCCCATTGTGTTCTACCTTACAGAGTTCTACTTCCACCTTAACATCAATAAATCTATATTTTGCTTGTTAAAATTTTTTAAATAAAATTACTATCTTCTAACCTACTGCATAATTTATATGTTTATTATACTTGTTGTTTAGTGTCATATCTGCTGCTAGAATACAGGGATCTTGGTGTGTTTTACGGTCATTCTTTAAGTACCAGAAGTGTGTCTGGAACGGAGAAAGAGATCAATAAGTAAATAATGAAAAGAAAACTTAGCTGGTCAAAAAAAGAAAATTGAAAAATGGCCATACTACCAAAAGTGCTATACAGATTCAATGCAATTCCAATTAAAATCCCAATGATGTACCTTACAGAAATAGAGCAAGCAATCATGAAATTCATCTGGAAGAATAGAAACCCAGAATAGCTAAGCAATCCTTAGCAGGAAGAATGAAACAGGGGGTATCGCAATACCAGAACTTTAACTCTACTCCAAAGCAATAGTAACAAAAACGGCATGGTATCGGCACCAAAATAGACAGGTAGATCAATGGTACAGAATAGAGGACACGGACACAAACCCAAATAAATACAATTTTCTAATACTAGACAAAGGGGCCAAAAATATGCAATGGAGAAAGATAACCTCTTCAACAAGTGGTGCTGGGAAAACTGGAAATTCATATGCAACAGAATGAAACTAAACACCTTTCTCTCACCCTGCACAAAAATCAACTCACAATGGATCAAGGACCTTGAAATCAGACTAGAGACCCTGCATCTTATAGAAGAAAAAGTAGGTCCAAATCTTCAACTTGTTGGCTTAGGATCAGACTTCCTTAACAGGACTCCCATAGCACAAGAAATAAAAGCAAGAATCAATAACTGGGATAGATTCAAACGAACTAGCTTTCCTCTCAACAAAGGAAATTATCAGCAATGTGAAGAGAGAGCCTATAGAGTGGGAGAATATCTTTGCCACTCATACTTCAGATAGAGCACTAATTTCCAGAATATATAAAGAACTCAAAAAACTCTGCACCAAGAATACAAATAATCCAATCAACAAATGGGCTAAGGATATGAACAGACACTTCACAGAAGAAGATCTACAAGCAATCAACAAACATATGAAAAAATGTTCACCATCTTTAGTAATAAGAGAAATGCAAATCAAAACTACACTAAGATTCCATCTCACCCCAATTAGAATGGCGATTGTCAAGAATACAAGCAACAATAGGTGTTGGAGAGTATGTGGGGAAAAAGGTACACTCATACATTGCTGATGGGGCTGCAAATGAGTGCAGCCACTCTGGAAAGCAGTGTGGAGATTCCTTAGAAAACTTGGAATGGACCTACCATTTGACCCAGCTATCCCACTCCTCGGCCTATACCCAAAGGACTTAAACTCAGCATACTTCAGAGATGCAGCCACATCAATGTTCATAGCTGCTCAATTCACAATAGCCAGACTGTGGAACCAACCTAGATGCCCTTCAATTGATGAATGGATAAAGAAACTGTGGTATATATATACAATGGAATATTACTCAGCTATAAAGAATAATAAAATTATGGCATTTGCAGGCAAATGGATGAAATTGGAGAATATCATGTTAAGTAAGATAAGCCAATCTCAAAAATCCAAAGGCGAATGATCTCACTGATAAGCGGATGATGACACATAATGGGGGATGGGAGGGGGGCAAGAATGGAGGAAGGAGGGACTGTATAGCAGGAAAAGAGGTGGGAGGGGTGGGGGGGAAGGGAAAAATAATGGAATGAATCAAACATCATTACCCTATGTAAATGTACGATTATGCAAATGGTATGCTGTTACTCCATGTACAAACAGAAACAACATGTATCCCATTTTTTTACAATAAAAATAAATTAAAAAAAAAAAGAAAATTGAATCAAGGTGATAGTGAGTGTGTACACACATCTACTGTGGTGCTGGGGACTGAACCCAGGGCTTCAAGCATGCTAGGCAAGTGCTCTGCCACTGGGTTCACCTCCAGCTGTTCCATATTAAAATTAAACAAGACTTAATAATTTCCTGTAATACAAAAAATGGATGGGAGTGGTGTTTTCATAGTCTGCTGGTGAGTTTACATTTGCCACAAAATTTTGGAAAGCCATTTAGCCACATAGGTGGTTCTTACGTCTGGAATTTCAATTCTTGTGCCACCAAAGCCACATCCATTCTACATGAATACTCATAAAACTACTTTTCGTGGTTTAATTGCCTAACTGTGATTTGGAAAATTGGTATCCTGGTGTAGTCAGCAAGCTACTGGGGCAAAGGCCTGGCATGAACATTTTTGTGTTTAAACAGTATCATTTACGCAACTCATCCTTTCTTTATTTGTGAACTGATTTTCTCATCAGTTTTGCAAGAAAGAGTAGCAAAATTGTTAGCAACAAATTGTGAAATAGATCTCTTGCTAAAACTTAGTATGCTTAAATGATTTTTTTCTCCAACCCAGCATTCTTTTTAAATTCCAAAAAGGTTTCTCATTTCCAGTTAAAACTGCTTTAATACATGATTCATTTCAAATATACCTGGCTTATCTCTTAAGCTAAAAATCATAGTTGGGTATCTTATTAAAATCACATGCATTTGCTAATTAATTTATTATGTTTTATTCAACATTTATTGAGATGTAGCTATATGTCAAACTCTATATTGGATAAACCTCTGAATCTTTACCCTGAGAAGCCTTGCAGGAGAAATCAATACATGAAAGACCTCTGTTATGTGCTGGGCTTGAGGAATGTTCCAGGAAGTCAGTGAGGGTTGATTGACCCTGGGTGAGGGGGAAAGTGGATGGGGGACACATCATCTTTTCAGCTCTCCCCATATCTTTCACAGCTGGTTTTCTAATCTATGTATAGGCCAGATGTTCTGACAGTTGTATTAGAATTTGAATATTCTCTAAAATAACTTCTGAGCAAACTGATATAACTCTATACACTTCTTAGAAGAAACTTAGAGCATTAAATAATATTCTAGAACTTTAAGTGGAAAGTGTGGGTTCCCTTTTCATGGACCCATCTTTATTATTTATATTTTTGCAATACAAGTTTGCCTGTGTTTTACAGAGGTGTTACACTATGTATTAATTAAGAAGAGCTCCAGGACTAAACATGTTTGAAGTTCAGATAGTAATTGCTCCACTAATACATCTATTCTTGCACATTCATTGTTGAGTGAAATTGGTTTTATAGTTTCTGGTTCCCATTTGTATTCTCAACCTGTTTCATTTTTTTCTTTGAAGTTCTAAATTCCTAGAAAGTAGATATATCCCCCAATGTGGTTTAGTTAAAAATAAAACCAATAAAGCACAGGGGATTATAAGTGGAATGCACCCTTAAACACAGGGAAAATTCTATCTCTTTCTCTTCCGTGTAGCTTTTATGACAAAAAGAGTGGGTCTGAAAAAGTTAGAAATGAGGAAATCTCTGCTGGTCAGAGTACAGATTTTTGGCAGATAGAAATAGATTGGTTATGCTGCTGAATTATCTGGTACTTATAAAAGTATCCTTATTGAACTATTTGTCAAAATTATTAGAAACTACTTTTAAGATGTATCTCCACTTCACACTATTATAAGAATTAAAAAATAAAGGAAAAAATAGCCTCATAGAAGTCCCAGTATATAGCCATTTAATATATCCATTTAAATAAATATCTGATGGTGCAATGAAACTTTAACATTTTTTAATAGGTAAGTGTTAGTGCTAGAATAACTTAAGTATTTAAAAACTGTTGTAGATTGCATTGTGTATGCCCAAAAAAGATGTCAAGTTCTAACCTATGGTACCTGTGACTGACTTTATTTGGTAATAGGGTCTTCAAAGATGTAATCAGATTAAAATGAAGTCATATTGGATGAGAGTGTGCCTTAATGCAATGACTGGTATTCCTATTTCTAGAGAGAAATTTGGACACAGACTCAGGAGAATGCCATATGACAACAGAGGCAGATTGGAGTTATGCTGTCACAACCTAATGAATGTCAAGAATTGTTAGGAAAAGGAAGAGAGGCTTCTTTTCATAGAATCTTCGAAGAGATGGCCTGCTGACACCTTGATGTATACCTTCTAACTTTCGAAATTGTGAAACGATACACTTCTGTTATTTTAATCCATTCAGTTTGAGGTAATTAGTTATAACAAGCATAGAAAACTAATACAAAAACTATAGATGTGCACTGACATATTACTAAATTCAAAAAGTCAGATTGTTAGAGAAGAAATAAGAAGGAAAGAGTCATCCTGCCAAGAGTTACCAAATGAGACTTCTGCTCAGTAAAGGAAACAATTAGGAATGTGAAGATAGAACCCTCAGAAGAGGAGAAAAATATTTGCTAGCTCCTCTTCTGACAGAGGATTAGTATCTAGAATATATAAAGAACTAAAACAACTTAACATCAAAAACCCCAAACATCTCAGTTAATAAATGAGCAAATGAACTAAACAGATACTTCTCAAAAGAAATACAAATGACCAACAAATATATAAAAAATGTTTAACATCATTAGCAATTAGGAAAATTGAAATCAAAACTACACTGAGATTTCATCTCACATAAGTTAGAATGGCAGCCATCAAGTATGCAAACAATAATAAATGCTGAAGAGGATGTGGGAGAAAAAGGAACACAATGTTGGTGGGATTGTAAATTAGCACAACTACTATGGAAATCAGTATGGAGGCTTCTCAATAACCATCATAGACTCAGTTATACCACTCCTCAGTATTGATCCTAAAGAATTAAAGTCATCACACTATTGTGATACATGCATACCCAAGTCTATAACAACATAATTCACAACAAACTGTGAAACTAACTTAGGCGTCCATCAACAGATAAATGAATGAGGAAAATATGGTATATGTACACAATGGAATTTTATTCAGCCATAAAGAAAAATGAAATTATGTTGTTTGCAGAAAAGTGGATGGAACTTGAGAACATTATGTTAAACAGATAAGCCAAACTCAGAAGGTTAAGGATCCTATGTTTTCTCTCATATGTGGAAGCTGGAGAGGAAAAAGGTAAAGAAAGGTGGGAGGCGGGAGGGGGGGGCTCTCATGAAAATCGAAGGGACATCTGTAGAATAGAGGAAAGGGATCAGAGGAGGGAGGACAGGAGAGAAGGGGGAACTTCTGGGCAATGACATTGGCCAAATTATATTGTTATATTGTATGCATGTACGAAAATGTAGCAATGAATCCCACCATTAAACACAACTATAATATACAAATAAAAATATGGAAAAATAAAAAATAGGCAAATGCTCATCAAATTTCTAGTAGGAAGCAGATGTACAAGCTTTAAAAATATCCATAATGGAATTGATCACACAAAAATTTCATTACTCATTATCAAATAAGAATATAAACAAAAATATGAAACAAACTGAACAATATTTCCAAATATATATGACAAATGTATAACACATAAATTACTCATACAGATTGAAAATATAAGCATTCAGAGTCAATTGCGGAAAGCACAAATGCTTTATACTGAAAAAGTTAACATGGTGAGCAGGTGTTTCTACAGTGCTTATTGTGTTATGGTTTGGATATGAGGTGTCCCCCAAAAACTCACGTGTGAGAAAATGCAAGAAGGTTCAGAGGAGAAGATTGTGTTGTGGGAGTCTTAATTCAATCAGTGAATTAATCCCCTAATAGGGATTAACTGAGTGGTAATCAAAGTGGGGGGTGTGGCAGGAGGAGGTGGGCATTGGGGGCGTGGCTTTGGGTTGTATATTTGTGTCTGGCAAGTGGAGACCTCGCTGCTTCCTGATCACCACACGAGCTACCTCCCTCTACCACACTCTTTTGTCGTGAGGTTCTGCCTCACCTCAAGCCCTGAGGAATGGAGCTGGCCTTTTGTGGACTAAGACCTCTGAAACCATGAACCCTCAAATAAACCTTTCCTCCCCTATACTTGTTCTAGTTGTGTCCTTTAGTCACAGCAGCGAAAAAAACTTACTGAAACATTGTGTCACACCTTTCTAAATGCTTTACATATTAAATTTTAACCCTCTTGTCAATTATGAGATGACCTTGGTGAAGTGACTTAATCTTGTTGTGCCTCAGTTTCCCTTCTTGTGTACATGTTTAAGAATTTCTCCTTGAAAGATACAAAGAAGGAGATTGCTGAGTCATAAAGAATGTGTATTTTATATTTAATAAGTTTTACCAAAATTCTAACAAATGCTGTGTCAATGTACATTTCTTAGCAACACTGTTTGAAAGTAGCAGTTTCTCTACCTCCCTAGCTAACACTTGATAGATTCTGTAGATAGATTTCCTTTTCTGCCAAACAGATGAACAAATCACCCCTGCCACTCAAGAATTCAAGTCCTGTATGTCCTTATAGGTACATTCAATTTCTATGTGAAGAATGTACACAAGGGAACCTCAGTAAATTTGTCAGTGTATTTCCCAGGAGAAACTTTGCAGGTTAAGAGACAGTGAGATGGTATATTCAAAGCATTTGGAAAAAAAGAAAATTGCCAACCAAAATTATTTTACATGGCAAAACTATTCTTCAGAAATGAGAGAGAAATAAAGACTTCTCTAGACAAACAAAAGCTGAGAGTTCATTACCATTAGACCTGCTTTATAAAAAAAAAATGCTAAAGGGAATTCTTCAAACTGAAATGAAAGGCATCTGATAAGTAACATGAAAATATGAAAGTTCAGTCAGTCCTCTATACCTGAGGCTTCCACATCCATGGATTGAACCAGCAGTGAACTGAAAATATTTGGTAAAAAACTGCATCTGTACTGAGGCATATAATACATGAATTCCTCTAGTCATTATTCCTTAAACAATACAGTGTAACAACTCACATTTTATCCTCTCATTGAAAAAATATTTGTTAACTAGTGTGTTATAATCCCTGATTATAAAGCAAGATAAAAAGGCAAAATTTCCTACTTTTATGGTGCTTACATTCTAAAGAAGAAAGTAGAAACAAAGTAAAGTGTAGAGAATATTAGTGATATATCATTAGAGACAAATAAGGCAGAAATGGGGGAAAGAAATAGCTGAGTGGGACTAGGATTGAAATTTTAGACAGGGGGTCTGAGGAACACCTTAGGGGAAAGATTATTTATGTCTTTCTTGTAGCATTTATTGCTTTCAATTTAAAAAGCGTTCACTTTTAAAATTTGGTAAAATATAAATAAAAAAATTATCACTTGATAATTTTTAATGTACAATTCAGTGGCCTTCGTCACATGCACACTGCTGTGCATAATCATCCACATGACTCTCCAAAGCGTTTTTTATACCTAACTGAAACTCCATCCCCATTAAACACTCGTGCCTCATTTCCCTATCTCTGCAGTTCTGGTAAACAATATTCTACTTTCTGTCTCTCTAAATTTGAGTACCTCGGCTATCTCATATGAATGAAGTCATACAATATTGTCCTTTTGTGTTTGGCTTAAGTCATTAAACATATCTTCAGATTCATCTAGGATATAGCATGAATCTTGCTCGTTCCTTGCCCCCCCCAAAATAGAACTTCTTATTTGTTACTATTAAAAATCTGAATTTTAAACAGATTCTTGAACTGGTGGTCCCTATCCATCAGCCCATTCAACTAAGCACCTGTCTTGTCCTCAGTAGCTTTTCCAAAACTACTACCTTCACCGTGAAGTTTATGAATTTTCCCAATTCAAACTTGGTCTTCTTCAGCATTTTAACTTTTCTAACAAAGACATCATGAAGAAGATAAATTGATTGGCAAACCTTTTCTATGTCTTTGCCGTGCTGTCCGGAGTCAGTTTATTGACTACTTCTTTCAAGTCATTTGTCTGTACCTCCCAGGCCATGATTTCCATTATCTTCTGGATTTGGCGGAACTGTTGGTGCTGAGCATGAGAGGTCTTCTGGATCTGATTGTCACAGTTTTTAGTAAAACCAACACAGAACAGATGCAGCAAATAACCATCGCTAGTCTTGACATCAACATCATCATCTGCCATTTTTTGACAATGGAACCCATTTTGTCACAGGTAAGATTCATGCCATGGAAGTTAGTCAGGCAGTTTTTTCCTTGAATGACCTCAGTAATTAGCTTGAACTTCCTAAATGCAACTTCATCATTCTGCAGATCAGCAAGACTCACTTCAAACACATAACCTTTGAGGCCATCAGATGCAATTTTGGTTCCTTGGGTCCTTGTGACTAATGTTTTTCCAATATTTCTTATATTGAACATAGCCAGTGCTTTCACATCATACCAATCTTTCTTAGAAAATGGATCAACCACTTTCTTCTTGGCTCCCTTCTTGCCGCCTTTCATAATGCATTTGTTCTTGCCTACCACCATGGTACTGCTCAGAGAGCCAAAAGAATTGCTCATTCCTTTTTAAGACCAACTAATATTTCATTGTGTATATAGACAAGATTTTGTTTATTCATTTGTTAATGGATATTTGGATTGTTTCTATCTTTTGGCACTTGTCAATAATGCTGCTGTGAATATGGGCACACAAATATCTTCCAATCTCTTTTTTAATACACCCAGAATGGAAATTGCTGAATCAAACACAAATTCTAATGTTTAATTTTGTGAGGAACCACCATCCTTTTTTGCAAAGGGACCATATAATTGTGTATGTCTAAGCTTTCAAATTTCTCCACATCCTCACCAACAATTGTTGTTTTATGTTTTTTGTTTGTTCATTATTTGGTATCCTGATGGGTATGAGGTGGTATCTATAGTTTTGATTTGCTTTTTCCTAATCGTTAGTAATGGCGAGCATCTTTTCATGTGCTTATTGGCCATTTGTATATCTTCATTGGAGAAATATCTCTTCAAGTCCTTTGTCCAATTTTTTGTTGGGTTGTTTACCTTTTGTTTTTGAGTTTTACAGTCTCTGCATATTCTGATATCACATATATGATTGGCAAATCCCAATTCCTATTCTTTCAGTTGCCTTTTTACCCTGGGCACAGTGTCCTTTGCTGCATAAATTTGAATTCTTGATGAAATACACTTGTCTATTTTTTCTTTTGTTGTCAGTGTTTTTGGTTAAAATCCAAGAAATCATTGTCAAATTTAATGCCATGAAGACTTACCCTATTTTTTTCCTTGCATTTTTGTCTAAAAGTGTTTGGTTTTGGAATCTTAAGCTTTTGATCATTGTGAGTTAATTTTTGTCAGGTAAGAGTTCAACATCTTTCCTTTTCATATGAATAATATGTGTTCCATTTGATAGTTTTCATATTGCAAAGCCCCTTGAGGATAATGCTGTGTCTTATAAACTTTCATATACCTTAAAGTTCCATGCTTTTAGTGAAATCAACACACTTTTTAAAAAAATGAATGTTTTGTGGTTACTGATCATTGAATTGAATTGAAAATATTAGTCTGTCAGCAACTTGATTATAGGACCCAGCACATACTAGATATTTAAAAAAAGTTTATTGAATTAAGGTCTTGAATGTATTTTATTCTGAGGGATTTTATTTTCAAAGAAAACAGCTTTTCCAGTAAGCAAGGTTGACAAGATTGGAGAGCGAGGAGATTTTCTTATGTGGTATTACACAATACACTTAAGTAAAAAAGAGAATGATACAAATACCAAAAATAATTTATATGGCTATTTTCAGAATAAATATCAAATTCTCGCTTTAAGATGGTGATTTAAAACTAAAATTCACCATTTTTATCAACTTTAAATCTTTTTGATTAGTTAATTAGAGACAATAACCAAAAAACACAACAGCCCTGGAAAGTGAAGCGAAATGACATGGTAGATACAGGACAATGATCCCAGTGAATCATGCTGGTTGGTACTTGTGCCTCTGTGTAGTTCTGTCCCATACTGAATTTGGACCTTAATCAACAGAATGCACTGAGAGCGATGCAATGCTAATTTGGGTCTAAGCTTTCAAAAGACCTTCCTCTTCTGCACTCTTGAGAGCAGGCCACATGTACAAAGTTTGGTTATCAGACTGTATAGAAGGGCTAATGCAAAGCCCGGGGAGGACAGAGGGAGGGCTGCATGGAGAGGCCTTGGAGACCTCTAGGAGAAGTCATCTTGAGTGTCTCCACGCAGTGAAGCCTCCAGAGGACCTCAGACCTAGCTGTAACTACGTGAGAGACCTAAAGTGAGGCCAGGAGAAGCACTGTTTAGCTCAATTCACAATACATAGCATCATGAGATAATAAAAAAAAATTGTTGCTTGAACCTGCTGAGTTTTGGGGAATTATTACTCAGCTATAGTCCTGGAATCTATAAAACAGTTGGAAAGGGACTGACAAAAATAAACAAATAAATAAATAAACCCTAAGTTGATTTGCCTGTATGAATTCAAGGAAGAAAATTCTAAGCTCAGATCTGAGACACTGTAATCAGGAGCCAGCCCTGAAATAATGTAGAGAGTTGGATGGAGGTGGGTTGGCAAGTGACATGGAGGACTTCAGAAATTGTTCATCTTCATTTCCAGATATATTTTCTGAGTAAGGGATCTGCCACAGCCAGCTCCTAAGTTGGGTGGTAAGGACTTGTGTGAGTGTGGTACCCCTTCAGGTTTTCACCATAAACTGATCTTGCCATGGTAAATTTGGCATGTCTTCTCAGTAATCTTCTGCAGCATCCCTAGTACCCCAAGGACAGAGGCTGGAATTTTTGGTCATGCTGAAAGTGGGTGTTGGAGGAAACACATCAAAGCAAAGAATTTGGAGAACTTCAGTTACCTTACTTGAGGGAATTTCTGCTCACCCCCTTGGAAGGCAAGTAACTGAAGATATTCAAAGAGCAGAGGTGGAGTCTTACTGAGTTTGTAGTTTTCAATAAATCAAACACAAAGTGAAAACAAACAAACAGAAAACACAACAGGAGAGAAATCTTTTAGCCAGTGCAATAATAATAGCTTTCACTTACATGCTATTTACCATGCACTGAAGGTCACTCCCTTGAAACTTAATAGAAAATGGTGGCAAAGAGTTTTAATGGTGTATGAATGACAGCAATCTGATCCCAGAGTTTTTACGATTAACCACTAGACCACGTTAACAGAATGTGATGAAGGCGACATTTCAAATCAGTGGGAAAAGAAAGGATACTTCAATAATAGTAAGCTTTCAATGCAGAAATTAGTACAGTTGTAGAAGAGGCCTGTGCCCAGAAAACTTCATTCATGAAAATATAAAGAATTAAAATGAAGGTAAATATAAACTGTGCTATATTCACAGCTCTAGTTAATAGAGCAAACTTACAAATCAATAAGAAAAAATTGAGTGCTCTAATAGAAAATTTGCTAAACTATTTGGACAGGCAACAGACAAATGAAAAATACAATTTGTCAATATATATACATTTTTAAAAAAGCATTGCATGTCAGGTGCAGTGGCACAAACTTTTAATTCCAGCGACTTGGGAGGCTGAGGCAGGAGGATCACAAGTTCGCCTCATTACTAAGTGAGGCCCTAAGCAACTTAGTGAGACCCTGTCTCAAAATAAAAAAAATAAAAAGGGCGGGGGATGTGGCTCAGTGGTTAAGCACCTCTGGGTTCAATCCCCAGTCCAAAAAAAAAAAAAAAATCCTTGCACCTCACTAGTATCCAAACTCAATATAAGTGAAAACAACAGGAATATTAGTTATTATTGCTTGTGGAACTTTTCAAAATAGAAATAGTGAGGTGCCATGCCTTACTTAAATATTAAACTTAATATGTCAACTAAGGTGCTGCTGGAAATGATGTAGAGCATAACAGGTTAATGGCACAGATCTGAATGTTCCACAGTAGACCCTCCTCGTTAAAAAAAAAAAAAAAATTATGTGATGAAGGTGATAACCTAAAAAAAGGGAAGGAAGACTCCTCAATGAAATTCCATTCAGATCCTTCATTAAAAAAAAAAAAAAGCTAGACTTGCATATCACACTATAGACCAGGACATATTCCAAATAGATGAAGGGATTATGTGTGAGAAATGAAACCTTTTTTTAAAAAGCAAGATGTGCATTTAATAAAAGCAAAGTTTAGACAAGATGGAATGAATATCCATTGCTAGCAAAGGAAAGAAGTCTGAGAACTTCATCTATCAAGCTAGAGTTCTTATTAAGGAATGTGCTTATTCTCCCAAACAGACCACCCTCTGCTTTGAGCATCTTTCTCTGACAGCTCTTCTCTGAATCTCTTCCCCACTTCCCTCTTGGTTCTCTCCAGAGAAATGAAACCTTTAAACATTATCCAGAAGAAAAGGTAAGTATATTATCTTACATCAAGATAAGGAACAGTGTTCTGAGAACAAAAATAATGGGGTAAATTGCAAAGTAAGAGACTTAACATAAAAATCTGTGCGTCTTTTAAAAAATACCATAAAATAATAAAAGCAAATGATAAAACAGCAGAAAGTAGTTGCAATAATCTCTCTCTCTCTCTCTCTCTCTCTCTTTCTCCTGGAGATTGAGCCCAGGGGTGACTTACCATTGAGCTACGCTACACTCCCAGACATTTAAATTTTTTAAACTTTATTTTAAGACAGAGTTTGGCTAAGTTGCTGAGGGTCTAGCTAAGTTGTTGAGGGAGGCTGGTTTTCAACTTGTAATCCTCTTGCCTTAGTCTCCCAAATTTCTGGGATTACAGCAGATGTGTGCCAACACATCTGACTGAAATAATCTTTTATATAAACTTGTAGTAAGATAATATCCTTTATTGTTATCTTATTAATCAGTTAAAATGTCAAAGGGATACAGTTCGTGACTTATTTAATTGTCCAAATTTCTTTTTAAATGTGTCAGTACTTACCCAGGCATGATGGTGCATGGCTATAATCCAAGCTACTTGGGATGCTGAAGCAGGAGGATCACAAATTTGAGGACAACCATAACACCTAAGTGAGACTCTGTCTCAAAATAAGGTTTTAAGAAAGGACTGGGAGTGTAGCTCAGTGGTACAGCACCCCTGGATTCAATCCTCAGTACTACAAAAAATCAATTGACCAATCAATCACTCAATATGGTGATACTCAATATGGGCAAAGATACATAGAGGGAGATGTTCCCATACTGCTTATAGTCATATAAATTTATGATATTTCTAGAAAGTTTTTTGGCAATGTGTGAAAATGTCTTTAATGTTTTTTAAAAAATAAGTTTTGACACAGTAGCTCTATGTCTAGGAATTAATCCTAAGGAAATATTTAAAAATATGAATTCCTTTTACTAAACAAGATTTATATGTCATCATTTATCACGACAGTAAAAATTGGAAAGTGAAAATAGCTCAACTATTCAACACAGGAAAAATGGTACAACAAATTACATTCATTCAATAGAGTTGCTTACTCATTATAAATCATGATTTCGAATCACATCAACTGACATAATACAATGCCATTCACTCACTGTTCATTCAGCAAACCTGTGAAGGTGTGTCATAGCAAAAACCCTGTTCTTTTGGATCACTCATTTGAGAGGGGATAGAAAACAAATATATCATGTCAGGTACGGATAAATGTTAAGAAGAAAAGTAAAATCAGATCAGAAGAAAGTTAATACTACTAAAGTATGATACAACAATACCACATTAGGAGATGTTTATATAGCATAATCCCAGCTTTGTAAAGAAATAAACCAACACCACAACAGTAAATATATATGCATAAAGACACAGAAAACTGACCTGAAGGAAAAAATCAGAATGTGAATCATGGTTACTTCATTCACAGCGGTGGAATAACGGGTGATTTTTTTAATACATTCTCATTTTTCTAAAATTTCCATAATGAATATTTATTTCAAATTACAAGACATATTTAAAAACTTAGTGAATTAAGTGTAAAATGAAAACACCATGTTTATTATTAAGCTCAATTTCTTAAAAAATCCTGACAGCTATTTTGATGTTCAGTATAGAATTTCTTTAGAGGTCGTGTTCTGGGAGGTATTCTTCATCTCAGTAAACTTGGCACAAATCATGTTTATGTCTTTCACAAGCCCAGAATTAAGGATTTTTCCATAGCACAAGGTAAGCTCATCCACTATTTAGCATACTCTATTGACACATACAGTGTCAATGACTATTATTTAAAATGTCATGTGGGCTGGAATATGTGGTGATATAAGCAAAATATTTTCTCTATGAAGTCATGGAAAAAGGCTTAATATCAGAAAATGTTTCCTGAAATTAGAATAAGTAGGAGGTTGTTTTACGACTTGACTCTCTAATGAAGTGTTTCTCAAACTGTACGTCTGTGGGCCACCTATGATTAAAATCATTTATTCAAATGCAAAATCCTAGACACTAACCCAGATCTGTATCAGATCTCCAGGTATGGACCTGGAATCTTCTTAGCAAGCACTCAAGGTAATATTTATGTGCATGAAAGTTTAAAAACCACTAATACTCCCAGTAGAAACAGGATGGAATATAGTGACACTCCTGTTTGCAATAAGGAAGTCTTTGTCAACAGGAGGAAATTAATTTACCTTTCCCTAAATCTACTTGGAGAAAACTAATTTCAAACCTGAGATTCTGCTTTTCTAATTCCTTGACTATTTGCATTAACTTCATTAACTTACCCTCAAGTCATAAGAAAAAAAGTCATTCTTTTTATATCATTGCCCAGATTGATATGTTTATTATGTATTTTAATAGAGGTGCAATTACATATAGAGGCAGTTTGATGAGTTTCAATAAATGCATATACCCATGTCATCAATTCCCCAATTGAAAAATAGAGTATGCCACCATAGTCCTGGGAGTTTCCATTCCATCCCTGCCTCTATCTGCCCTGGCACCACTACTATGATGTCTATATCCACAGATTAGTTTTGCCTATTCTTGTTTTTGTTTTTGTTTTTCCTTTGGGCAGTACTGGGGATTGAACCCAAGGCCTTGCACGTGCTAGACAAGTGTTCTACCACTGAGCTGCATCCCCAGCCCAAGTTTTGCCTATTCTTAATCTTCATAAAATGGCGTATTGGATATAGGCTAGGTCCGTTGTCACTACGAAAGCCAGTAATGCTCATTATCATAATGTCCTTGGTCCCATAATACTTTCTCTGGTCCTTCTCATTCTTTGCTTTGATTCTTCAAGGACTTTAACATTCCTGTAGTTCCTTGTGTCACTCTCTGATACTCTCAGAGTTATCGTTTGCCTCCATCCTCTGGGGTATCCATTCTGGATGTATCTTAGTTTAAAGGACTCTGTGTCAGAACTCTGTTTCTTTAAAAATCTTTCCTCTTCATTGGTATTGCCCAAAGTCATGCTTCTGAGCACTCCCTTATACTGTATTCATTTTTGCAAACTTGTGTAACTAGGCCATAAATACTTAAGACATTTTGAAGTCTACCTTCCTAAAGTCCTGTGACCACTTCTGATCCCACTCAGCCTTGCTTTTCTGTGATGATGTCAGTCACCGTTTCCAGGTTCTCACTCCTTTACTCCCCCAAATGCCATGGTTATTTTATTCCTTCCTCTATCTTCTAGGACATAAAATTATTAGGAAGGAAATGAAAAACTCTGCTTTCATCTGAATGAAGTATTCAGAGTGTTATCCTCACTAATCATGCATGTCATGCCAGTTTTGTGGCTTTCCTCCATGTGGTTCATTTCTGTTTCCACAAAAACATCACTTCTGTTCCTCTCCTCTTTCATCTTCATCCAAATGTTCAGGGGTTCCTTTGAATCTATTGTTTTCCCAGCCTACAGGGCTGTTCCACCTCCTCCCAACAGGTCTTTTGTACACAGCTCACCCTCTATCACTGTTCCCATGGATCCGTTCCATCCTGCCAACTCTCAGTGGTATCTATGAGGTCTTGTTTGTCACCATTGCTATAATCTCAAGGTTACTATGTTGCTCATGTTCTGTGCATGATATCTGGACATCTGCTGCCTACATTTTGTTTCTGATGTCCTTCCCAGTGTTTCCTCATTGAATTACTCAGAACCTCCCTCACTGTTGAAATTCTTCCCAGGCACTCCTTAATGTCATGCATAGAAACCCATCTCAGTTTCATCTAGGTGTTTTTTTCCCCTCCTATCCCATCTGTTTTCCATTTACAACCTTTTTGGCCAGATGAGTTGGTCTCTGACTAAACACATTCTTTTCAGTCTTTGAATATGCTCTCAATTCTTAGCCAAATATCCATCATTCCTACATTTGAAGCTGTGGTCCTGAAATAAAAACCAGCACTCTGAATGTACAAAGTCATTCATTTTTTTTGTGTTATATTTATATTCTTAACATTTGTGCCCCCAAACCTTTTATTTTATGGTCCAAATTTCACAGCATCTTGGGATGCTTCTATATTCTATTTTGATGGGTTTTCATTTCTCTGCAACAGAGTGGTAGATGTCTCTGAGCTGCTTCAGTAGGTTCTGCCATATGCTAGATTCATACCCCTTCTTGTGTGGCTATGTTGTGTCCATTTAGTCACTATCACATGCTTCATAGGGAGTCCCCAAGTCCCAGCATGACTTTTCCTTCATAGCTTTACATTTCATATCTCCCTCCTCAGTGGGAAAGGAATATTAGAGAGATGGTGGAGTAGAGAAGAAAGGAGTCTTGCTCTGATACTTATTGCTGGTTAGCCAATGTGGACAAGAAATAAGGAGGATGGTGTAAACCCCAGATTCTTTACCCTTTAAGTGAGGAAGTAGTATTGCCCTTCCAGATTTATTGTGATGATTTTGTAAGATATTCTATGCAAAACCACTTTGTACACCAGGAGCAGTACGAACACAGATTTTAAGACTAACTGTCTGATATTCAGTTTTCCACACACTGGTAGGGCCCATGCGGCAAGCACGAGAAGTTACTAGTAGTGTCCTCAATCCCATATTAATACATTTATGAAGCATGTCCTCTCCCCAGGGGGTCATAGTGGCCCTTGAGACAATCTGCACACTGCCTCATTCTTTGAATTTTAACACAGTGGTGTACAGTGTTTCCTGGCATACTGGAGGTCATCCCAATGGTGTGCAAAAATCTTGTTTATTTTCTAGAACCTTGAGCAGTTTGGACCTCTAGCTCAGGCAAGATCCACCACAAGCTAATTTCATCTGCGAACTTGCTACAGTATCTCCTTCCCTCCCTAGGAGGGGGCAACATGGTTTCTCGAGTTAGGACAATCCTAACAACAGCCAATTGTGATGACATCAACACAGCCTTCCTAATTGAGTACCTGCTCTGTGGTGCATACTCTGCTATACTCTTTGCATAGGTCACTTTTCAATAATCAAAAGATTTTGTTGCTTCCCTAACAAGATTTTCTAGATTTCTTTTTTCTTTTGGGGGGAGGGGAGTGAGGATGGTGCTGGGGATCGAACCCTGGACCACATGCATGCTAGGCAAGCACTATACCGCTGGACCATGTCTCCAGTCCAAGACATATTTTTTTAAATCAATCCCTCCATGATATTTTAATACCACAGATATTCAGGCATATTTGGGGGTACTAAATGTTTATCTGGATTTACATATAAAAAAGTAACATTTAAAAATTTTTTAAATTTAATTTAATTTAATTTTTTGTTGGTAGGAATTGAACCCAGGGCCTCCTGCATGCTAAACATGTGCTCTACACTGAGCTCACACGTGGCCCCTAAGAGTGAGATTATTTTACTCTCTCCCTGAGAACTAGTTTTCACTCCCTTGAATATTATCCCCACTGAGAATGCTATCTATATTTTTTTCCCTCTTTTTCCAATCATTCCCCACGTAATTGCTCAACTGTTTGCTCCGTTTCTGACCCTATTACACAACTATTGACCCCAGAGAAAGGAACCTTGACTCAGCGGTAAGGGCACACACTCCGTTTGAGGAAAGGTTGCCTTTTTCCACGTACAGCCCAGCCCCCAGGTCAAGCCTGGGTAGACCCTGCTGGGCGAAGTGCTGTGGCCTCTCTCTCTGCACACTGGTTTCTTTGTGGCCTCCTCCCCAGGGCTTTGGACGAGATGCTGGCCATTCCTTGTGAGAAACCTGAGGAGGAGACTAAAAAGACAGCCAGTTTTCCTACTGCCTGCTGGCAGGTGCCTTGGGGGCCCAGCTGTTGGGGTGAGATTTGGTAGATTATTTCTTAATATATTGAAAGCCTTGAGGTGTCAAATGCTTCCTTTGTTTTTCAAAGGGCTAGAAAACATGGCAATGAGCAAAGGTAGGTAGAGGGGTGGTTGAAAGTAAAGAGGAGGGAAGACGGGAGGGATGGAGGTGGGAGGGGAGAAAAGGCATGGAGAGGGGAAGAGAATAGAATTGAGAAAGTGGAGAACCTCAGAATCTGACAGTTGGCTGGGTCACTTTGTAACCTCGGGCAACTTCCTTCAACACTTTAGGTCATTATTTCCTCCTCTGCAAAAGGGGATAATAATACTTTTTATTCATGTTCTGCATGAAGTTTGTAAAAAGAATACGAGTCACGTAAAAGGTGCTCAATTGCGGAAGCATTGTGATCTTCATATGCATACAGTGGGAATAAAAGGGATTTGAATAAAATAAATTCTGCAGTCAGGTTTTCTTGGGTAGGGCTCATGCATATGAACCAACACATCTGGGTACAGCAGCAAGACATTCTGGCCTCAGAAGCAAAGGCTGATGGGAGAGGGGCCCAATAAAAACACACCATTTCCTCCATTCAATTTTGGAAACAACTGAGAAAAGAGACAAAGAAATCAGCAGACGGAGGTCCATATGTGGCATTCCTTTTCTAATGCTGCTTTGGAGAGCACGACTTTCATCTCTGAGCCAGAGCTCCTGACGACATAAATCCAGGATTTGACCAGCTTCTCTTTCAGCCCAGAAGGACACCAGAACAGGACAGGCTTCCCCTTTGGAGAAAGATGCCCCTTCTATAGGCAGCTCCAAAGAAGAGGGAAAGAGCCCTGAGATAATATGCCCCATTTCTCCTTCCAAATTCAACAACCAGCAAGTCCGTTCACCTCCATGGAGCAGGAATGGGGAGGGAGCAGAAGCCCTGTGTGCTGAGCAAACGATGCCCCTCTGCATGGACAAGATAAATCAAGAGTGGACTGGGGACCAGCCTCCCACCCACCCAAGGCTCCGAGTCAGTGTGGGAGGCGAGCGGAACTGAGTTAATGAGACTATAGAATTGACAACAGAGTAGGAGGAAGGAAAATGAAAAAGTGGAACAACTGACTTGATGAAAAAAATAAACCACTTTATAAATTTTATTGATACAAAGGATGTATAACACACATTTGATACACAATAATAAAATACATGAAATGCTTTAAGTTCTATAGGCCAATTAATTCTCACAGAATGCTTTCGCTGTCGTCTGCTGAACTCTTAGCTCCATAGCCAACCTATGGTTGCAGTTCCATCATGGTTTTCTACTCTACAAATAAGGATAGTTGTAAATAACCCAAGAACACAGATAATAGTAAACTGTGGTAAAAGAAATTGAGATGCTGCAAGTTTTGAGTATTTATGACCTTTATTTTAATGTAAATTGTCTATAAGTTTATGTAATTTAAACTTTAATAATAGCTGTGTTTAACAGTTCAACTTGCAAAAATCCTGAAGATTTATCAGCTGAGTTCTCTCTGGCACACCGTTGAGAATACTGTATGGTCAAAACTATGTTTTATTTTGTTTTGTTTAAATAGATGTAGCAATTTACAATTAAATCCCATCCCAATTAAAATCTTTGGGGGCCTCTGCATAGGGACCTGGATCTTAGCTTGTAGCTACTAAAGGAATAAGAAAAGGGGCCACCTCCAATGGCAGAGGCCAAGAGTTAAGGCATCTCCCTGGGTGTAGACAAGGGAAGAAACCAGGAAACCAAAACAGGAGTCCCGAGGGGCTCTTGGAGCAGGGGCCACTAGAGAAGCCTCCTACTCCCTGCACCCTTATGGCTACAGGGCAGGCCAGTAAGGACCACTTCACAGCTCTCTCTCTGGTGGGACAAAGACTCCCTCTGGACAGGATGAACTTGGGCTCAGAAGCTGAGTGAGACAGAACTTAATTACCCAATATTGGGCTCAGGTCCTATGAGAGGCCCAGGAGAAGGAGACCAACACTAGCAGCAGAGCAGATTTTTCTAGTCAACTAAACAATTTGGAGCCTTTGAGTAAAGAAGCAGAACCACAATCATCTGATCTCCAAACTGCTCTTTTCCTACACACAGGGTCTGTGGGTGAAGGTGATTCTTATTTTTTCTTCCAGTACTTGGAATTGAACCCAGTGGCACTCTATCTCTGAGCTACAACCCAGCCCTTTTTTTCCCTTCTTTTCTTAATTAATTAATTAATTAGAGTCAGATTGATTACTTACTTAATTAATTAATTTGAATTTATTAATTCTTGAGAATGGCCTTGAACTTGTGATCCTCCTGCTCGGCCTCCCCTGCTGCAGGTGAGTTTTTAAGCAGGAGCAAGTGCACAGCACAGTGAACCCATTAATAGAAGTTGATATGATAAGTAATTTATATTTAATTTATCCCAGTTCCATCATGCATGCTTACAGTCACTTTCAGGAAGGGACACTTCAGGTTCAAATGCTTTTTTTAGGAATTTGAAAATGCTAAATCTTGGTGACTTACTCTTCCCTACCTAAGAGACCAGGGTAAATCCAGCCACTTCAACAGAGCAAAACTGGTACCCAGAGCAGTCACATTTTCTTACTAATTTAGACAAAATGGTCCTTAAAATTTTTCTAAATTAATCAAATCATGTCTATAAAAAGATCTGTTGGGGCTGGGGAGATAGCTCAGTCCGTAGAGTGCTTGGCCCTGGGTTCGATCCCCAGCACCAAAAAAAAAAAAAAAAAAAAAAAGATTTGTTTTTCCTCTAAACTTACCTGTTAAGAGATTAGGTTTTCCCTCTGGGTTTGGTTTATGGGGGACTAGCTTTGCATGAAACTTAAAATCCCAGAGTTTCCAGTGAGTTTTGCTTTTCTCTATATCAGCTCCCGACCTGAATCTTGGGCTCCCAACCCCAGGACAGTATTCATAACTGCTGAACAGGATGATGGAAGGCCAGCAACTTTAATCCGAGACAATGTGTGACTTCTCATGTTGTCATCCTGAACAGTTTCTGAACTGTAAACTCTGTGGTACGTTGAAAATAATGAGAAACCAGCAAATTTTGAGAGATTAATGTCGAGCATAAATTAGTTTAGGTTGTCAAGTAATTTATTTATCACAAAAGTATATTAGGTCTATATTAAAATCACAAGTCATGCTTCATGTGAAAGAATAAGCGAAGATATCTAAAACAAATTAATAGTCACAATACATATTGTTTTATAACTTTAAAAAAACATTTTCACAGTGAATAATTTTCCATATGCACATAAATAGAGAGTAGTCCATAATAAACCTACAAACTTGGTCAATTTAATTTTGTTTGTAGCCCTACATCCCCTTTCAGTAAAGCATTTCATCTCTAAATATGGAAATTAAAAAATAATAACATACCATTATCACATTTCAAAATAATTATAAAATCTCGTGGCATCATTCAGTAACTGCTCTGTGTTTAGGTTTCTGCAGTGTTCTCCTATATGTGAGTGCTTAAATTTATAAGGGTAATATAATACTCTGCAATTGGTTAATAGTTCTCTTATCTTTTATAGATCCTTCTGCCACCTTTTTTCCCACTATTTTTTAAGGTTTTTTTTTTTTTAACAATATGTCACAAACATCTTTCCATCAGTATTTAAGTTTTCATAAAATTCCATTGTATGCATATTTTATAGTTTACCTCCATAATCTGTTTTTAGATAATAGTTTTCAATATTTTCCTAATATTCCATCTATTGCCATAAATGTTTTAATTCACATTTTGAATTCTTGCTTCTTTCATTATCAGAAAATCTGATAAATACGGATTTCCAGTTGAAAGAATCTCTTAGACTCTCCCTTTTCTCCAGTGCTTTTTCCCAATGGCTTGTTTTACTTCTAAAGTATGAATTTACTTTTGAATTTGATTTAAATTTAAACTCTTCAGTAATAAATACTGGCAACATTTCTTAACTCTACAGGATTCAGTAAGCAGTGTTTCTCATAACATAAAGGTCAAGGAGAGATTTATGCAAGATAACTATTGCAGGTGCTCTTGTCACACAGCAGGTTAAATGGGAAAGTGTTGTTGGTCCTCAATGGCCCACTCTTCTGGCTTGATGAGTCACTTCAGTCTGAGCTGAAAATGAAACGCTTTCACATGATCGATGTAAACCCTGCGCGCATGCACAGAATGGCTTGGGAAATGTGTGGATTCATTCTTGGCGCTCCGTGGAAGTCTACATCACCGGGAGGGATGGGGAGAGGTTGGTATTGCCACAGAAGGTTCCATGACTTTCTTTGAAAGCCTCATAGGGAATTAAAATGGGAGTGAGGATAGAGATAAAATAAGATTGGTCATGAATGTATAATTACTGAAGCTAGGTGTTGGATACGTGGTGGTTCCTGCCCTTATTCTCTCTAATTTTGGATGTGTTTGAAAATTCATGACCATAATAAAAAAAAAATGAAAAAGTCAGAGCAATATGACCAACCCTTGGCCAAGAGCCCCTAGGTGACTCCGCAGGGCTTCAAGCACAGCCCTAGAGCAAGCATGAACGAATGAAGTAGCTCAATAAATTACTGTAATGGGGCGTTTTAAAAGTAATAAGTCCTTGGAGAGATTTCAAATGATATTCCACGTGATCTTGTGTCACCACTCACTTTTATTTAATGCAATAAATGAATCACATAGGAATATTTTAGAAGGGAAACGATTGCAGCCCCTTGGTGTGATGCTGGAGGATTCTGCCTTACATCCTTTGCGGAGGGACCACGTTTGCATTGCAGTCTTAAAAAAAAAAAACAACTTTGCAAACAGAAAACGCTTTACCTTCTATATAACCTGAAATATAAAAGGTGTTGGAAACACCATGGTGTAACAAACCAGGATTCATGAGATTATAATGACACTGAATTTTTTTTTCTTTTTAATCTATAAGTCCCAAGTTTTCAGTCCTGTGAATATTTCAACAAAATTGACACAGGTGCATTAAAATAGTTTGGAAATCATAATCTATAACTTATATAATATTATATTAATAATATTATTATAATATGTAATTATAGCCTTATTCTTATTGTAACATTCTGTTTCTGATATTATATAATTATTATGTTATATTTAAGTGGCTGTTCCACATCTGAGATAATGGGACAAAATAGGATTAAATTTCTTTAGAAAGTCAGGGATCCCTGAAGACTTCAATGAAATTATATATAGTAAGTCATCATCCAGGGTGGCACTAGAAAGTCAGGTGCCTAAAATTTTAACAGTAGAATTAATCCCTGGTGGGATAATGTTTAATATAAAAGAATGCTTGCATTAGTTATACAGATGTTTGCTCTCTTAGAGGCTTCCTCCCTACAGGCTCAGGACTGAAAGTTGAAAATGTAGTCAGGTCACCTGGCCAGTCTCAGTGCAGTTTACACACAGGAAAGAGAGGAAATGCCAATGTATGAGCCAGCAGCTGAGGGTGGGTCTTTCTGTGTGCTACACCCTGAAACAAGAAAACTAAGACCCTTATTGGATATAAATCAGATCTTGATTATTCAAGGCCTTGTTTCATAAAATAATAAAGATTTTATCCCTTCAAGGGATTCCTCATTCTATGCACAAGGAGACAAAGGATGAACGGGGATTATAAACTCAAGGTTACATTGAAATCATAGCTTTTGATTATATAAAATGGTAAAACATTAAAATTTATCCTCGTGAATTCCTTCATAAAATAAAGAGAACATTTTATATTCTCTGTGAAAAAGGCACTATGCTCTGTCTACCCCCAGCAGCTGCCTGTTTCTGTCCAATACCAAGGCGTGCTGTATCATCTCATTCAGAGTGGGTCTAGAAATGAGCTCTAATACAACGCTGAACTGGGGCCAGCTTGTATCTGCTCAGGAGGACCCATGCCCACCTCTCTCCCAGTGCCACGTCCTCTGACATCATGTAGGCAGCTCGAAGTCAAATATGGTGGAAGTATTCACACCACAGATATTGGCAAACGCTCCATCCAGGACTTCTGTTCTTATGGTTCTGGGGAATTGAACCCAGGGCCTCATGCATGTTAAGCACATGCTCTACCTGCAAGCTGCACCCCCAGATCTGTTCTCCACTTTTAGGCTTTACTTGCTCACTCTTCACAGACATTCTTTGATTCCTTTGGAAAACTTGGGCTCCTTCCCACCCCTTGCCTTTCTACCAGCTTCCATACCCCATCCACCTGCTCGCACGGAGGCGAACACCTCCATGTCCTTTAGCTCATGGCTCAATTTCCAGTTCTTCAGGGTAGCAGTCCCTGACCCAGCCAGGTCCCAGACAGAGTTAAAGGCTTTCCCAGCACTCTAATCCTTAGCTTTGTAAAACTGATGGCAGTTTGTAAAATAACAAATAATTACCTGCCTGTGATCATTTGAGTCAGGGCTACCTCCCTTATTGGGCAGTGGCTCCTGTGGGGTGGAGCTGTGTGCTCTTGTGCTGTGAGTTTCCCTGGTGAGCAGGAGGCGTTGTGCCTTTTAAATATACATATTTAGAAAACATTTCAAAGGTTCAGAAAAATATACAGAATAACACAATCAATACCTGTGTACTTCCTGACCAGTTTTCCAAATCTCAACATTTGCCAGAACCATTTCAAAACATTTTGAAGAAAAAAAAAAAAACACTGGTATGCTAAGTAAAATCTTTATGAATTCTTCTCAATTCCATAGCCACTCACTGGTGTAAATCCATAATTTGCATGGGAAGATCTTTCTAAATGTCTATCCAAAAAAGATATTACTCGGCTTTGGAAGCAGCATACAGGTGGCCAAAACTCATCTATGAGTTGCTAAAACAGAGAGCTTTTTAAAATAAAGATGCTAGAAATGAGGAAAAGACCCTTACCCATGAGAATTTAGGAATAAAGAGAATTGATGTGAGTTCATCATTTTATTCTTTTAAAACTCTTATAATTTACTTAAAAGAGGTGTAAGTTCTAATATCAGCTTGAATATTAGACCTTCAACTTTGTTAACGTAATATGGTGAAGAGAGTATACTGAATGGAGGTGCAGTTGCTAGTATGAACAGCCAGAGTATTTGTAGTATTAACTACTTGCTTGTGGAAGTATTTGTCTAATGAATAAATAATATTCACAAGGGTCCTTATGAGAAGTGAGGGCTAGGTCCAAAAGATATCTGATAGGGAAACTCCTGATTTAAAAAAAAAAAAAAAAGCCATTATAGAGAAAAAATATTTATAGATCACATTTCAATGTTTCTTTTTTAATGCTTTGTCATGAGCTAGGAAGCCAAGAGAGCTTCCTGAATTGGGAGGGCCCACAAGGTAATTAACTACTCTCTAATGAAGTTAGTAATAACTGCCCTCCATTGGAGAGATCAAAAGCCAGAGACACCCTGACTGGGAGGAATTTGGAAGACAAGCTACTCTCAGTGGTGTGAGCCTGAAAACTTTTGACCCTAAGAAGTACCTCAGAAGGATTCAGCCACCTCTGCTGGTGTCTGAGAGGACAAAGGCCCAGTGGAGGGAGAGCAACGATCTGTCAGAGAAGTGCGAACTGGTCCTGGGGCATGTCTAATTGCTTTAAAATCATGCTCTGATTTGTGTCACCTAAAAGAAGAGATCCCTAATGACAGTTATGTAGTTTTTTTTTTTTAATATTTTTTAGTTGTAGATAGACATCTTTATTTACTTATTTTTATGTGGTGCTGAGGTTCGAACCCAGTGCTTTAGCATGTGCAAGGCAAGCACTCTTACCACTGAGCTACAGCCGCAGCCCAGTTCTGCAGTTTTATATAAAGAATTTCTGTCTATTGGAAAGGATTTTTGCATAGGAAAATGCTCTACCTTGTCTACCATGAAGGGGAAGCTAAGTCGCTGAAGCCTTTCCTAGTCTCTCTCATCCCTAGCTAAACTGACCACTCTGTCTTTGTGTCCCCCTAAATTCCATTGGTTTCTCTCATGGCACCTGGTGTACTTGGAAGTGATTATCATTTTCTTTCTAAACTCTGTCTTGGCTTTTTTTCTTGATGTTATCTTTTTCTGGTGATGTCTAAGAGAAAATAAAGTGCAAACCACATTTATGATTTTTAACTTCTGGTAGACATTTTTAAAAAAGTAAAAAGAAACAGGTGCAGTTAATTCCAATAATATATTTTTTCTCAATGAATATATCCTGAAAAATTTCACTTTGATATATAATCAAGATAAAAATATTAATGGATAGTTTTATTGTTTATGTATTTATTTATTGGTACCAATTCTTTGAAATCCAGTGTGCATTTTAGATTTATAACATATTGCAATTTGAATTAACAATGTTTTGAGGGTCCAGAAGCCACATGCAGCTATTGGCTCCTATATTTGATACTGCTAGAGTAGAGGATGAACAATGCAAAGATCTTTAATCTGTCTTTTTATTCCCAGTGCTTTGTTGAAATTCCTGTAACATACTGTTCCACAAATAAATGTGATAGGCAGAATTCTAAGGTGGCCCCCAACAATCCTTCCCTTTGTATAATTCATATGTGGGCAGAACATATGAATCTGATGAACTATCACTCTCTTAATTATCACCCATGATGTAGCAAGGGGGAGATTGCCTTGGGTGGGCCTGCCCTCATCAAGAGAGTCTTTAAGAGCAGAGCATTTTTTCTAACTGGGAGCAAAGGAAGAAATCAGGGACATTCCTGTTGGCCTAGAAGAAAGTGTGCAGCTTTGTAGTGAACTGCTGATGGAGAGGAGCAGGTTCTAGGAGCTAAGCCAGGTTCTTATACAACAGCTCACAAGAAAACAGGGACCTTAGTTTTATAACCACAAAGAACTGAATCATAACAATAAGTGAGCTTAAGAGAATCTTGAGCCCCAGAGAACCACAGTACAGTCTCCACTTTTAGATCAACCTCTTGTGAACTTGAGCAGAGAGTTCAGTCATACAGAACTGATTTCAGATCTATAGAACTGTGAACTGATATATAGATGGTTATTTGAAGTGTGTAGTGATTTGTTACACAGCAATAGGAAACCAACATAATAAATGTCATGATTCAGCAACCACCATCAAACTGTTGGCAATGCCTCTTAATTTTATGCATAATCCCTAAGAGGAAATTGTGATCTCTGATTGTTCAATTTGAAAGTCAAACCAGATCATGATGGTAGTATGTTTATATCAACCATGCCAGGGTATCAACAACCTAGTATTCAAGTAATTTTCTCTTTCTCAGTGCCAATTGTATAAGAGGGAAGGACTAACAGGCAAGGAATATGTTGAAGCACTTAGAAATAAGTTTGAGATACTCATCTTGTGGAGAAGTGTCTACTGATTAAACAGAAGTAAATATTATAAATAATAATAGTGTTAATGTTTGAAACTTGAGTTTCCCTGCAAATATCTTAGGTTAAAGGCTTGGTTGCTAGCATGTGGTGCCATTGGGAAGTAGTGGAACCTTTAGTAGGAGGGGTCTAGTGGAGGAAGTTAGGTCATGGGGGATGTTCTTGAGGAGATATTGGGACCTCAGACTCTTCCTCTTTGCTCCCCATCTGTCATCAGGTGACCAACTTAGCTTCATCTACCCTTTGATCTCTGCCATGATGTTCTGCCTTGCTGCAGGCCCAAAGCAATGGAGCTAAGTGACCACAGACTGAAAACTCTGAAACAGTGAGCCAAAATAAATCTTTACTCCTTTTAAATTGATTTTCTCAGGTATTTTGCTATAGCTACAGAAAGTTGACCATCACAAATAGTGAGGATAATCAGAGTAGCTCATTTTCTGAGTTTGTATTTCTGTGCCCTTGCCTTACTCTATCATCACCACAGCCCTGGAAGGAAGACACAATTATTATCCTCATTTTACAGTTTGAAGAGGTAGGAGGTTTAACTGTAAAACTAGGCAATAAAGTCAATTAGAAAAGAAGAGGAGGTATTTTTGGATGAAGCACTCTTCAGAACAGACTAGCTTGATTTTGAGATGCAGCTCTTTCTCTTGGTCAACAGAGAGTTCCATTCCTTCTCTGTAAGAGATTCTCTTCATGCCCCGTATTCTCACAAGATACATTCCCCAGGTGGTCCTCACCTCTGCTTTTTAGTCTTTCCACCTGCCTCTTTGGAGAAGTCGTTGAGTCCTGTGATTCCTAATAGTTCGTAATAGTGGTCCTAGCTCTGAAAGGTGCATCTTGAATCCTGTTCTTCTGAGCGCCAGCTCTCCATGGATGTTTTTGTTCGGATTTCCCACTAGCCTCTGAAGTTCAGGTTATTCAAAATGGAGCTCATCAACACATCCTGAAGCCCAGCTCTCCTCTCCCATGCTTTAATGCTGTTAGTGATTCCATAATCACTGGCCAGTCTATCAGGCTCCAAAAATGATCAACCATTTCATGTCTTCCATACCTTTAGCCAAACAGCTGTTAAAAATATTTTTCCATCTGGGTGTGGTGGCTGTAATCCCACCTATAACCCCACACCTGTAATCCCAGTGACTTGGGAGCCTAAGGCAGGAGGACCTTGAGTTCAAAGCCAGTCTCAGCAAAAGCGAGGTGCTGAGCAACTCAGTGAGACCCTGTCTCTAAATAAAATAAAATATTGGTTTGGGGATGTGGCTCAGTGATCAAGTGCCCCTGAGTTTAATCCCTAGTAACCCCTGCAAAAAAGAGTATTTTTCCAGAATGTGTACTCAACCATTCCTTCTACATTCTCCAACCTCCTGAGCCCTTTAATCTCCCTTCCTTCCTTCCTTCCTTCCTTCCTTTTCTGTCTCTTTCTTACCCTCTTTCTTTCTTTTCTTTGTGGTCCTGGAGTTTGAACCCAGAGCCTCTTGCATGCTATGCAAGTGTTCTACCACTGAGCTACACTTCCCAGTCCTTTTTATTTTTTATATTGAGACAGGATCTCAGCAAGTTGCCCAGTTTGGCCTCACAGTTGTGGTCCTCCTGACTGAGCCTCCTGCCTAGCTGGGATTGCCGTAGTTCTTGCCTTCCTCCTCCAGCTCCGATTCTATGGAGCCCGGTTCCTTGTCACTCCATCATTCCTATTTACATACCAAGAACCCAACCCTCTTGTTTGTCTTGCTCTGGGAGACTGAGCAGTACTGGAGGAATTGAACAGAAGGAAGATGAAGTTAAAATAGGACTCCTCAATTTTCACTGAGGAGCAAGGATACCAAACAGTGTTGCATACCAGGGCACAGTATTAGTCTATCCATTCATAACTCCTAAAGATGGCCAAAAGCACGTTTTCTGATCCTTATGGTCATTACCCCTGAGCTGTGAATTCTTCCCATCTGACTCCCTCCTGGGAGAGCTCCAAGGAGAGGTTGATAGATAGCTTTTGAAGCTTGGGGAACACAGGCAGGCAGGCAGTTGACTCGTGCCAAGGGAAAGATCTGTGAGAGAGCGCGGCTGAAACGAGCTGTGTCACACAGCAGCAGGCGCAGGTAGGAGGGACCCACCCTGGGTCCATGCCAGGTCAAAGCTGCAGGGGCCAAATATTAATCCACGGGAGGAATGCAAGTCTGGGTTGCTTTTAAAGGCATCCAGACCCAAAGGGCTTCCTATAACTGGTGAAGTGTTTTTGGCAAAATGATGTTGGAGGTATCACTACACAGAGAAGCAGAGGGGGGTTATAAATGGCTGGTTTACTAGGACACACTGCTTGAGTCAAAGGAATTCCAGCTGGGAGGGCCTGGCAGGGGAGCATCTGAGGAGGCCACACATTTGGATAAGAGAATAAATCCAGTCTGAGATCGCAGCCAGAGCCAGGGGCAGCTTTACCAGCTTATCTATGTTAGTCAAATTAGACGGTTCCTCTACTTCCTGCTGTCTCTGCTTCTATCCTGGAGGACAGAGTTGGGTGAGGTTAAAGTGATACTAATAGGGAGATCAAAAGGAGCATCCCTTCCCCCCTGTAGTCCCAGTGGCCTAAAGCATACCCAAGCTTGTAATGACCATAGGAGTTTTATTTTAATATTTGGGTGCCACTATATTATAAACTGAGGCTGTATTAGAATCTGAAGTGACCAGAGGACATTTTATGGTCTAAGATGATCAGAGTGAGAAGACCTTTCAATTATTTCAACAGGATTGGAGGAAAGAGCTGATCCAAAAGAGGATTTTTACATCCCAAAGGGCATGTAGCTCAGAGGTAGAGTGCTTGCCCAGCATGCATGAGGCCCTGGGTTCCATTCCTAGCTCTGCCCAAAACAAAACAAAAACCAAACAACAAATGGGAGACGAAGACGCACTTGAAGATGGACCCTGGAAACCTACTTGCTCAGTGGGATCATTTGGTTAGTATCATGGAGTACATTCCTGTCTCAATTCACAGCTAGTTTTCAGCTTTCGTGCTGTAGCAATCATAACTTCTTTTATTTCCTGGTGGACCCGCTGTCCTATTCTCTACAAAGCTTCTTTGATCCCTAAACTTCACTCTGTCCCCTTCCTCTCAGTTGAACTTGCCTCAGTCTTCAAACCCATCAGAAAGGAGGAATCCCTCCATGTCTTCTGTATTGCCAAATGGAGCTTCAAACTTAAGAGTATCTATGGCTAATTAACTCATATTTGCAAGTATACAATGTATGGTTCCACTGTTTAAAAATAGTATATTTTCCTAGGTAGGTGAATCACTTCCTCTAGAATTTTATTTTCAATATTGTTTGGCTTATTATCTCATTTTCATGTAATATAAAAATAAACTTTTAGCTTGATTTGAATTTTGGGAACTTACTCTATTTGTATGAAAATCTATGAGCAGATCTGAAGTCAAATTTTAATTTATATGTATTGCATTCTATAAAATATGTCCACAAGATTATCTTTTACATGGTTAAGTATTTCATAATATCTGAAATGGGGCATTTCATGTCTTTGTCATTACGCTCAGAGAGCCTTTCCAGTCTCAGTTCTCTTATTCCACCTAATTACAACTTCATTTTAAAAGCAGTCGGGAGCATATATACCCTGAACATTTAAAAATGTTACATTTAATGTATCTAATGAGTTTTTAATTTCAGTATAACTAACAAAAATAATTGAAAAACGAAATTGCTAATGGAAGCATGCCTCTCTATGCAAGTAATTTACATTATCATAAAAGAACTTTCAGTTCATTACAGAAAATTTGAAAATCACAGGGAAGTATAAAAATAAAATAAAAATCTGACATAATCACAATAACCACCACTTCCAACCTATGCTTGAGATTTTCTAGTCTTTTCTTTTTCCATTTTGGTGCTGGGAGTTGACTCCAGGGGTAATTTACTACTAAGCTTTATCCCCAACCCTTTTCCACTTTTTATTTCGAGACAGGGTCTTGCTAGGTTGCTGAGGCTGACCTCTCCAGTCTTCACTATTTCTCAAAGTTGGTAAAATAATGCACACGCTTTATAAAGTCCTGCTGTTCTCCCCACTGAACATTGTATTGAGGCCCATACTTTTTCCTTTGCCACTAAATAATCTCTAAAAATCTAGTTTTGATGACTGAAGTGCATTTCATCATATTATAATGTGTTATAATTTGCTATATTACAGTACATAGTATATATAACATTGTAATACATACTTGTTCTATTTGATTTATTTAGCAATTCTCAGCATGCTTACTTTTAGAAATATAAAAATCTGGTATATATTTGACTTCTGGCATAAATCCAGGTGGTATTTTCATCCCACCATCAATAACTTTGACTTATATTTTTTATTTTTGCCAAATTGCATTTACTTCCTAATCTGTTAGCAATTGCAGTTCTATTTTAAGTTTGGCAAAAAATAAAAAGGCCACCAAACTCTTTAGGAATCTACAGTTGTAGCCTCTATCATGGTCTCTTATTTTCCTTGAGCCCTTCTTAGAGAAATTTTTTATTGTTCCTTCTGTTTTTCCTCAATATGGATTTGTTCTTAGTGGATTTTTCTTATAATTTCTCACTGTAGAAAAGTCCACCGAAGGCCTGAGTGCCTTACCTTTGCCTGTATATCAAGGGTGGATCCATCTCGGGAACATTCACATGTACCCCAGTTCATTATGCTGAGCTATAAAGCCAGAATGCCAGGTTTAAATTTACCCAGTGAGCAGTGAAGTTGTCATGTGGTCTGAATTCTCAGTCTATATGACTAATCCTTCCTGTTACTGAAGATAGACCTTCAAGGGAAGCCAAACCAAAAGCAGAAATTTGCTTAGAAGGATAAAATGAGAGCAAAGAGTTTAGGATTGGACCTTTAGAATGCTCTGCGGCACAGGTGATAGTCCAGGTGTGTCACTCACGTAAGGTTGGTGCAGGGTTAAGGTTAGCCTGAGGGGCGGAAATCGTGACCCTGAGGACTCCATCAAGGAAAGGCGGGTCCTCCTGAAGCTCTCCTCGTGACACAGCCATTTGACCTTCTCAATAAATCTCCACGATGCACCTTTCTGCTAGAAAGTTCTGCACTGCCGACTTGCTTCATTCTTCATTCCTTCTTATGGCTGTCCCTGACTCCTGCTGTCCTGGTCCTCCCGTGTCAGACTCTCTTTTCTCCGTCTTTCCACACCAACTCTTGGTTCTACCATCTCTAAAACCGCATATTTTTGCAGCTTCTGTCATTGTCTTTGTCCAGTGGCTGTGGCTCACTGAAGACCGTACTCCCTTCTTTCCAGATGAGTGGCTGAATGACACCTCCTGCCACCCTGATGGTTGGATGGGACTATATGACAACTTTTGTCCTTTGATTTTTGAGTGGTAGAATTGTCTGTCACCTCTGGACTAGAGTGTTTGATTGCCATTATCAGACTCTCCTTTTGCTACAGAGACCAGCCAATGCTCCAGGGGGAAGTTGTTCATCAGTCCAAACCCCAGAGTGTGATGATGCCAAGAGACCCCTAGTCAACTCTTGATGTAAAGAATGGGTGACAAAGAGACCTTCTGTGTATTAAGTCACTAAGATGACAGAGTTACTACTGCAGCAAAATCTGCTCTATCTTTGTAATAGTCTTCTATTTTTTAAAACTCTTTACCTTATCCCTTAATAGATTTAGCTTTCTATTTATCCTCTCATCAAGTGAATTCCAAATCTACCAGATTGAACCTGATTGATATCTGAGCTCAGGTGTTAATTTTCTAGTCACGTTTTGACGTCTTCGCTACTCCCAAGAATCTAACTGAATATTCTGTAAGGTCTCTCAAGTTGATCATGGCCCCCAAAAAGCTTTTCATTTTCTTTCCCTCAATTGCTGCTTCTTCTCTATTGCCATTCAGTAATAACACTATTTTCCCCGATTCATTCAGCATTTTAACTTTGGACATGTACAAATTTCCTCCTCATGGGGTCAGTCTTGCCAGTGGCAAGATTCACACAGCAGCAAGCCCAAGTTCAAACACAAGGTCCAAGAACCAGGGGCAGGTGGGAGATATATCCATTTGAGTCACTGGGAATCTTCTTCCTTAAATTTTGCCCAGTTTGAAGTAATTCAGTTTTCATTTTCCTTTTTGAGACCAGTTGGATTGAATTTTCTTCTCCATTGGCTTACTGAAAGCAAAAGTGATCAGCTTCCCCATGAGCCACCTAAAATGATGGAAATACTCTTTTTTTTCCCCTCCTCATCCTCCACCTCCTTCTCACCCATTAAAAGGACATTTGAAGCCACAGGATTACAATGGCTAGTGCAGGCTCCATGAACAATGGTAGCCTCTTAGGGCATCACCTTCGCGTCTCCATACACAGTTGTTGAAGAACTGGCATCTGGCCCTAAATGCAGCCAAGAAAGAGAAATCAAGACTGATGTTGCAATGGTGAGGTAATATCAAATCTGTGGTCTCTGAACCCAATGTTTCCACCCCAGGTTCATTATTTGTGCCTGCAGTTTTATGGTGATTGCAGATCTGGAAAGCTGCCACTCCAAATGTCACTAAGCCATTTATTTAATCATCAAACCAACTTCATGATCCAATTGCTCCTCCAATCACCAACAAAAAAAGGAGAGAGCGATGAAGTCAGTCTTTGGCTGCCTGGCAGGAATCAGGAACATATTTGGGATTGGCTGCTACGGTTGCCATTTCAGTTACAATCAAAAGAGAACAGAGAATTGAGGACAAAGTACTATCCAGAGAACGGAGGGTCTAGGGGTACAACCTATGGTGACCTCATCCTTTTCTAAGGCAATTCCTTAATACCATTTTAGGCTGAGGACCAAGGCCATTTTTTGGGTCACTAAGGTTGAATGAATTTGCTAAACTTAAAGAGGCCAACACCAAAAATCTGTGGGAGTCTCTGTGTGAAATCAAAGGAAGAGAACCAAGAATTTGGAGGAATACAGGAGTGGGACTAAGTGAGAGGAAGTTAGGATCCAACTGTTAGTGTTGCTACTGAGAAGAGGATACCATTTTTATTCCTAATTCTTTGTAACTAGTTTTTCTTTCTTCTATCTGCAGTTTTAAATTTGAATGGAATTTAATAGTTCTAGAATTTAATAGTTCTAGAACTGGCATAAAGAAGGAGATGGAGTTGAGTTTATTTTGTAATTTTTTTTTAACCTGGTCTTTCAGTTTAATTGTGGAGCTTCACTTCATCTTTAGCTGTGCCTCAGAGTTCCAAGCCCAGGACCTCTGTGTCAATATCCCCAAGGAAGGAGGAACCCTTTGGTGTTCCACTGGGGTAGGAAGAGCTGGCTGCTGGGCCACAAAGGGCTATTGAGGGTGTTAGAGGCAGAGGCCTACTGGGAAGCAGAGGCGGCCCAGCGGTCCTTTCTCGCCCTGGTTCTTGTGATCCTGCTCGAGAGATTTCAGACATGTCAGTCGGAGTAGCAGGCATGAGTTTATTGAAGGCCTAGGAAAAGGGAAAATGGGATAGTCTCAAGGGAGAGAATGGGTCCTCTCAGAGAGAAGAAGACCCACACACCCTTCCTGCCCCCCAATTTTACTGGGGGTCCTGGGGAAGTTTCCCAAGTCCCGCCCAGTTCACTTTTGACCTTTGACTGACAGCATAGGAGCTGCATGGGCCACCTCAGACGGAGGATGGTGTGGTGCTCACGGTTAGAGATTTCAAGGAAATCCAGCCCCCCTGTTTTTGTCTCAATTTCTTTTCCCCTTGACCAGTTTATTACCCTCAGCAAGCTTTCTTTGCAAGGGATTTGATGCTTAGGTTGCCAGGGTGATCTAGGGTTGTGACATAGTTTCTGTAATAAGGGAGGGTCCAGGCCACCTGGCAGGGTGTGATGGGATCTTGGAACAATAGTTTTTCCTAAAGAGACATAATTAGTTTTGACTGGGGAAGGTTGTGACACACCAGGCCCCACCTTCCAGGTGACTGTCTGTCACTTAGGCTCCCTGTGGCTTTCAGTCGCCCTCCATTGCTTTTTCCCTGCTCACACATTTATGGCGGGCTAGCTGCCTCACAAGGGGACCGGGGAGTTTGTTCACTCCGTAGGGGACCTGCAGCCAATTGTCCTATTTTACCCCCCTCAGCACTCCACGTTCAGAGGTATCTGGCACTCTCAATTCTTGCAACTTCTGGGGGTTCTGAGGCATATGTTGGTTTGCTTCTGGTAGATTCTTTCTCCTACATGCCCTCCCCCACCATGTTGGGTGTCCATTTCCAAGATTTTGTGGCTGTCTGTCATCTGCTGTCATCTCCTTTTCTTTGTTTAATTTTTATTTTAAAAATTGTTACTGTCACTTTAGGGGGTTTGGAAAAGAAAAAAACAAATTTGTGTGTTTAATCGCTCGTGTTTACCAATCACCTCTGTTGATTCTTTCTGCCAAATTTTATTATGTCTCTCAGAGCACTCCTGAATGTCTTGAACATGCAGCCATAGAGGTACACACTACAAATCAAAACAAAATTACAATATTATGCAGTGGCTTCCTTGACTCAAGGGGGAAAAATGGGCAGACATCATCATTACCCTGCAGGAAGATTCCTGAAAACAGGAGCCAAAACAATATTTATCTAAATTTGTTTTTCTACATGAGTTATGTATTGAGCACCGTACTCAGATTTAGGTGCTGGGATGCAGATAAAATGATCAAAAATTTTAGATCCTCTCCTGGCGAATTTCCTTTGTGTTTCTCATCTGATACGTGGCAGTTACTAGTAATGGAAGCTGACCTTTTGCTATAGGCCGAGTGACGGAGGAGTGACTGTCTTTTTATAGTGCGAAAACAGCTGTGCCATTATTGCATTTGCCAAGAGGGAGAGGAAAAATTGTCGGGGGGTTCCTGTTTGTCATTGGCAAGAACAGTGAGAAGCTAGGTGCACACAGATCACGCCAGAGTTGCAGGCTCTTCTGTTACCTTCCGGGAACTGGCTTGACTTTATCCACAAAGACTCTGATGGAGGGTCTGAAATTCCACTTTTGATCAGTCAAAGCATGGCTTTTTACACAGCACATTTTTGATGCCAACAGATAGTTTCCAGAGAGGAATTGGGAATTAAGTTGAGCTCTGGTTGCAGATGATTCTTTTTTCATGCCTAGCTACCCAGACAAAGAGAGCGAGCCAGAAGCCAAATCTGCAAGTGAACACACACCATGGAATCGGTGCATGGGAATGTACAGGGCTCTGCCTGATTGAACTGCTGCCAGAGCGCCAGGGGGCATTTTCTCGAGGCCTCCCTGTCTTGTATTTTGGCAGATCTCTTTTCCCTGCCCCCTCCGCATCCCCTTCCCCACATCCTCAAATTCATCGCACCATTGTTGGGAAGGAACCCAATTCACACAGATTGGCAATGCTGTAATTGGTGTTTTACTTACCTCTGCCTCTTTTCTTTCTCTGTTTGATCATTCCAATAATGACAGCCTATTTTCCCTCCCTTTACTATCAGAAAACAAAAAAACTCTTGAAAGACACGCGGAATTTCAGTTTTCTGATGGATCGCTATGGGAAACGAAATTCATATTCTAAGATGTTTTTCCACTTCTGTTTCCCTCCTCCTCCCTCCTCAGCCAGACAGTCAACGCTGATGGAAACATTAACGCTGAGAACTGGTTTCCCCCCCAAGGTGTTGTGACTACAGAGGCAACATCCTCAAGAGCTGACGTGTCAAAATGTTGATGCTCTCATTTAAGACCTTCGTCATTGTCATAATTGGTGCCCCCATTTGCTAGACTGTGTTTGTTTATGTGCATTTCATTTCAAGTGATATTTCTTAGGATCATATTCACAAGGGTTTGGGGCTCCTGGAGTGAAAAGTGTTATATAAACTGAAATGATTACCCCCTGGCAAAAGGTAATCTCCATGTCACACACCACCTGGTCCTAACAGCTCACATGTGCACAATGCTTTGCAGTTTAGAAAGAGTTTTTCGTATATACTGTTTCATGGAATCCCCCTGACGACACTGTGAAGGTGTCACAACGGGGAACTGGGCTCCAGGGATCATGGCACTTTGCCTGCCACGGGGCATGTGTGCGTCTCTACCTGCTGGATGCTGACTTCACAGGGGTTACTGTGTAACTCTACAGAAACTGTCCCAAGTGGTTCAGCCTCTGAGAAGAGTCAGATTTATAGAGGCACAAACAGGCACAAAATAACTAGAGGAATTCTATTATTTTTTTTACATCTCCTAAGGAGGAAAACTGGGCAGATAATTACAGGATCTCTCTGGCAGGCTGGAGGAGAGGGAAATCTGTGAATGCTGCAAAATGAATAAAATTGATTCCATTGCAACTATGTAAACATTAGAGTGAAGCATACATATAATTAGGGCAGTATCTGTAATATGAATTGAGTGTATCATGGGACTTGCCATAGATTAAGATACGGCTTATTAAACCAGTGGGAAAAAAATTTTTAAAGTTGTGTGTTTACTGGGATATGTACAACCTTTTTTTCCCTCCATTTTTTAATTGGTGCATTATAATTGTACATAATGATGGGATTTGTTGTTATATATTCATGCATACACACAATGTAACAATATAATTTGACTGATATCACTCTCAGCACTTCCCCTTTCCCTCCTCAACCTCCACCCCTTGGTCCCTTTCCTCTGTTTTTGGGGATCCACTCCCACCTATATTTTCCTTTTTCCTCTCTAGCTTCCACATATGAAAGAAAACATATGACCCTTGACAAAATAAGTTTGACTTATTTTGTTTAACATGGTGGTCTCTAGTTTCATCCATTTTCCTGCAAATGTCATAATTTCATCTTTCTTTGTGGCTGATGAAAATTCACTGTGTATATAGACCACATTTTCTTTATCCATTCATCTTGATGATGGACACCTAGGCTGGTTCCATAGTATTGCTATTGTGAATTGTGCTGCTATAAACATGGATATGCATGCATCGCTATAGTATGAGTACTTTAATTCTTCAGAATAAATACCAAGGAGTGATATGACTGGGTCATATGGTGGTTCCATGTCTAATCTTTCGAGGAAACTCCATACTGATTTCCATAGTGGTGTGCTAATTTACAGTCCCACCAACAATATGAGAGTGTTCCTTTTGCTCCACATCCTCTCCAGCATTTATTAGTTTGTATTCTTGATGACTACCATTCTGATTGGTGTGAGATGAAATCTCAGTGTAGTTTCAATTTGCATTTCTCTAATTGCTAATGATGTTGAATATTTTTGTCATGTATTTGTTAGCCATTTGTATTTCTTCTTTTGAGAAGTGTCTGTTTAATTCATTTTCCAATTTATTAATTGGGTTATTTGATTTTTTGGTGTAAATTTTTTTTGTGTTCTTTATATATTCTAGATATTAATCCTCTGTCAGTAGAGTGACTAGCAAGAATTTTCTCCCATTCTGTAGGTTCTTTCTTCACATTCCTGATTGCTCCTTTTGCTGTGCAAAAGCTTTGTAATTTGATGCCATCCCATTTATTAATTCTTGGCATTATTTCCTAAGCTTTAGGAATCCTACTTAAAAAGTTGTTGCCTGTGTCTATATGCTGAAGTGTTGACCTTGCATTTTCTTCTAGGAGTAGGATAGTTTCTAGTGTAATTCCTAGGTCATTGATCCATTGTGAGTTGATTTTTGTGTAGAGTGAGAAAAGAATCTAGTTTCATTCTTCTACATACAGATAACCAGTTTCCCCAGCATAATTTTTTTAAAAAGTCTATCTTTTCTCCAAGGTGTTTTTGGCACCTTTGTCCAGGATCAGATGACTATAGATGTGTGAGTTTCTCTCTGTCTTCTGTTCTGTACTATTGATCTATGTGTCTGTTTTTATGCCAGTACCATGCAGTTTTTGTTACTGTAGCTCTGTAGTATAATTTGAAGTCAAGTATTGTGATGCCTCTATCATTGCCTTTTTGACTTAAAATTACCTTGCCTATGTGGGTCTTTTATTCTTCCAAAGGAATTTTTTTCTAGTTCTGTGAAGAATGTCATTGATGTTTTGATGGGAATTGCATAGAATCTGTGTATTGCTTTTGGTAGTATGGTCATTTTAACACTATGAATTCTACCTGTCCATGAACATGGGAGGTCTTTTCATCTTCTGAGTTCTTCAATTTATTACTTAAGTGTTGTAGAGGTCTTTCACTTCCTTGGTTAGATTTATTCCAAGGTTTTTTTTTTTTTTTTTTTTTTTTTTTAGTGTGGGGGGGGGTGAGGCTATTATGAATGGAATTGTTTTCCAAACTCTTCCAGGCAACAGAAAGTAGAGGAAAGAATAGTATTTCTCTCTGTTGGCCTTTGAAAACATATTAATTCTTCATCTCATACAGTCCCCACATTAACCAGGAGTTTGGGACCATAACAATGACCATATAAGCTGAAACTGTGCAAAGTGATTTTAATAATCAATGGGTTGTTCTATGAATATTAATAATGTTTGTCAAAACAAAACTTTCTATTATTAATATGGAAAGCAAAGAAAATTAGTGAAGGTCATTTATTTAGTAGTATGCAATTTAAAAATAGGAATATCTAGAATTGAAGTGTTTTATTTCTTTGTTAAAAAATCTCAAAAATAGTTTGAATGGTACTTGCCTTCTCATATAACTTATTTCTTATTTGTTCTTTTAAGATATACATGCCAGTAGAGTGTATAACTTAAACTAGGTAGGGCACTATTCTTGTGGTTCATATAACATATGATACAGAGTGAGCATCTTTTCTATGCCTTGATGAACTTTCATATTCTAAGTTTGGATTAGAAACCAACATTTTATCCTTTTTGCTTTCAATGTCATGAAATATCCCTCACAGTTCCTTTAATTTGAAGGGTTTTTTTTTTTTTTTCTGATGTCAATTCTTCTGCAGCATCTTCAACTTTTTCATCATGTTCTTTCTTTCCTTTTTTTTTTTTTTTCTTGGCAGTGTCTCACTATGTTGCCCAGTCTGGTGTCAAATACCCAGACTCAAGCAATCCTCCTGCCTCAGCCATGTAAGTAACTGGGCCTATAAACCTGCACCCCATGACCACTTTCATTTTTGTTTTAATTTTTTAAGTTTTAATTTTAAGTTATACATAACATTAGGGTTCATTTTGACATACTTATGAAAGTATGGAATGTAATTTTCTCTAGTTAAGTCCCCAGTGTTCCTCTTTCCCTCCCCTTCTTGTTCTTCCTGTTCCCTTCCCTCTATTCTACGTATTCTCGATTTGTTTATAGTATTTTTCCTTACCATTATATATATATATATATATATATATATATATATATATATTCACAAGACACTAATTTTAAAAAACTGCAATCTTTTTTTATTGGCTTCAGTGAGTTCTGCTTCCCTCCTCTTCTTCAGCTTCTCTAGCCGCACACCTAGGAGTACCCACCCACTTTCCCATAGCCAACCATTTCTTCTATAACTGCATTTGTGTGCGATTCAAATCTCACTTACAGTGTGACCATCTTCATTTCTTTTCTGCATTCCATGTTGGCCAAATCCCTCTTTGATTATCCATTTTTGTAAAATTCCAGTTGAGTCTATCACTGGGAGACAGGAGACAGCACAATCACTTGGTTTGCTGTGAGTGAACGAATAAGAGATGTATCATGAGCAAGCCCGGATGGACTGAAAGAAGCGATGTGATTAGTAACTGATCATGATGTGCTTTTGTTATTTATGTGGTGGTTTGTGTACTAAGAGCAACCAGCAAAGTTTCACAATTAATGCACCATGGTAACTGAAACTTGAACTGTGTTTGTTGGAGGACTCATGTTTTTTGAACCATGGTAACTGAAATTTGTGCATAAAGGAACTGTGCAAAACAAGGTCTGTCTGCATATGTTTATCACAGAAAATTAAGAAAAAGTAAATATGCAAAAAAAGAGGAGGGGTCAACATATCAACTTTCAATCCAAGTATTGAAGGTTCTAAGCTGGCCTAGGAAGACAATGCTTGCAGTCCAATGACCGTTTGTTTCAAATTTAGAAACTTGGTGTTGATTTCCCTGCCTTTTCAAAGAGTTCAGGACCAACCAAAAGAGAGAAAGGTTCATTAAAGGCTTAGAAATCAGAAGGGGAGGCTGTAGGGTGGGTCCCCAACTCCCCTTTAGTTGAGGTCAAAACGAAAGAAGAAAACCCTAGGTCAAAAGTTTCATGATGTCTGTCTCATTCCACCATTTTTTATACCCCCACTTCTTCTCAATTCCTTCTACATAATCTATTCTTCTCATTCTTCTCATCATTACCCTATGTACATGTATGATTACACAAATGGTATGAACCTACATCGTGTACAACCATAGAAATGAAATGAGGTACCTCATTTGTGTACAACGAATCAAAATGTGGTCTATAAAAAATTTAAAAAATAAATAATTTTAAAAAAAGTTTCGTGAACTCTTGAATAAACCCCTGTGAATACAAGGATGAATACAAGGTTCTTCCTGCGGATTTTTAAAATTCCTCTTCCAGTTATTCAGGGAAATGGTACTGCAGTATGGCTGAGCTTTGACCAGCCACATCCCAAAGCTTCCAATTCAGGGTCCGATTCTGCTCCTTCCCTGGTGCTTTGTTTTGGAATCCAGGAGCTTCTGTCAAGGCTCCATGCTCAGGAAATGGTCTATCCAAGGGCCTTGACCCTGTACCAGGGCACTTCTCCCAAGCTGCTAGTGAGGGGAGGGGAAGGGACTTCCCCTCAACACAGATCTCCTTTTAGCTTATGAAAAGTCTGTTCTTTCACTTTTTAATTTTATAATTTAATGTAAAGGCTAGTTTCTACCTGTGTCTTTAGGACTCTGCTTTATCTAAACTTTCTCAAGAGAGCTTATGGTGTTCTATGCTTTCTGTGCTTCATATGACTAGGTTTCTTTTTCAATTTGATAAACCAAATTACAATGAATATCCCCATTCCAGGAACTCCAGTGCCCATCAGAGAGGTCTCTGTCACTTCCTTTTGGGCTTGGGGAGGTGTGTGAGATCTCTAAGGATTGTTAAAATTTTGTCGGAAGGCTTCGTCTTCATTTGACGGCATCACGAGGATAGAAGTTCAGGCCAATGTTCCTAATGGTAGAAACTAATTAGTAACAGATTGGCTAGGATGGGTAGGTAGAAATTAGTAAGTAGGAAAGACTGGTGACATACCACTATGTAGAACACCTTCATCTGTCACCACACGGCTTCTTCATCTGCCTTTTACTTTAGACACAGTTGTGAAAACTAGCTTTGTGCAGGTGTATTGCCTCACTACAGTTGCTTCAGGTTCACCCTGGTATGGGGAATATGGTGACCGCCTGGCTCTCACGCTTGCCCGATCTGGAGGGGTTGAGGGACTGCAGCTCAGGGAGCAACCCTGACCCGTGAGAGATCACGAGCTAGTGGACAAGTGCTCCCTTCTTTCGGTCCTTGAGCAGACGATATTGAGACACAGTCCATGTGGCGCCATCATGGAAGAGAGGACCAAGCACAAGGCTTTAGTGCTGTGGAAACCCCCGTGGCGATCCTTCTCCAGCCAAAATCGTACCCAGAATTAATACCATTTCCCAGGAGGCATTGCAGAGGCTAGTGTCATCATTAAAAACTTAAAGGATACAGGAACAAAGGCTGTGTTCAGATTTTCCATATGATTTATCTTTATGGCCTCTGCTACAGCCACAGGATCATGGCAAATGACAGCCCCATTATAGCTGTTGTGGTAAAATAGTCCCCCACCCCCTGGGAAAGTCAACACAGCCTCTGTACAAAATAGGTGGTTATTAACCTGGTAAGGGTATTCTTTCTAATACCCATTGCTCAGAGGGCTCAAAAGTAAGTTCGCATTACTGTAAAAAGCACACGAGTACACATTCGTTACCCTGAACAGAGATATATTGTGCCTTGTTGCTGCCATAATATGGTCCACCAGAACTCGATTGTCGTAACATTTCACAGAACGTCATGCAGATCCTCAACCTTTAATGACATTAGGCTAATTGGATCTAGTGAGTAGGAAGGGACAAGTAGTCTGGGATATTCTAATAAGACATATTCAAATCAGAGGGTGAGGGACAAACCCCACAAAGATTAAGGGGCTTAGTGTATCAATGAATTTTTCAGGAATCCCATGGTTTCAGAAATTCAGTGGTTTGGGACTTACCAGGACATCTCCACTAACAGTGAATCACCTTCTGGTGCTAAAAAGGAATCATCATGCTTGGTGAGCTACTTTGGATTTGGAGGGCAGCACTTGGGAATATTGTCACTTACGATTGGGAACCAGAGCAAGAGAGAGCTTTGTAGCAGGTCCCTGCTGGGTGTAAACCAATAGGCGTCATGATGCTAGAGGAATCCTTTGCGGATAAAGATGGTATGTAGATTTTCTGGCAAACTCCAACAGGATTGTCAGAATCCACATCAGTAGGGTTCTGGGGCAAGGGGAAGAAAGAGAAAAATGCAGCAGAGAAATAAACTCCATTTGAAGGATACCTCCTGGCATGATCTCAGTCCTAAAAAAGAATGAGTACCTGGCCATAGGACATCATGTGACTATGCAACAGCTGCTGCTCCTTATGGTCATGCTGTATCAGATCCTCAGAACCTTTAGAGACAAATGGCACTTGGGCATGGCCCTGAAGAACAGTGGTCCTAAAAGACAGTGGCAAAGGCAAAGTGGGCAAAGCTGTGACCAGTGTAGTTGGTGGTTTTATACAAAGGAAAAATGACCTGATGTGGAAATATACATGGCCTTCACGCCAGTGGAAAATAATCTAGCTGGTTAATGAGGGCCCTGAAAGGGGCAAGTTTGGAAGAACAAAGATTAGGATTATAGGTAAAAGGCTAGTACCTGGAACCATGGGGGTAGCACGAAGTGTTGGCTTGTGGTAATATCCACCGGAGAACAGCCACTGGAGGAGGCCCTCACATAGGATCACTTTTCCTACAGATCCTTTGTCCTTGACCACTCCAGTGTTTGTGCAGTGAACTCACGATGGTCATGGTACCAGGATGAAAGTCACGCATAGGTGCAATGGTGTGCATTCCTTTAAAGCCAAGGAGCCCAATCTGCCAACAGAGACTGATCTTAACCCTTTCTATGGCACCATCTCTTGAGGAGACCACCCTGGCATCTGATGGCAGCTGAGCAACAGAGACAATAGCTCCTTCCATGAAGTTCTCTTACTAGGTCCTTCGTAGAAGGCTCTGTAATGAATGGGACTTCATGCAGGGCACGAGGGGATCTGAGCAGTGCCAAAGATGCACCCTGTCAGCTACTTCACATCCTCACGTCTCCTCTGTCCACATTTTACTTCAGCTACTGCTGTGGTGATGGGTTTTGCACAAATATATTCTGACAGTGCTCTGCTTCATCTGCATCACGGTTTTCTGCCCTGGGACCTCTCTAATGCTGTACTGCGAGATGACTGTGGAAACCCACTCAGGCATGGGCAACCTGGAAGGTCAGGGGAGTTAAAACCCAACAGGGCATCCCTTTCCTAATGGGGGATAAGAACTGGCAGATAAATGAGGCGTGTCCCTAGAAGGCCATAGTGGAGTCAAGCCCTGGTCGCACAGCAGTGACCAACTGATGATGTACTCTTGCATGGCTGGTCCCTCTGCCCTCCTTTCCTGGATCATTTTCTAAATAAACTACTTGCACACAAGTACTTGTCTTGGGCTTTTACCACCTGCAAAGGCTGTCGGCCCTCATGCTTCATTACTATCACTGGTGCCAGGGCCCTAGATGACAACACTGATGTCTGTGTCATGCTTGCACCCTCCAGGGGATGCCCAAGAGGCAGGCCTGACTGTAGCTCCCAAGCGATTCCCTTAAATCCTTCCGTGTTGGATCCATACAGCAATGAAGAGAAGATTCCTCTCCCACTTTGGGTTACACTTGATCCTAAGTTCAGTGACTGTGCCAGAGAAGCACAGGAATGGAGCATCTTCCCCTCTTCACCTCCCTCGACTCTCCTTCTCATTAGCTTCCTGCCAAACGGCCCCTGATACAGAGAGTCCCTTCCTCAGAGGTTCTTCCATTCTGGTTTCTCCCTTTGGCCCACTAGAAAAGTCTGAAATTGGCCAGGTTTGGTGGTGCAGGCCTGTAATCTCAGCAGCTCAGGAGGCTGAGGCAGGAGGATTATGAGTTCAAGGCCAGCTTCAGCAATAACGAGTAGCTAAGAAACTTGGTGAGACCCTGTCTCTAAATAAAATACAAAGAAGGGCTGTGTGTGTTTCTTCCACAATGTCATCCTGAGAATGTTTACTTCACAACTAAAACACCAGTTTTGTGGTGCTGTGGCCTGTCAGCGAAATTCTTTTTACATACTGTGTTTTCGAATGTGACCTCTGGGTCTCACCAGCATCTGACTACCAAATAAGGTCATATTTCCATTTACTATGTAAGGTAAATGACCCGGGTCCCCATCCTGGGAAAACCTTCCCCTGCTGAGATTTTCTCACCAATGGAATTCTGGCAGTCACGGAAACACTCATCTGCTCCACATCTCCGTTCTGTTGGTCATGTTTGTAAGACACTCACCCCATAAGTGGCCTGCTTCTCCAGCATCCCTCACTCTCCACATAGATCTGAAAGTAGAAAAGGGGTCTAGGAAGTGATGTTAATTGGTTTGGCAATTGCAGATCATAAGGGTTTTGTTGGTGGTGTTTTTTAAGATAACACTAGCCATTCAAAGGAGTCTGAGGCAGGTGACAATCTGCCACCCTGCATAACCTTGCTTTCTTATAATGAAAGCAAGTCTCAGGTCAGACTCTGCCACACAAGTCTCAAGTCAGACTCTGCGAAACACACAATCACTAGAAAGCAAGCACAACACAGCTTGTACTGTCTACCTGGGAAGCTTGATGAAGTCACAGCCTCTGTCTGGCCTTTTGGATGCTCCAGTGAGCACCTTGCATGAACTTCTGTTCACTGGAGACAAAAGCCAAGACTGCAGAGACAGAAATCTGTCACCCTTACAGTCGACATCAGATAGCAAGGATATTCCACATCAATGGCTACACACCAGTGGCTGCACATAAAGCTTTCTGGCAATCAAGTCTCCCAGGGTGATAGGTGACCAGGTTGTCTGGATTGTAATACTCTGATGGAGTGAGGGAGGAGATATTTTAACCAGTCCATATATCAAGAATACCTTCTTCTTATTGTTTGCTTTTTGCAATGCTTGGGATGGGACCTAGGTCCTTGCACATGCCGGGTAAGTGCTCTGCAATTGAGCTAGAACCTGGGCCAAGAACACTTTTTTGGGGAGGCGGGGAGGGAGATTAAAGTCAGGATCTCATGCATGTCAGGTAAGAGCTCTTCCACCAAACCACATACATCCCCAGTCCCCCAAAACACTTTGAATTTCACCAGTAAGAGCTCAATTCTGATGTTTGCTATGCTGATCAACAGGACACCATTTTCCAAAATGAAAACCCTTGTTTGACATTTAATGTGAGAATTAGCAAAGCTTTGACTATTGATTGGGATACAGGTGACAAAAGCACTTGTAGATGGTCCAGATGAGAAGGACTGCTGACCACCCCTGGCTGCTCCTAGAGTTAAAGCTGGATCCGGCTGGACATATATATATAGCTACGATGAAACTGACTGGCATATATAGTATCTCAGTGTCTACGTTGAAGTGTTTCATGGAAAACTACTGCATCAGCATATGTCCTCAAGCCTCATAGTCTAAGGCCCCACATTTCTTGGTCTCCACAGATGGGAACAGACGCTCCTTCTGCTCAGTTAAAGGCTTGCTCATTTCCTACTCACCACACTTGGGTTGTGACTGATCACTGAACCCAAATAAAGCAATCACAATAGTTTGGTGGTTTCCATTTACAGGTCATAATAGCAATTCGCTGAGACATGACTAACATTAAAAACAATGAAATAAAATACATAGATCAGTGTAATGGTTAAGTGGAATTGTCAACTTGATTGGATTAAGAAATGTCAATGATTAAGAGACTTCTGGGTGTGTCAGTGAGGGCGTGTCTAGGAACCACTGGAATGATAGTGAACTGAAAAGGAGACCCTCTGTAAGCGTGGACTGCACCACCCAATAGGATGGAATAAAAATTGGAAGAACAAGGAAGCAGATGCAGATGCAAGCTCGACTTTTCTTGAACGGGTTCTTGATTGCTGCTAGGACCCTCACTTCCTCACTCTTCCAAAGCGGACTCTGCCCGTGATTCTCCAGGTAGTTTCCAGAAACCTTGGTTGTGGAGTAGGGTAGCACTGTTGATCTTTCTTATTTTGGGGCTTTTGATTCTCGGGCTGCATAGCTGCTGGTTCTTCTAGCTCTCCAGCTGCAGACGGCCATTGTGAACTATCCAACTTCTGGTTGTGTAAGCCAAACTAATAAATCCCCTTTTATAATCATACTTCCTGTTGATTCTGTGCCTTTAGAGAACCCTGACTAATACACTCAGCAAGCATTACATGCAGTGATGAGAAGGTTAAGAATTGCTTCTTGAAGCTTGTTTATGTCATGTTTGTGGCACATGTTTACTGGAATATTATGCAAAATATAAAGTATCTTTTAAAATGTTTTTAAAATTGTTTAAAATTTTAACAGACCTAGTAATCATACATATATGACAATTCAGTGTGATTTCAATACATGTATACAGCATTCAATGGTCAAATTAGGGTAATTAGCATTTTCATCTTAAACATTAATCAGTTCTTGGTGTTGGGTCTTTGAACTCCTGTTTTCTGGTTCTTTATACAATAAATAATGCATTGTTGTAAACAATAGTCTCCCTACTGTGTGATAGTCTTCCAGAACTTTTTACTCTTATCCAACTATATTTTGGCACCCATTATCCATCTTCTTTATCCCCTCTCCTCCCTATTCTTCCTAGCCTCTCTTAATCACTATTCTGTTCTCTTCTGTGGGATCTTTAGCTTTCACAAACAAGTGAGAATAGGCAGTATTTATCTTTCTACTCCTGCCTAATTTTACTTAGAGAATGACCACCAGTTCTATCGATTTTGCCACAAATGGCAGAATTTCATTCTTTATTGATGAATAGCATCTCGTTGTGTATATACACCATAGTTTCTTTATCCACTCACCCACCAATGGACACCTTGGTTGATTCCACATCTTGGCTACTGTGACTAGTGCTACAGTAAACATGGGAGTGCAAATATTTCTTTGTTACGCTGGTTTCATTTCCTTTGGATAGAACCTAGTAGTGGAATAGCTGGATAGTAAGGTATTTTATTTTTAAGGAACCTCCATACTATTTCCATAAAGACTGTACTCATTTACATTTCCATCGGCAGTAAATGAGTTGCCTGTTCTCCATATCCTCGCCAGTTGCTTGTTATTTTTTGTCATAACACCCATGCTAACTGGGGTGAAGTGACACCTTGCTGTTGTTTTGTTTTGTGTTTCACTGGTGACTAGTGACACTAAGCATTTTTTCTTTATACCTGTTGGCCTTTTGTACATCTTCTTATGAGAACCATCTATTCAGATGATTGGTTCCAAAATGCCTTTATAAACTGTATCAAAAAAGTTGAAAACAATCAAATAGTGGAAATATATTTCAGAGTGCTAATATTATTAAATCTTTGAATACTGCTTAAATACCAGTGTTTTAGGCAAAATATTTGGCTCCCTCTTCAAGGGCTTGGTTCTGGCTAAAGATACTCAGTGACTTCACTGGGCAGAACACTTGGCATCTTAATCTGCAACTTCAGCATGCAGATTTATGGTGCCACTGCTACCGCCAAGGACAATGGGTGGGTTCTTGCTTTATGTACCAATCCTGGTAATTTTCCCCAAACAAAAGGAATTTGTTCCAAAGATTCTGAGGGCTTTTCAACCTCCCCAAACTGAAAACTGCCAGCAAGCAACCTTCCAATGACAATTCCACTGAAGAAAACAGAAATCCCATTTTAACCAGACACCTGCAGCAGGCCTCAGAAATAGTCTGTATTGCGAACACTTAACCTAAGCCAGATGTTTTCCAATATATCAGGTAAATTAGAGAGAGTGGTTGAAGATGTTGTAACAATTCCTCTGCTTCCCTCTCTGCTTACAAACGGTGGCTTGTGCAGAGGGAAAGACCGGTGGCACACAATTGCGTTTTCTCATCTTGTCCAGCTTTTGTGAGGACTCTTGTGGACAGGTGGCACTGTTCTGGGAGCAATTTTTGATTCCCAACAGCATTTTCATTAGGCAAGTCATCAATGTTCCAAGACCATGCCTAAGAATTGACCACGGAATTTGCAGGGATGAATATACCTACATGGATCTTTAGACTTAAACTCAAATCTGATTTTTGCTTATTAATGTAAATAAAAAACTGTGGTATTGATTGCTAAGATTAATCAAATAAATACAAAATACATTAACTATATAAATATATACAAACATATGACAATTTGTTGTATGACTGATATACAAAATAGATATGTAAATATACAATATACATACACTATGTAGTATATATATAAAGCTATATATACATGTAAGTATATTTATTCATTTTTAAAAATCAGTAGATGAACATCATGTGTTAAGAATGAATGAAGCTGGGCACAGCGGCTCACATCTGTAATCCCAGCGACTTAGGAGGCTGAGGCAGGAGGATTGTGAGTTCAAAGCCAGCCTCAGCAAAAGCAAGGTGCTAAGCAACTTAGTGAGACCCTGTCTCTAAATAAAAATACAAAATAGGGCTGGGGATGCGGCTCAGTGGTTTAATCCCACCCCTGCAAAAAAAGAATGAATAAAAAGCCAGTTCATCTATCAGAGGGACGTTCCATAAAGGACACACAGTTGGTATAACTGGGAGGAAATCACAGAGTATGAATGGAAACTGTTGCGAGAAGGACTCACCAAGGATGGCACATCATCAAACCATCCTCAGAAACCGGAGGGCGAGGGATGTGTGATGCTGGGGCAGAAGTCCAGAAGGAAAGAGATCTAGAGGCCTGGGCTTGGGGGTCCGCAGAGGCACCCACTGGAGAGGAGACGTGTGAGAGGAGGAAGCCTGTGGACCAAGGACACAGGAAGTGACTGGGTAATGGCGGTGAGACAGGAGGAGTCGTGGTAGCAGGGCCAGGAAAGGACTGGACCCACAGTGAAGCTCTTCGTGCTGAGAACCGGTGTCACCAGAGTGTCAGCACAGCAGGAAGGTGGCCTGTTGAAAAGACCCTGGCCTCTGTGCCCGCAGACATAGTCTAATTCCTCCCGAAGCCCTCATAACTGACATCTGAGTATGTGTATGTGTGTGCGTGTGTGTGTGTTTCAGGATCAGGAAAACATGAGCAGTGTCTTCTTTTCATAATTTGCTTTTTTTCCCCTTAGGTACCAGGGACTGAACCCAGGGGTACTTGACCACTAAGCCACATCTCCAACCCTTTTTATATTTTATTTTGGGTCAGAGTCTCCCTCAGTTGCTCAGGGCCTTGTGAAGTTGCTGAGGCTGTCTTTGAACCTGTGATCCACCTGCCTCAGCTCCCAAGTCACTGGGAGTACAGGCTTGCAATTTTCTGTTGTGTACCCTCATAACAAATGAAAGTCATGTTCCAAAATTAAGCACATCCTGGTTTCTCCAACACGCAGCATGACCTGTGAGGCAATGTCGAGAGAGCTTGCTGAGTTTATCCTCAGACACGTGTGACCTGCCCCTGGGGTGTCAGACACGGAGTGAGGGGGAGCAGGGCAGAGGGAGGAGGTGCTGTCAGAGAGCTTGGCTGCACCTGGTGGGCCACAATACAAGGCCCCGGGCAGCCTTAGGCATGGACACTCTGGCTCACATCTCAGCTTTGCACTTTCTCCCTGGGTCGTATTTTCATCGGCTGGAAATCTAGGGCAGGGATACCTGGAGCCTAATTATTTAAACTGGTTGGACTGTGTTGGCCCCAAATCCCTGTATAATTTCTCAGATCTGTGCTAGGTCCAGTGTAAGCTCTGTATAAGATTCATGGAGATTAAGATCATGGGCTCTGGGCCTCAGCTCAAATCCTGACTCTGCCACTTACAAGCTGTGAGTCTTTGGGGCATTTAAGCAATCTCTCTGTGCTTGTGAAGTGGGGATAGTGACAGTAGCTACCTCATTAGTTTTGTGTGTGTGTGTGTGTGTGTGTGTGTGTGTGATAAATTACTCATGGGGACATATTAAATTCTCATTAGTTATTGTTATCCTGAAGAGAGGCAGTGTCACCCAGTGGTTCAAGCAGGGACTTGGTGACAGACCACACTTGAATCCTGGCAGTGTGACCTTAATAAGCAAGTTCCTTCCCTTTCCTTTTGCCTTGATTTTCCTCTTTGTAAAATAGGGATAAGAAGAGTCCTTCCATCACAGAACTGAGCAAGAATAAAATTCTTAGAACAGAGCCTGGCATATGAGATGTCCTTATCATGCTTGTGCTTATTTTGCATGTTTAAAAAGCTTTTTAAAAACCTCTAGCTCTGGGCCCAGCCTGTCTGCTCATTGAGAGGCTGTTGAATACAGAAATGGATGGAATAAATGCAACTTAATTCCAGGGACTGTGGTATAGGTATCCGCTGTACATAGCATTTCAAATTTGTCACCCACACTTGCACTGGTCTGACTCACGGGGCTTCAGACAAAAGCATAGAAACCTGGATGCTGGCTCTGCTCAGGCCCTCCCTGTCTTGTGGTGCTGAGTGATAAAGGGACAGTCCAAAGTCCTGGCCGACGCCTGCACAGGGAACAGCTCTTCATTTCTCGATTACTAAGGCATTTCCAAAGTTTGGAAATCTAAGAAGGAAACACAACCTATAGACTTAAGTCTAATCACTCTTTATCCCTCTCTGTGTGAATATTTCTAGTACCAGGCAAGTCACTGTCATCTGAAAGCTTGAGTAGGAGTGCTGGGGAATCCAGGAGGACCCAGGAGCAGGAAAGCTCTCCTGCTAACACAGAGATGGATCTCTCTGCTGCCTGGGCGGCAGCGGCAGTTCCACCCCTTCATAAACATCAAGACACAAAATAATGGAATGTTTAGTCTGAGTAATACATTAAGGAAATCAATTAGGCCCACATGCAACTTTCTAAGATTTTAATTACAGTACTTAGGGTACCACACTAGAGCAGTTTGTCAGGAACATAATTTGTTAATGAATAACAACTGACACAGTGAATTAGTTGGGATTGTAATTAGCTCTTGCTAGCCATCCATTGGAACCCTGATCAAAAGCCAGTCAGAGAAAGAGGGGGAACTCAGCTGTAAATGATAACCTCGACAGCTCGGTCTGGGCTGCGCCTGGATGCCAGTCTACCCAGAGGGGCCTGGTTAGACCACGTGCGCATGCTCAGTCAAGTGCCCTCCCTAGAGCAGTCTCATCAGCCTCACCTAGCAGCTTATTTGAAATGCATAATTTCCAGCTCCACCCTAGACCTGCTAAATCAGAATCTGCATTTTAAGATGTCCAGGGGATTTAGAAGAGCACATTCAAGTTTAAGAAGCATGGAGTGAGGCTCAAAATCAAACAGATTGTATTGTTAACTCCTGACCTACTCACAGACCCAGTAGAGATGTGTCCTTCAGTGATCGCTAAGTGACTTTGAGCCTCAGTATCTTCCTCTGAGTTGGATCTACTAATGTCTACACTGCAGGGTGTCGCCATACAAGCAATAGCACACACATGTGCCTCTGCATAGGAGGTGAAGCATACATGATGGTATAGGAGGAACTCAGCCAAGCTTCCTGAGGGCTGGACCTGACTGAACAGTACCAGGCATTCTCTGACCACTTACATGATGCCTTTTCTGGAAATCTCTGAGCACCTTCACCTCTTCGATCTCCCCATTCTGCCCTGGGGTAGGAATAGGAGAAAAAAGATAAGGCATTGCAAATCAGAAGAGTGAGTAGAGACCATATTTTAAAGATAAAATAATAAGTGAAATTAGCCGAAGAACATGCTAAAATTAGATTCAATTGCCCATTTTTTAAAAAGTGACTGCATTAGTCAGCTTTCTATTGCTGGGATAAAATTGCTGAGAAAATCAAAGGAGAAAATATTTGTTTAGGCCCATGATTTCAGAGGTTTCGTCCTGGTCATCTGGCGCCCTTGTGTCTGGGCCAGTGGGGAGCCACAGTATCATGGCGGAGAGCATGTGCTGGAGCAAAGCTGCTCCTTTAATGGTGACCAAGAAGCAGAAAGAGAGAGAAGGGGCTGGGGACAAAATATACCCTTCAAGGCCATGCCTTCAATGACCTACTCCCTCCAATTAGGCCTTACCTCCAAAAGTTTGCACCACTTCCCAATGACCTATTAAACTATGAATTCATCCATGGATTCGTCCATTGATGAGGTTGGAGCCTTGGTGATCCAATCACTTCTCTAAGGCCCTGCCTCTGAACACTGCTGCCTTGGGGATCGAATTGTCACATGTGAGCTTTGGGGACATTCCAGATCTAACTCATAACAGCAGCTAAGTGACCAAATAGTAAGACATGACTCAATTAAGATCAAACACCTGGAGAGCACAGGGCTTCAGTTGCTCTTTGTCCTGCTTTGGGATAGAAGGTCTGAACAGCAGCTGTGAGCTCTCCTCCCAAGACTGGGGTTCATGCCAGAATCTCGACTGAGATTCATGGTTGAGGATCAAGTTTCTTATGGAACAATCCTGGCCACACTCTACACAAAGTACGCTTTCTTGATAAAGCATACACATTAAAAAATGTATGTCGAAGCATATTTCTTATGAGAAAATTTCCCCATAAGCTTCCTTGCTGACTCAAAAGACTGTTGGATGGATCCTTGCCTAAGCTGTTCACCAGACTATATACTCTAATGTGGGGATTTCTGCTGCCGTATTTTTATAAAAGTAAAAGTACTGTTTTTCCAGCACATTGTAGATAAATTGAAAGGGTCCTGGAGACTTCTATATGGGGAAAGGTGAAAAAAAAAGATTATTTTTTTTTACATTATGGAATTACAAGGAAAATGACAAATTGATTAGATATTTTATTTATATATACCCCCTAAATAAGTATTATCAGTTTTTAAATGAGAAAATGAATTTGCTTTTAGAAATATAACTTTCAGACATCAAGGTTGATGCTTGAAATTACTACTCAATTCCTGATCAGAAGTTTTTAATAATGACCTTTTTAAATTTTGGATATTGACCATTAGTGAAAAACTTTACATGTGGAGATCACAAAAACAGTTTTTAGACTATTGTTTAAAATGTGGAAAAAATAAGAAGACTTAAATACAAAATTTTTTTTTAGAAATCATTATTCATCACTATTCAAAATTTGTATTCCAAAATTCCATAATTCATAATAATTGAAATTATATTTAGATCTATAAATTGTTATATATAAAATATAATTATAAATCACATCTAGAACAGCTGATCCTTCTATTGAAAACTTTACTGTTGAAATTCCTTGTCACGGTGTGAATATTCTTCAAATCTAATTAATTTTTTATATCTAGTACTTCAAAATAATAGTGTGGCTTTAATTTGCAGGGCACTCACATATCATTGGAGTAGTCACTCTGCAGCTAGCTTGATGCCACTAAGAGGGCACATCAATTACAAGCAGGCAGAAGTCCCAATTACAGGGGAGGCTACCACCAGGCCTAACTACCTACCTTTCTCAACACAGACAGGTGGCCCCTGGGACTGTACACTGTGGTCCCCGAGGAACATAACTCCTAGAGCACCACGGGACACTTATCCACCTTCAGGCTCCATGTTGAGCTGCAGGTTTGGCTCTCTGGGTGGAAGGACTCCTTCTTGGCTCTGTTCGGCAGGTTGAGGCTGAGCCATTAGAGCTCAGGGGCACTTACTAGGCTGCTGCCTGCAAGCTCTGTGGGGTACACAGGTCCATCCCACTCATCTCCATGACTCTCTGAAGAACCCCAGACGAGGCTTCCTATGACCAGAGGTGACCAACCCAGGACCTCCACAGGTTTAGGGGTTTAAGTTCTGGTGGCACACCTGAGGCCTGTTCATGGCCAGTTGGGAAGATCTGGATGACTCAGCGACAGGAGCCAAGCCATCTTCTTTCTCTTACACTTCTTGAATCTAAGCAAGGTGCACTCTCCAGGCTTCTCCTCTCTTCCTTCCTGTTCCGAGAATTGGTTAAAAGACTGGGGTCCTTCTTGAATGTGATGGAGGAGACTGTCATCTCCAATCAGTTTTCTTTGCTCCTGAATGACAACTTGATTATATCCATTGTTCTCACTCCACACTAAGATGCCAGGATTATTCAGCCCTTGATTTGAGATCAAATGTCATCTTTCTGTGGCTCAGCGTGTTCACTTCCTTGGGGGTTTGTGGGGTGCTGGTTCACATGGGTATTTCCTTGCACTGCAATGATAACATCTCACACTTGGGTTTGGAGAATAGTGGAAGCCGAGAGGGAGACAAGAGGCTTTATTCTTTATTCCTTTAAAGGGCTTTGCACTGAAGCCTCAAACACTTAGACTTATTAATACATTCTGAAATTTATTTCCCCTTTGGTCACTGCAGATGAAGTAGAATGTTATATTTCAGGTTTCAGTTGATGCAACAGCACATATTCTAAAGGAGATTCCAGGTCATATGCAGAAATGTGGAGCACTCAGGTTCAAAACCTAACTCCCCAGCAAGGAGTCAATAAAGTCAAGAGATTGGAGATTTAGGTAAAATCTATGGGGTTTTCTTTGGAGAAATCCTCCTTTCACCATCTGAGGACGAGGGTTGTCCATGGGACTGAGCAGAGAGCAGTTAGTGGAGCACATGACTGATGCCCATGTCTTCTCCCACCCCCCAAAAATCAGAGGATGAGAATTGTTCCTGTGTAGTGCTTAGACTTCACTCCCAGCTTTTGCCTGGACAAAGATTGTTTTATCTGGCAATCCCTATATTCAATCTAGCAGAGTTCTCATGGGGTAGAAGTGACTTCAACAGAGGATAAACCAAAGTTGTGCTCCTGAATTCCAGTGGTCAGAGGAGAGAGTCATGCTAAACCCCAGGGCTTTTACCTGGGTCAAGGGGATAGTCCCATGGCCCTGACCCAGGCATGGCAGACATTTTCTGTTAACCTTTTCTGTTACCTTTCTGTTAACATTTTCTGTTACCTTTCTTTCTTATTGCCTATACCTACCTATCTGACCCTGTCCTACCCCAACCTTGAGGGAATCAGCTGACCCATGTGGGTTATGGGTAGGTAGAGGAAGTCACATACTCCCCCGTCTTCTCTTACCCCCACTTTCCCAGGGAGGCCTTTGCTGGAAGGGAGAGGAAAGTCTTCATTTCAAAAGATTCAGCATCATCCACCATTAGGTCACTAAACTTTTTCAGTCACTGAGTTTATGTTGTGTTTTCAGCTTTAAGAAGCCATCAGACTTTTGATCAAAAAGTGATCAGAAAATCATGGAATTGCCAGAGTTTTTATAGATTTCAAAGTTTTCCTTCAAAACTTGTTGTTCAAATAATTTTTCTTTATGTCCATGAAAGCCCCAAGGACAAGGATTATCTTGTTCACCGTGAAATTCACAACCTCAAGCTCGGTCTTGGGAAGTAACAGGTGCCAATCAATAAGTCCCCTTCGTCATCCCTGCATCATCTGCCACCTGCGCTGGGCGCCCTTCCAACTGCTCCCCTCCTGTCTTAACAGGAGAACTCTCCAGCAGATCGATTACCCTTTCTTTGCTGCAAACCTCATTCCTAAGTTTGCCTCTCCAGTTCTCAAAACACCTCGATTTTTAAAATTGTACTGAAAAAAGGAAGAAAATGACTTTCCAAGGTCGGCTGGGTCAACTGGGAAAGAAATAGATGAGTTCTGACACGTCGTGTGAAACTTTGTCCCTAAAAACCAAACAGTCCTGTTTCTGATATTTCCACCTCATTCAATGACACTGTTTTCTTTGGAAGAATAAAACGTTTATTATTCAGACTCTGGGTAGGAGAGTGAAATGACCTCGATCTAGGGATAAGGAGCAATTTACTACCAGCCAGCTGCTGCCCTGGCCATCTAACGCGTACAGGTTTAAGTGAAAGCATCCCAGGCCCGTGGCTGCATCTGTTCCACAGAGAACTATTTATTTTGAGTTGTAGTTTCTCCTTTCTTCAACGTCTTTTGTAAAAATGTGTTGTCTGTTTTCATTCACTTTGGGCTCCAGTCTCTGCTCCCACCGGGTTCGTTTGTCTCGAGGTTCTCCCTCCATCCTTCCTGACCGATCCTCCACATTGCACGTTTCCTAAAGCTCAGCTCTGGAATCCATGTCAAGGACCCTCAAGGCACACTGAACAAGAGCCAAAAGTGTGAGCATGGCCTTCGCGGCTCTCCAGTCTTTGTTCTTCCCTATGGCTCTCCTTCCACTCTGGCCAGCTTCACCAAAAACTAGTTTATGAACATGACTTGCCTTTTTCTAGAACATTCTGTCTTTCCCTTGAAACAAGACTTCCCTGCAGTTCTGCAAACTCCCCTTTCCTTATCCTGAAAAGTCCAGAGTTAGCGTCAAGTTTTCCTTGAAGATTCCCTAGTCTCTCCCTCTGAATGTGGGATGTCACTCATCACAGGATTGTTTAAAGCATCCAGCAGGATGCTGCATGGGAGCAGAGGGGGGTGGTTTCCAGGGTTGTGAGGAGGGGAAGTGGAAGTTGCTGTTCAATAGGTATAAGGTTTCTGTTATGCTATACGTCAGCTTTTTGTCACTGTGACCAAAATACCCGATGAGAAGAACTTAGAGGAGGAAACACTTATTTTGGCTCATAGTTTCAGATGACTCAGTTCATGGTTGACCAGGTCCATTGCTCTGGGCACGAGGTGAGGCAGAACATCATGGTGGAAAGGCATGGCAGAGAAAAACAAAAACTGCTCAGTCCATGGCTTTCAGGAAGATGTGTGTGTGTGTGTGTGTGTGTGTGTGTGTGTGTGTGTGTGTGACAGAGAGAGAGAGAGAGAGAGAGAAGGGCTGGAAAGAAGACAAAAACTTCTAGAACATGACCCTAGGGACCTGCTTCCTCCAAAACCTTCCAGAATACGCCCCCAGTGACTTGTTTCCTTTGAATGGGTCCCTATAGTTCGTTCGACTATCAGTGGACCCATCCACTGATGAGGTTAAAGCCCTCCTGATCCAATCACTGCCTAAATGCCCCACCTGTGAAGCCGGCTGCACTGGGGACTATGCTTCTAAAATGAAACTGTGGAGAGCATTCCAGATCTAACCCCAACACACAAGAGGAACGTGTTCTAGATATGTGCTGCACAACACGGGGCCTGCAGTCAACAACACCACTGTGCACACTTCGAACTGTGTTAAGAAAGTAGACCTTAGGCGAAGTGTTCCCTCCACAGGCAGACGAGTTAGTTGATGCCGGCAGAGTGTTGGGTGAGATCCGAGTCTGGGCTCCACATGCGAGTCCTCTGTCTTCCTGTGTTTATGGATTCTCTGAACCCTGAGAGCTCGAGCTCATTCTCTTCTCAAGCAGCCTCCCGCCACAGTTATTGGCGTGCGCATCTTAATCGTTACGGCACGTCAAGAAGAAAGGGTACAGATGTCAATGTCTGATATCTGATTTTGAGATCTGCCCTCAACATTCATTAGCTCTGTGGTCTTGAGTAAGTTGCTGATTTTTTTTCTCTTTTTCTTAAAAATTCTTAATTGTTTTTAGAAAGCAAAATTGAGAGGAAGATACAGAGATTTTCCATATACCTTCTACCCCCACGTAGGCACAGCCTCTCTGTTATTAACATTTGCTGCAATTGATGAACCCGATTGAATGTGTCATTATCTACAAATGCATAGTTCCCATTGGGGTTCACTCTTGGAGGACATTCTCTGGGTTGAGACAAATGCATAATGACTGGTGTCTTCCCGTAAGGTATCGTGTGAGTACAGATGCTCCTTCTTTTCAATGGGGTCTGTTCTGATAATAACAACTACCTCTGTGACTCTGTGGGTGGATTAATGTAACAACACACGTGAATTGTCCACAATGGTGCCAGATAACTGACCCCAGAGCTGATGCCAGCTTAGTGCCCTGCTGTGAGATCAAGCCCAGCTCTGAATACCAGGATGAGTGGGGACCGAGAGCCAAGGAGCATGGTGAAGGGGTTGGTGGCGGGAACACTTTAAAGGGAAGAGGAGAGAACAGGGTAGGAAGATTCTTACTAAACTGACTGTCGGATAAAACAATCCATCTTTTCTCTGCTCTCGCATGACAACAATCAACAGAGGCGACTTCTGTGGTTCCCAAACGTGTGGGAATTTCTCCCTTCCAGCAAGCAATTAATCACTTGTGCCGTGGACACCAGCTGAGTGCCCTCGAGTTCCACTGGGTTCTGACACTCTCTGCCTGGAGACAGTGTTGGGTCCCACAGGTGGAAGGCTCAGCCTTCTAGACTGCCCCCTCCGTACTTTAGGTGCCAGTTGCAAGCCCTGTGCTTCTGACCACCCAGCCATGAACTGGAGTCCCCATAATCCCTCCTTAGGGTTTGAGGAATTTGCTGGAGCAGCTCACAGAACTCAGGGGAAGGTTCATGGTGACTGGTTTGTTACAGAGGATACGGATGAGGCGCTGTACGGGCCCCGGTGGGGGGAGGGGCAGAGGCGCCGTGCCTTCTCTAGCACACCACCCTCTCCGAACCGCCAGCGACACAGACGTTCTCCAAACCCTGTCCTTTTGGCTTTTTAGGTGGGCATGATTGATTAAATCACCTTTGGGAGTCAGCCTTCAGCCCCTCCCACTCCCTAACTGTTGAGGGTGGGGCTGGAAGTTCTAGCCCTGGAATCCCGCCTCGGTGCCTCCAGTGACCAGCCTCCATCCCGAAGCTTCCTAGGGATTGCCAGGGCGTCCATTCATGAGCACAGTGAGAGCAATCACTTTGAAGATTCCAAGGATTTTCAAGGTTGTGTGCCAGGAAATGGGAACAAAGACCAAACAGAGTTCATAATATCACACTGACCTAATGGGATTGGTGCTGAAGGCAGGCTGAAGATTTCTCCATCAAAGGTCGGGATAAGGGACAATGTCAGATGTCACAGGAGATCAGCTATCAAGAGGGGGGGGTGATTCTTATCAAGTCAATTTAGCAGGATTCTTGCTGAAGCCAGGTGAGTAGGTCAAAGACAGAGGGAGGTCAAGATCAAGGCCTAGTGAGTGGAGAAGAGGGCTCAGACCTAGCTAAAGTTTGCTCAGGGGGAGAGCCTTTGTCCCCTCTCTCTCATCTCACAGGAAATAAAGTCTCCCAGGAAGACAGGGGAAAGCCATCTGGCTAACCAGACTGGGGACTGAAAGGGTAGGGTGAGTCCATAGTAGGATGTCATACATATCCTTGATTCTCGGTTTCCATTTGTTCGCTGGATATGAGACCCCATTTCCTTCCAGTTACCCTGTGGGTACATTATCTCCCTGTGGCTGCTCTAATAAATTGCCACAAACATGGGGGCTTACAACAACAGAAATGTATTCTCTGGGTCCTGTTGGCCAGCACTCTGAAGTATGCCTCCCTGGAAGGAGTCAGGTTCAGCAGGACCTGCTCCCTCTGCAGGCCCTGGGGGAGAATCTACGCTCACCTCTCCCAGCTTCTGGTGACAGACAGTGTTCCCTGGTTGTGGCCACAGTGCTGTAACCTCGCCCCCTCCTCACAAGGCCTTCTCCTGCTGTGTCATCTCCTCTGCTCCTCATAAGGACCCAGTGATTGCACTTAGGGCCACCTGGGGAATTCATCTAACCTGCCAATCCCAGGAGTCTTACCCTAGTCACACCTGCAGGGACCCTTGCCCCAAATAAGGTCATATTTACAGGTATCCGAGTGAGGGTCTCATATCTTTGGGTGACCGTTATTCAACCTACTATAGCCAGCCAAATGACTTGTAAGAGTCTGATTCATAGAGGTCATGGGCGTGCTTCATGATCTTAATTGAATCTAGAGGTTTTATAGGTTTATTTGCAATAAAGTGATCACTGAGGGTATTTCAGAGTTTGTTCTAGAGTTTGGTTTTGTGGAAGATTGCTAGTGTGGGTGGTAGTTGGGAATCTTCTCTTGGCCTGTTACGTTTTTTCCAAGTGGGTATCTAATAAAAGTATCAAATTTAACAGAATTATTGTCCCCCACCCCCATTGTCCCACTTGTCAGCAACACTATCCATCTAACAGTTCATGCCAAAAACCTAGGAGTGCCAATTTACCCCATTGCTCTCTTTTCCTATCCTATAAATTCAGTTGTGATTTTTTTCTTCTATGCTGGGGTTGAAATCCAGGGCCAGGCATGCGTGCTAGGCAGGTGCCCTACCACCAATCCTCCAGCCCCAATTGTGATCTTCAGTAAAGAGTGCAGTTTGGGGCCTGCCAATTACAGCAGAGTCAGGTGACAGAACTGCCTGGGACTATAGTTTTACTGTACCAGGCATTGGTTTTTGGTTCTGGGGAAGTTTGGAGATATTCAGGTATTGGGCTGGGGACACCAATGGAATACTCTTATTTTACATCTAGTATAGAAATAATTGGATATTTTAACAGTGGGGAGTGCTGTCCAGGGACATCTCAAGTACAGTTTCTTCTGTTTATTTCAACTGTCTCTTCTCTGGAACCAGTCATTGTCACCAGTTGCCTGGACTTGTGAAATAAATAGCACACATCTCTATATCCCATTCTCCAAACAACAGCCAGAGTGATCTTTTAAGAATGTAAGTCATATCATGCAATTCTGCTGTTTAAAATGTGGTCTATAGTACACTCCCGAAACCTTTTGCCTGACCTACAAGGGGCCGTGCTGTTGGCCTTGACCTCTGCTCTGGTCTCATCTTCTCCCCTGTCTGTGGTTTGCTTTCTGTTTCTTTCTTCCTCTCATGTCCTTGGCACTTGCAATTCTCACCTGAATGCTACATCTTCCTCAGTTTGGTACAACTGTGTCCTCATTCAGGACTCAACTAAAAAGTTAAATGTCATCTGCCCGCCCCCCCATATATATTTGAGTACTGGGGATTGAACCCAAGACCTCATGCACATCAGGCAAGTGCTCCACCACTGAGATATATCCCCAGTCTTTTTTATTTTAAATCAGGGTCTCACTAAGTTACTGAGGGTCTCGCTAAGCTGCTCAGGTTGGCTTCAAACTTGTGATCCTCCTGCCTCAGCCTCCTGAGTCATGGGATTACGGGACCCTGTCGGGCTCCATTTGTTTAGATTTGATTTATGCCACATCTTTTTCATGACCCCATCATTTATTGACCTTTATAACTCTACACTTGGCACTCTGCTAGGTACTAAGGGTACAGGAGCGAATAAGACCAGGTCACTCTCTTTGAGGGTTTCAATTGAGTAAAAGGGGCAGAAACATAATTTCAAAGACCTCAGGCTATTTATGGTACAACACAAAAGTGAGCCGGAATGGAAGTCTTGTGGGAGCAGGAGGAGGACGTAGCCATTAATAACGGTGCCTGGGGAAATCAAGGAAGGTTTTAGAGAGCACTGACTCTACCTGGCTAATTAGAGTGGCAGCTCCTTGTTTTAGAATGAATAAACAGAACTGAGCTATACGGTTCTATTTAAGACCTACGAATTATCCGTGTTTGGTAAATATTTAAACATGAGGTATTTCTGATTTTCATACACAATTTTAATAGACAGCAAGTGACTCCAAAGTAGATTTCTTTACTCACTAATTACAGGGAGGATGTTTTGTTTTGCTGACTTGGCAATGAAGATTGATTTTCCTTGTTTGCCATGAGGAGGTGACGATCTTTGAATGCTAGGGCTCTAGTTTTTCCAGATGGGGTGAGTGGAAGGTCTTGGCCACACAGTTCACCTGTTTTTTAACTCCTGAAGGGGTTCAGTGGCTCTCTGCTCCCTGGGGTAGGCGACTACATTGCTAACGGCCTTTTGCATTTCCCAGGAGAGTGGGTGTCTTCCTAATGGATCTTGGTAGAGAGATAGGAGAAAAGAGAAAATGCCTAAACTCACAATTTTCACCCCCTAATTCATCACGACCAAAGGTTTTTATCTTTCTTTTATACTTTTCCTACCTACTAGTCATCAAGACTTGAATTATGTATTCGTTTTTGGATTATTGGTTGAACATGTGTGTCCCCGCTGTATGGAAAGTTCCATGAAGGAGAAAATTTCTATTGGTGCACTGCTGTATCTCCATAGTGAGCACCTGGCTTGTCATTGGTGCTCAAAATATGTTTATTCAGGGAACGACCCTGATAATTTAAATACAATTCTAAAAGAAGATAATTGGAGAATTTACATGAACTAAATGATAATTGTCATGACAAGGATACTTCTCCTGGGGGCAAATCAACCTGTTCACGGAGACATTTCAATTAGGGGTGAATTCCTGGTTCCCAACCTGGGACAGGAGGTGCTCAAAATTATAGATAATGGAAATACTTTTATTTACTCACTTAGCAAGTATTCTTGTCTTCTCAAAGAAGGAGAGAAGTTCTAGTCATTTCTACCTTTGACAGAATGCTTTAAACTCAATTGGATATATTCAAGAAGAACATTCCTTTTAAAAAATATTTTTAGTTGTAAATGGACACAATATCTTTATTTTATTTATTTGTTTTTATATGGTAATGAGGCTCAAACCCAGTGCCTCATTTGTGCTAGGCAAATACTCTTACCACTGAGCTACGACCCCAGCGAGATGAAGAAGAATATTCTTTAATATATATTTTTTCACATGTTTGTGATCAAACCCAGGGCCTTGAGCATGCTAGGCATATGCTCTATCACTGAGCTATGCTCCCAGCCCTTCTTTAAGACAAATTTGAGCGAATGGGTAAAGTTGTTTTAACTTAGGATATGTCATTTTATAAGTAGTTCAAAGTGGTGAATAGGTTATTGAACAAATAGCTCACATTAGGCAACAGCCTTCTTTTTACTCTGGGTGTCAAACTCCACCTGCCTCTTGGTGGGCAGCACCTATGAATGGTTTTGCAGGTGAAAAGGAGGAGTGATCCCAGAAGGTTGGAAGGGTCTCAGGCAAGTCTGGCCAGTTGGACCAGTGGTTTCCCATACCAGTGTTATGAACTGATTTGATGCAGTTTGACTATGCACAAGTGTTAGGCTCTTTTGGTAGAAATGATACCTGAAAAAATGTTGGCGTCTTTCAACCAAAGCCAACAGGAACCAAGTTGAACAGTTAGATCTGTGGCTGGTTAGGCAGATGGTCCTCGAGATTCCTGCCCCCTGGTGGACATGACTGGTATAACCCCTGCCTTGAGTCTAAACTGAACCTCAAGGCGACCTGGGAAGCATTGTAATATCACTCCCGTGATTAGGTTCTGAATAAGTCCAAAGGCTTACTCAGAACAATTTTGTGTGGCTTGACTTAATCAAGTGAGCCTTGCAGAGAGACTGCCTGTCATCTTGGAAAGAACAAACAGAAAGTTGTGAATTGCCTGTGGAGGGTGCTCTGTGGCTAAGAGCTGAGGGCAGCTTCTACCAGCAGAAAGCAACCCTTGGCCACCAGTCAGTAAGGAAACAGTCGTCCAGTTTCAGGAACTGAACTTTGTCAGTCACCTGAATCCTCTTGCAAAAGGACTCCAAGTTGCAGCTGAAGATACAAGCCCTAGCCGACCCCTCCATTTCAACTGTGTGAGCCTGAGAAGGGGATTCAGCTACCGAAGCCCAGGCTTCCGACTCACAGGAAATGTGAAATAGTAAATTCGTATTTTCTTAGGCATCTAAATTTGTGGTAATTTGCTACGTAGGAACTAATAATAGAAAAAAAAGCAATTTTTTTTTTTTTTCTTTTAACAACAAAGGAGAAAAAAATGAGATGAAGAAACTTGGGACATCTTGCTAAGGGAGGTATAGAAGGGGCCTGTTAGAGAATTTGGGCTTGTGTTAGGTGGTTCTAGGGAGAGTTCAGGGCACATAGAATGGAAGACCATGCTGTCATGGAGTAGCTCTCACACACGTTTTATCTAGGAGCTGGAGGAGCAGATGAAGCTATAGCTAGAATGGAGGGAGGAGTCTGGTCACTGTGTTGGCTGATAGAGGAAGACATGGTGCCATTTCTGTGGTGTAGGTAGTCTCTTTTGTTTGTGCTCAGATATGACTCTGGAATGTTCTTTTTGCCATGCTCCACAACAGCCAGGCAGGCTTTGCGTATGTCCAACAAGAAGACAGCACGGTTTACTCTGTGAGAGCTGGGCTGGCCCCAAGCTCACAGCCATCAGCTGAGGCTATGCTGTGGGGTGGGTGACTGTGAAGTGCTGCTATCCCCAATAGACTGTGAAAACCTGTTATCCCCAATAACAGGTTTTAGATAAAGCGAATCTAAGAGAAAATTCTGCTAGGTACTTAGACGTCTACCAACTAAATGCTTACTAGTGAGTCATGCCCCAAATTTCACTTGACCTGGTGGGTAAACTCCAGGAGGTCTGCTGTGAGGGGCTCCACTTACTCTTTACACCACAGGCTCATTTAAGGTGAAGACTAAGCCTCCTGTCATCCAGGGAGCGAAACTTAGGCACCCAACACCTTGAGAATTTGCAGCTGAACGTGGAACCACTTAGAGACTTTGCTTAGATCAGTATATCCTTAGTAAAATAGTTGGTGTAATAGTCCTAATATAATATTCCTCATAGCTAATACATATGTATTATACATTCATAATTTCACTGGGGAGAAGTCCATTTGCTACTTTCATCATGCTATTTAATAAAAACTCATGAATAAAAACTCATTTTATGTCCAAAGTGCTAGTTTGCTAAGCATCTGATTTTGGGTGATAGGATAATAGAAGACCATTCCAGAGCCCCCTTTTGAAGAATGAGTATGTGGATCAGAATGTCCTCAGATCACTCCTGAACTTCATATACTTAAATGTACTGATTGTTCCTGGGCTGGAACTTGATTCAGTGGGTCTCTTCTTGATTATCTATTGGAGCCACTTGGAGGAACTTTTAAGACCATTGATGTTGAGGTTGCACCTGCAGACTAAGTATGTCGGAATCTCCGGAGGTGGAATCCGAGCATTGGTAGAATTGTCTTTTACAGCTCTCTAGATGACTTCGGCATGTAGCCTACATCAAGAACCACTGGCTGGGCTGGGGAGATAGCTCAGTCGGTAGAGTGCTTGCTTTGCAAGCACAAGGCCTTGGGTTCGATTCCCCAGCACCGCCAAAAAAAAAAAAAAAAAAAAAACCATTGGCTTAGTCCAAAGATGTATTATCACCACATAGTCTATGCTGAGGTATTCAAAGTGAATTATGGATGTCTTAGCACACGACTCTTCATTAGATGTACCTAGGGGATATTAAAAAGAAAAAGAGAAATGTGGGCCCAGACCGGAATGATTAAATCGGAATCTGTGGCTGAGCACTGACATACCCCTCTCCCATGAAGTCTGACCTCACCTCAAGCCATATAGCAATGGAGCCAGCAGACTGTGGATTGAAACTAGGAGCCAAAATAAGTCTTTCATTCTTCAAGTTGATTTTCCCAGGTACTTGTCACAGCAAAATCTGACCCAACACAATAACAAAACATTCAGACACAAAGACCACTACGTTTCCTAAGTCCACTCGAGTGTGAACTCTCTGCCATTGGGATTCTATAAATAGGATGGTTTATTTTGAGGCAAAAATGCCAGGAGGCTCTAATGATGACTTAGAAGCTTTTCCAGCGTCTTTGGCATTTTGGGTGCTGAACTGACTGGGACACTGTAGGACATTTAGCCTGGACCTAGGCAATGAATTTGCTGGTCATCTCCCCCACCCTTTTCTTCATTGTGATAACCCCCAAGAGGCTCCCCCAGTTTCCAAATCCTCTGATACATGTAGGAGTGATGGATCAATGGTCCTTGACCTGAAAGTTGACCCAGTGGTATTGGGCTGTCTGGTTTTGATACCAGATTTTCAAAATATTCTGTTAATGCAAGGCAGAATGTTCTTGGACTAGCTTGTATTTCACCATTATTTCTAATACTCTGTGTGCTAATTAACAAGCTCAATATGCACCTTCAGATAGAAGTATTTAAAGTAAGCACTTGTCTTGGTGCTTGTAGCAAGCTTTGAAGCTGGAGTACAGGCTCCTGATTAGGGTCTTTCAAATGCTAACCAGCCACCTCTGGAATGTAACTTCCTGATTAGGGTGCTTCACATATTAATTAACTCCTTCTGGATTATAGATTACTTTTAATTTATACCTTGTATCTCAGTATCTATGCTGAAGTATGTTCATGTAAATTATAGGTAAAATACTATGCCTGAGAAGGGCAATTCATATATATAATGGATGTGGAAATTAGGTCAGGTCTGGTGGATGTTCCAACCAGATGGGTAAGAAGGTCCTAGAAAGTACATTGTTGCTTTTGACCTAGAGATAGAGTGACTAACTGTTCTAGTCTAGCCAGACTGAGGTTTTTAATGCACAGACAGAAATAGTCTAGGGTAAACAGACGATTGGTCACCCCAACCCTGTCTGCCCTCAGATATCTATTCTAAGTTAGGGCCAGGGAAAGTATTTATCATAAGGGTTACTTATAAACATACAAATTTGCAAGCAATTTATGGAATTAGCAATAGGGAGTTGTTGAATAAATCTGATAACCATCAGATGATATATCATAGCTCTGAAAAACTCACGTTCTCCGTATCAGTCTGCCATGGCTGCCATCACAAAATACCATTGATGGAGTGGTTTAAACGACAGAAATTAATTTTGTCATAGTTCTGGGGGCTGGAAGTCCCAGATCAAGATGGAGTAGGTCTGTTTCTGCGTGGGTTCTTTTCCTGGTGACAGGTGACTGTCTTCTTGCAGTGTCCTCCAACGGCGGAAGGAGAAGTGAGCTGTGTGGTGTCTCTCATGAAGATGCTGACCCCTGTGTCCATCCAACCAGGGCTTAGACCTTTATATGTGAAATTGCTGGGGCAGGGGCACATTTCAGCCCATATGCTTCTCAAAGACAACTTTGTGGAAAAGGAAAGACGTTCATAATGTATTATTAATCGAAGCCACAAAACAGTGTGTGTGGTGATTCAGATTTTTTTAAAAGTAATTTAAAAAATTGATGTGTCCATAGACTGAAAGGTTGTATAGTACCTTAACACCGGAAATTAAGGTGATTTTAAGTTTCTTTATACTTTCTATTCCAAAAATTTTACATGTGAACATAGAACCCTTTCTAAGTAAGAACGTTGTGTATGAGATCTGGTTAGTCTGCTGCCAGACCAGGGTGTGACACCTACTAGGGAGAAAAATGGAGTCTAGATTGTTGGTGAGTGGAAAGAACATAGAGGGAATCTCCGTTTGTGCCGCCCTGAGCTGAGGATTCCCTCCATGATCGGGTGAGTCTTGCCTGCTCTCCATGGGAATGGGTGGTGGTTAAGCACCCAGGATCTGGAATTGACCATGGTTGTAGCCCAGCCCTTCTGGCTGCTGGTTGTCTGTCTTTGGGCAAGTTTCTCTGACTCTGTTGTCTCTAAGACCAGAATGACAGGAGGGCCTGGCCCAGTGCTTGTTGTGAGGTTAGAATGAGTTGTTATAAGAGAGACCTCAGGACAGTGCCCACCACCAAGGTGCTCAGTAAATTAGCTCCTATTGTTACTGTTGGTGTCTTTCTTCCAAGACTGCTTGGCTTTTTTTTTAAATTAATTAATTTATTTAATTCAGTGTACACCAATGGGGTACAACTGTTGTTTCTCTGGTTGTACAGGAAGTAGAGTTGCACCATTTGTGTAATCATACATGTACATAGGGTAATGATGTTTGTCTCATTCTGGTTTGTTTTTTTTTTTTTTTTTTTTTTTTGGTGCTTGACTTTTTGCAGCATTGTTTTGAAGAACATTCCTCCTGTTTCCTTGGGAAGGGCTTCTTAATTTTTTTTTTAATTTGATATTTTTATTTTATTTTATTTTATTTATTTTTTTATTGTAAACAAATGGGATACATGTTGTTTCTCTGTTTGTACATGACGTAAAGGCATACCATTTGTGTAATCATAAATTTACATAGGGTAATGTTGTTTGATTCATTCTGTTATTTTTTCCCTTCTCCCCTACCCCTCAGGGCTTCTTAATTATTGTCAGGATTGCTAGATTTAGTAAATAAAATAAAGGTAGAATAGAACTTCAAATAAATGACAAATCACATTTTTAGTATATGTATATATCCAATATTACTGGGACCAAAGTTGCAGGCTTGAAGGACTTACACATTGTGTATCTGAAATTCAGATTTAACTGAGAGTCCTATAGGTTATCTGGCAATCCTAGATAGTGTAGACATGACAACACATTGAGAAGGAACCCAACAATGAAGCTTTCTTAATCAAATCTCAGGTAAGACAGTGGCTAATAATATCTGCTTCATTGTGAGAATGAAATAATGCCTCACTAATACTTTTAGTAGGACAGCGTGTAAACACTTGGCACATAGGTTTGGTATTCCACAAGTGATATCTATTCTTAACACTACTAACTCACAAACAATAAATCAATGTATTAGATGCTAGAGTCTTTACCTCTTTCCCTTTCCCACAGCAAATGGGGAGACCATTACTACCTTTCCTTTAAGAGGTGACTGGGTTGCACAAGGTAATGTTCTACCAGACTCTCAAAGGACACCGGAAAATCAGGTCTGTGCAAGAGACCTTGTAAAGATCCAGCAAAATAGATGGTGAATTCTTGAGCCAAAGGCATCCATCAGAGGAGCCCATGTCTCTGCTGCGGGGTCACTTACTGAGAGCAGTTCATGAGAAAGAAGTGTGGCTTGTGCTGGTGCTGGTGAGGGTGGGTGGCACAGCAGCAGGGCTATTGGTGAACACAGTCCCTGCAGTGCAGAACTCAGAGGTGTGTTCTCGTGGCTGCCACAGTCCTGTATTCCTATGACTTTTCTTGCCTGGAGAAGTGGTAAAAACAGGAAAACAGTCTTCACTTCCTACATTCAGATCTGGCACGAGTGCTTATAAATAAAACCATCTCATTTGCATGGCAGACCTGAGCTGCAAGCAAGCCAGTTTTCAATTCCAGCCTCCCACAGAACGGAAGGCACGCTGGAAGGGGAGATGGAGGCACAGTGCATTGGATGCTGCTCAACCCAACAAAATGTGAAGACGAAGCTGGTGTAAATGGGGCTCTCTGATGAGCTGTTGATCTCAGAGGGAACCAATATCACTCCCTGTGAAGCCGAGCACTGAGACCAGGCCCCCTGCCTGGCCCCCTATTTCACCTCGCCTAACCCTTGTCTTCCACAATAATTAGGAGAAGTATGTTTTCTTTCTTTATGGCAAGTTTGGTGATCAGCAAGAGGGCCTCAGGGCAACCATCCCCTCTAGTCTGTCCATTGTGTAATACGTCAGGAACTGCACGGAGGGCCAACTAATCAGTGACAAGCATGGCCCATAGAAATAATGACCTTTGCTCTTGAGCTTTGAAGAACTGGAAAGCATCTCTGGACCAGGTGATTAGGATCAGAGGTGAGTCATTTGGCCACAAACCTTCAACTGTGGGAAGGTGCCCACCAGTTGTCATCACCCATGTTCCATATAAACCGCCCCTAAATCAGCCTCCTGAGAGAAGGCCCTTTAGCTGCCATCTTGCAATCAGTTAGCTCATTGGAATAAAGTTCTTTCTCTACCTTTGCCTTGACTCTCAACTAATTGGTTTCCAGCATGAGACTGAACCTACTGCTGAGTGTTATAGTTAAGATTAGGTGTCCCCCAACAGCTGACAGGTGAGACAACGCAAAGAAGTTCAGAGGTGAAATGATTGAATTATGAGAGCATTATGACCCCATAGGGATCAACTGACTGGAAGCTGTAGGCAGGTAGGACGTGGCTGGAGGAGGTGGGTTAATGGGGTTTGGGTTTTGTTCACGGGGGGATCTCTCTCTCTCTCTCTCTCTCTCCCCCGCCCCTCTCCTTCTTGGTGTGATGTCCTGAATTGTTTTCTTCCACCACACTCCTTCACCATGATGCTCTGCCTCACCTCAAGCCCTGAGGAATGGAGTCGGCCATTTTTGGACGAGACCTCTGAGACTGTGAGTCCCCAAATAAACATTTCCTCCTCTAATTGTTGTAGTCTGGTCTTAAAGTCACAGCAGTGAAAAAACTGACTCTCTTCTTCTGACTTTTTCTTCCTTCCTCTCTAGGGATGGACCTGAGAACCTTTCTAGGTTCTAAGAGAGAACATATTTAGTGGGTCTGAGCCATAAGAGTTTTAAAGATTAGTTTGCCATATGCTCCTGGACAATCTCTCTCTCTCTCACACACACAGTACACATGTACTCTTTTCCTTATAAATAAAACCATCAAGAAAAGCTACTTAGAACCTTTCTCTGTTCTAAGATGTAGCTGATCATGTCAGACTTCTTGAGACTGCCAGTCTGAATTTCTAAGTGTTGCTTTTCTAGAACCTTCGTCTTTTGTGCTCCACTGACAAATAACTTTGCTCTTTCAAGTCTGCCCTTGCCTACCAGAATTCACTCTTTACTTATCACGTGGAGCGCCTCTGCTGTCCTCATCGCAGTCTCTGGTATCCTCGGGGAACCTGGTTCTGTTTGCACCCCTGTGGTTTTTCCTTCTTGGTATGGGTAAGGATTGTGAGAGATAAGAAGTCCTGGATCAAACTCAGGCTATGGCAGTTTAAGGGCACAGAGTCTGAGCTTACCTCTTCCTGGTGCCAGGAACAATCATAGCTTCAGGTCTACACTGCTAGTCAATCACTTTGCATAGTAAACTCTTAAGAACCAGCAGTCATATAAAGTGTTAGGATCACAAACCATCTCTTCTGCTACCAAAGATGAAATTGCCACCCCCACCCCCAAATAAATACTTTGCATGGTTCTGAAAAATTTTAGCAATTAGCTTGTGCCCTCACCTCTAATTAGCCCCTGGCAAACACAATTGAGATAATAAAGATTACCTAGAGGGAAGCATAAATAAGCACCAGATTCTAAATCTACTGGGAAAGTGACCCTGATGAATCATTTAATAGTCACCATAATGTAATTGTGCAGGTTTGTTGTACACACACCGTTGAGAACATATTAAGTGGGTCTGAGCCGTAAGAGAGTCTTAATGATTAATTTGCCATATGCTCCTGGAAAAATCTCATTTTTTTGACAAACAGTACACATCTACTCTTTTTCTTATAAATAAAACCATCAAGAAAATCTACTTTTCATCTCACTAATGACTCTCTCTAACTTATACAGATACCCAAGGATTGGTCTTTTTTTTTTTTTTAATTATATCTATATTCCCATGGAAGTCACAACACAGCTATTCACTCTCTTATTATGTGTTTGATTTCAATTGTTGGCAATTGCTTTTTAATCATTTTTATTGGCTATTCCACAGTGACATCATGGAGAAGATAATTGTTATTCCTTTTTATTTACAGAGAAAATGGCGCTGGGGGGCTAAATGGCACAACTGGCCCATCTCACCAGGGGCACCCAGATAGAAAGCACACAGCCTTTGGATTCCCAGGGTCAGGATCTGAAGCTGAAAACCACTGTGACAAAACCAGGCAGGAGTAGGGAGCCCTGACTCTGAGCAAAACTCCGTTTTCAGATCTGTAAAATGGGCTTGTCATGGGACACTGTTCTGAGGACCCAATAAAACAGTGGATAAGAAGGACTTTTTAGGCTGGATGTACCTAAGGGACTTGGGCATCTGCAGGGGGGGGCTCCCTTTTCTCTGCCTGCTTCTTCTGCAGGGGGTCTGACTGGTTGCTGGGCAGGTGACTCGGGGGCTTGGTCTTACTCTCCCTCAAGTGGGTGGTGGCCTATGGTACCAGCTGCTGGACACACAGCTGGCTGCAGGGAGGGTGCACCTGCCCGTCTCCAGGACTCACGTACCACAGCGCTCAGCTTCCTTCAAAGTCAAGGCTGAATGGCTCTCAGTGAAAGTTCTATCAGGTCTCTACTGAAGGAGACCTGGCAATGACTTCAAAATCTTGCAGAATATCGGGGCAGGGGCTGGTGTGCCTGGGGACAGATCTCAGCCCACTACTCCAGTCCCTCCTGTCACAAAAGGGATGAGGCTGGGCTGCTCCAACCCTAGCAGGTGAGGGGTGTGTTTGCAGGAGGTCATCCAGGCCTGGCAGAGCCCTGCCCACCTCTCTCTCCCTCTGCTTCTAGCAACCCCCTCCCTTTAACGCACCACCTTGCATGCCACTACTTCCTGTGGAAATAACCAATCCCTTTTCAGTCTCTGCTGAGGTCTGCCAAATTTTGCACAGTCCTGCCAATTTTAACAATTAGCTTGAACCATTACCTCTAACTGGCCACTGGCAAAGCACAGTTGAGGTGACGAATGTCAATGGCCAGGATCTCTCCTCATCTAAATAGCACCTTTGTTCAAATCAGAGAAAAGACCCCCTCTGAGTAGGCCCACTAGAAGGGAAGTGGAAGGCACTTTTTGGGAAGAATAAAGGTGTCTGTTTCTCACAGTGGGTGCAGCGCTAGGTTTCAGTATCCTGCCCCAGTGGCCCCTTAGCCAAGGGTTTTTATGCAGTACACAAACTAGACATCTGTACATGGAAGCCCTATCAAAGGGTTTTCTCCTCATGCACATGTGGGACCAGGGGAGGGTAACTCTTTGTCAGTTTAGGGGATTCTTCTTGCCCCTTGCAACTCATGGGATGGGAAAATGGACTCAGATTATACCAATGGAATGTGGCGGGTTGAGTTATAGCTCCACCAAAACTATGTCTCATGGTAACTCTCAGAGCCTGGGAATGTGGCCTTACTGGGGAAAAGGGTCCTCGTAGATGTGATTAACTGAAGGATTTTGAGCTGAGATCATCTTGGATTACAGATGTCTTTGTAAGAGTCAGGCAGAGGGAGATGAGACTCAGGGAGGAGGCCTGAGCGAAGATGGAGGCAGAGGCTACGAGGCCAGGAACTCCAAGCAAGGCCAGCAGCCACAGGAAGCTGAGAGAGGCCAGGGACAGAATCTCTGCTGGACACTCCGGAGAGTGCAGCCCTGTTGGCACCTTGACTCTGGCCTTCAAATTAGATAAGTCTTTAGGACCACTCTAGGAACTGACCCAGGGAGAGAGTGGGACCAGGGGAGATGCACAGGGGTCTCTGGTTCTCCCTTCAGTATCTGAAATCAAGCACATTCTATCCCGTGTAGACATCTTTCCTTTTTTCTGGTCTAGTCTATCCTCAATGTTGTTACCAAATAAATCATTCCTCCTTTTCACATGACTATTTTGAAAACTCACAAAATTTATGCAAAGAGAGAGAATAAGCGTGCCTCTCTGCTCTTAATTTGATACAATGAAGAACTATTTCTCCTATTAACATGAAGGCAGACCACCACCTTATTTTTCCATTCCTAGCCTAAGTTATAACAAAACCACCTGCTCTCACTTGCCCTTGGCCGTGACAGAGAGGAGTATCAATCTATCATTGCTTCATTCATTTGGTTTTTGCTGTGCTGGGGGTTGAAGCCAGGGCTTGGTGTATGCTAGTCAAGCACTCTGCCTCTGAGCGACCTCCTGGCCCCTGGCGCAGGTTTTAAGCGCCGGCTGCGAGCGGCCCGGGAGGCTGTCCTGTTGTTCTTGATCCCCGTGTCATCCGATACACGTGCTCAGGAAGCATGTCAACCAAGGTGACTGGATGCCCTGCTTTCTCCAGAACTGAAGGGTATTTGGGAACATTAGGCTTTCAGGTTTCAAAGTGGAGGAGTCGTGGGTAAAACCTGGGTGGTTGGTCACCCTAGTTAGCTGAATAAACGAGTGCACTGCTTTGACCCCACTGTTCTTGGGGTCACCAGGTCTTGGGTAAGTTTCAAAACACAGAGTTATTTGGTCTTGGTCCCCCTCGGATTCCTCCCTGGAAATCCAGGGCTTCAGTATTCCCCCTTCCCGGGCAGCCCCTCCCGGGCCAGCCCTTCTCTGGATGCCCGTTCTCTGCCCTGGTGCCCAGGGCTCCTCTGCCTGCTCTCAGGTGTCACTACCGTTCTTCTCGCTCACTGGGCCTTTTTCTCTCTGAATTCTCTGCTAGCAGGTTTTCCTCCTCCTGCTTCTTAACATGGACGTTCTCCAGGCTTCTGCCCTGGATCCATTTCCACGCAGCTCAGGACGGCCTCGAGAAGAGAAATTAACAAGAGCACTGAACCGAACCCCCTGGATCTCATCATTACCTCCCCTTCTATCAGCTTTTGAGCTTTCTGCAAACTCTGCTGATTCTGTCTGAAAAAATACGAAACCCATTTCCTTCTCTCCACCCCGGGTCGCTGGCGGGAGCGCCAGACTTCGTCCCTCCTTGCCCTTCACTCAGGTTTCCCGTTTCCTTCGACCTTTCTAAACTATCCTTTACATTGCTTCCTAGTGATTGTTCCAACATTCAGATGTGACTCCGTCCCTCCCTTGCTGAAAATATGCCGTGGCTCCCGGGGTCCACAGGGTGAATTCCACTGCCTTAGACAGGAGCTGTCCTTACCTTACCTCCCAACTGGGCTTCGTCCCTCACCACCACCTTCTGCTCCTTTGATGACTAAATCCTTGAACCTGGATGTCACCTCTTCTGTCTCTGGCCTTTCTAATCCCTTCCACCTGCAGGACCCTGTGAACTCGGGGTGAGGTGCCTCTCCTGTCCTGCACCAGTGACAGGTGTGTACCACTCCTGGGACCCTCAATATTCACCAACCTGCAGGGCTACCTCAGTGGAGGCTGAGCAACCCCAGTGCAGGGCAAGTCTTATTCACCTTTATCTTCTCTCTACACCACCTGGCATGCTGTGGTCCCACCAGATTTATGTCCACTCAGAACCTCAGAAAGTGACCTTATCTGAAAAGAGAGTTTTGCAGATGTAATTAATTCAGTTAAGGTCATACTGGATTAGGGTCCTAAATCCAATTGACTGGTATTCTCATGAAAAGGAGAGAGGACACATAGATACAGGCATGCAGAGACAGACAGACATACACACACACACACAGGGAAAAGGCCAAACAATCACAGATATAGAGGCTGGAATGAACCAGCAGCAAGCTAAAGAACACTGAGGGTTTTTGCCCTCCGGCAGAAACTGGGAGGGAGGCAAGGAAGGATTTTTCCCCAGAGCCTTCGGAGGGGAGCCATGGCCCCTCTGACAACTCCATTTCAGACTTCTGGCTTCCAGAACTGTGAAGAGTGTGTTTCTGTTTTTTTTTTTTTTTTTCAGTCTCCCAGTCTGTGGTACTTTGTTGGGGTAGCCCTAGGAAATTGAAACAGTGCCCAATATGTCCGGTGGACTCAGTGAGTGATTCAGCGCCCCCCTCCCCACAGCCATTGGGGAAGACCTTTGTCAACTCTGGGCTGGAATGTTCTGGTAGCTTTCTGATGGGCCTCCCTGGGTTCGTTAAATGGAACAGTGCCATGAGCTTATGACTCCAATGGATCTCGTCGTATTTGTCTGGCTGATTATCAGAGGATTTTTTTTCTCATGACCCAACGACAAGGTTAGCTGAATCCTGGTGCTAAAAAATGTCACCTTTGCCCCTAACAAAGCTTTCATGCAAGGCTCTGGTGGGGCAACCTAAAAGGACAATGATTCAGGATGTCATTGAGCTCACAGAGCAAGCCGCGTGCCTGTTTCTGCACCTGCTTAGCTAATAAATGAGAGTCTGTGTAGCAGGATTGCATGTGACACCTGCTTTCATTATAGCACACAGAGATGCACGGCCTGAAGACCTCTTGCATGTACATAGTGAATGACAAAATTGACTCAGGTCAGTTCTAACCAAGAAGGTCATGGAAAGAACTCCAGTTTTGGAACAAGACAAATTTGGGCTAAAATTCCAGCTCTGCCACTAACTGCCTGAGTCACCTGTGATGTTGCTTCACAGGGTGGCAACAATGATCCGCGCCAGCCTCACCGGGTTGTTGCTATAATTAAGTGAGATCAAGCATGTGAAAGGTTTCAGGTGTTGTAAATGTTCGATGTTATTCAGTAACTCACACACTGTTACCCAGCTCAGAGGTGAGGTGCCATCTGGGGTCTTACCCCTGGGGACAAGACCCTTTCCCCTGAAACAGAGGCAGCAGCCTCTAATGAGCGACTTGAACATTAATTAGGAATCCAGGATGTATGACTTTATGCACTTTCACATACATTTTCTACCTTTATCCTCATGAAAGCCTTTTATTTAAAATTTTTTTATTCCCATTAAAAAATATGGCTGGTTTTGGAAATGAGGTTTAAAGGCAGGGTACTGCTCCCTACAACAGAGCAGTGGTTTCCCTGGAACTCTGCAAAGTCCCCAAGCTAGGTACCTCCCAGACAATGAGCTTAGATGGTCAGGTGCTGAGGCCCAGACTGCCTCTGAGATCTGCTTGGGTGGCTTCCCAGTGGAACCAGGTGTGAGTATCTGTGCTCTGGAGTTTACCAATCACTTTCCCCCCAGTGAAATGATTTCATTTTTATTCCTTTGTAAGGAAAAGCAGGGTAGATTTCATTGTTTCCACTCTGCGGACAGAAAAACCAAGGCTCAGAGAAAATTCTAGAATGGACTTGGGCAAGGGCTCGATTTCTTGATTTGCACCGTGGAAAGGGGGAGGGGACCATGCCACAACCCTGACCTCCAAGTTCATCTCTGCCTGAGAGAAGTTTGGCTCGGGTGCATGGACGGTTGACTTCCACCCACCAAGAGCAGGTTCTGGGGATCCTGTCCTCCCTGGCCCCCTCTGTAGTTCATGGGCTCCAGCAGCCAGAGTAGAGGCCAGGGGCTTTTGCATGGGGGCCCTGTCGGATTCATCCATTTCCACCTCTGTTTTTCCATCTGCTCCGTCATAGGGTGTGTGGTACAGACTTGTCTCTGCCAAGTGCTTTAGAGGCTTCTGGAATGGAGAGCGCAGCGGGAGCCTGGAGTGTTCATGCCATGGGAAAGCTGGGCTTTTCCACAGATCCTCCTCCTCCCGCCCCGGGTTCTCATGCCCCACAGGATTCCCAGGGGGCCATAGCAATTAAGACTGAGTTCTGGAGAGCAGAAGGCTCTGACAGCCCCACAAATCAGCCTCCACACCCCCTCAGGCCCCCCTTCAACAACACCGTCAAGTCATCTTGAGCAATGGGACCAGAACCCCCCAGCAGAATGAAAGAAAACAGAGGCCTCTCTTTCTGGTGCTGGTGGATGTCAATAGAAAGCCCTTCTCCAGCAGGAAGGACCAGTTCTTGTGCGGCGTCGCTAACAAAAGCTGACCTCTTCCTTGGAGGCTGCGTGTTGGGTAGGCCCAGAATCAGGCTGGGGTTATTTCCCCACCATCGCTATAGCCATAGCAACAGCTTTGATTAATGCGGTGGCCCATTAGAGGGATAATGTCAGCCCTAATCAGAAACGCCTCAAGTATCTCTCTTTGCATTTTGGTAAATGGCGTAATCACATTACAGTTCGATGTGTCTGGGAGCTGATTGCTGTCGAGCAAGTCTGCCTGATTTTCCAGGTTAAGGGGTGTCAGGGGGCCTGGGACGCAACTAATCACTGTGCATTGTTAGGAGTGTTTAGAGGGAAAACACAGGGCACAGAGCCTGGGGAGGAGGTTCCTGCCCTTCCCTCCATCCTTCCTTCTCAAAGGACCAGAGTCCTCTGACTGGCCGGCTGTTGGCAAGAGGTGCTTCCCTGAAGGACATGGGATGAGAGTTAGAGGGAGGTGGTGTCACTGGCGTGGATACATGCAGAGGAGCAGAGGCATGGCTGGTAAGAACAGGTGGCTGAGTTGCGCTTGGCTGTCCTGCCCCTTGTCCATCAAGCTTGTGATGGACAGTCAGCCTCGGGTCATGCCACTGGGCTGGGAAACTGGCAGGAGAGCCCTACTCCTGGCCTGGAGATAGGAAACGGCAGGGGTGACATGCACTGCAAAGGCACGTAATGAGTGTGGACTTGACCTGTCACAATAGCACTTGGCTGTTGGCAGGTTCTGCTTTGCTGAGGAATCTGTTGAAGCGTCACACTTGAGGGCAGATTCTCACAGCACCCTGGGGAGAGGAGACTCCCCTCCTCTCTACTTTTTCTACCGAGGAAACCAAGGAAAGGAGAGGTGACGCCTCTCATCCTGAATTGACACTGGGTTCCACCTCCCAAGGGCCCCTCCCCCATGCCTCCTCCCTCTGCCTTCCATCCTGGCTGCTCTGTCTCTCTAAATCTACAGGTGACACTAACAATAAATCGTCACCACCCATATTGAAAAATTAAGAAGAGGACCTGAGGAAATATGCATTGAGCCCCCCAGAGGCTATTTTTAGATGCTCCTGGGAGGTTATAAAAAAGAACTCACACAGTTAACTATTTATGACTTTTCGAATGCAGAACAGAAATAGAAGAGTAGCACTTAGCTTCCTCTCCAAGGCTCAGGAAGTAAAATCCTCTCCGAGGGTTGAAACCACTTTGGGGCCATTAAATTTACTGTCTCTTGGATGACATTTAATATCTAGCATAACATTTTCATATTTTGACCTCAGCAATAGTTTTCCCATCCAGCGTTGAAAATTATCTCATGAGCAGCTGAGGAAATTGAGGCATTGAGTGAGAATGATCCATCTCAGGGTCACATGATTGGTTTGTGGTCAAGCCCTGGCAGGAGCCAGTCCCTTGCCAGGTGGGCCAGAGTTCACTTCAGAGGATGAGCTTAAGGTCTGAGGGCAGGTATGGAAAGTTCCCCAGGGGAAACCCAAGAGACCCAATCCAACAAGATGTCATGACTCGTGAAGCCACCAGGTTCTGACTTCCAATTGTCTTTGCTCCAGGGTAGCTTTTGTCCCCGAATGGTGAATATTCTTCCCAGGGAGACATTGGATTAGATATTTGAAAGGACCTCAGCTCACAGGCTTGCGTTATACTGAGTAGGACAGAATGAGTATTCCCGACTGAGATGTGCCTGAGATCTGGGAAGAATTAGCAGGGTTTTCCCAACTGCTTTCTCAAGCATGATGCTGTCCTTCCAGTACACAGGATCTTGACCATCCCTTCCTATACACTCAGCTGACCAATGCCTTGGAAATTAAAGCAAATGGAGGGTGTAAGGCCCTGGCCCCACACAGTCAATAGCTTTAGGCTAAACAAACCCAGAAGAGACTGACATGTGTCTGAGCAGAAAACCACAGAGGAGTGAATTAACATTATGGTCAGAATTTCCATCTGGACCTGCTGGCACCCGCACCATAGAAGCTGCCTGTGTTGGCTGCCCTACTCCCTGCTGGCTCAGCCTAATGCCAGTCTCTGGGCTAACCCTGAAGGGGCAAGATATGTATTAATACTCTCCCCCCATCCTGAGCCCTGTCTGGGGGGTTTCCCAGGCCGCTATCCAGCCCAGTCTCCATAACTGCCTCCTCTGCCCTCCCATTATGGCACGATAGGGTGAGTTCTCCTTCGCCACGCAGACCCAATAGCCCATATCGCTCTTCTGCTGGGTGCCTGCTCCCACCTGACTCTTAGTTTGGGCAATGTTGCCACCTTACGCTTCCTGATTGGTTACTTTGGCACCAAGAACATTTGGAATTTGGCCCTGTCAGATACTGCCTGCTCTGCAGCAGTAATGACCACGGTTGATTCTGTTTCTGTTGACAGCATCTTCCTCCAGTTGGAACTCACCTCTTCCCATCCCACGTGTGCGGTGTCCTCGTTACCACCTGTGCAGTAGTTGCGTCTCAGCCCATCAAACCTTGAGTTCCATGAAAGCAGAGAGCTCATTTCTTTTCCTCCATATTGTATCCCCATCGCCTAGCATAGCACCCAGTGTCACCGAGCCATGGTTGACACATATCTGATGCGTGATCGCATAAATGAAATATAATATCCCATTCCATAGAGGGAAGCGATTATGCACTTGATTTTGCAGATGCACTTCCAACTCTGTCCTTTTAAATTGAATGAGCAAGCTCAGTATAAACCAACTCTAAGCCGGGCGCAGTGGTACGTAATCCCAGTGGCTCAGGAGGCTGAGGCAGGAGCATCACAAGTTCAAAGCCAGCCTCAGCAAAAGCAGGGTGCTAAGCAACTCAGTGAGAACCTGTCTCTAAATAAAATACAAAATAGGGCTGGGGATATGGCTCAGTGGTCAAGTACCTCTGAGTTCAATCCCCAGTACCCCTCCCACCAAAAAAAAAAAAAAAAAAAAAGCAAAAAAGAAAAAGAAAAAACTAGAAGAATTTTGTCACTTCTGAAAAGACAGTTTCTTTACGAAGTCTAGTGCTCATTACAAAAGAGGTCTTGTACAGAAATTAGTCCCTTTTGTTTATTTTGCTGTTATATTTGTTCATGATTCTATCAATTAACCAAATCTTTGGTTTCCCCAAACAAATAAATATCTATTTTTAGAGGTGGATTGCGGAGAAAAAAATACAGCTGGAGATGATGAGGTGCTGGCTGTGGTCCCTGGTGGTTATACATCTCTGTGAGTCATAAAATACCTCTAAGCTATAGTTTCCTCATCTGGAAATTAAGGTGGTGGAACTCAGTAATTACAAAGTTTTCGTTCAAATTTATGGCTCTATTAATTCTGTTTCACTAATGCAAGTCCCAAAGTGCACCCTTTCTGTCTCGTGTTTTGGCTAAATCAGACCCTCAGGGTTAAAGCCTTCACATGACTTTTTATACATTGCCACCAGGTGGCAGGAGCGTGCCACAGTCCTTCGGTCACAAAGAACGTGAGCAGAAGAGGTTGTCTTAAGACAAGTGGTAGCTTTCTGAGCTAAGAGGCCAGATAGAGTTTTTGAGACAGGCAACTCTTCTGTTCAGGAGGACATTTGTTTTTATGAAAAACAACAGTTTGAGGACCAGCAAGGATCATTATCTAGAAATGCCCAGGGACCCAAAGAGGTGAATGAGTTAAGCATGCTTCCCCCCCTCAGGGAGCTTCCAGTCTACAGGGGGCAGGGGTGGGATGGGGTCAGTTCCCCTCTAATGGGCAATCGAACATTAAATTGTAAATATCCAGTATAGCAAGTGCATGGAGAGATGGGGTGGTCCCTGGAGTCTGAGAGGAGTAAGAAGAGGATTGATTTGCATCAAAACCACCAGCCATATGTGCTCATTTAAAACTAAATTCATTAACGTATACACAGGTTTCAAGAACTCAGCTCCTTGATCGCGCAAGCACATTTCAAGCGCACAACAGCCTCATGCGACTGGTGGCTCCAGGAGTGGAGAGCACAGTACGTCAGCTGGAGAATGACGCCGTGGAGCAGGTTCCTCGACCTCTGCACTGTCAACATGTTTGACCAGATGATTGTTTGTTGTCAGCGGCTTTCTTGCCCAGGGCAGGATGTTTGGCAGCATAACTAGATGCCAGTAGTAGTAGTTCCCCTCACCCAGTTTTGACAAGAAATGTGACTCCAAGATTGCAAAATGGCCCTGGGGGCCCACAGTGCACCTAGTTGAGATCCAGTGGGCTGGAGGACCTTCAGATGGAAATAAGTTCAGCAATCAGCATTCTGAGTGGTAAGCACTTGGAGGAAGCTAACCATGTGTTCACAAAACATGGGAAGTGGGTCCCCAATTCTGACTGGGGGACCCCGGGGAAAGCTTCCCCCGAGGAACTGACTTCTGACTTTTTGCAGGGCAACACAATGGCCGCAGCAAGACTTGCTGGCATCTGGCATGTTCCTGGTCCCACCTTTTTCTGACTTCACCGTCTACTCTTGGTCCCAGCTCTTTCATGATGAACTCAGAAACAATTGCGCTCTCTTGGCTTCCCTTTATGCCTCTTTCCTCTCTGGGTTACTGGCCTTGGTTTGTTGTTTAAGGATCCCTTGTTCCCTTTTTCTTGTCTTGGTTGGGGCTCTTACTGCATCAATATGAGCTAGCTCAACAAAAGGGGCATCAAGAAACTCCAAGGCAGGAGTCCCAGTTCATCCAGGCCCTTTGGAGACTTTGAATGTGGATACTGTTGCACAAAAGCCCTTCTGTGTCTTTTGAGCCCTTCATGACCTCACTTAAGACACCATTGCTGCTCTCTGTTCATGACTTCCAGTCCCACCTGTCTGCTGATCAGTTTCTTCCTGTCTTCAGTTGGGGATGGTCCATCATGGCCACCAAGTTTTCCTCTAATGGGGTAACTCTTGATAATCCTTTTGATCCCATTGCTGGCTAAAACTGGCCAGCAATTTTAGCTCAGCATCCTAAAAAAGGAATATAATTGGCTGACCTCATTTATTATGAGCAAGCCCACACAAGTCAAGAACTGCTAACCTGAAGGAAAGGCCCCATTTGGGGCTGGGGTCCACCCCTATTCTGTGCCACTTGTCCACTCAGCAGAGGAATTCAGCAGGAGCTAAGTGGGGGTTAGGTGCCCAGAACACAGCTGCTCCAGCTTCTACTTCCTGGTTCTTTCCTAACTTCTCTTTTCCATCCTTGTCATCATTAGTGGTCTCCCTTCTACTTTCAGGGCATCCTTTTTTTCTCCTCTAAGTTCCACCGATGAGAAAAAAAATATGATTTTTTTTCACTCTGAGTCCAGTTTACTTTGCTCAAAATTATGGTCTCTAGTTCCGTTCATTTTTTCATGCAGTTGACATAATTTCATTCTTCTTTATGGTTGAATGAAACTCCATTGTGTATATATGACACATTTTCTTCATCCCTTCATCTGTGGGTGGACACCTAGGCAAATCCAGAACTTGGCTATTGTGACTCGTGCTGTGATAAACATGGGTATGCATGTATCCCTAACGTATGCTGATTTTAATTCTTTTGGATAAATATGAGGTTCCATTTTTAAACCAACCAAAGTGATCTTTCATATTTTTGTCTTTCAGGTAATTGCTTTTTACTGACTTTGAACAAAAACAACCCTTAGTATAATGATGTAATATGGATCATATGAAGTTCTGTCTACCATTTTGAAATAAATGATGATGTTCGCGTTCTGCTGTTTGTACTTCACCCCTGTTTTGATTGCTCATTTGAGGACATTTTGCAATTGATCCATGTTCCTCTTCATGGCATGTGGTCCCACACATGCCAGAGAGTGTTTCCTTGGGGCTCAGAGCAGCAGGTCAATTACTTCCTCAGTTTATAACACCAACCTCATGTGATTCACCATTTTTTTTTAGTAATTATATCATGATATTTGTTCCCATGAGCTGTTTTTAGGTATGCCTACCCTTGGATGGTATTTGATTTTTGAAGACTGAATAGAAAGTTCATTAATCCATACTCACATCTTATTCATTTTTACTCAGCATTCCAGAATGTTGGAAAAACCTCTATCATATTTGTTATTCCTATGACTTTTTTTGTCATTTGTCATTTGGTTAACATATCTTTTCTGTAATTCAGTCATAACTTTGGCCAAATGTAGAATAGGACACATGAAAGAAAAGAATTTCTGTAACTTCAGGAAGTCATTAAGCAATGCTGTTGTGTCATGGCATTGGACTGTTTACGATATTATTAACCTCCACATTTACCTATGTGCAAAGGTAGAATGGGAGCTTTTGGCAATTGTATGTTTTTCTCTGCAGTTTGATGAACCAGGAGGAATGATGAGAGTTGGAAAAGGAGAAGCACTAAAAATTTATAAGGAAAAATCCAAGTGCTTAAAGCAGGGTAGGTGGTTTTATGTGTTAACTTTTTCATCACTGTGACAAAATACCTGAGAAAATCAACTTAGAGGAGGAAAGTTTTATTTTGACTCATGGTTTGAGACATTTCAGTCTGTGATAAGCTGGATCCATTGTTTCTAGATCTGTGGTGAAGCGGTATATCATGGCATAGAGGACATGATAAAGCAGAGCTGCCCAACTCATGATGGCCAGGAAGGAGGCAAGAAGAAGAAGAAGGAAGAGGAGGAGCAGGAGGAGGAAGAGAAGAAGGAGGAATAGTCCCCAAATGCATATTATAAGGACCTACTTCCTTCAACTAGGTCTCACCTTCTACGTGTCCACAACCTCCCAATAATCTCTTCAGATTATGAATCCATGAACAGATTAATCAACAATGCAGTTAGAGCCCTCATGATCCTAAAAGTCCCACGTATGAACACTGATGTGCTGAGGAGCAAGCCTTCAACCCACAATCCTTTGGGAGAGACATTCCAGATCCCAAATTATAACACTTCGAAAATGGGCAAAGAGATGTTGTTGCTAAAAGCATGGAATGAAAATTTCACGGGTTTCTAAGAACAACCAATGAATATAGGAAGTCTGACAAGTTTTAAGGGTCTTCTTGGTCCAGGGTACGGGCAATGTTTTGTTTGATTTTTTTTAAGGTGTTGTTCATTTGGTCCTTACAAGAACCAGTTGAGGTTGGCAGGATTGTTTTTTGCAAAAATGGAGTGTAAAATTCAGAGAAGCTCATGTTTTGTCCAAGGGTACATCTTGTAGGAAGTACTCAGCCCTGAGGGTATAGAAGTAACAAGACACATGCTCATCTTATGGGAAAACCAGCCCTTGAAGAACAGTAAAGATAATTGCTAATCAACTTAAGCTTGGAGAAGATAGAGTGAGCAAGAATGGCAGACCAAGTCAGAGGGAGAGGGATACTCCAGGTAGAGAGAACAGCATGAAATTATGGAGTGCTCAGTAAACAGCAAAAGAACTTGTTTTGATGGAGAGAAGGTGATGTAAGGACCAGGAGAGGGACTGGAGGGTTAGGCCGGGTCGAGTTGGTGAAAGTCTTTTATGCCAGTCTGCAATTTGGATTTAAGATTGTTTGCAGTGGAGAGAAAGTAAAGATTTTGAACTGGAGAATCAATCCAACAGGATTGGATTTGCCCAGTGGGAAAATAATTCTGGCAGCAGGTGAAGCCTGGGCTTGGGAAGAAGGGGAGAAATCCAGTGATAGTTCTAGTCTGAGCCAGGCCAGAGCCGTAGGGCAGGAGACTGACTCAAGAAGGAGACTGTCAGAGACTTGGGGACTGCTTATATGTGGGGTCTTGGGAGGAGGGACAGTGGAAGAAGGCACTAAGGTGGTGACTTTGAATCACCAGCAGACAGTTCTTCATTAGTAGAGCTGAGGAAAGCAAGGAGTGAACAGAGTAGGTGGAGAAAGAATGGTACAAAGATATATGTCCAGCTTCCCCACCTCCCTGTGACCAAGAAGGAGGGGAAGAAGGAGAGGAAGGAGGAAGAGGAGGAGGAGAAATAGTTCCCCAAAGCATACCCCAAGGACCGCTCCTTCAGCTGGGTCTCACCTCCTGCAGTGTCCACCACAGTTTTGGATGTGCTAATAAGTATTTTTGTGTGTCCAGTAAACAAACTGAGTTTTTGGGCTTATAAAAGAAGACGAGAAGTCTGGATAGCAGATGAAATGTCCTTGAGGGCATTGTGGTTTGGATGGTATCAGCGACTCTTTATTTATGGTAGATACAGTCCACAGAGCCATGGTAGACCAGTGTTAGTGAATCCTGAGCCATAGCTCCCAGTGGAATTAGAAAGTGAGGGCCTGTGGACCTCTGGTCAGCACAGTTTGGTCCCTACTTAGCAGACCACCTTGCTTTTGTGTTTCTGTTTTAAGACACCTTATTTAGTATGCGTCGTTAATTCATTAACATTGAGCTGACGGCCAACGGCACTCCAACTCATGCCTGAGTGAAGCTTTCTTAACATGTTTTCTCCATAAGGCAAAACCCAGCCTTCCAGTGCTTAGCATTAGACAGATCTTCCAGGGCTCCACCTGGGAACTCTATTGAACAGCGAAATTGCCAACAAAATGGACAAAAATGCAAAACAAAAGTGGATCTGGATAGATCATGAAAACGGAAGACACTTGTTGACAGCGTAAGAGCTAAAAGAAGAAAGAAGGCAGAGTGTTGTGGTGCTTGGCCTCAGCTGAGAGGGTATGGATCAGGTGACTCCAACTGTGTATTGCTCTTCCCATGAAAAACCACAAAAGTACCTACGAGTACTGACACTGGGGTTACAAATAAATTTCAGTGAGAAGACAAATTCTTAATGAAGATAAATTGCATTTAGAGTCATGGATACTTGGTTGATGTCACCTTGGGAAAGGACTGGTGAGAGGGAAAGAGGGATCAGCTCTGTCCTGGATGGGCTGGGGATGTGGCTCTGTGATGGAGCACTTGCTTAGTGTGTGTGAGGCCCTGGGTTCAAGCCCCAGAAACAGACAGAGAGTGTGAACTGACCCTGGGGAACTCTGATACTTGACAAGTGTGCAGCAGAAAAGCCCGTGGGAAGGAGACTGAGAAAGAGGAGCCAGAGAGTGAGGTTTGAGACCTAGCAGGCAGAGAGATTCAGGGGCCAGGAGCACTCACCAGTGCCCATCGTAGCCAAGAGGTTGGTTAAGATAAGGATGGAAGAGCAGCCACTGGAGTACGCGTAGGAGGAGACCTTGGGGACAAGTGTGTTCCTGGGCTTTTGGGCCAGACGCCGCGTTGCTGAAGACTGAGGAATAACGGAGGAGTAGAGAGGTGGTTGAATTGTGGGCTACTCTGTTGACATGACTACGTGGAAAGAGGGAAAAGATGGTACAACGGCTGGAAAGAACCAGAAAGTGGTTTTTGGTTTTGTTGGCTAAAAGGTAGATCAACAATATCAAAAATGCCGGAGATTTATTTCTGTCTCACTATGAGGTAACAAAGAAGGGGAGGAAGGAGAGACCAAAGAGATGGCGCACAGCAGACGGAGGAAGGTGCACTGGTGGGCAACCCGATGGCCAGGAAGGAGGCGGGAAGGGAGGACTGGGGACGAGAGTGGGCTGGGGTCTTTGAGCATGCCAAATTCCTCCCTTTCTAGAAGGCTTTGCAAACTGAGCCTGCTGTTCCCTCTCCCCAGGATGCTCTTCCCCACACACCCTCATGGCTTTATCCACAGCTCCTCATATGACTGGCTTCTTCTTGTAATTCAGGTCTCAGCTTAAATGTCACCTCTTTGGAGAGGTTGTCCCTGGACCATCCAGCTTGAAGTAGTCCTTCTGCACCCTCAGCTGAGATAATCTTATTTGTTCACCTATTTACTTGGCTCATCCCAGCTGTTCACTTGACTGCGGGATCCATGAGAAGTGGGACCTTAACTATCTTGTTCGCAGATTCATTCCCAGTGCCTGGCATGTGTTTGTGGAACAAATGACCAGCACACCGAAAGCAAGGAGAGTGTTTATTGGAGGGGAGGAAGGAGCTCTGCTCTATTTCTCTTTATGCTCTGATGCAGAGGACATGCATTTACTGTTGAATGTAATTCTACTCACATGTATAGATCCAGGAGACCTAAAAAGAGGTGTTCAAATAAAGATGTGTATTAAAACAGCCATAACACCATCATGCAAATAGAAAAAAAGTGGACACAATTCAAATGTCCATCAACTGATGAATGGATAAACAAAAAAGGGAGATAGTCATACAATGGAATATTACTCAGTCATAAAATGGAATGAGTTCTGATATATGTCACAACATGGTTAAACCTTGAAAACATTATGCTAAGTGAAAAAAAAAAACAGACACAAAAAGTCACATATCATACAATGTCATCTATGTGAAATGCCCATGACAGACTAATTCATAGAGACAGAAAGTAGATTAGTGGTTTCCAGGGGAAGGTATGAGAAGTGATTGTCCAATTAGTACAGGTTTCTCTTAGGGGACTGTTATGGTTTGGATATGAAGTATCCTCCAAAAGCTCCTATGTGAATACAGGAATGTTTGGAGGCAAAATGACGAGATTATGAGAGTGGTAACCTCACCAGTGGATTAATCCATTTGATGGATTAATAATCTGAATAGACTAACTGGGTGGTAACTGCAGTCAGGTGGGAGGAAGTAGGTCACTGGGGGAAGGAGGTCACTGGGGGCATGTCCCTGGAAATTCTTTATCTGGTACTGGCTCCTCTGCTCTCTCTGCTTCCTGGCTACCAGGAGGTAATCAGCTTTACTCTACCACCTCTTCTGCCATGATGGTCTACTTCACCTCACCTCAGGCCCTGAGTAATGCAGTTGGCTTGTCATGGACTGAACTTCTGAAACTGTGAAATTGTCAAAATTGTCCTTTTCCAAGTTGTTATTGTCAGGTAATTTGGTCATAGTGACAAATACAGGGGTATTTTCTTTTTCTGTTCTGGAGTTAGATGGTCATGAGATCTAATTTGATGGCTTCACAACATCATAATACTGGAAACCACTAAATTGTGCACTTTAAAATGACTGAAATTATGAATTCCAGGTTATGTAAAGTTTACCTCAGTAAAAAGTATAGAATGGATTTGCATCAAATGCATAACTTAACTCTAAAGCACACTAGGCTGATACTTTAACTCACCTACGGACCAGTCTAAGACCCTTAAAGCAACCCTCAGTCATGAAGCTACCAAGTGGATATATTATTTGAGTTATCAATTCATTACTCATAGGATTCTTGAAGGATTCCTTTAGAATGTGAGCTCTCCAACTCCCTTGCATAAAAACAACTTGATTTCTAGAGGGATCGTAAGTTTTTTGAAAAATGTATAGCATGAAAGAAGGAAGACTTGCTTTATCATTGCAAATGCTACTACTGAACATAGAAATAGAAATGTCTACTTAGTGACCAGAGGCCATCTCCTCACCTCTCTGCCTGTGAACCAAGGCTCGTGACAGCTAGCGCTACTAAGATTGTCTTCCGTTTCTACTTGGCACTGAGAGGAAGATCCAGAGGCAGGATGTCTTTGTGGGAACTGAGTTTGGATGTCAGGCACTCTTAACCCCTTTACCAGAGAAAGGAATGCCTGTGAATGGTGATAGGTGAATAGGAATTAAGTTCGAGTTTCCGTGGACACAACTCCTACTTTGTTCATGGACGGTAGTTCTCTAAATTGTGCCAAAAGTCTCATTATCATACCTCTTGTCCAAGGAGGCTGCTCTGATCACCTTCAGTCAGATAATCACATGCTGCTCTGTGTTCATACATAATCTGATTCTTCCATGAGGCCATTCATTCATTGATGATCTATTTATTGATCTATTTATTGATAGAATTTATCGATCTATTTTCAGTTAGACACTGTTCTAGGTGCTAGGAATAATGTAAATGTAATAACAGTAAAAGTAAAAAAAGCACAGGGTTAGTGCTTACGGGGAGACAACATACACACATGTACACAGATCTGTGGTAAATAAATATATCTGAAGAAAACTGAAGTTCGGTTAGGACAGGGAGTGCGGTGGGTTGTGGGAGATTAATGTTTTTTCCCAGGATGGTTAGGGAAGGACTCTGATGACATGGCATTTGAAGAGAGCCCTGGATGGAGTAAACCATGCAGAGAATATTGAATAAAGGAGGGGTAAGATATGAGCATATTTTCACAGGATGTGTGGGGTTCTTGGGGATGGGGAGGACAGAAGATGGGGGCCAAAGGAGCAGAGGGAAGCAAAGAGCTCAGGCAGCAGCCTCACGACTGGGATCCAGATGGAGGTGACAGGGGCCCAGGCCGGGGGGACATAGTGAACATGATCAGAAGTGGTCAGATGCCAAAAACATTTTAAAGGTAGCGCTCACAGGATCTGCTGATGGATGGAGGTGAGAGATGAAGTGCGTAGGGGGATCCCAAGCTTGGAAGATTGGAAGAATGGAGTCGCCATTTTCAAAATGGGCAAAAATGTGTGTGTTGGTGGTGGTGGTGGTGATGGTGGTGGGTTCAGAAGAGGGACACCAGCAGCTTCCTTGTGGACCTGCTGAGTCTGAGATGCCATTCAGACATCCAGGAGGAGACGTCCCGGAGGCAGGTGCAGCTCAAAGCCTGGATTTTCGGGGAGAGGACTGGACTGCGGCTATTCCTTCACAGTCATCAGAGTGCAGAGGACATTTCAGGTGCAGAGTGGAGCGGGATCTTCCTCATTCTCCAGGGAGCACAAAGAGATACCAAAGGCAAGCGGCCCAAGAGCCACACTGCAGGCACAAGGGGAAGCCAGGGAAGGACAAGAAGGAGCATCAGGTGAGGCAGGAGGGCCGCAGGAGTGTGGCGTCCTGGAAACCAAGAGGCGACAGTCCTCCAAGAAGCAGGGAGTGAGATGAGCGCGAGCTCTGGAAGGAGGGAATCGAGAACTGGCTGTGGGATTGTGCAGCATGGAGGTCACCAGGCCCTTGAAGAACTCTTTCAGGGGAAGAGTGGGACCTAAAACCCGAGGACAGTGACCTCAAGAGAGAAGGGGAGGGGAGGAGGGGAGGCGAGGGAGCTCGGCAGATATTGAGTTGCTCTCCAGCCAAGACCAGAGGAAAGGACTGTTCAGTGGAGTGTCGCGAAGCCCCTGAGGGCGTAGGAAGGGGTAGGTCCCACACACTGGTGGCAGGGTGGGCTTAGAAAGGAACATGGCCGGGGCCGTTATCATCTTTCCTCCTTTGAAAGAGGAACGTTGTGAGTCCGTGTCTTCATTTGATAGCTAGTGTGCATCCTGAGCTGTGGGGCGGGCAGAGATGGACAGGAGGGACAGGGACTCGACATTATATATGTCATGAATTGTGCTATTTCTGGAACACCATGAAATATTGATATATGAAATTTAAACTAGCTGGCAGCAAGAGGCACAATTCAACACCAGGTTCCAGCACCCACAGCACGAGTGGGCACCATCCGGCTAAGAAAAAAGTCACAAGTCGAAAAATCCCAGCCCTTAGTGTTCGAGTGTTTCCACGAATTGGGAGATGCCCACGGTGCTGTTATTTTTGCCACTGACACCTGGTCCACGCTGCAGGATGCCAGGGGTCCACAGGTCCAGAGGGTGCCCAGGGAACTGCCCAATAGTCCAGAGAAACATCTTAAACACTGAAGAGATCCTCTACCTTATCCAGAGATTCTGTGTCACAGGTAAAAAGAGAAGCGATCCCCAGACATTGGCCGATAGAAGCCAGTATTGCTAAGCATTGAGAACAGCCTGGCTAGGCTGGCAAGGCCAGATGATCTTACAGCAGAATCGCCAGGAGGATGCTCTCCCCTGAGCTAGGGTCAGGCCCCAGGAGCATCTCACAGAGCCTTGAGGCTCTTTACGAGGTGGCATCTACAAGGGACGAGATGCAGTAGCACAAAGGGCCATGCCCTGGCTTCTCAGCAAGCATGGATAAAATATTCGCCCAACAGACTCCTCTTTGAAAATCCTTGTCTCAGTTCTGAGGGGATCAGGCCATTTCTGGCCACAACTCTTCCCGGGCACACAAACTAGCTTATCAAATTCCAGTAAAAACCACAGGCTTCAGAGAGGTTAGGTAGCTCTCTGAGGTCACACAGCCAGCCGGTGGCAAAACTGGGATTCAAACAGAAGGCTCTGACCCCAGATTTGGTGCTTATTCCATCCAAAGAGACTGTTAAAAAAAACCCAGCTGGGCTTGGTGGCGCATGCCTGTCATCCCACAGTTAGAGAGGCTGAGGCAGGAGGATCACAAGTTCAAAGTCAGCCTCAGCACTTTAGTGAGGCCCTAAGCAACTTAGTGAGACCCTGTTTCAAAATAAAAACTGAAAAGGGATGGGAGGTGGTGTGTGGCTCAGTGTTTGAGGGTCCTTAGATTAAAACCCTGATGTTTAAAAAATTTTTTAAAAGTCAAGACTTCAAAGCGAACTTGACTCTGAGGACATGCTTTTCTAAATCACAGGAGTCCTGGTTGGATGGAGTGATTCCCACTCCCTACTTTTGCTTGTGAATCGTGTGTCCTCTGTATCGTCTCTGGGCCTGGGAGGGACCCCATAGCAAGTTGGCCATGCCTAAATGGAGTGAAATCTCATCGATTCACAGGTGAACAACATATAGAGGAAAAGCACAGTGTCATTTGTTTAAGATCAAGTTCTATCATGTTTCATACATCATTCCATTTGGTCATGACTGCATCCCTGTCGTGTAGGAATTTGGGGTCCATTGAAAGGATTAGAGTTGAACCCAGAACAGAAGTGTCCCTTCATTTTACTCTCAAGCTCTGAGTATTTCCCTGGGTGACTTTTAGGACTTTAAGCCCCTCTGTCCCTAATGCTGTGTCATGTTTTCTTAGAACTCCGGGAGGCAGGGGTGAGGAGGGGGACTCGTCCCCTCTGCCGGGCACTTTATGTTTGCATGTGTGTGTGTTTGTTCATTCGTTCTCCTCGGTGCTTCGTGTGCACTTTCTCATTTATTCATCGCAACAATTCTAAGGTCATGGAGTGACTTGAACCGATCACACCCTCTTTACCCAGCTCACCACCCAGCCCAGGCTCCTGAAACACAGGTCTCGTGTTTCAGAGATAAAAAGCCCTCAAAGACAGTGGTCGACACACCAGAAGCCCCATTCTTCAGCCCGTGTGCTGTGTGAATTGCTACAAAACAGGAATGTGGTGGGTTTGGAGCGATGCTCCTGGCCACAGTAAGGAGCCCTAATTAAATGAACTCATTTCCCTTGAAATTTTCACTTCCTGAGCTTCCCCCAAATACAAGCTGCTTCATTCTCTGTGATTCCCTTGAAGTAGAAAAGTCACAAATATTCAGGATGAACAAGACCTCTTTCTATAGGTCACCAAACTTATTCCCCAGGGGCAGGTTCAGGATACCACAGTAAAGAATGGTTTCTTTCTCTCTTGCATTGGCTGTGTCCAATGCTGTCTCCAGGCTCACTTTCATCAAGAAGTCATTGGAGATGTACGGCTATTCTTTGATGACCACTGAAGGGATTAGCTCTGGACTCAGGAAAAACAGGGAAGCAGGAGTGGAAGCCACACAGATGAAATGCCTGCTTCCCAGACCCCTCCTGGAAAGGAAAACAAGATACATTTGCTGTGTAATTCTGTGCAACATATGGCTCCAAAACTTAACAACTTACAACACTTATTATCTTGCATGGCTTCTGAGAGGAGCTTCTCTGGGTGGTTCTGGCTTAGAGTATTTCAGAGTTTTCAGTATGTTCAAGTTGTCAGCTAGGGCTGAAGTCGTCAGAAGCATTGATTGGGGTTGGAGGATCCATATCCAAGAGGGCTCACTCATACGGATGTTGGCAAGACATATCAGCTCCTCAGCATCTTGTCCTCATGGTGTGGCCACTGGTTTCTCCCTGAGTGAATGAGACACACACACACACACACACACACACACACACACACACAGAGAGAGAGAGAGAGAGAGAGAGAGAGAGAGAGAGAGAGAGAGAGAGAGAGAGAAACAGAAGTTCACAGTTTCATGCCAGGAGATGAGAAGACAGACCTGGTCTCAAATTCTGTTTCTTCAACTAAACAGCTATAGGATCTGGTGAAAATACTTTCATTTTCGTAACCCTCAATTTCCTCATCAGTGAGATAGCTGCTCTGGAGACTAAGCCTTCAATCCATGAGTCTTTGAGGGACACATCATATCCAAACTATGCCATAAACCTTGTAATATTATTTAAATTTATTATCAATGCACATGCATTCTTTTTCAATATAATACTCAATTTAAAAATTAATATAGAATGATGACATCTACTGTATATAACATCTACTTCCAATGTTTGATTATCATGAGGTTTTAATTAGATAGCACATGCCAAATATTTGGCACAAACGTTCAATAAATATTGGTTTTCCTTTCCCCTTCACGGCAGTTTTAGAATTAGAAAGAAAGGAACCATGTTGGTGTGAGGGTTCCAAATGAAGGAAGAGTTCCTCAAGAATGGAAGCCATCTTGGACCAAGGGCTAGGATTTCAGATGGGTTTAATGAGATGCAGTTGGAGTTCCTGAGTCTCTAAGTGCTGTAGTGTCTTTCTCTGTTGAATGGAGATGATAATACCCCCCTCACCAAGTACCTGTTAGATACATACATGGAGAATGTATAGAACAGCACCTGGTAGCATGAACTCTCTGCTAAGGAGAGAGCAATGGGCAGGGTCCCCTGTTAGCTGTGGGGGCGTCAGAAGTGCCTGAGGGTGGTCCCTGCCAGGAGCTTGCAGTTGAAGGAGAAGGCAGATAAATCACCAGTTGCAGCAGGAAAACTGACTAACACCAGAGTCAGCAGGGGCCTCTCTGGCACCTGTGTCCTTGTGTGTGAGCTCTTGGGATGCTCTTCCCTCCTCTCTCTCTTCTCTTCTCTCTTCTGGATGTCTCCCAAGCTTCCAATTCCCCTCCATGTGTATTTCCTCTACACCCTGAGTAGCAGCCAATGCTGGGATTCTCGGAAGTTCTGCTTTCTGCCCCAGGTGGGCTAATTGGGGCATTTTCCAACAGAGGTGTTAAAAGGTAGAAATAAGCTTTTGGAACATGCTCATCCCTATGTTGGGGATTGCTGATGTATTTTCACAGGCCTGCACACTGAGCCTGGTAAAACCTTTTCACAGTTTTACTAGGTCTCTAGTAATTAGAGACCGTAGGTCATTAAGAATTAATGCATAGCATCTTGCACATTCCTCTAAGACAGCCTTCATCAGCCTATATTAACTTTTAAATTTTTTTTATATTGAAAGAGAATGCATGTGCATTGATAATAAATTTAATATTGCAAGGTTTATGTTATGGTTTGGATATGATGTGTCCCTCAAAGACTCATGGATTGAAGGTTTAGTCTCCAGAGTAGCAATGTTCAGAGGTAGGGGTTTGGGGAAGCGATTGGATCATAAGGGCTCCACCTCATCTGTGGAATAGTCCACTGTGAGGCACAATTTGGTGGCATTATTGGGAGGTGGCAGACACTGTAGGAGGGGGACCCACTTGGAGGAAGTGGGTCACTGGGGTGTGCTCTGGAAGGTCTTTTCTTGCCCTCGGTCTCTTCCTGGCTCTCTCTCTTCTTCTTCCAGACTGCCATGGAACCAACAACTCTGTTCCCCACACCCTCTTGGCCATGGTGTTCTGCTGCACCACAGGCCCACAGCGGTGGATCCAGCCAACCACGGACTGAAACCTCTGAAACCAAGAGCCAAAATAAACCTGTTCTCCTTGAAATCGCTCTTGTCAGGTATTTTGGTCACAACAGTGAAAAGTCGATTAACACAGTTTATTGCCCAAACCTGCCAGCCTCTGCTCTGTCACCTATCTCCCAGAGGGACCCAATCCCGTTCTGGCTATACCTTTTGAAATTTACCACCATATTCCTAAATAACGTGCCTATACAGTTATGCTCCAATTTCTTGGCGTGAACTATTGATCTTCTTTTATAGGGGATGAGGATTGAATTTCTTATAAAGATCACCCCACTTCTCATTCCCTTCATATTCCCCAAAGAGTTACATCATAGTTTTTTGTTAAATTGGTATAAAGAATTTATATTCTGCTTATGTATCACTTGCTGCTGAATTGTGTACTATGATTGTTACCTTTCCCCTATACTAGTTTTCTTTTTAAATCTAGAATTAATGATTTCCTTCATCTCCTCATTGGGTATTATTTGTTTACATGACTCTCTTCTGCTTTAGGCCATGACAGCCTACAGCAAGGACTATGATATATTTATTTATTTTCGTGTTCCCAGTCTAGCAGAGTAGTTGGCAATAAAGATACTGGAAACAAACATGGTGATTTGTCAATCTCCTTGTGGTTGTCAATGTGAATGCTGCTGGTATTTTAGACAAGACATGTCTTTGTTGGAAGTGACTGTCTTGCACAGTGCAGGAAGTTAAGAATCCCTGGTTCTTGCCCACTAAAGGCCAGCAACTGTCCCCAGTCATTGGGATGACCCAAACACCATTCCCATTATATCTCTAAGTACTTCTTGTGATGGGAACACTCACGGTTGAGACCATATGCATCCAGTGCAGTAGATGTCAGCACCCAGGTGTGACAGTAGGCTTGGCTTATGGCAAAAGCAGCAGAGATTCAGCAGAATGAGAGCTGGAGCTGTTGCAGAATTGGGGCCCACATCCTCCTTGGGGAGAGAGGTTCATGTCTAGGATGGCACAAAGATTTGATCTGGGCTTCAAATCACAAAGTAGGACCAAGCAATAAACAGTCCCCTTAGCCAGGATACCATGCTATGCATATTAAAATGTTTGGGACATCTCCCTTTTTTATACTCCAGCTCAGAAAAATACCACCCTTGTCAGGAGCACCCCTGTGAACCTTGTGATGGCTTCTCCACCTACACTTGATGGAACCAAATATCAGTGCCTGAAATAGTAAGACCATTCATTTACTGGCTAGTGGACTTCTGGTTTTTCGTTGTTGTTATTGTTGTTGTTGTTGTTTCTATTGAGTAATTGAATGAGTAGGCTAGAATCTGCAGTTAATCACTGGTGCTTGAGCTGAAAGTTTGGATAGGCTAGAGATGAAGTTTGCAACAAGAAGAAGGGAACACCATAGCACATGTGAGTCAGAAGTTCTGGGAGAGCAGAGAAACCATGGTCAAGGGTGGAAGCCAGTCATTAAAGGAGTACGACTCAGCTACGCAGAACTAGGAGAGAGTAGTGTTGTGCAGCCTCAGAGGGAGGCAGGAGTTGCCCACCTACTGCCCCTGGGTTCCGTGAACTCCCAACTGCATTTCAATTACTTCTCTTCCTATTTTGTACAGTTTGGTTTCTGACCCATACAACCAACGAAATAACTCCATGGTTAAAACTGCCATCACTGTCTGGTTTAATATCAGTCGCTAAATCCAGAAATCAAGAACTAGAATCAAGGAGGGGAATAAGGTCATTTGGTCATTGTGAATTTGCTTTGACAATGTTAAAGCAGATCTGGCTCTTTTTGGAAACCCAGGAGCATGTAAGATGGTAGGAGACATCTGGGGCAATGTGGTCTCTCCTCTTGAGGACAGTGTGGGGCCATCACTGCTGGGAGCTTCATTCAGCCACACACAGGGCATCTGATCCATTTAGCCTTGCTCAACTTGGCTGATAATTTCATCTTTCAGCCAGAAGCAGAAGAGACTTGGGGAACTTCTGTTCTGGACCTAATTCCGACCAACTAGGAAAAATTGCTTGGCAAAGTGGATGTGACAGGAATCTTGGGAGAGAGCCACAACATCATCCTGGTTTTTGAAAGCAGGAAGGATTGGAGGCTGGACTGTTAGAATTCTAAGCTGGTGATTGTTCATACACTTGCACAGCAAGTCCTTACTCAGCACGGGCTATGCCAGGAGGCACGCTTGGTGCTGGCACTATGACATGGAGCAGGGTGACATCCCTACTCTTGGGGAGCTTCTATTTACAGTAGACAAATGAATGAACAAAATCATTTCAGATGGTTTTAAAGGGCTACACAATCCAGTAGAGTTATTGGAGGGTAAATGGGGATGGGTTGAGTCTCGATCAGGTAGTAGGTGGATAATTCACTGGGGTCGAGATATTTGAGCTGAACCTGAGTGATGAGACAGAACCAGCCATACATACAGCAAGTCATGGAAGACAACCAGATGCAAATGCTTGGTGTGATCAAGAACACAAAAGCTTTTCCTAAGAGTGATAGCCGCTCTGTGGGCTTCACAGAGGTTTTCCCTTATAATTCTGGTATAATTGTACATGGGCAGACAACTTAGTGACCTTAGAAAAAAATTCCTGCAAAGATGATAAAATAATTCCTGAGCATCTAAACAAAACTGGGTGGTCATTAGTGTGCGGTTTGTGACCACTAACATAAGCAAGCTCTAAAAGAATGATAAAGCAGAGAGAGGCAAATTATTCAATAAGGCCCTTCATGTTATTTTTATGGGCAATTTAGAAAAATGAAGTCTTGGTTGGCTAGCTGAATGACTGGGTCCAAAAAAAAAAAAAAAAAAAATCGCCTGGAAAAGAGAGTGCAAACTTGTTCTATGCTTGCAGAAGCCCAAACTGGAACCAAACGTTACAAATGATGGGAAGGCAAATTTTAACTCAGTAGAAGGCTGACCTTTCTAAGAATAAGAGATGCTTTGGAATTAGGACACAGTTGAGCAAAATCGATGCAGCAGATGGTGAATGTTTGGGGGATTGGTCTCATCCACCATGATAATCTAGGATAATATGATTCAGGAGAAATAACTGAACAATGGTGTTGTTTATGCACCATTTTCCTCCATGGTTTAATAACGATCTCTGTCATAATGACTATGCCAATCACCCAGTGACCAGCCTCAGAGTCTTCATTGACTCCTTGCCCTCTCACCCCAGCATTCCATTCTTTCTCATGTGCTTTATCCTCCTCATTCCCACTACCTTTGGTCTGGTCCAGACTCCCACCATCTCCAGTGGGTTGGCCTCAGATTGTTCCCCACCTTCTGTTTTCTCCTCCACCATTTCTTGATGTGTGGCCAGAATGGCACTTTTGAAAACCAATACCCACCTCAATTCCTCTGCTTTTCCTGCAGAAAAACTCCACAGTCCCAGGATCGTTTCCAAGGCTCCACCTTCCCTTGCTGCATATCTACCCTGTGCCACACATGCGACATAAGTACAGCTTCTAGGACTCTTTCGAATGCCACATCCTCTAAGAAACTTCTGTTTCCCTGATGAAGAACAATTACTCTGCTTTGGGTTTGTAGCTCAGTAGTAAAATGCTTGCCTAGCATGCATGTGGCACTGGGTTCCACCCCCCAGTACTGCCAAAGTAATAATCAATAATAATAATAATAATAATAATAATAATAATAACTCTTCTATCTTTATTCCCACACAACAGTCTCCCTGATTGAATAATTCATTCATTTTTTACATACTCTTGCATGTGTCATTCTTCAAACATTTATAGTGACACTTCCTCCTATGAGCTGTATGGTAGGTACTATGGGGAAGCAAGTTGAATATGTGAGTTCTAGTTAACTTGTGGTGGGTATGGTGATATGTGGGTTTTATCTGTCATCTCCACCTTCAACCAGCCCTGAGATAGTTACTGTTATCATCCTAATTTTAAAGATGAGGAAACCGAGATTTATAGAAGTTAAATCATCTCACACAACCAAGAGCATTCAATAGAAAAGAGCTGGGCTGTGATTCCTAGGAGACCAGGTTACCTTCCAAGTTCAGATTTCCAGCCCCTGTGCCCGGCTGTCTCATGCAGACAACTTTACCCTCCAGGAGTTAAGGGATGGATGTTTCCAGGTGCTGAGCAAAGGTACTAGTGCTCATTACTTCTACCCAGGACCATATTTAGCCATTTCCATTTGTACCTCATCCATTGGATTATAAGCTCATCGAGGACAGTGATGGCACCGTACCATCTCATCCATCCCCCAACCCCCAGGCACAGGATTATCCTCATTACATTTGCAGATTGAGTTAATAAATCATCAAATGTGTCAGACCAACTATGCTGTAAGTTTTCCCGGGGAACAGGATTTAATTATATCCAGCTCTGGGCCCTGCACAATGGGGACATTGACAAGCCAGTGCACATTCACCCAGAAAGTGGAGGGGGCTGTTTTGAATGCTATTTATAAACACTGCTTTCCTTAGCATTTATTTGGAACATATTAAAATAACCTGTGAATGTGTTAGAAGATCTTTCTGTTCCTCACTTTATAAATGATTATTTCAGTCTTAAACAGAGCTGTTTATTTCTTTTTGCTTGTACCCTAGTGTCTATCCTGATAACCACATAATATAAATAATGAGAAAGCACATTACAGCTGTTAAAAACAGCATTAAGAATAAGAGTTTCCAAAGTCAAGAGGGAAGATGCATGCTACCGTGCCCAGCGATTGCTCACGGCTGGCGTTTGCTGAGCGTTTGCTTTGTGCCTGGTCTTTTAAGAGCTCTGCATGTACAAACTCATTTCTATCGTTGTCCCATGTTACAGTTGAGGGATTCAGAGGCACAAGGTTGCTTAACTACAGGCCTTCACAGGTGTTTTCCACATCCCGTCATTGGTCTGTCTGAACTGGCTTTTCAAAGGCAGAGACCATGTCTGGTGCAGCTACACACTGGGAAGCTACACACAGGTGCTTGGCACAGAGCAGAACCTCACTGCTCAGGTGGGCTCCTCTGCTGATCACCTGGGTGTGCAGTGACCTTACTCTCCAAGGAAGGCCAACCCATTTCTTCCAGACTGACTCTGGGAAAATTCTAAATTAAGCAGAGTATTTCCCCTGTAGAACAAAACAAGTTAAGGTTGTTGAGAAAACAAGATGTGGAGTCCGATGGCCAGGATATTTCATGCACCAACGTCCTAATGCTAACAGTTCTGTGCAGGGGAACAGAACGCTTTAGGTTTGTGGTCTGGATTACTGAAAGAGGCGCATCCTTTTTGTTATGCTTCCAACTCTGATCAAGTCCCCTGTGATTGCTTGGTCTCCTACTTTGGATATTTAATGCTTTATTAGATATATAATGTTTTCTCCAAGCTCTTGCTCAGTCTGGGTACTTTTCTGACTAATGTAACTAACTCTACCTGTCTCAGTCTTGATCTGTAACATGTTGATTTTATAGTTTTAATCCTCGGAGATTGACCTCAATTCCCTTATTTAAAAATTTCTTCTTTCCTATCCCCCTACCCCAAGTATGAATTCTATTATTATCCTCCCTTTACAGACAGGAAGGAACAGAGCCAGGTCTCCCGACCTCAAGCCCAGCCTCCTCCTCCTCTGGTCCCATCAGCAGTTGACTGTAGGGTGCAGATTCTGTGACTATCCTTAGGCAATGGCATTGCCAGGCCTAGAGTCTTGGCGCAGGGCTGTGAGATGCTGACACCCTGACCTTACTGTGAGCTGGCTGCTCTGGTTCTTTGCCGCTGAGCTGACCTCTGTTTCTTTGCAATACACAGATGGCTTTCAAGTAGGCACTGGCCTTCCGCCTTGGGATTTGTCTTCACTTGGCTCGAGGATCCTCTTTATTTGGCCACATTTTTCCTAAAATACTGATACCTTGTTCTATAGCACCCCCAAAAGTACTTATAATCACCTCCTGCGGCCACATCCGCGCTGTGGTCTCATCTCTAATTCATGGTCTTCTTTCTCACTCCTCCGCCTCCCTCACTTAGCTCATGCCCCCAGCCTCTTTCCGTCTCAGCGCAGGCCACTGCTCCAAATACGCCAGGTTGGCCGGAATCCCCTTCCCGCCTCTGCAAGCTGAACCTCCCTTTTCTCTGCTTGTTATTTCCCTCTTCATCTGGGAGCACCTCCCATTTATTATTCAGTCTCACTTAGGCAGAACTCGGGCCCTGCGTGCGCTTCCCTGGCTTTGAGCTGGTTGGATGCCTCCCTCTCTTCGGCCCCTTGTTGAAGCAGACGTTGGTAATCAACACGGAGCTTCTTGATAATCAAATTAGACAAGCGGGACTCTGCCTTTATTTTCTACTTAATCACTGGGCGTGACAGCAATAATGTCAGCTGGAATAATCTGGCAGCTTGAACCTCTCTCCGTGTTATTATTTTTTCCCCCCACATCTACTTCAGCGTCATCTCATAGCCAGAGAATGCAAACTGCGTCCTCATCCAGCATGGGCTCAGAATCTCGATTGCGGACAATGTCAGTTGCTTCATTCTGGGCGACGTTTATAACTGGGAGGCAGTAGATAGGCTAGAGATTTCCTTTGTACCCTTAACCCAACTGGCAAGGAGTTTGTGCCCGGCAACTAGAGTCCTGGTGGCCCTGACATTTTCTCTTCCTTCAAGGGAGAGACTGTAACTGTGACCCTGCCCTTTGCTCATGGGTGGAGTAGCCTCACCCTGAGCAGAGGGACAGCCAGCTGCCACGGCCTCCAGCTCCCTGGGCGATCTTGGCCAAGTCACTTTTCTCAGTTGTAGAGTAGGGGCTCTGGCCTCCCACTCTCTCCACTGGGATGTTGAGGGACCATGAGATAATGCTTCTGGAGTCTTTGACCTCATCGCCTAAGGACACTCTGCAGACATGAAGCGCGTACAGAAATGCAGCGATAACCACACTGGCAAGTAAGCATGCCGCACCTGGAAGGTGAGGCGGGACCCTTGGACCTTCCTGTGGTGGGCACACAGCTCTGGCTTTCTGAAGTCAAGGTAAAACCAGGTTGTTTCAGGGCAGCCAGAGGCCCGCAAAGATCACACCTCCACTGAAGTGGCTGGAAAAGGAAAACCAGAAGTAAAGAGAAGATCTGCGGGTTACAGAAGGGCGCTGTGTGACATTCATGCTGTCACAGCAGAGTGGAGATTGTGCTGGATTTGTAGCCAAAAAAATTAAAATTAAAAGATTGGATAGTTGTGACTTTTTGATGATGAACAAGTCATTTAATCTAAATCTCATTTTCTTTCTTAAAATAGGGATAATGATAATATATCACAAGCTGTTTTCAGGCTATGAGGGAAAGAAAGACAAATAATAACAGTGGTTTCTAAATTAGATTTCCAAGAAAAAGAAAGGCCCTGATGTGTGGCATTTGCCGTTTCCTGTGCCGCAAGCACTCACACCATAGCTGAGTTCAGGCTACTCACGGTTTAAGCGCTGATGGGCCAGATTCCTTAACAATTGGCTCTTGGCACACACAGACACCATTTAGTAGGTGCTGTGCAGGTCCCCAGCTTCACGGTTACTCTTCTATTTCATCTTTATGCTGCTCCACTAGGTCATTACAATTAACCCTAATTTACAGACGGAGAAACTGAGGCTCTGAGGTGTGAAGTGGCTTTGTGTAGGGTCTTGTGGTAAGTGGCGGAGCTGGGGATGGAACCAGGGCCTCACACGCGCCAGGCAAGTGCTCTACCACTGAGCTACAACCCCAGCTCCGATCTAGTTTTAGAATCGCACTCATCCCTCCATTCCCCCCTGGGACGTGTGACCACAGTCAGCGTGGCAGCCCAGGGGCAGGGGCAGCACAGGCTGAATCACTGCCTCCTCTGGGAGGTGGGTGGGGAGGCCAGGGGGGTCTGCTCGCCAGGCCCCCAGGTCTGCCTGGAGCTCCTTGGAACCGTTAGGGGTCTGGACTCAGGCAGTTTCTTCCTCCTGTCCACCCACCCTCCAATGGAAGGAGGATTTCTGCTTCCACTTCTCTGCCGGGAACCCTCACATATTTTCATTAAAGAAGTGTAATGTGAAAAATCTTCCTGGGAGGCCATTAAAATTAGTCCTCTAGATAAGGCAAGGACTTGGCTAAATTCCAGTGTAATGCGCAACCCCTTGCCCCCGCAAAAGAACCTTCTTTCTGGGACGATGCTCATTTCTGAACACTTGGGCCTGGACCCACTAACGTGTGAAGCAGAGTGGCACATCCGAGCCTGTCTTCATCTCCCTGCCACTTTCCCCGAGCTCACTCAGCTCCTCGCGCCCTGTCTTGGGATCCAGCCAGCCACTAGCCTGCCCACGCACGAAGCCCAATGTCCTCTGGGCTTTTAGGACTTCTGGAAGTTTTCCCATGTGATCTGCTTCAGAAGCTTTCCCATTCCCATTCCCATAGGATCTGCTCCCAATTTACCACTCTTCCCAATTAAAATTTATCACTCTCCCCAGTACCTCCCTTCCTGATTTGCCAAGAAAGCGGAAGATGGGCTACCCTCTGCAGTCTCTTCCATCCTCAAATACAACTTAGAGTTCTCAGCCTTTCTCCATCGTTCCCTCCTGATCTAGGGAACGAGTTCCTCCGATCCTGCTCCAGGCCATTTTCTCCACCAGTGCCCACCGGCTGACCCTTCTAGGGACCATCAAGCATCTCACCTTCTTTTCGCTCTACTTTTTCTTCTCAGTGCACAAGTTTATTCAGTTTCTTCCCATTAAAAAGAATCCTTGCTTCATCTGAGATTTCATTCTAAGACCGGTTATTTCTTGCTCTGCCTCCGTGGCCAGACCTTGGGCAAGAGCTGCTGATCTCTCAGGCCCTCCGCCCTCTGTGTGGTCCACTATGGTATTCATCTAAAATACGCAAACAGCCAAACCTGGAGGATGCTCCTCCACGTTAGATGACCTGGCTTCTCTCTTAGGGTGGACAATGTGGAAGGTTCACTCCTTGAAAGTGTCCCCTCCTTTGGTTTTGGTGACACCCCTTTGTCCTGGCTATCCTTCCCCTGCCTTTTTTTTTTTCTTTTTGTCCCTTTCTTCTCAGAGCTGTGAACTGCTCTTCTGCCCAAGGTCTGAATGCTGATTTCCTTAGGGTGGGATGGGTGGTTTTCAATATGCTTTCTTAGGGAATCCATCGACTTTGATGGGTGTGCTGGTGACTCCCCAAATCTCTTCTTTGGTCTTAATGACTCAGTCATTCCTCCACGATCCATGATCCACATGCACATATCCATTTCTCTGTGGGACATTTCCACAAACGCCCCAATTTCAGTACATCCAAAATGAGGCCTCTGCCCCTTCCTGGCTTCCCCTGCTCTGGGCTTCCCACTTCACTGAATGCCACCACTACCTGCTCAGGAATCTGAGTCAGTCATGGGCAGGATCCTGACTCCCCTCCTCCCCTTGTTCTTCAGGTTTGGGTACAGCAGAGGCATTGGCCATCTTGGGCTGCTCACTCTGAGAACCTGCTTTCTTTTGGCGGGGGGATTCCCATGATTGGGTGGGAGGCAGGGTTCTTTTTCCATTAGGGAAGATGAAATAGGACGGCTGCTGGTCTTGTTCACCTTCCTGGCAGCCAGAACACAGGCAGGTGACCTAAGTTTAATCAACGGGGTTTTCCTGGTTGTTTTTGGTGGTGTTATTGTTATGAGTATGCTAAATAGACTATCTCCTTAAGGCAGTTTTATATTTCTAGAAAAATTAAGAAGACAGTACCCAGAGTCCCCAAAATATTCTCCTATCTCTGTAAGCAGTTTCTCCTAATATTAACATTTTATATTAACATGGCACATTGGTTCTGACTATTGAATCATTATTGGTACAGTATTATTATTAAAGCCCACCCTTCATTCAGCTCAGGGGCCCTTTGTTTTTATTTTTTTAATCTTTTGCTCTTCCCATATTCTATCCGTGATACGGTATCACGTTAGTCATCATGTCTTCTTAGGCTCCTTTTGGCTGGGAAAGTTTCTGAGGCCTTCCTCATTTCTGATGTCCTTGACAGTCTTGAGGAGTACTGGTCAGCTATGGTCTGGGGTGCCCCTGCATTGGAGTCTGTCTGGTGTTTCCCCCATGAAGAGACTGGGGTTGTGGGTTTGGGGGCAGAGAGGTGGCAGAGGGGAGGTGCCCTTTCCGTTACGTCTCGTGACGTCACCCTCGTGGTGATTTGTGGCTGTTGGGATGCATCGCCATCGCCCAGCTGGAGCATGTTCGTCAGTTTTCCCCAATATAAGGCTCCCTCTTCCCTCCCTTTCCATGCCGTTCATTTTGGAAGACGCCTCTGTGCACAGCCCGTGCCTAAGGAGTGAGGACTTAGGCTCTCCATTTTCCTTGCTCTCTCACCTGAAGCAAAGAAGCAGCAGACACGTGACACTTGCTTTGGAATGACACCAAGAGCCTCCAGATTGCAGGGGAGGTGGTCGGTAGAACGGTGACAGCACCTGGTGTCCAGAGCTCCGCACAGCATCCCCTGGCAGACGTGCGGCATGGTGGAGCCGGGCCTCGCTCCAGGCAGCTCCTGTTCCTAGCACCGTGGCTCCTCAGGCTTCTCTGGTCCCTGCCGATTTTCTGAGCCAATTCCCTAGTTGGCCCAGTGATTTGTAAACATCCAATGTCCCTTTTCTTAAATACCTATTCAACTTAAGTCAGAGTCCATTTCTCTTGCTTGCAGTTGAGAACCCAGAATGATAATCTAGTTGATTCAAGTTTTTCTTGTTTCTTAAATCTCTATACTTTTCTTTTCTTTTTTTTTTTTTTTTTTTTTTTTTGCCGGGGGGCAGGTACCAGGGATTATTGAACTCTGAGGCACTCAACCACTGAGCCACATCCCCAGCCCTATTTTGTATTTTATTTAGAGACAGGTCTCGCTGAGTTACTTAGTGCCTTGCTGTTGCTGAGGCTGGCTTTGAACACACATTCCTCCTGCCTCAGCCTCATTATAGGCGTGCACCACCGTGCCTGGCTTAAATCTCTATACTTTTAAAATTAAATTTACTGGTACATACAAGCATAAAATTGTACATTTTATGGGGTGCCGTGTCAAAACATGTGGTGTTTTGATAGATTATATACATTGTGCAATACTTAAACATATCAAATATTTATTATTATTTATGGTAAAAACATTCAAAATTCTCTCTAGTTGCATTTGATAGCTTGAACTTTTAATATAGCTCTTGATTCTGACATTTTTTTTCTCTATTTAACCTTAATTCTAGTATCCTTACCTCTCATTTGCTTTGGGTAATACAACTTCCTGAGCTGTGGTTGAGCACATGGCCACCCAGTTAAGGACTACATTTCCCAGCCTCTCTTGGAGCTAAGTACAGGCAGAAGGGATCTGTCCTAAAGGACAAAGCTACTGGCTGTCCTGGACTCCCTCTCCCCTTGCTGAGCCCTGGGCATGGGGACAACTACAGTGGCATCCTTGCAGCCCAACATGGCAGCCACGTGTTGGGGTGACAGAGTGTTTCCGTCAGCTGGGTCGTTTTGTGAAGCAGAGAAATCTATCCACCTTCAGCCACCATCAGCTTTGGCCTGAGCTCAGAGAAAGAAATACACATATATCTCATTGAAGCCACACTGTCTTTGGACCTCCTCACGATGGCAGCTCAGCCTTTTCCCCAACCGATACCCAACATGGCCTCATCAGACACATTGGTATATGGGCGCTCCTCTTTTCTCACCCGAGCTCCTCAACAGCTTCCTAGATGACCTCTCAAACCCTAGTCTTACCCCACATACCAATGCATCCTCTACATTTCTTGCTGAGGAGATACAACTAAATTCAAATCCACTTTGCAAACTCCCCATGCTCATTTAAGGTCCCAGCTTCTTGAAATAAGACATAGGATTTGAATGCTTGACCAGTCCTCCATATCTGTTCCCCATAAATGTGGCTGTTCACCCCTACACAGAACACCTTGAGATATCCTGGCTGTGGACCATGGTATTCTGACTTCCATTGCTTTGTTCAAATGCTCTCTCTACCCCAGATGTTCTCCCCTTCACCTGCCTGGCTAAGTCCTGCTTCCTTCCTAAGTCTCAGCTCCAGGGTCCCAGGGGGCTGCCCTCTCTGGTCTGTTCCTCTCCCCAGGCTGTATTTGAATTCTCTGGCTTGTGCTCTTATCAATCTCTGTTGAGCTCCAACAGTATGTACCAACCAGAAGATAACTGTTTGTTTGCTTGCTAGACTGAGCTGCTCTTGGAGCTTGAAAAACCAACTGTTTTCATTATTGGCCCCACATTTGTCCCAGTCAAAGGTCATCTCCCAAGATAGGAGTCATGCTTCTTCACCAGACTTTGCCCACAAGAAAGGCAACAGCTCAAGCTGACCCACAGGATCAGTTTTACTCCTTGAGCTACTCGAATCCCAGCCCACCTTTCTCTTCCCCCAGATGTCCAGCTTCTCACCTCGGGCAGCCAATCAAAGATAGACTCACCAAGTCACCACTCCTGGACTGAGATCCACAGCATGGGGCACAGAATTGCCAGCAGCAGAATCTTCAGTGTGTAGGCAGCAACAAGGTGGATCCTGGGCAGTGGTGACGTGTGGTCACCAGCAGGAAAGGCAGGTGCTGGGAGCAGAGGGGGACACAGGAGAAGGGGTGGGGGTGCCCGGCTTGGTCTCTGCAGCTCACGGCACTAGCCCATGAGCTCACAGTGGTTGCGCAAAACAACCTGTGGGCCAGATTTGCTGGCCCCTAATCTAGATAGTCAACAAAACAATAAATCAGGCCCCGATTTGTAGTGTCTGCCAATTTCTATAGGGCAAATACTCCCACCCTGGCTAATTTCCAACTACCAACATGACATCATTGGATTGAGACGTGCTGTAGCACACCAATATGTGGTATTTCTACCATAAAGTTACAATAGACAGGAACTCAAGGGCATAGCTAATAGTAAAATACAGTAAAATAATTAGGAAGTGATGATTTGGGAGTATTTATGTCCTTAGGTTTTAATGTGATTTATTTGCTTCTGAGTTTATATAATTTAATATTAATAATGACTATCAAACCTGCTTGCAAAATTCCTGAAAATGTAGCAATCTGCTTGCCTCCAGCATAACACTGCCCCTGGTCCATCTGACTACACCAGCCACACGGACACAAGGGAAGAGAGAAAATCCACCTACACACAGACCTGAGGATCAGCTCTTGACATGGAAACTATAACCTCTACCATTTCTGCCATCAACCCCTAGGGGATGTCCTACTGTGTTCTTAGTCTGCATCAAAGATGAGTTTATTCTCCCTGGGGACAGAGAGAGGAGGGTCTGAGCACCCCCTAGTGGTAACAGCGTGTAGCCAACGTGAACTCTACATTGTGTATTCCTTTGTGCTCCACTCCTACTAGGTAGCTACTGTTTTGTACCTACTGTGTGCCAGTACATGGCCTTGGCTAATCTCTACATCAATCTTGCAAGAAAACGCTATTGTTCAAAAGAAGAAAACCGAGGCTCAGAAAGGTTCAGCAACTAGCCCAATGTCACACAACAGGGCACATTAGAGTTAGCATTCAAATCTCAAAACTGGCTTCCTCCCAACCTTTGTGCTGAGCTTTGCTTTTTTTCCTTCGACACAGCCACCCACGGCCATCTCAGAAACAGAGCAGAGCCTGATGCGGCAGTCACTGTGGCTGCTCTGGTCCTTGCTTTCTTTCCCTGGGTCTTGGTTAAGTGAGCAGTAGATTGTGAGAACACAGGCATGTGACATGAAAGCCAGCAAGGCCATACAGAAAAACAAATGAAACCCTCACATTTCAGAGATTCAGAAGGAAACTAAACGAGTGGACACATTCATGTGGCAGAGACCCAGGTCTGCTGGCCTCCAGAGGCTGTGCTTCCACCTCCTGCTGTTGTACAACCTTCTCCGGTAATTTCCCAGTCAAGGGTGCTTCCACCCAGGACGTGGGTCTACCCCTCTCTCCTGCCTCAGGGGCATGTCGGGAATGTCCCTGATACCTTGGCCCCAACAAACAGGAAAACTTTCCAGAGCAGACTAGAGTGGAAAGGGTGATGTGCTCATTTCCTGTGGCTGCTCCACCAAATGGGCACAGACTCTGGGGCTTGAAACAGCACAGTGTTATCTCACAGTTCTGTAAGTCAGAAGTCCAGCACGGCTCTTCCTGGGCTAAAATAAGGGCCTTGGCAGGGCTGTGCTCATTTGTAGAAGTTTAAAAGAAACCTCCATTTCCAGCCTCCGGAGACCACCCACATTCCCTGGCTCCTGGGTCCCTTTTTCCACCTTCTCAGCCAGTGACATTGCATCTCTCTGACCCTCCTCCATGGTCACAGCATCCTCTCTAACTCAGTCTGGAAGGTTCTCCACTTTTAAGAGCTCATGTGACCATGATCAGATGAGCCAGGGTCATTACCCATTTCAAGGCTCACACCTTGAAATGTGTGCAAAGTCTCTTTTGCCATGGAAGGATTTGGGGATTGGGGCTGGGGCATCTTTGGGGGGCTAATTTCCTTCCTATCACAGGGGATAAAAACAAACAGCAGAACAATAGCTAGAGAGAAGTGAAGGTCAGTAGCAAGAAAGCTAGAGTTCATCCTGAAGTCAAAGGGTCTAGAAACGGGAGGCCTAGCCAAGCAGTTTGTGCACTGGGCAGGCAGAGGAGTGGAGTGAAAGCAAGGCCAGACAGGAAGCGTCTAGGATAATCAGTGAAGAAGGCGGGCTAGGGAATGGAGGTGTCTGACGCTCATGTTTAATGCATTAGGGTTGGGCCAGCCTCATGGACGACTCAGAGTCAAGGTAGACTTCAGGGTAAACTTGCAGCTTGGCTTTTTCTGATCTCCACCTCCATCAGTCTAGGGTAAGATACGCTGCATTAACAAACAATCCCCGAATCTCAGAGAATGTGTGACAGATAATCTCAAGTTGGTAGGGAGGTTGGGGAGGCATTCTGGGGGAGGTATGTGCCCATCAAATTATTAGATGATCAGGCTGACGGAGCAGGTCCATTTCAGACACTGCCCATTGCAGGGACAGGGGGACGGAGAACTCTGGATAGTCTTTCAGTGGCAATTAGATGCACTGGCTTGGAAGTGCCTTCCATCCAGACCAGAACTGCTTGCAGAACTCACTGTCCAGAGCTAGAATTGGTTTCCTAAGTCCCATCTCAGTACATAGAATCCAGGAAGTGTGATCCTGCCAGACACAGAAGCCTGCAGGGAAGACAGAGCTATCTAGACTGCAGCACCAACAGCTACCACATCTTGCAAAACACTTCATCATTGTGTGCAAAGATGGAGGAAGTGCCAGATTCGGTTTGAGGAGAAGTAATAACTGAGCTGGCTGTTGAAGGACAGGCAGAAAGTTAAGGTCCTTGGTGCCTTGAGGAGAATGGATATGAAAGTGGAAAGAGAGGGAGAAGCTGGTGTGTGTGCAGCAAGGCTGGAAGTGCTAGAGGCTGGACAGTGGGCCACTGGTGGAACAGCAGGAAATGAGTGAGGTGCCTGATTCTGGTGTCCCCTGTGGAATTTGCAGTGGACCCTGTGGATAATGGGGGGGGGCATGCTTGCAGGTTTTAAGTAGGGGTAAGACATGATCAAAGCTGTGCTGGAGAAAGAAAGCTGATTGCAGGGTTTGGAGGCCGGCTGGAGGGGCCATCCCTGAAAGAAGCAAGACCAGTTCCAAGAGGTCCTGGGAGCTGAGTTAGGACTGGGGCAAGAGAACCAAGACGCGAGGCACCTCCCAGGAAGGGTCCGGCCAACGGACAGAGTATTGCAAAAGTGACAGGGCAGACTGTGTGCCCATTGCTCCAGTTCCCTCCTCTCTTCCCCTCCCTCATCCTTATGCCTTGTAACTACTTTTTCTAGATTCTTCTTGTGTTGATTCTAACTCAAGAGAGATGGCTAAAATCAGAATCAGAAGCGTTCCTGCCGCCTCTGTTGTCCCTCACCAGCATCTACCTCGGACCCTTTATTCCTGGCCTCTGCTGAACCTGCTCTGTCCAACTAACAGTCCTGTCCACTCCTGGACACCGCCCAGCTGAGGAGGGAGGCAAAGGAGTATGACCAGGGAGGCGTAAATGCACTATCCACACCCTGACCCGTGACTCAGGCTGGGTCCCGCCTGCAGGCGTCCTGAGATGCTTCTCGAATATCTTCCACTGCCCCGGAGGGACAGCCTTTGAGCACCCTGTCCCAGCCTTCATGCCCTGTCCTTCCCTGGCTGTCTCACTCATGTGAACTTGATACCTTCCGAGGGATAGGTTCAGTTGGACTTCCCAAGGGTCGTCACCTGTTCCTTACTCCAGAGCTGTTCTTCCCAAAGGGTGGAGTGTGGACGTCTAGGGGGAGGGTCACTGAGACTTTCAGGGGATCCCCAAACTTAAAATTGTTTCCCCAACAATACCAAGGCATTGCTTCCTTTTCCCATTCTCCTCCTCTCATATGGCAAAGCTTCCTGGAGGCCATTATAATGAAATGTGTCAAAATCCGGAAGAACTATGAGACTCAGCAAATCCTTATTTCCCAAATGACCAGGGCATGATGCTACAAAACACGCATGTGTCAAAGAACCATTCAAAACGCAAGACAGACCAATGGGCCTCGGCATATGGAGTACACGCAGCAGGTTCCACACCGCACTGATCTCTAAAATACTACCGCACGTTGAGTTTTGACCCCAGAAACAGTGCTTGGCACACAGTAGATGTTTAATAAATGCACACTGAATGAATACATGTAAAACATACATTCACAGAAGAAAAAGCCAGGCCGTGGATACTGTACTCATGTTTGGGTGATGAGACTTTCATTTTCTTGGTCTGTCTCTGAATTTTCCCATTCCCCCCCATGAATAAATGTTACCTGTACACCGGGGACAAGCGAAATAAGTTTCTAGCAAAGCTTGACTTTAGATTGTGGCCTGGCCATGTGCTTGCTGGCTATGTGGCTCACTTTCCCCATCTATAACAATAATAATAATAATGTCTCATTTGGTTGCTATGAGGAGACAGACCACTGCCAGGGTCAGGGAAGACACTCAGTCGATGTCAGACCCATGATGTTTTGATATTTCAGGGGACACCTCAAGACCTGACTCGAAGGCTTCAAGGGGAGAGTCAGTCGTGGGGCAGAAAAAGACCTGGATTAGAACTAGTTGACCTGCCACTCACTGGCCAAGTGACCTTACACAGGGTCACTGTCTTCTCTGAGCCCCTGTCCTTTCTGCCTCCCAGAGAGACTCTTGTGTGCATCAAAATGATGTGAGGCTGGCAGGTCCCTCCAGCTGTGAGTCATTATTTTTATTACCTAGGAAGTTAAAAAAAAAAATGTAAAAGAGGACTCTCCAGGCCTTTCTCCTGTCCTTAATAGGGTTACTGCTCTCCTTTGGCTTGAACAGAGAGTTCCTTGTCCCTGAAAGCCACCGGGGCCTGGTCACGGGGCAGTGCCCGCAGCCAAGGGTGGCTTTTCTGCCAGGGCCCCAGAGGCTCCTGCCTCCAGATAACCCTGGTCCTCCCCTTGTCCTGCCCCCGCGCTTCCCACACAGCTGCGGCCTCATTATCCAGGGTGGCTGCGAGCAGCTGAAAGGCTTAAGCAGGGCCGGGCTTTCAAGTGTTCATAATACAGCTTCAAAGTTCACACCTTCATTAAGATGTGAAGAGGCAGGTCCCCCCCACTTCTCCTGGGGCTATTGTTCCCTCCCCATCTGGCTGCGGATTCAAAAGACAAGCGGGATTGGTTTTCTTTGTCCAGACAGCTCTCCTAACCAGAAAGGCTAGACCTGTTTGTTAAGAAAGGCTCTATCCAGCAGCCCCTTCATTCCTGCTGAGAAGGTGTCGGGAGGCTGGGAATTGGGGCATTTCTCAGGGCTGGAAGGGGTGTCTCTGGGAGGCAGGATCTGACTTGTTCTGTGGGGTCCCTAGGGAGTGGACCTAGGTCCGGCGGGTGGAAGTAAAGGGGAGGCTGGTTTCCGAATCCCAGGGAAGACTCGGTCATAGGCAGAGAGGCACAAAGCAGAGCTGGGTGCTGGGGCTGGGCCGGGCCAGCGTCATCTAAGTGACGTGAGCAGTGAGTGCACGGGCCCCTCTATAGGGAGGGTGCACACAGGCGTATCTTTCAGAACCCTTCCCGTCAGCTGGGGCCTCGAGCCCAGGAGTCTCTTTCTGCATAATCAACCTCTTTCTAGTAAACCGGGGGTGTCTGAGAATGTCTCAGTGAACATGTGTTTGGCCCTCTGGCCTTTTCTGTTTTTCTGTTCGCCATTAAGCAGAAAGCCACCAGGACATCTTGGAGCCTCCTTAGTTTCCGAGGCAGTGCTGGCTGGCTGGCCGTGGTTCTGAGGCCCTCTCCTCTCCCCTCTGTGCTCCAGGGCAGGCAGAACTCTCCAAAGCCCCAGTCGCCAGTGGGAACTGGGAGAGTTGTGAAAGGTCCTCCCAGGTAGGAAGCCGTCTCCGGGTGCCCCTGTCCTCCCCAGGGGAAAGGGCAGGGAGCGGGTTTTCTGAGTGGGCACCCGCCCCTTGGATGGTGCCCTGGGCTTCTTAAGTACTGAAGCAGGAGGGCAGTTTTGACAAGCCAGTTTCACAAGCCATTTTTTTTTTCTATTGAAAAGAAGAAGGAGAGAGAAATGGAAACCCAGGGTGTGCTTGGCAGATGACAGGCTTTGTCAGCATAGCTGGGGTTGAGCAGGGACCCTGCCCCTTTACCCTTGGAGGACTTCAGGCATGCCACCTCTACCCCCAGGCCTCGGTTTCTCCAAGTTCAGAGCAGGCACCGTCTCCAGTCTGCGAGAGGCTGTCAGGTTTAACACCCGGTGTCCGTGGAGAGGCCCGGAGGCCCTCATCCCTCGTCACTTGCCTCTCCCTGCCATTGTGTTTATGACTCAGTCTTAGGGAAATTGAGTTATTGGTTTTTTGATAAAAGATTATTATTCCATAGTCTAAATATTTATATTTTTAACTATCATGAATACGACCGAGTTCTCAGATATTCTTTTGTCTTCTAGTCGCCTCGTCCACAGAAATACCTGTGCATATCTCTTGCGTGTAGGAGAAAGTGTGTTGGGGTGTTTGTAACAGCCCCACCCGGAGCTAGCACACCCCAACCTCAGGACCTTAAAAAAAGGCCTGAGGCATCTGTGCAGGGGAACAGCGGGCAGCCTCCGAAGGAGCGCAGATGTGGGTGGACCCAGGCTGAAGGACCCGTGGGCTGGTGGCTTGGTAAGAGTCCGTTGCCGCGCTTGATGTACCCCGACCGCATGTTACCACTTCTTAGAAGGGAGATTTGCGCGAGTGTAGACACGTGTGTGTCAGTGCTTGGAAGGACTCTGCGAGGAAACCCACCCAACCATTGACAGCAGCACCTGGGGAGGATGTGGCACGGGACCCGAGGAGTGTGACGAAGGGGAGGACTTCTCCATGACTACGCGCAGGCTCTGTGGGGTTGTTCAACAGTGAGGATGGATCCGCTTCTTACTAAGTAATGTTTTAAAGGTGAGTAAAGACTGCACCTTGCACCGCCACTCAAGGAGTTAAAGCGGGACTGGGGAAAAGCTGTCCTGAGGCTTAAGTTAAGCTCCTCCAGGGAGCTGCTGCTTGTAGTTGAAGTGGGCTGGACAGAATTCAGGCCACTGCTGAGCTGACAGATGTGGGGGGACCTGGGTCCATTCATTCTCACATTCCGTAGGTGGGACGGGCTGTTCTCCTGCCACAACTCCTCTAAGTAAGGAGGACAACATGGCAGAAGAACATCCTTGTCCTAAGGAAACTTGCTCTGGACTGGGGGACACGAGTCACATGCAAACCCACGTCCAACGGTGTTCCGCCGACAGAGGACAGGATGAAGGGATGGAGCATGTCAGGGTGGGGGTGGGATGGAACTGGGTGCTGGGGACCAGGCACTTTCAAATAGGACAGTGGGGGCACTCTCTGAGGAGGTCCCTGTTTGAGCAAAGACCTGAACATGGTACGGGAGTGAGTCGCACATCACAAACAGGGTGTGGTCTTGGAGCAGAGGAGTCACTGGACAGTGGGAGGCAGGTCATGCAGGGCTTTGTGGGCAGGGCAGGGACTTTGGTGTCTTTTGAACGTACAGTGAGATGCCTTTGGAGAGCTTTGGAGGGGTGAGGATGTGGTGGCCACACTCTGAGTAGGACCGTCTTGCTGCATTGAGAGAAGAGAGACGAGGAATGGAGATTGTAATCCAGTCCTAAGCCTAAGCTTGCCGGGGGTGATGTTGGCAGTTTGGTGATGGTGATAGCTAGCCGTGGAGGTGGTGGGAAGTTCTTGGATCCATGATGATTGTAGGAGGTGAAGCAGACAAGCTTCTTGACACTTTTTTTTTTTTTTTTTTTGGTCTGGGGATTGAACTCAGGGGCACTCGACCACTGAGTCTCATTCTCAGCCCTATTTTGTATTTTGTTTAGAGACAGGGTCTCACTGAGTCGCTTAGCACCTGGCTCTTGCTGAGGCTGGCTTTGAACTTGTGGTTCTCCTACCTCAGCCTCCCGAGCTGCTGGGATTACAGGTGTGCACCACCACACCCAGCTCTTGATACATTCTGATGAGTTGTGCGAGGACAAGAACTGAGTGACATTCCTGAAAAACTCCAGGCAAAAATGCATCAGAACACTGTAAACAATACACCATTCGGCCTCCCAGTCTCCCGTGATGTTCGACATTCATTTTCTAATCTGATCGTCAGGTCTGCCTTCTAAGGCAAGAACTGCTGTTCCCATTTAACAGATGAGGAAACTGAGGCTCAGACACGTAGCTTACCGAAGGTCACAGAGCAGCAACTTAGAGGACACATGTTTTGGTTCTCTGAAATCTTGTGCTTAGGAGGTGTCCTCTTGATGGCTTTGTTAGGTTTGGGAACTAGCGTCCAAGAACTGCAGAGGGAGATGTCTGGGAACCAGGTGAGTGAAAGAGGAAGGTGCTCTGAAATAAATGGGGTCCAGCACCTGTTGCTTGGTCCCTTTGAACTGGTGGTGGGAACAGCTCAGGCTGCAGCAGCCTGGCAGGGTCACCAGAAACAGGTGAGCCCAGAGCCACTCCTGCCACCAGGGCTGAGAACAATGGGCTGCTTTTTTAGGGAGTTGACTCAGGTTTCCTCAAGCCATTCTCCAAAGGGCGGGCTCCTCCCTGCCTCCTTCTCCTCTGTCCTCTTAATTCTCATATCCCATGCAGACTGGTTCCCCGCCAGCTGTCCCACTGAAAAGACAGTTGCTGACTCTCCCCTGGCCCTATCCGGTGACCCTCGCCCTTTCTCTCCTTGCCCGCAGCATTTGAAGCAGGGACCCCTTTTTCCTTCTCGTCACTTTCTCCTTCCTTGTGAGTCCCTGGCTCCCCAGTTCTGCTCACCCCCCACCCTGCCTTGCAGCTTCCTCTTTTGGCTCACACTGAACATCTGTCTTCCGGAAGCCCTCCTCCCTCCCTTCCTCTTCCCTCTTTTCTCCTCCTACTCTTCCTCCTGACCCCATTAGCCCTAGGGTCCCAGGTCTCACTTTAACAAAGATAGTCCTCGTATCTATCTCCAGCTCAGATCTCCTGAGTTCCTTCTCTCCATTTGCCACCTGGACCTCCATCTGTGTCCCCAGCAGAGATCACAGTCTCGAAGGCAGCTGGACTCCCCGGGGAACTGAGAGAAGGTCCCTTTGACTTGAACTGGGGCTAATAGGACTAGAAAGGGCGGGTTGAGAGCAGATTTTGAGGGTTCCTGAAAGCCTTACTAAGTGGGTTTCATGCATCTTGAATTAAAAACAGAGATTTCTAGACCCAGAGAAATGACATGATTGTGTTTTGGAAGGCTGATTCTATGGCCATGTGGTAGGTGGACAGGATGAGATTTTACTAGTCCAAGGAGAGAAGATGCCTGATGAATGGCCAGCTTTAGCAAACACCAGCCCGCAAACAAGCACATTTCTGAGCAGTGGCTGCCTTGATCAGCAGGAGGAGGGGCGAGAGAGTCGGAGGGAGGCCTCGAGCCTTCTTACAGCAGACTTGGCCACCGCTGTCCTCTTTCTCCCTAGGGCAGGATGTACATCTTGTTCCGTTTTTTCCCTTCCAGTGCCCCGTGCAGCACTTATTTTTATGGTTCTATGAAAGATAAAATGAGACTAAATGGATTCATTAATGCTTTGCTCTAACCCACTGGACAAACGAATGTGCCCCCCATTGCTTCTGACAGCATCAGGTCTTCATTCTGATTTCAGTCCAACCCCGCGCTGTGTCGTCTACATCACATTCAGATGCATAATTATATCTGATGCTCACAGTCAGGCAGGCAGATATTGCAATTGCCATTTTGTAGATGAAGTAAATGAGGGTCAGGGGGAAGGGACATGCCCACGATTGGACAGTGATCCGTAGCAGTCAGGCCTTGGAGCCATGTCTGCTGACTCCTTGAACAATATTTCCACCAGGCTCCAGTCACTCCCTGATTAGATCTATCAGGATATCTAAGTCTCCAGCACCAAACACAAAGAAACTTTGCAGTGGATGTGAGATGCTTAGTTTTTGCTGGCTCTGTTTAAAAAATCCTTCCTTTGTTATGCGTACCTCTATTAGTTAAGATGATGTCAGCTGCCGTAACAAACAAATCCTTTAAAAATGCATGTTTCCATCATGGTAGCATATCAGCAAAGGATGTTTGCTAGACAGCTTTTCTTTGAGGTGTAAAGACTTCAAGACCCAAATTCCCTCTCCGTGCTTCCCCTATCTCTTTGTGGCTTCCAGGGTTGTCTGGGAAGTTTTGATTGCTTCGAGAAAAAGCAAATTACTTGTCCTCACCTTCTACTGGCTGGAACTCAAGTCACATGGCCATGCTCCATCGTCAGAAGGCTGGAAACCATAACTAGAATGTACATCTAGAAAGAAGAAAACACAGGTTTGGAAAGAGTGAGCAAGTCACTGTCATATCACTGGGAGCCACTGCTCCCTATATCTAGGTTCACCAGACCCACACGGAGGTGGCAAATTCCTACTCTTCATTCCCCTCATCCAAGACCCAAAAAAGAGACCGGCCTGGCCCATCAGCTATTTATTCTGTCTTAGTCTGTTTTCTGTTGCTACTACAAATTATCACAGACTGGGTAATTTATAAATAATAGAAGTTTATTTGGCTGATGGTTCTAGAGGCTGGGAAGTTCAAGATCATGGCACCAGCATCTAGCAAGGGCCCTTGTTCTCTGTCATAACATGGAAAAAGGGCAAGGAAGCACTTGTTAGAAGGAGAGAGGACAATCCCTCTGAACTCCATTCTAAACCACTCCTGCCCTAATGACATTAATCCATTCCCAGAGACAGAGTCCTCATGCCTAATCACCTCCTCAAGGTTCCGCCTCTTAATACTGTTGACAATGGTAATTAAAGTTTCAGAGGGGACTTTCAAATCACAGTGTACTGTGCACATGGCGATAGGTTCAGGAACTGACCCGTGACCCAGGCTGATCCAATGGGGCTTAATCTCTGAACCTCATTGGAACTTTTGGCAAAGATAATTTTTCTTTCTGCTGGGATTGCTGATCTGTAAAGAGATGAACCAGAGCCAGTGAGTCGTCATTTTGTCATCGAGATGGAAAAGTCTGCTTGGGACTGAATCCAACACATAAGAAAGCAGGGCTGAGAGAAAGAGAGATATTTCTATGATTGCCTTTGAGCATCTCCATTGAGGAATCTTGGGTCAGTCCACCCCTGAAGTTTTCAACTAAGATACACAATAAATTGTTTAAAAATTGTTTTCTTGAGCCTACTTTAAATATCTCTTGTAAGGAAGAGGTTTAATAGAGGCCCATTTGCAAAACTCGGGGCACCCTCTGCCCTCTTCCTTCTGTCTTCAGATCTGACATGAACACACTGCTCTGCACTGGAACACTCTCTGTTGGTGCGTACATGGGGCCTCGGAGAAGGGGCTGCCTTTGAATCATCCCTTCTCCATATGGCTGGACTGCTCATTTTCTCACTTGCCTTGAAAAAAAGAAAAAAGAAGAGCTTTGAATCAAATACAACATTTGTTGCCTTCTAAAGAGGTCAGAATTATTTAGAATCACATTGATTTTTTTATACCCCACAAAAAATGATAGCAGAAAAAACATGTATAAGTGGACACAAATTCAGCACAGGGTAAATGTTGGTCTCACATTGGTTACCCATATGAATATACCCGTCTTGAATGCAATAAGGAAAAATGCTCCTAAAAAACCAATCACGTGGAAGTGGTTTAAAGATTAGAGTATGGCTTCCATTCCCAAAGCTTCCATTGGCATAAAAACATGGCAGGAACCAGGTGGAGTTTAGAGGGCATGTGTCTTCTGTCACACACACACACACACACACACACACACACACACACAGGCTTTAAGACATTGAGAAAGGCGATAGCATTATTATTAAAGAAATTCAGAGAAAATGGTGGATTGGCCGTTTCCAAGAGGTTCCGGGACTCTGCGAATTCTGTAACTGATTGCTGAGCTAGAGGACTGCTCAGCTTAAGGTCCCACTGCTGCGGAGAGTCGTCACAAACCCAGAGAGAGTTGGCGGTCAGGCCCTCAGCCTATGCCATGGTTGGCTCCAGCCTTGCTGTACACGGAGCAACTTCTCACACATCCCACACTCTCAAATTTCTGTAAACCTGCCCAGAAAGGGTACTTTGAACACTTCTCTACCTAGAAAATGTTATCTGAGACGCCTCAACCGTTGCCACTCCAGTGAACCTTCTACGGAAGAGTTAACTGCCCTCTTCCCTGTGTCCCGTGGTGCTCAGTGTACACCTGCATTTTGGAGTTTATTGCCTTGCCCAGTTTCATTAATGGCTCCTGCTTTCGTCTCCCCAGATTAACTGTGAGTTTCTTGAAAATAGAGACTGTGGTTCAACCATCTTGGTAGTTCCAGTGAATTTAGTGCAGAGCGTGTCATGTGTCAAAAAATGTCAAGTAAGTAAAACAAAACAAAACAAAAGAAAACAAAACCGTAAATCTCATAAAATTGCACATCAAGATTAATGGGTGAGAGAAATAAGTTTGCTTAACTCCAAGAAGAGTGATAACAGAATCGATAGTTCAAGGGTATGGTGCCAAAGGTTGTTCAGGTCAAGCCAAATAAACCTTGTGCATACTTTGGTCAGTGTCTCGCTGAGTTATTTTTTCTCCATCACATGGACAAGCACTGAGTACTTTGAAAGGTAACGATCTGATTTTTTTTTCTCTTGCTTCATATACCATTATTAACTGGTTAACTCTAGGATGGCTGAGGTATAGAGCTCGGTGGTAGAGTGTTTGCCTAGCCTGAGCCAGGTTCTGGATCCCTGGCAAAAAAAATAAAAATAAAAAACTAGGGGTGGCTTGTCTGCCTGGAAGAGCTCAAGTTCACACCTGTTGCCCCTAAGAGCTATTTATAGTGCCCAGTTAAGCTCAAAAATGTCTCTATGTGGATGTCAATTCTTTGGTCGTCCTATTAGTAGAGAACTCTGCTAATCTGAGATATCAAAGATAGAACTGCACTAAGATATAGCATCTTCTAAGTTGTGGAGGACCTTGACTTTAACTGTTCTTGGTGTCTTACTAGTCAAGGAGGAGAAATTTCACTCTTAGAGTTCTGTTGCTATTTTCTGCATGGGAAGAGGGGAATTTACTTTTCATGAGTTTGTGGCAAAAAAAAAAATCTGTTGCTATTATAGATGATCGCTTTACTCCTTAGGAAATCCCTGCAGTAGATTTTAAATTAATATGTATTTTTCAGATGAAGAAGCTGGGGGCTCAGAGAAGTTAAGTAAATTGTTTAAGAGGTCACAGCAAATAAAGGGTCAGTGCCAAACATTAACTTCATTTTGTCTGTGTCCAAACCCATATTCTTTCCACTTTGCAACATTGTTTATAATTTAGCAAACTGCTTTTATATCCAAATTCCCTTACTTCAGAACTCATTTCTCCTGTCTGAATTACTAAGTAATGATGTAATTCTCTCCTTACCAAAGAGGATCCTGCTTGGCAACTGTTTGTTATAAAAGATCATTTTGGTCTGTTCAGTTTGAAGATTCACCATTGCTGCTGATGTGAAATAAGGATTGTATATGTGTGAACAAGTGTTTCTACTGTAATTAATCCCAGTAATAATCTTTTGGCTTAGGGACCATTAATACATAATTAGATAGGTATAACTGGAAAACATTTTAATTATTTTTAATAGGGATAAGCAGGAGACTTATGAATGAGGACAGGAATTAGATAGTAGAGCTAATGAAGTTTTACCTGTGATTATTTCAGTTCTGAGGATTATAGTGTTGATTAAAATACCCCTGATTGGAAACCACCTACAGCCTAGGCTGTCTCCACACAATGGAGTACTATGCAGCTGGTGTAATAAGCAGTCAGACACGTGTTGATATGAAACGATAGATCCAAACTGTTGCTAAGGGCAAAAGCAGAATATAACACCATACCCATGATTTTTTTTTTTTTTCTGATGAGCACTCTTTTTTTGTTTTTGTTTTTTCTTTTTTCCACATTTTTATTGATGCATTATAATGATACATAATAGTGGAATTCATTGTTAAATATTCACACACACACACACGATTTAACAATATCATTTGATCAATATCATTCTCCAATGTTTTCCCTCTCCCTCTGCCTCTCCCTCCCCTGGCCCCTCCCCTGTATTCTATTACTCTCCTTTGATTTTCATGAGAACCCCCCACAACAACCTTTCTTTTCCTTTTTCCCCTTAGCTCCCACATATGAGAGAAAACATACCACCCTTGACTCCATGAGTTTGGTTTATTTGCTTAACATAGTGCTCTCAAGTTCCATCCATTTACCTGCAAACGACAATTTCTCTCTTATTTAGGGTTGAACACAACTCCATTGTATACATAAACCACATTTTCTTCATCCATTCATCCACTAACGGACATGGTTTCATATATTGGCTATTGTGAATTGTGCTCCTATAAACTTGGGTATGCATGTATAGCATGATGACTTTAATTCTTCAGGATAAATACCAAGGAGTATAGGGGTGTCATATGGTGGTTCCATGCCTGCTCTTTTGAGAAACCACCTTACATACTGATTGTACTAATTTACAGTCCTACCAACTGTATAAAAGTGTTTCTTTTTCTCCACATCCTTTCCCACATTTCCCCTCCTCCTCTTCCTCCTCCTCCTCCTCCTCCTCCTCCTCCTCCTCCTTCTTTGTTTGTACTGGGGATTGAACCCAGGGGTGCTTTAGCACTGAGCTACTTCCCCAGCCCTTTTTATTTTTTTGTTCTGAGACAGGATCTTGCTGAGTCGCTGAAGCTGGCCTCGAACCTGGGATTCCTGCCTCGGCCTCCCGAGTCACTAGATTACAGTGGCGCCACTGCACCTGGCTTTATTGTTTGTATTCTTGTTGGCTGCCATTCTGACTGGTGTGAGATGAAATCTCAGTGTGGTTTTGACTTGCTTTTCCCTAATTGCTAAAGATGTTGAACATTTTTTCGTGTGAGTATTGATCATTTATGTTTCTTCTTTGAGATGTGTCTGTTTAATTCATTTGCCCATTTATTAATTGGGTTATCTGTTGCTTTAGTGGTAAATTTGAGTTCTTTATACATTTTGGATATTAATCCTCTGTCAGAAGAGATATTAATCCTCTGTCAAAAGAATAGCTTGCAAAGATTTTCTCTCATTCTGTAGGCTCTCTCTTCACAGTCTTAATTGTTTCCTTTGCTGTGCAGAAACTCTATAATTTGATGTCATCCCATTTATTAACTCCGGGTATTATTTTCTGAGTCCCATTGTAAAAGTCACTGCTTGAGCCTATATGTTGCTCTCTGACCCTATGCTTTCTTCTAGGAGTTTCACATTATGATATATTTGAAAAATATAACACGCATCTAGAAAAACGTCTTGAAAGGTATCTAACTATATCTTTTTTTGAAATTATGGATGGATTTCATCTTTATCTCTTTAAAAAATTTATGTTTATCCTCCAAGTTTTCTATAGCTAACGTAAGATCTATTTACAATGTGTAAGTGAAAAATTAAGTATATAAGAGAAAAGAAAATGTTAATTTTTCTCTCTCATCATAATCAAATGACTGTATGTTATTCAGCATCAAAAAAGAAAAAGAAATTTTCACACCTGTTACAACATAGATGAACCTCAAGGACATCATACTTGGTGAAATCAGCCAATCACAGAAGAACAAATACTGTGTAATTCCACTTGTATGAGAAATCTAAAATACACATAGAACCGGGAGGAGAACGGTAGCTTCCAGAGACTGGAGAGAGAAGGGGAAACAGGTTAGTGTTTAGTGGGTATGAAATTTCAGTCTCTCATGACGAGTAAGTTATAGAGCTCTGTGGTACCACATTGTGCCTTTAGTTAACATGGCCATACAGCACACTTGAATTTTCGTTAAGAGGCTAGATATCATGTTCCTAATTCAATAAGAAAAAAAATGTTAGTCTGTATGTGTACTACAAGACAATTTCCTAGAGTCCTCCTGCATTATTCCCAGGGGACTTGCCCCAGCCTCCCTTCCGAGGACATGGAGACTCCTATACGCCTATTGTTCTGTTACTGAATGCCTCTTACATGTTATGGACTGTGCTACAGATTTCCCCTATGGATTTTTTTCTTAATACTCCTATCGATTCTGTAAAATAGAAATTCAGAATTCCCATTTTGCGGGTAAGAGATTTGGAGAGCTCTGAAATTCATAATGGAACCTCTATTCTGAATGAGGTTCCGCTCTTTTAGAAGAACAGCCTCCCAATGTCAAGTCCAGAACTCTTTGGAAGAATCGCAACGAATTACGAGCATGAAGTTTAAGCTGACTCACTGTCCTGTTCGTTCTCAGAGAATGAACTACAGTCCCACTGTGCCCAAGACTATTTACAGAGTTAGCTCCTGGAGAAAGCATTTGTTGGAAAAATAATCTATTACATCTTAAAATGGATGAGTGTGTTCTGATTTGGGTCTGGAATGTTCCCCAAATGCTCACATATTGAAGACTCCATCCTCACTGCACCACTGTCCGGAAGTCGTGAGGGCCGTCACCTCATCAGTGGATGAATCCATGTGAGGTATTATTAATTCAAGTGGACTATACTGTGAGACGGTAGATGGTAGGCAGGTGGGACATAGCTGGAGGAGGTAGGTCACTGGGGATGTGCCCCGGGGGACTTTATCTGTCCCTGGCCCCCTTTCTCTCTCTCTCACTCTTCTTTCCAGTTGCCATGAGCGCCGCTGTCCTCTGCCACACCCCTCTGCCACGACCTTCTGCCTCACCTGTGGTCTAGAGCAATGAACCCAACCCACTATGGACTGAAATCTCTAAACTATGGGCCAAAATAAATCTTTCTTCCTGCAAGTTGTTTATGTCAAGTATTTTGGTCTCAGTGACAAAAAGTTGACCAACACAGGCTGCTTTGGGCTACCATGTTTATTAGCTGTTATTTACCAATTACTTCCATTGTGTTGGACCCCACACTGAGTACTTTGCAGACACCATCTTGTTGAATATTTAAAACCATCATATGACGTAGGTACTTTTATCCCCATTTTTGTTAATGAAGAAGCTGAGACACGGACACAAACCCAAAGACACGGACACAAACCCAAATAAATACAATTTTCTCATACTAGACAAAGGTGCCAAAAATATGCAATGGAGAAAAGATAGCCTCTTCAACAAATGGTGCTGGGAGAATTGGAAATCCATATGCAACAGAATGAAACTAAACCCGTATCTCTCACCATGCACAAAACTAAACTCAAAATGGATTAAGGACCTCGGAATCAGACCAGAGACCTTGCATCTTATAGAAGAAAAAGTAGGTCCAGAGCTTCAACATGTCGGCTTAGGACCAGACTTCCTCAACAGGACTCCCATAACACAAGAAAAAAAAGCAAGAATTAATAACTGGGATAGATTCAAACTAAAAAGTTTTCTCTCAGCAAAGGAAACTATCAGCAATGCGAAGAAAGAGCCTACAGAGTGGGAGAAAATCTTTGCCAATCATACTTCAGATAGAGCACTAATCTCCAGAATCTATAAAGAACTCAAAAAACTCTACACCAAGAATGCAAATAATCCAATTGACAAATGGGCTAAGGAAATGAATAGACACTTCACAGAAGAAGATCTACAAGCAATCAACAAACATATGGAAAAATGTTCAACATCTCTAGTAATAAGAGAAATGCAAATCAAAACCACCCTAAGATTCCATCTCACCCCAATTAGAATGGCGATTATCAAGAATACAAGCAACAACAGGTGTTGGCGAGGATGTGGGGAGAAAGGTACACTCATACATTGCTGGTGGGGCTGCAGATTAGTGCAGCCACTCTGGAAAGCAGTGTGGAAATTACTCAGAAAACTTGGAATGGACCCACCATTTGACCCAGCTATCCCACTCCTTGGTCTATACCCAAAGGACTTAAAATCAGCATATTACAGAGATACAACCACATCAATGTTCATAGCTGCTCAGTTCACAATAGCCAGATTGTGGAACCAACCTAGATGTCCTTCAATTGATGAATGGATAAAGAAACTGTGGTATATATATATACAATGGAATATTACTCAGCCATAAAGAATGATAAAATTATGGCATTTGCAGGCAAATGGATGAAACTGGAGAATATCATGCTAAGTGAGATAAGCCAATCTCAAAAAACCAAAGGAAGAATGACATTGCTAATAAGTGGATGATGACACATAATGGGGGGTGGGAGGGGTTAGTGTTGGGGTTGGAGTTGGGTTTAGGGAGGAGGGCAGGAATGGAGGAAGGAAGGACTGTATAGAGGGAGGGGAGGGGTGGGAGGGGTGGGGGAGAAGGGAAAAAAATGGCAGAATGAATCAAACAACATTACCCTATGTAAATTTATGATTACACAAATGGTATGCCTTTATGCCATGTACAGGCAGAGAAACAACATGTATCCCATTTGTTTACAATAAAAAAAAAAGAAAGAAAGAAAGAAAAAAGAAGCTAAGGCTTTCAGAGGTGAAGAATCTTTGTCAAGGTCATGAGCTTCTAAGCAAAAGAGGTTCAGAAATCCAAGCTATTAGCCAAAATTGTACTTTACCTCTAGGATCAATAGAAAAAGAAGTGCCCCAATCAATAAATGGCCTGAGGAACTGAACAGATACTTCACAGGAGAAGAAATACAATCAATCAACAAACATATGAAAAAAGTGTTCATCATCTCTAGCAATTAGAGAAGTGCAAATCAAAATTACTCCAAGATTCTCACTCAGAATGGCTATTATCAAGAATAAAAGCAACAATAAATGTTGGTGAAGATGTGGGGAAAAAGGTACATTCATACACTGCTAGTGGGACTGCAAATTGGTACAACCACTATGGAAAGCTGTATAGAGATTTTTCAGAAAACTTGAAATGGAACCACCATTTGACCTAGCCATTCCACTCCTTGGTTTATACCCAAAGGACTTCAAATCAGCATACTACAATGACACAGCAGCATCAATGTTTATAGCAGCTCAATTCATAATAGCTAAACTGTGTAACCAACCTAGACACCCTTCAACAGATGAATGGATAAAGAAAATGTGGTATATATACACAGTGGAATATTACTTAACCTTAAAGAAGAAAGAAATTATGGCATTTGAAGGTAAATGGATGAAACTAGAGAATATCATGCTCAGTGAAAGAAGCCAATCCCCCAAAACCAAAGGTTGAATGTTTTCTCCAATAAGTAGATGCTGATCCATAGTGGGGGTGGGCAACAATAGGGAAAAATGAAGGAACTTTGGATTGTGAAGGAGAGTGAGGGAAGGGATGAGGCGGTGGAGATGGGAAGGATGGTAGAATGAGACAGACATTGTTGCCCTATATACTTGTGTGATTACACTGCTGGTGTGACTCTACACCATGTACAGCCAGAGGACTGAGAAGTTATTTGTGTACAGTGTGTCAAAATGCATTCTACCGTCATGTATAACCAATTAAGACAAATAAAAAATGCATTTAAAAAGGAAAAAAAGTAGAAGTATAGTCAGAGATGCAAACAGGGAGACCCAGGGAAGACCTAGGTTCAGTTAGAACTCTACATCCCTCCCAATGCCTTCTCATCCATCATCCCCCCCATGGCCAAATTCTTTGGATTCTTCAGTGGGAAGATAACAGCGTATGATCTGGTATAGCAGGATAGAAAAATCTGTGGGCCTGGGGCTTGCTACAGATCAGTTCAAACTCAATGCCGTAAACTCAGTGAGCTTGGGTAAGCTGCACAAATCACGGACTCATGGGAATGGCCTCTGGGAAAAGAGGCATGGAAGCACCTGACGCAGGTTTTGGCGGATATATTAGTCAGGCTGTGCGAGGAGGTTAACAAACCTCCAACTGTATTTTATAACGAAAGCCCATCTTCACTCCTACAAAGTCCGTGCTGGTTGGACAGTTGTCTTCCACCTGGTAGCTCAGTCATCTGGAGCACAACCCCCAAGTCACCACAGTGGAGAAGAGAACGCTGAGGGAGGTGTCCCAGCTCCAAGCTCCCTTAGCCCAGAGTGGCACCTGTCACTTCTCTTCACAGTCGGCTAGCCAGAAATAGGTGTACAAGACCCAGCAATCACAAGGAGGTTTAGGGGACAGAGAGAAAGCTGGATGCTCAGCACCAAGCAGCATTCCATGGAATAAGGGTTTCCTTCTCTCCTTCTTCCAGGGGTTTTGGGGTTGTTATTTTTTATTTTTATTTTTTGGAACTGAAATTCACACACAAGTCTAGAGCTATTATTCAACAAACTCTTTAGTTCTAGGTAGGAAGATCCAGTCCTTCACTTTTCTTTTATACCACACATGAGGATAAAATATTAGTGAATTGTTCTGATCATTTAACACACTTACATTGTCGCTGGGAAAAAAATTCAGAATTAAATCAATAAGAATATCACATGGGAGAAGTTAATTAAATGGACTGATTATCTATGGAGGGAGAAGTATCTTAATCTTTTGTGTGTATATTTATTTTACTTTTGTGTTATGTCACAGTAATTAGAATTAAAATTACCCTTGTAATTATTTGCTCTTGTATGGTTACCAGACCTTGTCCCACAGGATTTGAAGCAGCACCTTAGAAATTACAGAATCCTGCGGCAATCAATCCTTCCCACTTTCTGTCTCCCAACTGCCAATCACTCTCCACCTTGTCCCCACAGAGAGATCTTTCTACGATCTTTCCCTGAAGAATCCTCAGTGTGGCTTCTCAGCCTACTGCAATCCACAGCTCCAATCTGTGATCGCTGATTTGTGTCAACCTAGCTAAGCTGGAACTATCTTCCCAGACTTTTCTTTTCTACCTGATTCTGGATTAGGATTAGCCACAGATAAAGTTGCTTCAGAGGATACTAAAGCTGAACTCATAATATTAGAAAATTTTCAAATGGTAGATTATGGGATGGGAGTATAGGAGCACATCAGATGTCTGCTACTCAAGTGTACAGAGACGAGCCGTGGCCAGGTGCTGGCCTAAAGTCCTTACACGTATTAACTCATTTATTTCTGGCAAGGAGCCATTAAGTGAGTCTCCTGTTATTCCCATTCCCTCTTACTTCTCATGTAGAAACAGATGAATCCCTTTGCCTCAGGTCACCCAGTATATGAGAGAGCAGGGTTCGAACTCAGACTGTGAGACTTTGTAAAGCAAGCTTGTCATCATTACTATAATTATATGCTGCAGGAGCTTCAACAGAGGTTCTGGGAAACTTTAATTCTCCCTGAATGAGGCATAGAAAAAAATAACCTTTTTCTGTATGGATAAGTAACTGGAGCCTTTTCACTAGCCTCAGCATAAAGCAGAAACTCAATGAGTACAGAACTGATAGAAACTCAAAAAGTTAATTGTACTTTACTGATGTTTGCATGTGTGAGTGATAAACATTTGCCTGTCACCTCCCAGTTGACTAGAGTTTTCCTCAAGATCAAAGGGTACATCAATGTGCCATGGCACCGTCAGAATGGTAGAGGTTTTGCTGCAGTAACAGGTGATCCTCAAATTCCTTAAAACAGAAGAAATGAATTCCTTGCCTGTCCCATGTGATCACTGGGAGTTGGCCATGACACTGCTCCATGCAGTCTTCACCCCAGAACCCAAGAAAATCCGGAACGTTGCTAGTCCTGGTGGGAGAGGGAATGTGCAAGTCAAAGCAATCTTCAGTAGAAGAACAAAGCTAGTCACCACACCCGGGCTTCCAAGTGTGCTACGTGCTGGCATGAAGCAGCATAAACCAATGGAACAGAATGGAGAGCCCAGAGATAAGTCCATGTATCTACAGCTAACTGATTTTTTTGAGGAAGAAAGAATTAATTATGGAATTTATTCATTAATGGAAGACTTGTGTTATAGTAGCGACTCCAAGTTCTGTTGCATCTTTTTTAAAAAAAATTCATTTGTTCTAATTAGTTGTACATGACAGTAGAAAGCATTTATACATTTTGAGAGATCACACATAAAAGGAGTGTAATTTCTCATTTTTCTGATTGTATGTATTGCAGTATCATATTGGTCATGCAGTCATATATGTGCATAAGGTAATAAAGTCTGTTTCACTCTACTATCATTCCTTCCCCCATACCCCTTCCCCTCCCTTCACTCCCCTCTACCTAATATAAAGTAACTCTGTTCTTCCCTAGCCCTTCCTCCCTTATTGTGAATTAGCATCTGCATATCAGAGAAAACATTCAACCTTTGGTTTTTTGGGTTTGGCTTATTTCGCTTAGCACAATATTCTCCAACTCCATCCATTTACCAGCAAATGCCACAATTTCATTCTTCTTTAAAGTTGAGTAGTATTCCATCATCTACATATGATATATGTGATATATATAAATATATATACATCACGTATTTTTTATCTATTCATCTGTTGAAGGATAACCAAAAATTCTTTGCAAAGCAAACATCAAACAAAGTGCAGGGACAACCTAAAGAAAGGGAGAAAATATTGGCAAACTATGCATCTGACAAGGGGTTAATATCCAGAATACATTGCTCAACATCCCTAATCATCAGGGAAATGCAAATCAAAACCACAATGAGATATCACCTCACTCCAGTTAGAAAAAAAATTATTAAAGAGATAACAGAAAACAAGTGCTGGCAAGGATATCAAGAAAAGGAGACCCTTGTATACAGTTGGTGGGAATAGAAGTTGGTATGACTATGGTTGAGGCTTCTCAAAAAGTAAAAATAGAATTATCTTATAATTCAGGAATCCCACTACTGGGTATATACTAAAGAGAACAGGATTATTATATCAATCATTACACCAAAGACATATGTCTCATGTTTATTGCAACGCTATTCACAATGGCTGAGATATGGAATCTGAGTGTCCATCAATGAATGCATGGATAAAGAAAATGTAGATAGATAGATAGATAGATAGATAGATAGATAGAGGCATATACATATACACACAATGGAATACTATTCATCCATAAAAAAGGAAAGAAATCCTGTCATGTATTACAACATGGGTGAATTAGAAGACATTTCATTAAGTGAAATGAACCAGAAACAGGAAGAAAATATCACATGATCTCACTCATATGTGGAATCCAAAAAAACTGATTTCACAGAAACAAAGACTAAAACAGTGGTTACTAGACCCTGGGGTGTGGAGACAGGATGGAGACGAAGAGATGTTGGTTGGCAGGTATAAAATCACAGTTAGGAGGACTAAACTCTGGCATTTATTGCATGATACAATTCAGTAATGTACTGTGTGTTTCAAAACAGCTAGAAGAAAAGACTTTAAATATTCTTACTGCAAAGAAATGATGTTTGTTTGAGGTGGTGGGCAGAGGCAGGTGGGTCAAACCTTTCTAGAGGCCGCCCCGGGGCACTGGTAGGCTTTCATGCTTACCCTTGTGTGCTGTACGAAGATCATCTTCTACTGAACTAAGAAATAAAAGCAATTGGGAATCCTGACTCGATCGTCTTGGTTCTCACAAGAATCGGGGAGCAGAGACGTGAGGGTTGGAGCCCAGATCCAGTCAGCAGTACCGGGGCAGGACTGGAATGTGGGGCGGAGTTTCCTACCTAAGTCTCTCTGGCCCTGATAAGGCAGAGCCTGGGTGGAGCCGCAGGCAGACCGTGTCCTGAGGGGCTGGACCCCTGGCCCTCTGGTCCCGTCCACATCTCTCCAGCTTTCCTCAGGACTTGGCAAAACGGGGCCTGCTGACAGGGTTAGTAGTGGCCACACAGGCTCAGTGACAACTAAGGAGAGTGTTGAGCACACATACACTCCAGACTGTAGTTTTTCTTCTTATTAAGGCTCTGGAGACAAGAACATGACAACATTTTGGCAGCTGGGGCTACAGCCATGTGTGAGGAGAAGTGATTTGCATGAGCTATGCAGAACCACCTGGTTTATTGCAACCGACTCTGAACAAGTTAAATGAATCCGATTCCCAGTTGGAGACCAGAAGTTAACTCTCTCCCTCCTCCCTCTCTCTCTCTCTCTCTCTCTCACACACACACACACACACACACACACACACACACACAGTCCCTGCCAAAATTTTTTTTAAAGACCCCAAACAACCAGCATCCAGTTCCGGACCAGTCTTTTGCCTCTGGTCCTCATGGCTCAGCCCCTCTGCCTCCCTGCCCCATGCTCCGTTTCCTGGTGACAATGTATTAATATTCTTACTCTGGCAGGTTCGTGGGTGGGATTCTTCTCCTCAACCCCAGCCTCCCATAAACCACCCCCACCAGAGGGATGCCTTCAGTGGTGCGAAGAGCTGGAGGGGTGGGATTCTCCGTCCTTTATCCACCAGCTCTCCTAACTGCAGAGTCCTGGGCTCCACCCTGAGCGCACTGCCCAACCTCCTGCCGAGTCAGAACCATGGCCTCAGACTCCCGATGTGGCTTGTGAATCCGCTAGGCCCTCCCCTCCCCTCAGCCTCCCAGGACCCCTGCTCTCCCCTGCAGGTACTGGAGCAGAGGCAAGTTCCAGCAATGCATTTCTTTTCTGGAAGGCTCACCATCGGGTTTGGGTACCATCTAGTACAACTGGGAGAGAGGGATGTATGTCAGGAAATGGGGCATACAGCTGGGGAAGAGTTAAAAATGTCTCTGTGGTACAGGGGGAAAACCTTCGGCAAGAGACTGAAGACCTGATTTCAAGATTGGCTTCAGTCACTAATTTTGCTAATACTGACTTTACTTGGGGTGTCTCCCTTCTCTCATTCACTAAACAAATGTATATTAAGTGACTACCCTATGCCAAAACTATACTGGAGGCTGAAGGAGAGGATGCTGGTGGTAGCCGGACTTCAAGATGGCGCAAGGTCTCTGCATCCTGATATTCACACCCTCATGGGATCCCCTTCCACAATGACTACTCAATGGAAATCACAATGTGTGACTTCCATGGCTGGGTCACAAAAGACATGGTGGCTTCCACCTCGCTTTCTTTGCATTTCCAGGGGAAACCAGCCTCCATGTTATGGGGGTGCTCAAGCCATGCTCCGAGGGGCCCAAGTGGAAAGAAGCTGAGGCTTTCTGCCAACTAGCTCCATTTTGGAATGGAGCAAAGCCACAGCTGCAGCTAAGCTCTAGCTGCAGCCAACATCTATACACTATAGCCCAGCCAACCTCTTCATCACAATTGAGAGACTCCAATCCAGAACGATTCAGCAACATTGCTTCTAAATTCCTGGTCCACAGAAACTGTGTAACAATAAATGCTTGTCATTTTAAGCTACTCTGTTTTGGCATAACTTTGTTAAGCAATGATAGATAACTAATACAGCGATGACTGAGACATAGGAGACCCTACCCGATGGAGGTAGAGTCTAGTGGGGTGCAGGGGAAGGTAGACAAAAGGAATTGAATCAAGTGAGTAAATAAGTAAAAAGTGTGATGAGAGCTGAAAAATAAATAAGCAGGGTGCTCAGCTGAGAGAAAGGTGGGTGATGGGTGAGCTCTGTCGGGGTGGCCAGGGAGGGCCCCCTGAGAGTGGACACTTCAGTGGACTCTGAAAAACTATGGCACCCTCAGATGCCACTTGTAGCCAGAGATAGAAGTTCCACCTTCAGGAAGAGAGAACCTTCCTGCCTGCCCTTGAACACTCATCTCTGACTTTTTAATTATTCAAACTTTTTATTTATAATAAAATTTACCAGCTTTCATAGACTTCGATGCAGCGGCCATTACCTGTGCAGCAGCGTTATCATCCATTCCTTGGTGTGCTGCTCCTCCCTGAGGCTGCTCACCGCCTGGACTTGCCCTCCCGTCTTCCCTTAACCCACATCACCATGAGGATGAAGTAGGTGAGGACCCTTTTCTCGTCCACAGGGATGTTCCTGAGGTATCCGCTGACAGCGTTTGCTACCTGAGCCTTATTGCAGCCGGGTCTGGTCTGTGACTTCTGGCGTCATCGATAACAAGGCAGAGAAATGAACTTCTACTTTGGTATTGGGGGTCTGGATTGGGGCAGCCTCGTCGGTCCCCTACCTCACATGAGGCTGGCACCCTTGTGAGGGTCTTGGAGGCCAGGGCTTGGGGTCGTCTCTTTCATTCTAAGAGCAGTAGAGAAGTCATTGGAGGGTTCAGGCAGCAAGTGAAATGATCTCATTTATTCTTTTAAAAGTTCACTCTGGTTATTCTCTGGGTCTGTGCTGGGTCTCAGGTTTCTAATTTGCAAAACAGGAGTCTGAGACAAAATTTTCCACCCTGCTTATCCCCATAAAAGCTCTCCGCTCCAGACTAAACATTCCAGTTCTTTTAACCATCCTTCACACAGTTTACTATCTTCACAAGCTTAGTTCTTCTGAATTTACACGTGGTCACATTCTCTGGATTTGGGGTACTTCAAAACCAGCCCAGCACTCTGATCATGGAATAGACAGGGCTGCTGGCCCCTGGTGAGATCATTTTTGAGGTGTTGACAGTCATGGTTTCACTGCAAAATCTCTTTGCTGCTACCCCTGGAGGTGAGTTGTATGCAGTCGTTCTGTGCCACCCTGGAACTGTTCCATTCTCCACCCAACCTGGTCCTGCCCCACCGTGCAGTCCCTCTACAGCTGGTGACCCCAGGACAGGAAGACCAGGGGACTGACTCACAGTGCATGTCTTCTGAGGTGGGCAGGAGAGGGCCCATCTGGGACTCAGGTGTTGTCCCCGAGAGCGTGGCAAGTTCTTTTAAAAATTGGCCACAGAGACAATCTCCGTATTTAGAAACACTGGGGACTTGAATGTTAGTTCCAGAATGAATCATCTTAGAATGACATTTCTGATGGGTCTGAAACCTGATGGGTAGTTCTCATGCAAAGGATCAGCTCTGCCTGGAGTTCAGATAAAAGATCACACTAGCTAATTTAGATAGAGATGATAACTTTCCAACTGGGGTAACAGATAAGTGCTTCCAGAACAGCTTCTTCAGGCAATGAAGCCACAAATGGCTGCCTTCAGAGAGAAGGGAGAAATGGTAGAAGACAGAGAAGAATTTAGGTCAGCCAGAATGGGGCCCCCAAAAAGTCAAGTTCAGGAATAATTTAGCAGATAGGGATCCAAAGAATATGTGGTTTGCCTGACAAATGACATTTTACTTTGAAAGAGAAAATGAAATTGGAGAAAGCAAAATTGCTGCATAATGGGGTCCGGGAGATTGAAGAGAAATGAGAGCAGAGGAGAAAGGAGCAGCAGAGCCTTCCTAGTTAAGCACAGAATTGGAACGTATGAATTTTGGTCTATAAAGGGTCATGTGAAGATCACACAGATAATGGCTTAATCCCAACCAGCTCCCACACGATGTTCATTAGCTGAGAATCTCAAGCTCTTGACGAGCCGGCCTGACCAGGCGCACGCTGCTTTCTCTCAGAATTGCTCATTCTGGGTGGAACTCTAACGGAATAAGACCACTTAATTCAACAGTCAAGCCGGGGAAAGATGGAAAAAGACTTTTACCCCGAATGTCGAGGAGCCCTGAAAGGGCTGGGCTGAGGCGGGAGAGGGGGCACCAGGCACACTGAACACTGAAGAAGCACCTGCAACTGGAAGCATCTCCTCCTTGCAAAATCATGATTCTTGGTCAACTAGCGAAAGGCACATGGTCCTCTGCCCAGGGACACCTGGGCTCCATTCCTGGCCTAATGAACAACTCTCTGTGAGATGATTTCCATAGTCACATCATCTCTGTGGGACTCATTCTCCCAGGACAAGGATAATTATATCAATTTCCTCCTTTCACTTCCTAGAGACAATGATTTGCCCAGTGCTTTCTCCAATATTGACTTCTTATTTAAATCTCATGATAATTCTAAGGTGGTGTGGTTGGTTCTATCTTACAGATGAGGAGATTGAGACCCAGAAATGTTTACTGATGTGTCCAAGGTATAGAGCTAAGTGGAAGAGCCACCACTGGAAGACAGGTAACCTGAATTCAAATACCAGATTCTTTCTGTGACCCCACACTCATCCATTGAATGAGAACAAAAATCATGAGTGTCTCTTCTTAGATCTACTACGGTGAAGAACATGGGTTATGGAATAAGCCAACCTACGTTCAAATTTTAGTTTGTCACTTTCTCATGTTGTCACTACGTCATAAACCTTAGCATCTTTATTTGTAAAATGTAGACAACACTCCTTCAGCGCACCAGGTTACTATGGATTCAATGTCCACAGAGTGCTTGGCTCACCCTGTAGCACGTGCTCAAAGAATGGAGTCTTACTGCCATCGCCAGCTACGGGAATGTGCTGCCACAACACGTGATGGAAGTGATAAGGAAGGGTAGCTCTGAAGTCAGATGACTTGAGTTTAAGTTTTGGCTCAGCCACTTATTAGTGAGTGATGCTAAGAAGATCATTTAACTTCTCTAAATCTCAGTTCTCTCATCTGTAAAATCCGGTAAGTACATGTCTCATCATGTTTTTATCAGAATTAAATGAGATATTTGAGAGAATGCCAGGGACATGGTAGGTGCACCAAAGTTCTTATCCACTGTAGTGTTGTTGTATCATGGCTGCTTGTTAATGGTCAGGAATGAGGGTGAGCACCTTATGAAACTGAGCAGTTCTGGAAACCAGCACACTACTATTCTGTAAAGTGAGTGGAGATTGAAACATGGGTTTTTTGGGAAATGAAGGGTGCTTTTCTCAGTTCTCCACACCAGGACCCCTATTTGCATTTTAGAATGGTCTTAATTTCAGCACATTCTTCCTCTCCACCATGCTTTTCAGAGAATCCAATCTCATTACTCTTTATAATAATTGCTCAGGACTCTTGCCATTCTCTTTGGGTTTTCATTTTCATTTCAATCCATTAATTCATTCACTCATTCCTTCCCTGCTTCAGACATTCATTCTTATATCCATCTATTGGCTCATCCTTCTAGTTCTTGGATAATTCTTGTGTATCTCCTTGGCATTGGACGTGTTTAGTGAAAGTATAGTAATGAATCAGAGATGGTCAGGCCTTCCCCAAACCTACAGCACTTTTGAGGGCCATGAGATGTGTTTAAATCCCAAAGTACAAGGGAAGATGAGGTAAGGGGCACTATAGAAAAATGACCCAATTGGGGAAGCAGAGATAGAGCTTGTTCAGGAGGCAGGAGCACTGAGCTGAATTTGGGTGGGAAAAGGATGCTCCAAGTAGCAGCACAGACAAAAGACTCACAGAACTTATAAGAGTTGTGCTGTTCAGCCTATGGAATGAACGGAAGGCCACTGGGCTGCCTGGGTGTTGAGACTTGTATGGGCATCCCTGTTGGATATATGGGGAGTCAGGAGTTAGTGTGCAGGGAGTTACTAGGAGTTGAGTCCAAGAGTCAAGCTGACGTAGGTTTCCCTCCCTGTTCCATCTCACACTCACTGGATGGATGGCTTGCTTCACAAAGCCTGATTCTGGACTGATATGGGTTAGAATAGCCTTTCTCAAAGGAGGGGTGTGGGGGCTCAAATAAAATAATATATGCAAAGAAGTGTTCCTGTAAGACACAGATCTATGGGAATCAGGTGGAGACAGGTCAGTGGCAACATGAGAAGGGGACAGCCACACTCTGATGCTGGTGGGCACCAGAGAAAAAGACTGTGTGGTGACCAGACTTGATAAATAGTACTTTACCCCAGAAACAGCAGAAACAATGCACCTCAGTGGACCCTGTGACTCTGGGCAGGGGTGTTGTAGGCTGACCAGTAAAAACTGACGAGTATAAGTTGGTACTGGTCATTCATTAGTTAATAATTTGGGATGTTTAGGAACATTTAATTTGCATAATATGTTGAACTGGGTGTTTACTCAAAAACAAAGTGCTTTGTTCCATGTACAGTTCTCCTGCCATGATATCACAGCAGGAGTAGTCATTGAAACCTGTGTTCTTGTAAATGTGCACCACTGTCTGATATTTGGATCAATCAGAGCATGAAGAAATTCAGCCAATCACAGTTCAGATGGCTGATCAGCCAATGCAAGGGCTGTTCCCAGAGTTCTCAAACGGGTCTGCCTTGGGAGTTGATGTGGCACTTAATACGCAACATTTGTCACTTGAAGAAGTGAATTACCTGTGACTAGGATAGAATGTAAACATAATACTACTCTCATCATCATGGAAATATCTGCATTAGGACATGGCAGACCATTTAAATCAGGCAGTTCAAGAAGACAGAAGTGGAGACTGAAAGCTTGGTCTTGTTGTGTGTGATTTTTCTGTAGATCTTCTTGGTTCTGGCTACTCTTGATCTCTTTGTCTTCCACAAATCACATCTGATAAGTGGGCAGGATTGGGGTACTAGTGGTGGTGGTGAAGTTGACTGGAATTTGCAATCCCCTCACCACATTCCAGAACTCAACATGTATGCTCAACAAGGCACTCAAAATATATTATCCAAATTGGACGGAACTCCTTAGAAGAGTGGGCTTCATTGGTGCCCAATGACATGGCCTCCTTTTGGATAAATGTCAGTGATCACATCTCAATTTCTATTGCTTTCTTCTTCCAAGACCCCAGAGGTCTCTATCTCCCAGTTAATTTCTTAACATCCTCCCTATGTCCACCATTTCAGGTTAAAGCTCTTTCACTTTTTAGCTAATGGTTCCAATCCCAATGCCCACCCAAACTCAGTCAGAGAAGGAAGAACACTAGATTAGATTTAGCCTAGTCACCCACATGTCAGCTATGTGGAGACGGGCTGCGCAAGGTGAAATGGAAGCTCAGAAGTAGTGGGCATGTGATTGAAAGAGACAGCACAGGGTCTGGAACATGCTGAGGTTTTCCTTCCAGGTGGAGGCTTCCATGTGTAGTTGAATGTATGAGTTTGAAGTTCAAGGGGAAATCTTGGCTGAGAGTATAGTTTTAGGAATTATTATATGAGCCCAGATTCAGTAGAAACCATGTACTGTGATCCAAGAGTGGGTACAGAGTAAGACGAGAGGAAAATCAAGGACAAATCTCCCAGGAACATCGGGGAAGACTGAATAGAAGTAGAGGTTTGGGAAAGCTACCTGCAAGGATGAGTGTAAGGGAAGAGAAAAACTCAAGGTGAGTTCTGGGTGAACGTTCTAAAAAGGATGTGGCTAACCTTGTCAAATGCTTCAAATAAAACAACGATGGTTAAGCACTGAAAGTTCATTGGGTTTGACAAATAAGAAGTAACTTTAGAGGTTGAATGATAGAACAAAGAGACAGGGTACAGAAATGCACACTTCACAAAAAGATAATGATAGGGTACAAGAGTAGAGGGATTAAGTTTGAAAAAAATAAAAGCTTCCCTTCCTAAGAGACCACGAGAGAAGAAATAGCAATATGTGAATATACAATTAATTTGGCAAGTGAACAGACAGATCAGGGGCTAAAGGGAGTTTGGGGAGAATGTATATGTGGTGACCTGTACCTCGATAGTGGCAGAACAGATGAAGTACAGGACTTGAGAAAAATAGTGGTAGTTTGGGTCAAACCTGTGAGGCATGGGAGTGGAGAAAACAAAAGATTGAGGTCAGACTGATGACATTGTGAGGTTAAGAATTTAAAACCAGGCATTGGCGGGGCCAGACTGTGTGACCATTAATATGAGTTCCTGGTCTGGAGGAGGAGACTGAGGACATAGGTAAAGCAAGATTCTGGAGGCTGGGAGAAACTTCCAACAGATCTTGAGGGCATCTGAGATGGCAGCAGGGTTTGGGGGTGGAAAGGAAGACTGTAAACCAATGCCAACACTCAGCAAATGTTGAGCATCTACTTTATGCCAGGCACTGGATGCCATGGTCCCCAGTAAACACAGGATGAATTTAAATATAGTCAACGTGTAAGAGAGCTGGGGTAGGAGACAATGGTGCAACCAGGGACTGTGACTCATGGAGACAGGAGGTCTTTGAATCAATGGGAATGGGCACTACTATCAGTGGTGGTGGGGGTGGTGAGGAGAGCGCCAACCCTCTGGGTTGTAGGCAGTGTGTTTTGGGGTGTGGTGGTGAGGATTGTGGGCAGATGAGCTGCTCCCCTGGAGAAGGCTGCAGAGAAGCAGGATCATTAGGGACACACCACGTGCCTGGCCATGTGTTAATCACTTGAATAACGACAGCATTTGGCCCTGCTCTTGAGGGTCCCTGGAACCTTTTTGAGCACCCATCTGTGCTGCCAGACCTTGAAGGGTTTACTGTTTCTCTCTGCTCTGTTGGCTAAGCCCTGCTCACACAGGGATAATGAAGGTCTCATTTGCCTCCGACAATATGGTGCCTTTCTGCATAATTTACATGTTTTCTTCAAGGCTCAGACACTAAGTAATGAGGGAACAAATTCTGGTGCGGGGTCTTACTACTGAGACATGGAAGCCCAGACTCCGCGCCTTCATTCCTCTATGGCGTCTTCCAGGGTAAGACTGCAGCCTGGGGAAGGTCTCTCTCTCTCTCTCTCTCTCTCTCTCTCTCTCTCTCTCTCTCTCTCTCTCTCTCCCAGTCTTGGCAGGCATCTGCTAAAGAAAGGACTTGGACTTCTCAGGGTAACTGGAGGCATCTAACTACTTAGCTCTATGTCACTGTCACCTCATGAAATTCAGCTGCAGTCAGTAGATTTATAAATACTTCTCTAAGATTGGATTTTGTTTTCAATTTGTAAGAACATTAAATATCACTTATGGAGCACTTATATGTGTCAACCATTACGCTAAGGATTTACATGAATTATTTTCTAAAGTCTGCACAACAACAAATGAATTAGGTGCTCTCTTCCCTCCCCTCTCTCTCTCTTCCTTCTCTCTCTCCTTCCCTCCCTACATCCTTCTCTCCTTTCTTCCCCTTTTCCCTTCCCTTTTCTCTCTTGGTCTCTCTCTTTCTTAGGAAACCAAGGCCTAGAGCAATCAGCAGTTCATGCACGCGGGTGGAGCTGGGATTCCACCCGGGCAGTTGGGCTCCATATCCAGACCTCTTAGCCACTGCTACACCATCTCCTTGGCTTTTATTTCCGCCATCATATGGTTCATTATAGCAGTGTGCTAATAGTGGTTAGGGACTTGTCCATTATTTACTTGATAGTCTTTCACTGAATTCCACTTCTGTGCTAGATGCCATGGAAAGGGACTCCAGGAGTTTAGGACCAGTGGAGTGTAAAATAAGGCAGAGTGGTGGTCTCTGAGGCAAGGACGGAGACAGTGGCCAGAGCAGGGCTGTGTGGGCCACATTGGATGGCCTTCTGCACGTGACAGGGAGACAGTTGAGGATCTCAAGCTGCAGAGAGAACCTTGGGCAACAAATGTTCGCTGCCTGCTCCTGCACGGCAGGCATTTAGGAGGACAGCAGGAGGGAGCAGGGCGAGGTGAGTATGATGTCCACGTGCAGAACTGCGGGACTCTGGACTGGTGGCATCCTTCAGTTCTGCACATTAAGTGCCTGGTTTGTCTCCCTGTGCTCAGGCCCTGGAGGGTGCTGTGGGGAAGCAAAGGCGGAACACAGTTGGGTTCTCTGTCCTTAACTATGACAGATTATGGGGAGAGGAAGAGGCAGAGTTAAAGATTAACTTCTCATACCAGGGTCCAAATGAAGAGGTGACTTTAGGAGCATAGACATTATAGACGCTCCTGCTGGAGAAGAGGAGAACACAGCTGAATCTGTGTCCTTCCTTCCTCTCAACTGACCTCAATACCAGACGTTCCTAACAGCAGTTTCCAAGTCTTCTCCAGCAGTGCTGGGATGTCTCCAATTCTACTTACTCTTTGCTCTTGACTTTTACCAGCCTCTGGTACTCCCAGAATCTGGAGGTAGGTTTTGGTAACTTTAAATACAGGTTCATTGTGGTTCACCAAATCCATAGGATTCAAAGTCAAAAGAGCTAAGAGCTCAACTCCTTGAAATGGGAGAAAGAGAGCCAAGCAGCCTCTGTTTTCTAAATTCTAGACTCCAACACTGGGAATACTTCCAACCTTGCCAATCTTTTTGATTCTGACTCTGTCCTTCTGAAAACTAGTTCATTGCTCTTTGTGAATTATAATCACCTTTGCTCTAAATAAGGAGCAGCTGTCATTCCAGGCCACTTCTGCCTGCATGCTTGCAACCTCAATAATTCCTAATGGTTTAGACTTGTGTTATTAATATGTAGAGGGGATTAAGTGGCTAAAGAGCAAAACTGCAATGAGGTATCAGGTTGCTGGAGGTGAGGGGACACTGTTGGCACACGCGGGAAGTAACTGTAGAGTAAACTGTGAAAGACAACCCTCACAGACCCAGCTCTTTGAAGGGCAAGGCAGGGAGATGAAAAAAAAACTCAGCCGTGGTTGGTTCTGAGCGGAGTCAGTTCGGCAGGGAAGCCAGGAGATCGCTCGCCCACACTGGAACATCAATCACAGTGGGCTCTGGACTCTCTTAGGAAAACAGATGCCTGGTTTGGTTTTGATTATCAACTAGATGATGGAAATCAGCCCAGTTCAGTGGAAGAGACATGGGTCTGAGAGATGAGACTTGGTTCAAGTCCAGTTCTACTACTGTCCCAAGACAAGCAACTGGCTTCTCTAGTTCCTGATGTTTCTTCTTTTCAAAATGACCACAGGATCATTCTTGTTGCTTCCAGCTCACATGCTTCCCCATGAAGGCCCAGGAGAGAAGAAAACATCCCACATTGGTCCCCACTTTGCACAGGATGAACTGTGGGCCGTAGTGCACGGTAGGCAGGTATCTGCTCCCATAATTGGTATATGACAAAGAGGAGAAAGCAAAGAAAACACTGCTGCGTGAGCCTCAGCAGGCCAGCCTGCCTCCCTTGCCCACCATCCACGGTGCGTGACTGTCCATGGGAGACTCCATGTCTGGTACCCACCCTCCTCAGTCTGTTGTTTCCCAGATGGTTCCTCAGGCCTACATGTCTGGGCTTCTGTGTTTTGTTTTATTTTGTTTTTAATGGTGCTTTAAACTGCTGCTCCCAGTCCTCAGTCCTGGGGGACTTTGTTGAAGCCAACCAAGCCTGTAACCCTGTAAAAGGAGTGTTGGCACATGGAGGACCCTGGACACTGACCGTGCCCTCTTTGGATGCAGCATCTGACACCTCCTGGTACACGGGCTCTCGAGCACTCAGGCCAGGCCCTGATGAAGGAGTGACTTAGGAGCAAGAGTCAGAGACACTCCCTCTGGGAAGATGAGAACACAGCCAACCCAGGAGGCCCCTACCTCCCAGAGCCTTTGTTTTCCTCTCTGTAAAGAGAAAGTGACCGCCTATGACCGGAGACTGAACATAGAGGGGACACGGAGCATGCAGTCCCCTTCTTTTCCCCTTCAGTAGCCACTTAGCTGAGCCCTGGCCATCTCCTCCGTCCCAGATGTCAATCATGTGAACCTCTTCCTTCCACTGTTCTTGGTGGAGACTTGGGAAGGTGACCTAAATCTGGCTAATGAGACATGAGAGGGAATCTGGGGAAGGGGGGTGGTTTTGAAAAATGCTTCCTTCTTCCTAGTAAAGGACATAAGAAAAATGGTCCCGATCTTCCTCTGGCTAATATACTTTTCAAGGTGGCCTTTGTAATTCTTGTAGTTCTTTTGCTCTTGGCCTGAGGATGAAGCCTCTATAGAGAAAGGGCCAAAGTCCATAGATTATAAGAAAAGCAGAGTGAGGGTCCTTGAAACCCTTATCTGGTGATGCCTTACCTACAACTTCCTGTCATGTGGGTTGACACATACGCTTCCTTATTATTTGAACTTATTAATTTAGAGATTTTTGTTCCTTGCAGCTGAAGGCATCCACCTTGTTAAACCCTTCCTCAGAGGCTTGTATTCTTTATCAAGTTCTCATGGTTCATTCCAACTTCCTTCTGCTATTCTCCCTGATTTAGAACCCAGCTGAGGCTCCAGAGACAGTCATTCTAACAGTAGGACACTTCCTGCCAATATTGAAGCCATCGACATTCCACCATGTCAGCTTCAGTGAGCCCTGGTACCATTCTTTGCCCCTGGTACCATTCTTTGCCCCAGATCCCAGGCAGGCGAGTATGCTGAAGAAGTATAACATGAGGCCCAGTAGCCATATTCTGCGTCCACACTGTACTGGAGCCTTAGCAGCTGTTCCAGTCAATCTGGATTACTTGCTATTTCCTCCTCCATGTAATTACTCTGGCTGCTCCTGCCAGTGGATCTGCCCTCTGCTCTCTCTCCCCTGGAGCCATCTCTCCAGGCCAATCCCAAATGCTGCCTCCCACCGTGACATGCAAACACCAGCTCCTCTGAACATCTCTAACATCATGGCTCTCTTCAAATCCAGGTCCACCTCCCAACATAGATGATATTATTATTATTACATAGATTTGTTCATTCTTTTATTTTGCCTAGTAGACCCTGATCTACTTAGATATACGTTGTTGAATATGAAGAGTCACACAAACATCCATTAGGAAGGAAGCAAAAGATAAAGACAAAGCTACAGATTTTAAATCAGACAGACTCCCTGCTTGAAGAGAGACTTCATTTAATAGCTAGGAGAAATAGGGAAAATGATTAAACTTTATGCACCAATTTTTATGTGAAGATGGAACTAATAACACCTACCTAAGGTAGTTGGGAGAATCAAATGAGATCATTTTATAAAAATACATGGAAACGTTAGGTGCACAGTAGGCTCTCAGTATTGCTTTCTTCCTTTTCACCTGAAGTCTGACAGTGTATGTTTTTCTGTTGCTCAAGTGTATGTGTCTGTGTCTCTATAGATATCAAGCAATCTGCAATATTACAAAATTAACTTCATTTTGGCAACACTGAAGTAAAAATCAAATTATTCTACCTCCTCTGCCCAACACAAGGAAGTTGACATATAGACAAAGTGAACTTTCAGTGTGCACCTTCAGCTGGCCAGAGCTGTGCCACATGAAGTGATTTGTGGACGTCCTGGACAGGGACTAGCCTTCTGCCTTAAGATTCTGCATTGCAATTCCTTGAACATATGGGGTTAGGGTTCACAGGTAGAAAATGCCTCTGCATGGCAGGTTGGCTCACTCAGGTATTGACACCCTCCTTCCCACAGGTAAAAGCAGAGAGAGGATATGCAATCTTAAGGGTCCTTCTGTCACTGTGCTTGAGTAGCTCTCAAACGTCCATGGGCAAAATAACGAGTAGGGCCTTCTACCTGGGCCAATTCCTGGCCAGTAGGCACAGATACAGCCCAGGACCTGCATCTTCAGTGAACATCCCATGTGATCCTGATTGAAGTCAGAAACACTGAGGGCAGGATAGGAATGGTGGTGGGGAAACTGGTTGGTGCAACAGCGAGTGCTATGACGTGCCACGTGGGCGTGACCTGTAACCAAGGACATGCCCTGGATCTCAGTAGATGGGCCTCCAAGTCCTGCCACTAACACAGGGACCAGGGATTCCATGCCAACGGGAGCATTACCAGGGACTGGGCAAGTCCAAGAGGCAAGAGAAGCAAAATCTCTGGATTTATTCTGGAACCCGGAATGATCTGGTGAGTCCCTAGAGGTGAGATGGGCAGGGGAGCTGGGTGAGGAAGAAGGTAGTGAACCACCAAGGTATGGAATGATCAGGACCTTGAACTGCGGAAACTGGACACATTTTCTATGTCAACTAAAATATTTATTCATTCGTTGTCTTTTGTAAAAATCTCCCTTATCATTTTGTGTAGTTCTTATTGAACATCGAATAACCCAGATTGGGTGAACAGTCCTGGGTGAGGTCAGTCACTGGAGGGATGGGAATTTAATGACAGATCTTTCATTTTATTGGGTCAGGCACTTTTTCACCCATGATCTCTAATTTTCACAAGCACACCATAAGGTAGGTGTTTATTGTCTGTTTTTCAGATGAGGAGCCTAAGTTTCAGAAAGGTTAAGCAATTTGTCTCGGATCACCCAGCAAAGACGAAACTCACAAGCACAGAGTGAGCCCTTCTCACTCGAGGCTCTCTGGGTGACTCCCCGGGCTCACATTTTAGAGGGCTTTATCCTTCAGTGGCCAGGAAGAGAACTTCTCAGACCTCCCAACCCGCCTGATCAGACACCTGGCAGAGAAAGTGATTTCTGAGGCAGGAGAAAACCAGGGAGGACTGCTCAGTTCCTGTGTGGCTGCTTCCCAGCTGGGGATGACAGTTAATCTTGAAAATCAATTCGGTGACTGCTCTCGCTGCAGACACTCCCCAGGGCAGGCCGCGGCTCCTCTCATGCTGTTAAATGGCACAATAAGTGGGGAATTGAGCAGGATGAGACATGCAGGGACTGCCGGTGTGTGGAGGTCAGGGGCAACTGTGCGCAGGGCCTGGGGTCAAGCCCAGAGCACTTGCTGGGGGCTTGTGGGCGTAGGCAGCCTCCGGGCAGACAAGGCAAGGGTGGACAGGGAGGGATTCTGGACAATCGGCCTGGGAATGAGCAGAATCAGCTCCTGTGGGCAACCTCTGTCTCTCCCTAGCCGCCTGGGTGTGGGTCACTCGGCTCTATGGCAAGGTTGTCTTCCTCTGGATGACTTCTGGACTGTGGTCTTGTGTCTTCTGAGTCTATCCAACAGTGACAAGGTTTACGCAGGGCAGCGACTCAGCAAGGAGGCCAGGGCCTCTGTGTGTGACTTTAAGTCTTCAGACAGCTCACATGCATGTCCTCCCAGGGCTGCAATTACTCCTCACTCTCCTAGACTAGTGGACTGTGCTAGATTATGCTAGAATCTTCTCCCAGATCTGGAAAGCAGGCAGAGGCACCCAGGTGCTTTCAGGAGAGCACCCATTCTGCTTCAGAAAAAGGTGAGATGAAAAGCTAGTGGTGTCCCTGGTTGGACAAGTTGCAGAATCACCTTCCAGCACCCTGACCTTCATCTTAAAGCTTTGCACCTGTGAGGTCACAGCTCTGAGAGGAAGGCAGGGCAGAAACTACTGGCCCTGCTTTACAGGAGGGGCAACTGAGGTTCAGAGACTTTAATGAGGATTAGAAGGATAGACGGGAAATTCAAATACAGATCTTCCTATTCTAACTATTCGGTGTTGTTTTTTGTTCTATGATCCTTTGCTTCCTGACTCTCTTTCTTGCTAGGTAATGTCTGAGTCTGAGTATCTTCTCTTCGAGCCTGTGATGTGCTAGGATGCAGGTGATCGCAGCAAGGGTAATGTGTTTGTCGCAGAGCTGTGAAGAGTCACAGAGACGATAGATGTCAATGTGCCCCAGAAAGCCACTCTGTGGTGCCAGATGATGGAGTGGAAACATCATTTGAATTCCTGCCACCTCATCTCCCCTGCCCCTTCACTGCTCCTCAGAAGTGGCTTTCCTTCCTGTGTCTCGCCTACCCAGCTTTGCCATCTGAGGGAACAGAATGCCAATGAGCACCTGGGTGCTATGCGGTGGGCTCTGGAGGTGAGCTTCCTCAGTTAATAAACCTGAGTGGGGCAGAATGGAAGTTCTCTTCTCCTCCTGCTGCACCCAGAGTCCCAGGGTAGCAGCTCTAGCTCGACTTGGCCCTCTGCATGGTGGCCTCCAGGCTCCTGAATGTTGCCAAGAGCACCCTGGACACACCTCAAGGTATCCTTGTGTCTCACCTGCACACATCACTGCCTCCCTAGTGGCTCTGAGGCAGGGAGGAAATTTTCTTGCTGTCTGAGATCTAGGAAAGGAGTTGGATGAGAGCAGAAGTGTGCGGGGGGCTACCAAACTGTCTTCACCCCTGGCCTGGGCGGCAGTGTGCAGCCAAGGGGACCCTGGTAAAAGTCCTCCTAAAGTCCCTGGGGAGAAGGGCGCTTCCTCAAAGCCCAATTTGCCTAGGGATCTCAGCCATCTGAGGACAAGGCCACTCAGGTTTCCCCTTCTAAGAATCATGAATGGTGGGTAATCTGGGCACTGGGCTCAGAGACAGGAAATCTGGATTTTAGGGCTGAGTGAAGTTTCCGGAGAGGGGCTGCATGAGGTTGATCTTCAGTTCTGTGCGATCTGGGAAAACTCACTTGGTTTCTCTGAACCTCAGTTGTCTTACCTAAAAATGGGGCTCATCATTAATGCAAAAGGTCTGGAATAATCAGGGAGCAAACGATGTACCAGGAATGGGGGAGACAGCCATGCATGAGGCTGATGACGTCTGGGAACTCAGAGGCCAATATGCTAATGAGCAAAGCAGACAACTAATCAATAATTAATTATACCTCAATTTTTTTTTTTTTTTTTTTTTTTTTTTTTACATAGCGATATGTGCTTTAAGGAAAAAGATCGGCAGACTGTGATGACTAAGTGGGCTACTTAGGAGTGGGTAGGAATGGCCTCTCCAAAGAGGTGACCTTCAAATGGAATCTGAATGACAAGAAAGAGCCAGCAATGCAAGTTGGGTGGTCAAAGAGTAGAAAGACCATTTCGGGCAGATGGGCTAGCCTGGGCAAAGGCCAGCAGTAGGAGCAAGTTTGAAGAGTTCGGGAAGCTACGGAGCTGGGAGGTGGCCAGCGTGCCTGAAGAGACGCAAGAAATGGGGAGAGAGGTGGGGGAGTCAGAGAGGGAGGCAGGGCCCAGAGCCTGCGCGGTCTTGAAGCCGTGATAAGGAGTGGGCCCTTCATTACAGGTTGATGGAAAGCTCTGGGAGGGCTTTAAGCAGAAGAGTGATGTGACCTGACTTGTATTTTTAAAATATCTTTGGCCACTGGTGAGAATAAGTCCAGGGGGGCGGGGGGAGAGTACAATCAGGGAGACGAGTTTGTGGCTGTCTGCATTGGTCCAGCCAATCAATGGCACTGGCTTAGAGAAGAGATCAAGAGAAGAGGTCAGATAGGGGCATATTTTGTGGGTAGAGTGGACAGAATGTGATGAGGGATTAGATGAGGGGGTGTGGGAAAGAGAATCCAAGAAGGCACGTGGTTTTAGGGAGTTATCTCAGAGTCATCTGACGAGGATTGACCTAGATAATGGATGAACAGCACTTAGCACCGTGCCAGAAACTTAGTATAGGATCAATGCTTTTTTGTCATATTTATTATTCTTAGTACTGGCTCTGTGAATAATGTTCATTTGAACTTTGAATAAGTGCCTCTCTGGTCCTCAGTTTCCTCATGCATACAATACAGCAGGCAAGATATTCTGTCATCCTTTGGACAAATATTTATGAGGCATTTATAATGTGCCAGCCTCTATTCTGGGTTCAGAGATCCAGGGTGAAGAAGGCCACGTAGCATCTATGCTCACAGAGCTTAAGCAGACACTGGTGCACAGGGAGGTGCAGGTCCTGGAGAGGGTCAGGTGGAGCCCAGGCGGGAGGACCTTGTGTCCAGGGAAGGAAGCCTTCCTGTGTGAGCTGACATTTAAATGGAAGTCACACAGGAGTAGGGATCGGCAGGATGAGGGATGGGGTGAATGTGGTGGGTTGGGGACAGAGAAATAGAGGGTACGACCGGGAGGTGGCGGCAGAACTGAGTGCTTGAGGCGTGAAGGAGCATGCATGACCTTTGCGGTGCCTGAGTTTTCAAGCGCAGAGCTGCCCGAACAGCCCATCTCATGCCCGGAAGACCCTGGAAAGAGTTCGTGCCAGGACTTATCAGGTGCAGGTGGGGCATTTTCAAATGCTTTGGTGGAGCCAAGGTTTTGTTTACATTTTTTGTAAAGGGTTAGCAACTAACAGTAAATGCTTTGGGGTCCTTTGGGGAGGATCTGAGCTCTGGACGTGTTATCAAACTCCTTTGCTAAAAGAGTTATCAGTGGCTCTTCAATCGGGCTGCACATCAGCATCGCTAGGGAAAACTTTAGAGGAAGAGGCGATTCGAAGTCTCTCTACAGCTGTTCCTGATGTGCAGCCAGGGTTGGAAACCACTTAATGGTGGGACTGTGCTCTGCTGGTTCTGCAACATGCTCTGAGTTCTGGCTGGTATGCAGCTGGACCATTAAAAATGTACTGGACCCTACTATCCTAGCTTCCTAATGGACAAAATGTTCATAATTATGCTTCGATGTCACCTTGCCTTCAGTCTTTGAGGACAGATGCAAGAAGCTATCTTATTTCGGTGGTGATGCGGGAACTAAGGATTGAACCTGAGACCCAGTGCATGCTACACATGCATTCTACCACTCAGCAATACCTCCAGCCCCAAGAAACAGTCACTTAAAAACACTGCTGCCTTTGCTGCAGAATATTTTTGAAACTATTACAGTGTTCACTAGAAGCAATTTGTTTTAATTATTTCAATTTGAGAATTGCTATGTCTTCTCCTCCTAGTAAGCATTAAGTAACCTAACAGAATTTTTGCCTTGGCTACCAGGAAGTTCAGCATCAAATCTGAAATCCACCTATGGTAATAATACCAAACCACCCAGACAGCAGATTGGCATACATTTTCTCTTGGTTTTAATTTCACATTTCTAGTTTAATATCAATATTAAGTATATATGAGAAACCAACTGTTTCTAGGTCTGAATAAAGTTTCTCCACCAGCACCAACCTACTGACTTTGCTGGAGTCCATGGAAGAATGGCAATCTAAGACCACAGATGTCGCTGTTGTTAATTGCATGGGTTGCAAACACCCTGAAACCTTAGACTTAAGAATTAAAGCATTTGCTAGATTTACATGCAGTTGAATCAAAAGGAAAAGCACTCTTTCATAATTCTATGAATAAGGACTGGATATTCCTAATCTGAGACAGAACTGGTGTCATAAATGTTTCCTCCAAAAATAAATAGCAAGAAGCCGGCATGTGCAAGACTTTTCCTGCTCTGGTTATTACCGCAACCCTCAGAAGCAGGTATCACTAGAATCCCTTTTTCAGAGATGGAAACCGAGACCCAGAGAGTCAATGAATGACTTAGAGCGGCTGACCCAGGAGTAGAAACCAGGGATGTGACTCTATCTTTGGTTGAGAAGCCCCACAGTCTTTCTGGATATTTCTGTCTCCCCTAAGAGTCTGACTGCAGTTTCAGGCTATGCTAGGGGTCTTAAAAAGAAAGTGGTTTTTCTCCCTCCACTTGGGGATTCCACCAGATTCCCTTCTGATGGACTCTGTTTCTTCTCAGTCAACCGGGCCTCTCAGCTGCCCTTCCATGATATGCTTTGCTTCCAGCCTCTGACAGTCAACTGTAAGTCAGTCTTACGTTCCAACTGTTGCTTTACCTCCACTGGGACAAAGGAGTCCCTGCGTGCCTTCTGAGTCTTTCTGTCTTCTTTCCCCTCTTCCTGTTGTACCCCAAACCCACTGTAAGCTTCACATCTAACAACTTCAGAGATGCCCACCTCTAGAAGCTACGGAATCCATGCCCAGAGGGGAAGGTGTAGGAGCTGCTTTGCTGTTATTCTTGGTTGGGGCCCAGGGTGACACTTGGAAGCTTTGGTCCTCTGAGCTCTCAGTTTAGAAAGGATTTTCTCTTTCTCCCTCATTGCCTTCCTACTGATTATTCCTATATTAATTTATATCCTTCCATGTTCCACAGACAATTTAAGGGGACTCCAGTTTAGAGACATTCCATATGGCAGCTGATGGCAATATTTTTTTCCCCAACACCAATCATTTTTGCACCAATCCAGGGGTCTAGAGATTCAGTTCAATGGAGAAAATTTCCAGGACCCACTAATACCCAGAGTGCTCCCTCTGCCTGGATGTGCCACCCTTTCTGATCCAATTATGCTGTCAGCAAATGTATCCATTTTTGAAATTACACTCCCATCCTGGGCTATTTATAAAGGGTGGACCAGAGTGTCCATAATGCTTATCCATAAGGCAAGCCCTTTCTTATTTCTGGCTACTCTCTGCTCTCTAAAAGTTACCATTGTTTTCTAGATTTCAGTCAATGTGTCCCTACTTTAATAGATGGCGCTACTTCTATTCTTTTAGATTGTTAGCCACTTCCTTACAGGGCACCAGACTCTACTATTTTGCAAATTTAGAAGGGTTCCAGTTTTCCTCATCATTTTTTCTATTCTAACCTGCTGGGTTATTGAAACAGATGTGCCTGTTGTCTCTTACACACACACACACACACACACACACACACACACACACACACAATTAACCCAAATCTTGTAGTCTCTGATTTGGTTGTGCTCTCCTGGGTGCTCCTTGCCTGAATCAGTAGAGGGGTAGGAATGCTTCCTTGCTCTGGCATCAATTCTGAAGCAGGTTTGGTCTCCTCGGTCCATCAGGACTTCCTTCTTGCATCAGGAAACTGAAACAGAACTTGAAGGGCCTTCCTCCTGCTATTCAAGTCCTACTCCGAACTTTTCAATCATGGGCGTTTGCCTCCAAAGAGTTCCTGTTATTTTCCTCTATTTTTTCCTTTGTAATTAGATGTATCTCTTGGGAACTAAGTTCTCCGCCTAGTCATCTTCTCTCCTGATCACCTTATAACTATGTTCTGTAGAGGTCTTTTTCAGGATACACTTCATTGTCCCTCAGGATTCTCTGCTCCCACCCCCTTCTTTGGAACCTACGTCCAGTGTGAGGATCTGGTAATGGGCACTTGGTGGATCCAGGTCTTTCCATCCCAAGAAGCCAAACAAGCCAAGCTCTAGAAAGAGTCTCCCATTCCTCAGTAAAAACTGGCCAGTGGGTGGCCAAAGAGTCAAAGAGTCACCACTGCTTCAGAGCTTTGGTTTCTTCAACTGTGGGATTACTGGGCTGAACTGGCAGAGTTCTTCAGCTTCCTTTTTAAGATTATGCTTTTTATTTTTATATAGTTTAGCTCAAAAGAAGTTGTAAAAAATGCAAAATGAGCCTGTGTACCTTTTATTTAGTTTCCTCCAGTGGTGAAATCTTACAAACTGCAGTATTAGGAAATTGACATTGATTGAGTCAAGGTGCATGACATGTCCACCAGGGGACCCCTCATGTCACCCTTTGGTAAACATGCACAACTTCCTCCCTCCTCCTGACTTTGGGCAACTACCAATTTATTCTCCACGTCTATATTTTGTTATTTCAAGATTGTTGTATAAAAAGTAATCAAACAGTATGTAACTTTTCAAGATTGGGTTTTTTTGCTGAGCATAATTCTCTGGAGATCTATCCAGGTTGTCCCATGTACCAATAGTCCATTCCTTTTATTTCTCAGGAGTATTTCATGATATAAATGTACCACAGTTTATTTAACCATTGAGGGGCTGAAGGATTGTATCTAATTTCTGGCTATTATGAACATATAGATTTTTGGATCAATAGAAGTCTGCATTTTTCCCAGCTAACTGCCCAGGAATACCATTGCTGGGTCACATGGTAGTTGCTGTTTCCATTTCCTGCCAGACTTTCCCAGAGTGGCTGTGCCCTTTTGTACTTCCACCAGAAGTGCCTGTTTCACCACATCCTTGCTAGCATTTGGTGTTGACACTTTTTTTATTGCAACCTTTCTGATACACAAGTAGTGATATCTCGCTGTGGTTTTAATTTGTATGTCCCTGGTAGCTACTGGTGTTCAGCATCTTGCTTCTTTTCATCTGCATATCCACTCTGGTGAAATATATCTTTTGATGTGTCTCACCAATTTTCTCATTCAATTTTTTTTTCTTTTACTGCTGAGTTTTGAATATTCCAGATATTAGTTCTTTGTCAGATATGTGATTTCCCCGCAATGTGTTCTTTCTGTAGCCTCACTGTTCTTCCTGTTAGAATCTTTTGCAGAGCTAAAATTTTAAATCGTGATTAAGGTCATCTCATTCATTTTTCCTTTTATGGATTGTGATTTTGTTGTCAATCTAAACTCTTGTTGCCTCATCCTTGATTGCAAAGATTTTTTCTTATTTTTTCCTAAAATTTTTGTAGATTTATGTTTTACATTTCTATCTATGATCCGTGTGAGTTGAGTGTGCTCTCATGTCTGAGATTTATGCTTATTTATTTTATTTTTGTTCTGTGGATACTCAATTGCTTCTATAACATTTATTGAAAACCTTGCCTTTTCTCTATTGCCTTTGTCAAAAGTCAGTTGGGCGAACTTGTGTGATTCTGCAGTAGCTCTTGGTTCTGTTCCATTGATCTATGTGTCTTCCTGCCACCACCACCAGCTCAGTTCAGTCACTACACTTACAGTAAATCTTGATCAGGTAGATTTGTTCCTCCCACTTTATTCCTTTTATTTTCCCCCAACATTGTTTTAACTGTTTTGGTTCTTTTGCCTTTTCATATTCATTTTATAATTTTCTTTTCTGTAATCACACACACACACAAAAATCTTGCTGAGATTTTTGTAAGAATTGTGTTAAATTTGCATATTAATCTGGAAAGAACTGACATCTTAACTATGTCGAGACTTCCAATCCATGAACCTGTTAAGTCTCTTTATTTAAATCATCTTTGATATAAAAGTGTAGTTTCAGTACACAAGTTCTGTACATGTTTTGTTAAGTTTACAATTAAATTTTTTTTAGCAATTATACATGGCATTGGATTGTTAAGTTTAGTGTTTATGTGTTCACTGTTAATAGAAATGCAATTGATTTTTGTAAGTGTATTTTGCATCTGGTGCCTTTCTTAACTCACTTAGTTCTAGGATTGTGGGGTAATTATTTGAGATTTTCTACATGAACAAGCATGTCTTCTAAAAATCTGTATAGTTTATTTCTTCCTCCTGCCAAGTGTAAGCTTCAATTCCTTTTCTTGACTTATTGCACTGGCTAGAACTTTTAGCACTATATTGAGGAGTGAGAGTGAGTATCTCTGACTTGTTCCTTATCTTGGGAGGAAAATGTTCAGTTAACATTAAATGCAATGTTAACTGTAATTTTCTGTAGATGCTCTACAAATTTGAGGAAATTTCCCTTTAGTCCTCATTCGTTAAATGTCTTTTTTTTTAAATCATGAATGGGTGTTAGATATCTTCTAACACCCATTTTTGTGCTCTTTGATGCAGTCGCATGATTTTCTTCTTTAGCCTGTTTATATGGTGGACTGCATTGACTGCACTGAGCCAGACTTACAATTCCTTGGAATAAATTATATCTGTTTATTGTGCATAATTCTTTTTATACATTGCTGAATTCTATTTGCTCCTACTTTGTTAAGGACCTATACAAGTATATTTATGAGAAATACTGATCTCTAATTTTCTTTCTTGTACTATCTTTGCCTAGTTTTGGTATCATGGTGATAATTGCTTCATAAAATGAATGGCATTGTATCTTCTCATCTGTTTTGTGGAAGAGGTTGTGTAAAATTGGGGTTAATTTTTTAAAATAGTGTGAGAATTCCCCAGTGAAATTCTCTGGGCCAGGAAATTCTTTTTTGAGGCTGTTTATGATTATTAATTCAATTTACTTAAGAGTTATAGGGATGATGATATATAATGGGGGTGGGGGTAGGGAGTGAGAAGAATGGAGGCACTTTAGATTATGAGAAGAAAATGAGATGGAGGGGGGTATGAAAAATGGTGGACTGAGACAGACATCATTACCCTCTGTACATGTGTGATTACACAAATGATATGAATCTACATTGTGTACAACCATAGAAGCGAAATGATGTACCCCATTTGTGTACAATGAATCAAAATGCAGTCTGTAAAAATTAAAAAAATAAATAAATAATTTTAAGAAAAGAGTTATAAGAGTATCTAAACTATCTCATATTGATTAACTTGTGGAGATTTGTGTTTTTTACAAAGAAGTTCATTTAAATTATAAAATTTATGTATGTACAGCTATTTCTATCATTCCTTTTTAATCCTCTCGATATCTTTTAATCATCTTGATATCTTTAGGTCTGTAATGTTCCATCCTGATACTGGAAATTTGTCTTTTTTTTTTTTTTTCCCCTATTGTCAGTTTTGTCAGAGATTGATGTATTGATTGTCTTTGAACAGAGCCAGCTTTGTTTTGTCAATTTTCTCTGTTATTTTCTATTATTTTCCTGTTTTCAGTTGCTTATATTTTGTCCTTACCTTTTTTATTTACTTCTTCCTGCTTGTTTTGAGTTTTTTGTTCTTTTTTTCTAAGTTCTTCAGGTGAAAGCTAAGATTATTGATTTGAAAGTCTTCCTCTTTTCTAAGATAAGCATTTTGTGTGATTAATTGCCTCTTCAGGGCTGCTTTCATTTGTCTCACACGTTTTGATATGTTTATTTTCATTTTCATTCAGTTCAATGTATTTTTAAAAGTTGCTCTCAAGAATTCTTTGATCTATGGGTTACTTAGAAATGTGTTGTTTAGTTCCAAATGTTTGGAGATTTTGTAATTATATTTCTGCTATTAATTTCTAGTTTGATTCCATTGCGTTCAGGAACACAGTCTGTATTATTTCAATTAATATAAATTTATTGAGGTTTATTTTATGATGCAGGATATGGTCTATTTTGGAATATGTTGCATGAGCATTTTAAAAGAGTGTACATTCTTTTGTTTTTGGTAGATCTTTTGGGTTTGTGGTGTTTTTAACCTTCTGACCTTCCTAATTTTCTAACTAATATTTCCATTAATTATTAAGAGAGGGATTTTGAAGCTTTGATTATAGTTTTACAGGTGTCTCTCTTTTCACTGTTTTCAGTTTTGATTCACATGTTTTGATACTACCTGTTCTCCCCACCCCTCCTCCTTTTTCTCCTCCTCCTTTTCCTTCTGGTGTATTTAGATTGCTTTGCCTTCTTGGTGGATTGACCTTTTAAGATCAAATAATGTCCCATTCTGTCTCTGATAATTTTCTTTTTCTAAAGTCCACTTTAATATCAATATTGCAATTCTTGCTTTCTTTCAACTAATATTTGCATTATTTTACTTTAAACCTGCCTACATTTGAGTGAGCGTCTTATAGGTTACATATAACTAGATCGTGTTATTTACTCAAGTCTATCAATTTTGTTTCTTTAATTTGTATATTTAGACTGCTTGCATTTAATGTTGCTATTGATACGCTAGGGATGTGTGCACCATTTTATGTTTCACTTTTAGTTTGTTCTCTGTACATTTTTTTAATTCTTCTACCGTTCCGTGAATTACTTGAATATTTTGTAAGAATCCCATCTTGTTTTATCTCTAATGCTATTGAGTATATCTCATTGGAGAGAGTCTGCGTCTTCCACTCTATATCATTGCTGGAGTGTGTGACCGGGTGGGGGATAGCTTTCTTCTGTGGTGCTTGGCTAGAGTGCAGTGTGTATTATCTAGAAGTTTTCTGTCTTACTAGGCTGCCCTTTTCCCAGTCCTTTGGCTAGATAGGGCTGGCTTTTGTTGTTTATGCACATTAGCATGCCTAGATTGCCAGCTTCTTCAGCTCCAAGTCTGGGCTATATGAGGAAAAAGAAAAACCCAGGGAAGAAACCACATGTCATTCCTTGGGTTCAGAAGTTCCTAGCTAGTCTCTGTCTAAAATTCACATATGCTATCTTGACAAGTGTTAGTAAAATCTGTATAGATAGGCCATTCTGTTTGATGAATCTTTTCATCCAGAGGGTTTTGATTCCTGATTCTGCATTAACCTATTAAGTTTTCAGACGATTCCATAGGGTTTGAGTTTGAAGAGATCCTGCTATATTTTGAATCTTTAATGTCCCCTCAGTGGTCCATGTCTTAAAGGCTTGTTCCCCAGTGTGGTGCTATTAGGCAATTGTGGAACCTTTAAGAGGTGGGGCCTATGGGGAGGTCTTTAGATCATTGAGGGCATACCCTTCCAAGGGTGTGAGATCCTGGTCCCTCTCTCTTTCTCTCTTTCAATCATGAAAAGTGTAATTTTGCTCCACCACACCCTCCCTATCTTGCTATATAGCACCCCTACTAGAGGACCAAAAGCAAAAGAGACAAAAAATCACAAACTGGAATTTCCAGAACTGTGAGCCAAAAAAATCTTTTCTCTTTATAAGTTGATTATCTCATGAATTTGTTATAGTGATGGAAAGCTAACTAAAACATGTTCTTTTCAATATTTTATCTGTGTCTTCTTATTTGCAGGTGTCCCAAATCTAGAAGTAATTTATGAACTGAACACTAAGAACTCCTGGGAGTATATTAAAACCCCTTCCTAGGCCATAGGAATCAGGATATTGGTCAAGAAAATGAGACTGTAGGGAATTAGAAAAACAGTTCTAAAATTCATTTGGAAGAATAAGAGGCCCAGAATAGCCAAAGCAATCCTGAGCAAGAAGAGAAATGTAGGAGACATCACAATACCTAATATTAAATTATATTACAGAGCTACAGTAGTAAAAACAGCATGGTATTGGCATCAAAATAAATATGAAGACCAATGCAACAGAACAGAAGACACAGAGACAAAATCACATCCTTATAGCCATTTGATACTTGACTAAATGCCAAAAATATGTGTTGGGGAAAAGACAGGTTTTAAAACAAATGATGTTGGGAAAACTGGATATCCATATGTAGAAGAATGAAACTAGATCCCTATCTGTCACCCTGCACAGAAGTTAAACAAAAATGGATCAAGACTTAGAAATTAGCCCAGAATCTTTACAGGTGCTAGAAGAAAACATAGAGTCAACATGCCATCAGTTTGGTACCAACTTCCTTAACAAGACCCTAAAGCTCAAAAATAAATTTAAGAATCAATAAGTAGGGAGTCATCAAATTAAAAAGCTCTGGACAGCAAAGGATATGATTATGAATGTAAAGAAAGGCCTACAGAATGGGAGAAAATCTTTGCTAACTGCCCTTCTGAAAAGAAAATTAATGTCCAGAATATATAAAAAACTAAAAAAAAAAAAAAAGCCATAAAAAACTCCAAATGAACCAAATGACCCAATCAATAAATGGGCAAAAAAATTAGTTAGACATTTTTCAAAAGAACAAATATGAATGGCAAACAAATACATGAAAAATTTTCAACATCTACACAAGGATTTCATCTCACTTTAGTCAGAATGGCAATTATCAAGAATATAAATAATAATAAATGCTGGTGAGGATGTGGGGAAAATGGTGCTCCCATACATTTTTGGTGGAACTGCAAATTAGTGCAACCACTTTGGAAGGCAGTATGGAGATTCCTCAAAAAAGTAGGAATGGAACAATCAATTCAGCTCCTTGGTATTTATCCAAAAGAACTAAAATCAACATACCATAGCAATGTAGTCACTTCAATGTTTATAGCAGCACAATTCACAATAGCAAAATTATAGAATCAACCCAGATGCTTATCAATAGATGAATAGATTAAGAACATGTGTTATACATACATAAAGCAGTTTTACTCAGTCATAAGTAAGAAAGAAATTATGGCATTTGCCAGTAAATGGATGGAAATGAAGAATATCATGCTAAGTGAAATAAGCCAGATTCAGAAAATGAATGACCAAATGCTTCCTCTTATACGTGGAAGCTAGAGCAAAATGAGGGAAAGGAGGGGTGGGGGGAATGGGTATCATAAAGACATAGGGAAATCAGCAGAGTAGAAGAAGGTGATCAAGAGGGAAGGAAGAGGGTTGGGAAAGAGGAGGAAATGTGGAATGAGATTACAGACTCATGTTATGTGCATGTGTAAATGTACCATAGGGAATTTTACCTTATGAATATGTGGAAAGCACCAATAAAAATAAATAAATAAAAGAGCAAAAGGAAGATCAGTAGAGTAGAGGAAGGAGAACAGGGGGAGAGAGGAGGGAAAGGGGAGGAAGTGGGATTGCAATGGAGTAAATCAAATCCATGCATGTAATGATGTTGTCAAGATGAACCCAACTACTATGTATATAACTATAATGCTCTCAAAAAATAAGAAAGAAAGAGAGAGAGAGAGAGAGAGAGAGAGAGAGAGAGAGAGAGAGAGAGAGAGAGAAAGGAAGGAAGAGAAGGGAAGAGAAGAGAAGAAAGGAAAGGAAAGGAAAGGAAAGAAAAGAAAGGAAAGGAAAGGAAAGGAAAGGAAAGGAAAGGAAAGGAAAGGAAAGGAAAGGAAGAGAAAATGAAAAATTAAACTGTAGGTTCTGCTTTCTGGTGGCAAAATCTGGATGCAAAATTATCTTGAAGAAATGAGTCACTAACTAGATTAAAAACTTCATTGGAATTAATATAGTCTTGCCTCTAGTTTAAGGAAAAAGAAACTGTTATAGCACATGAGGGACACATCCAAGCACTTTCATTGACTTCAAATTTAATAAGAACCACCAAATAGTTTAACTGAGACAAATAATTTTGGGGAGGCTTTGCCATTATGTTTAAAATGAGACTGACAGGGAAATAAAGAATAGGTGTGGTGTAGAGGAAGTGCCAAGAAGACACACATGGATGGTTACGCACAGGTCAGTAGACAGAGAGGACGAACCTCGTGGCACTTTATGTATGCTCTTATTACTTCCTCTTAACCATCGAGTGTGTGTAGTTGTTTGTTCCAAAAATGACTGTAAAGGTTCCTCCCATTCCATGTGCCTATCTTATAATATGCCTGTGACACTTCTATGGAGGGGCTATATTCCTTCCTCCTTGACAATGGGTGGACTTGTGACTGTAGCAGAGCGAATTCTATGATCTTCAAGACTAGGTCCTAGGAGACAATATAGCTTCTTCATGGCTTTAGATGTTCAAGCTTAGAACTCAGCCACCATGCTGCGATGAAGCTCAAGCAGCCACACACAGAAGTTAAATTTAAGTGTCCCAGCCAATACACCCAGCTGAGGTCCTAGCTGATACTCATCAGACATGAAAACGAAGAAGACTTGAGATTATTCTAGTTCCTGGCCATCTACCATCTGAGGGCCTGGACATGGTGGGGGCAGGTACAACCCATCCTTACTATGCTTTTTCCAATTCCTAATTCACAGAATCCATGGACATGAAGAAATGACTGTATGTTCACATCACAAGAAATGACTATATTTAGGGTAGTTTCTTCCACGTAATGTTAATGGAATTGCTCTGTATGGTAGATCCTACTATCCCTATGTAAGTATCAGTTAAGACAGATTTGGGCTGCAAGTAATAGAACACCTGACCAGTCATTTAAACAATGGACGTTTGTTTTTCTCATGTAACAAGCGGTCAGAAAGCAGGGTAGCTTATGGCTTAATGATGTCCACCCTGGGTCAGCTTTTTGGCCATCTTCTGCAGGTTTCCAGATGACTGCACAGCTCTCTGCTTCCAGGACTCCCAGGAAGCCATCCACACACAGGAGGAAATACGGGATTTTAATCTCTGGTGTGTCTCTCTTACAATCTATTCAGACCACTCTCCAAACATCTTAGATTTCATAGGCTATAACCAAATGCCAGGCCTTAGTTTAGCTACAAGGGAGGTAAAATTTTTAATATCTGCCCTTCTTTAGTCTCTACCATATGAGGACAACTTTGCCCAGCAAGGAAGAAAGGGAAAAGGAATGGCTGTTAAGTAGACGACTAACAACGTGTGCCATTATCCTCATTTTTCTAATTGGAAAAATGAAACTTTTGTAGATTAAGTTATATTTTTGAAGGCAGCCTGGGCAGTAAAGGGCAAATCTCAACCCTGTGGGAGGGCAGAGATTCAATTAATTCTTCCAAGATCAAGGTATTGCTATAGGTGAGCTGAATAGAGACTCAGTCAGTTTTCCCTCCCACTTTTTCCCATGATTAAAAATTGAGGAAAGTAACAAGCTGTCCTTGAAGGACTCAAACATCCTGATCCTAGGTGACTCAGTCCTCACAAAGCTGGTTCCCTCTCATTTCACACTGTTTCAGGCAGTCAGGAATGGAAAAAAGTGAAAGTCTTGGAGCTGCTATTTGCCAGCTTCTAATAAGAACGGGAGCATGGTGGAGAAAATAAAGCAATGTCCAGTGACAGAGCACCAACCCCTGTGGCTTACAGAGGCTTGTCCTTGTTTCAGGACTGATGTTTTGCTGAAATTATATCAGCCCTGCCCTTCTGTCATCCTGGGAATGACATGACATAACAAGGGCCCCAGTTTTGAAATGCAAACCACAGAAGAGGCCTCAGCACAGTAACTATTAAAAAAGAAGTGGCTGATATTGGGGTTCCATTTCTCTAGAAGAGTCGTCTTATCTCCTTGGCAATTTCTATGCTGACTGATGGAATCTGCACTCCCTGGCCTGGTGCGTAAGGCCCTTGTTGATCTTGTTGCAGAACTGCAGATGGTTCCTGCAGATAGGTCCATAGCTAACCCACAGTCTTTCTAGAATGTCTGATACCCAAGGATTCTAGTCCCAATTGTACTTTCAACTAGAAAAACAGTATGTCCCCAGAAAGGCTAATGTAAGGAACTTCAGACAACTGAACATCCATGTTGTGGTTTAGGTTAGGTGTTCCCCAAAAGTTCATGTGTGAGACAATGTAAGAAATTCTAGAGAGATGAAATGATTGTGTTATAAGAGGTTTAACCCAATCAGTGCATTAACCCCCGGAGAGGGATTAACTGAGTGGTAACTGTAGGCAGGTAGGGTGTGACTGGAGGGGATGGGTCCCTGGGGGTGTGCCTATTTTGTTGATATTTTGTCCTGGTAAGGAAAGCTCTCTCTGCTTCCTGGAGTGAAGTCCTGAGCTGCCTTCCTTTCCTCCACCACACTCTTCCATCATGGTATGCTGCCTTATCGCATGCTCCGAGGAATGGAGCTGGCCGTCTACGAACTGAGACCCCTGAAACTGTGAGCCCCCAAACAGACTTTTCCTCTTCTAATTGTTCTTGTCAGGTCTTTTGGTCACAGCAGCAAAAATGCCAACTAGAACAGCCCATTCTTCCAACTTTCAGGCAGCTAGTCAGCCAATAGTTCTTGACATCTCCTGCATTACTTAGGCCTCTGGGATCCAGAGTATTACAACTCACTTAAACTTCTTCCAGACACTTAAGTTTGACAAAAAGACACACGAAGCTTGTGGTCAACCAAGAATTGTCTCTGCTTTGAAAACTATTTGCCAGCTCCTGGAGAATCCAGGGTGTGAGGCTCAGGGGCCTGGCCCAGGTACTTTCTGGCCCAGGGTGACTGCTGCTTGCCAGCTTTGTCATGTTCCATGTCCCCCTCATCCCTACGTGCCCCTTCTGCCTGATCTATTTGTTCTATTAATACCTTTGACTCATTCACAGCACCTAGTACTTTTCTTCTTTGGAAATTTTCAGCCTGAGTTTCTGTTGCCTATTGGGTGAATCTGTCTGTATTTTCTGATTTTAGTTTAGGAGACTGATTATCAAGGTCTTTCCCTTTTGGTAGTTCTTTTGGCAACTAGATTAACTAACAAATCATTGGCACACATTGCCCGCTCTGAGGCCAAGGGCTAAGAAAGGGGGAAATTACACCACAAAACAAGGAGCTGAACCTCAGCGGGGGCTGCAGAGAGGCAGCGACCGTGGGCAGGGCTCAAAGATGTGACTCAAAGACCTGACGTGCTTCTCCAGTATGCTTGCTGCAGGACAAGCCCTGTGGGTAGAGAAAAACCATGACAACCCTGGACGTGAGGGCACACGGAACCCAGTGGACATGAGACACCAGAGCAGAATTAAGCTGAAAGTATTTTTGTGTGAATATTGATATTTTTAATTGCGATGACATAAAAGGGCTTAGCAGAAAATTGTTAAGTGACTGAGAGTGAGCTGTTCGTTGGAACCTACGGTTGAAACCTAAATATTCATTGCGTTAAAATTCTAATTGTGAAAAGTGGATATGCCTTTGATGGAAGTGGGAGGATTTACATCCAAATGAAAGAGGGTCATCAAAATGCAGCGCAGGGTCCTATTAAGAACAAAGACTTCAGCATCAGACAACTTTGGGTTCTAGTCTGGTTCTAGAACTATTACAGCATTAAACAAATTACTCTTGAGCTTTGGTTTCCTCGTGTGAAAATGGATGAATAATATTTGCCTTTGGGGTTATTATGAGGACAAATGTAATAATATGTATAATACACTTAACGTGGAGCCTAGGACAAGATGTTCCGTCAATATTTCTTATGATCGATAAACAATTGTAGAGATGCATTCACAGCTTCAGACAGCTGGTTTACCCAGGGCTGGGAAAGGGACCCAACCTGAGCTGGCCGACAGGAGGAGGCATGTTTCGGAGCTGCACTGTTGGCTGAGAATTTCAAAAACGTCAGACTTTGACGTCACACCAGGGATTTCCCCAGACACCAGACACCATGAACCACGGGGACGTGAGCACCAGCAAGAGTTCAGTTAGTAAAGACCGCATCGGAAAGTGAGGAAGGTCTGAAGCCTTGACGAAAGGAGGGCCCTGGAGCCCCTGCCTGTCCCTCGGACACCCTGTCTGTTAAATAAAGAGGGTCCCTTTGAGCTCTGATATCTTACAATTGTATTTTTATTTATTTAATTTACAATAAAATTATATATATTCATGGTATAGAACATGTTTTTTACAATACAGCATACATTGTGGAGTAGCAGATGAGCTGTTATACACATGCATTGCCTCACATATTTGTGTGTGTTCGTGTGTGTGTGTGTGTGTGTGTGTAAAGAACACCTAAACTACTCTTCTAGCAATTTTCAAGCATACAATCCAGTATTACCTATAGTCTCCATGAGGTACAATGGTTCTCCTGAACTTATTCTTCTTGGTTGACTAAAATACTGTGTCTTCCTGCCATTTATCTCCCCAAGTCCCTGTCCCTGATAACCACCACTCTGCTTTTTACTTCTATGTGTTTTTCTTGTTTAGGTTCCACATGTAAGTGACAGCCTGTGGTATTTGTCTTTCTGCTTTGGCTTATTTCTCCAGGTTTATCCCCTTTGCTACACATGGCAAGATCTCATTCTTTTATGACTGAATAATATTCCACTCTCTATATAAACATACATGAAAGACTCTTCTAGAAGATTGGAATGGAAGGAGGGTGAAGGGAGGAGAAGGTCCTGGCACAAGACGCAGCTTTTCCTCCTTAGTGAGTCTTGTGGTAGAAGTTATCGAATCTGTAATTCCCTAAGATTCTGGGTTTAATCTGAGGGGGAAAATCATTCACTGGCACTTGTTTCTGGGGAATCTTGTGAGTTTTTAACCAATAGATGTTAATAGATGTTTTCTTTTCTCATTAGAAGCATTTTACATTCCAGGGAGATACACAATATTGTCCCCAGTTGTAAACATTGTCAGTTCATTCCAGAGTGAGCACTGAGCTTGGCATGGACTGAGTACTAAGGATGTACTTGCTTTATAGGCTAATGAAGCGCTGTGTGGAGATCTAGCACAACCTACCTATTTTACAGATTAGGAAACTGAGCTCAGAGAGAAAAATGAGTCACTCAAGGTCATCAGTGATAGAGCAGGTTCACAGGCCCAAGATCTCCCCAAGCCTAGAAATTATTATTAAATACCCATGATTAACAATTAGGTAAATAAAACTGTGAACACAAGAAATATTAACTTTGACTTGACTGGAAAATAGTTGAAATAGTCCCTGGTCAATAATTCCTGGTGGAATTTGGCCAATTTTTTTATATTAAAAATCTAGATAAACATCTTAGCCACTACACATGTGCCACATGGTATTTGAGCAACAACTTAACTCTACCATTGGGACACCAAATCAGTCAGAGGCAATATGTAAATGAATGAGCATGGTTATGTTCTAATAAAACTTTATTATTTATGAACACTGAAATCTGAATTTCATATTATTGACATGTTATAAAATCTTACTATTCTGAATTTTTTTCAACCACTTAAAAATGTAAAAGTCATTCTTTCTCCGTGAATATATAGATGGTGGATTGGATTTGGCTAACCTTTGGTCAATGGCATCAAAGAGGAGAAAGAGAACAACCAACAAAATTAGATGTTTTTTGCGGAATGTTTGGCAGCAGGAGAAATTCCCTTAGTCTTTCTCTCACTTCCGTTACAATTAGGAAGAGTGCTGTAGCTTAGGAGGATGGAGTTCCAAAGCTGATTTCCATTGTTATCTCCATCCTTCTGCTTTCCAGGTCTGTTTCTTCTGGATCATGGCTCTGTGGGTTTGTATAGTACTAAAAAAGTGACCAGTAATAGGGATTGGATAAATAATTATTTGTGCACCCACACAACATAATGCTAAGTAGCCAAAAATCGTTGATGGTGTTGAGACCTATTGATTTGAGAAAACTTGTTCATAATTAAATGAAGAGTAACTCTATGTCATGTACAACCAGAAGAGTGAGACGTTATACTCCATTTATGTATGTTGTGTCAAAATGTATTCTACTACCATGTATAACTGATTAGAACAAATAAAATAAATTAATTAAAAATAATTAAATGAAGAAAGGCAAGTTATTGTGTCCTATTGGTATAAATGTGATGCTACATAAACGCACAGTGAAATGTATAAGCAATTGTTAACATGTTAAGCAAACATAACATATTAAGCATACATAATATTTTAGGCAAATATAACGTTTTATTGTGTTTTTTTCCTTTCAATAGTCTCTTCTTTCTATAATTTATAATAGCAAATTGTATAATTTTAATTTTTTTTAGAATTGCATTTTTTATTTATTTATTTTTTATTCACTGTATACAAACAGGGTACAACTTTTTATTTCTCTGGGTGTACACGATATAGAGTCACGCCGTGTAATCATATGTGTACATAGGGTAATGATGTCTGTCTCAGTCCACCATCTTTTCTTCCCTCCACCCCTTTCCCTCCCCTCACTTCCCTCTACATAATCCAACATTCCTCCATTAAATTGCATAATTTTAAATAACACATTTTGAAATTCCATGCAACAGAATCTCAGAAAGAACACAAAAAACCTTCTGATTCTACATGGAGTCTCTGGCTGCTGGATTGAAGCAAATTGTACAAGAGACCAGATTCGGCTCAAGTAAGAGCATCTGCCTAGATCTATCCATTTCCCTCATGTCCACCCTGCTCCAGGGGGACAGCTGCCGCCACCCACCGTCACGATCCACTTGCTCTCGTTCCTTTTTGCCTTCCCTTCTTTTTAAGCTAAAACCTTTCCATTCTACAGAAGAACCTCTCTGGGTGGAAGTGCCGACTGTTGACAAATTGATTATCAAATCAGTTTCAGCATTCAAGAGAATATGGTTTGGCTGTCTAGCAAACTTCTATGCCATATTGAAGGAATTTCTGTTATCTTTTTATCTTATGGAAGTTCAACCCAAATGCTGGACGTAATTCGCTCAAAAATATTTCAATGATATCTGTTTTGTTTATGTATAAATTCTTAAATGGAATGTGAAGGAAAAAAGGAAGGCAGATAAGAAATGAAAATTGTGAACTGTCTACCAGATGCTGGGCACTTCGGTATTTTTCTTTATTTACACCTCACACAACTCCAAAAAGTGTTAACAGTCTCTCTTCATAAACAGGAATGCAAAGCTCAGAGAGGTGAAGAAGAAGAGCAGTCAAATTGACAGTACCATTCTACCAGGTTTCAAAGACAGATCACACAGAAGTAATTACTTAGTTTTCTTTGTTTTGTTTTGTTTTGTTTGCGGTGCTGGGGATCGAACCCAGGGCCTTGTACTTACAAGGCAAGCACTCTACCAATTGAGCTATCTTCCCAGTCCAATTATTCAGTTTTTAAAATGTGAATGGGGCTACATTCTGAAATATCTCACTTATTTTGCTTTTAGGAAAAATTTTAAGAAAAATAATAGTTAAAGGCCTTATGTCTCAACACAACAGGAAACAAAAACCATATTGACTCAATATTTAACTACTCTGACTAAAAGATCTAAATTTATACAGAACTAGAGTGTATATCCCCATACAGCAATCTGAAACTGTTGTACAGTCAGAAATTTTTAGAGACAGAAGAGAGAGTCCTTAGTGATTCCGTGTCCAACTTGTCTCATTTCACTGATGAGAAGACTGAGACTCCAGCTAAGGCCATGGTTCTCCTGAGTTGCGAGCCTCAGTGAACTGGCTGGGGTTCTACTCAGGTCTTCTGCCTCCTCTTCCCTTCTGTGGCTCGGAGGGCTCTTGTGTTTCTCGGAGCTGCAAGTCAGGCTCTGTGAGACATTCGAGAAGTTTTGAGAGTTCAAACTGGAAAAGAAACGAAGATAAGTAAGAAAACTGTCTTGCCTTCAAAGAGGTCAGCTTATTGCAGGAGCATTCCTGGGATGGGAAGACAGCATGTTCAATATTAGAACAGGAAGAGGTATAAGGAGCACAGTAGTGGGAGGAGAATGTTGTCCTCAAAGTCCCCCCCACCTAGGATGCGTGTGTGTGATATCCCTGGGTGTTCTTTTATATCCTCAAATTCTGTTTGAAGTAACAAAAAACAAATTTTAAGGCATCCCTAAATTTAACTCCTTGAGACATGAAAGTTGGATGGATGATCACCCAGCTTCTTAGCTGTTTTCTTCAGATTCACGTGACTGAAAGAAACAACTGAGGTTCAGGAGGACACTAAGAGCTCACAACAGAGGACTCTGCAAGCAAAACTCAAGTGTGGAAAACCTTGGAAAGTTCTGCGGCTAGTCAAGCTCCCAGCCAGAACTTGGTCAACCTGCTCGGGGGGCCCCCCCAGAAGCCTTCACTGCACAGACTCACAACTCTTAATACATTTTTTTCGAGGAAGAAATGTGTTGGCTGCTTCTTGGTAGCTTCCCTTTTGACAGCGTCTGAAGGTCATTACAAAAACAAACAAATAATAAATGGCCTTTGAATGAGGAACTGGCCTGTGCGGCAAGCATCCTGCTGTGTAATCTTGATCCAGTTTTTTTCTCCTCTTTTTGTGGAAAAGAAAAAAATGAAAAGGGAAGCAGAAAGTGGAGGGCTATGTCAGGGGCGGCCATTGATAGCTGTGATCTGCCCCAGCAGTGCGCTGGGTTGGGCCCACACCCACGCAAGCAGGCTGGTTCTTAAATGTTCGGGAATTTTGTGCGCCAGTGTGCAACCTGTTGGCTTCTTGAAATCAGCCATGGTGGGAATGTTTACATTACATAAACTGATAAATGCTACAAATAGGATAGCACCACCCCTCTGCCCCCAACCCCAAGAGCTAGATATTAAACCGTTGCCAACATACTGCTGTCCTGATGCCGCTCGGCGCTAGTCTGTGCTCCTGGCGACAGTGCTAATCACTCACAGCATCTCACCCAGGCCAGCCCTGCATTCCTTCCTGCTTTGTCCTCCATTCTTTAAGGCTGCAAATGATCTTTGAGTGCCTTCCTGTGCCAGGCACTGGGGATGGAGCAAAGAATAAAACCTATAAGATTCCTTTCTCATGAAATCTACTTTTCAGTGAAGAAAAGCCAGTTTAAAAAAAAAATAGAGAGAATCAAGTTCTTGGGGTAACTTGATGTACTTCCACAGTTGAAGATAGTGCTTCCTGTAGTAGGCAGTACTAGTTGCTTTTAAAATACTCACTACAGATCCTCAGTTGAAGATAGTGCTTCCTGTAGTAGGCAGTAATAGTTGCATTTAAAATACTCACTACAGATCCTCCTGATCCTGTACAAATTTACTCTAGTTGTGAACTGAAGTTTCAACGCCCTTGGCAGAGATGTTAGAGCTCTCCATTTTCCTCCTCGATTATCCCCTTAAGCTCAGGGTGGCCCATCTTGCTTCTTCCCACCAGTCCATTTCCCAATTGCCAAGCACCATGACTCTCTAACATGAATGTAACTTCTGGCGTCTATCCCGAAGTCTTAGACATAGTTGCTTAGGAGGTCTTTTCACATCACAGTGGGTGATGGGCATTGGAGATCATGCTGTTAATCTTTAATAGGTTACACATCTCCAGATTTCAGACAATCAAATTCCAAAAGCATTGAGGATCTTATAGTTATGATCTCTGTTTCTCCCACTGCCATGTCAGTGATGAGGAGAAAACAAATGGGTAGATATTAGTGTAATGCCAGGAAGAGAGAGAGAGAGAGAGAGAGAGAGAGAGAGAGAGAGAGAGAGAGAGAGCACAAACATGGAATGAAGAGTTGTAAGGGTAAAAGAGCTAACTTTTGGACATGCTTAAGGAAAATGCCAGAAAAGCATCTATGTGGAAATGTCTAGCAGACAGTTGGATACATGACTTTAAGCTTGAAATAATGAAGTTTGTTTTGGAAACTTAAATTTTGAATCATCATGTTATGAGATGGTCCCAGGAAACAATAGAAAGAATCATGAAAGAAAACCTAGGACTGAATATCGGCATTTAAGAATGGTAGAGAAGGAGGGGAGTCTGGCCATTCAAGGGCTTCCTGGAAAAGGGTGTCCCACTTCTCTCTGAGCAATGTGCTTTTGTGAAGAAGCACAGCTACTCCTTCAGCCCGAGGAGACTGGAAGGTGCTGCAGAAGCAGCAGATGTGACCCTCTTGAGGAACAATAGCCAGCAGATCTCCTCTGACCGCTTTCACTCCAATTGTTCTCAGCGCTGTCTGCAACACAGAGCTCTCCTGAACTTTAGACCTGTATTTTCTAGTATCTCCTCAATGCCACAAGCATCTCATCCTTCCTTACAAAACCTGTCCCCATTGAAAAAGATCTAGAATGTGCAATGCCAGGAATCAGGGCCTAACTAAATGGAGGAGGGAAGATGAGGGGGATGTTGATCAACTCTCTCTTCAATTGTATCACCTGCTTTATGAGACCTTATAAGGAGAGAAAAACTGTATTTTTATTTTTAATTTTTATTTGTTCTTTTTAGACATACAAGACAGTAGAATGTATTTCGACATATTATACATGCATGGCATATAACTTTCTAATTAGGATTCCATTCTTGTGGTTGTACATGATGTGGAGTTTCACCTGTGGTGTATTCATATAACTGTAATTTTATTTTTATTTTCAAGGAAAGATGTGTTTTCAGAGGTATTTCCTGGTATTAAATACCTACATCTAATATAGACTTGAGCTCTTGAGTACTGGGGCTGGGTGGATTTATTTCCGTGTTTCATCACTTGCAGCAGCGTCTGGTGCAGCTAACAGCTAGGAACAAAAATCTGCAGCACTGATTTGAACATACTTTTAAATGGGCCAGGAACACCTTCCCATGAGGATTCATCAGAAACCTCCCCAAGGGGCCCCCATCACTTTTGCTTAGGCAACAATTTCATCAGTCAAATGAGGGAATTGGGTCACATTCTGGGGCAAGCAATACACAGCTCTTCTCAATTGCACCAGACTAGCTCATCACACTTATCTGGAGTGAAGACCAATCCTACTGTTTTCACTCCTAACCAACCTACGCATATGTCGAAGTTTCAATTTTGCAAGATGAAAAGGTAAAGGTGGATGGTGGCCAACGTACAACAATGTGAATGTTAGTGTTGACTTAATGCCACTGAGCTGTGCACTGCTAGATGGTTATGCTGGCGAATCCTATGATTGACATGTATATGTGTGTGTGTGCATATATATACATATATACATATTCATTCTATCATAACTTAATGTAATAATTTTTAAAAACTATGTATTCGTAAAATTATTTTATTACTTTGTTCTTTTTAGATACACATGACAGTAGAGTATATTTTGATATATTAAACATGGAAAGCACCCAGAAACTACTACGGACGCGGGAACTCACGCAAGAGATTTTATTAAGCAGACAGGCAGAGTGTCTGTCCGCAGAGTGTGAGAGAGAGAGAGAGAGAGAGAGAATGAGAGAGAGAGAGAAAGAATGGCGGTGGAGCTATTCTTAAGTAGTGGAATTTTGCGAGCTAAAAAACAAGGGACCAATGACTGACAAGGATGTTCGCAGACTGATAATCTGGGTTGTAAAATGGAGTGGCGGGGACAGAATACTGGCGGCATCAAAACAGCAGATCTGATGCTAATAATACGTACACGGAGTGTAACTTATTCTGACTGGGTTTGGAGGTCCTGTTTGCTGCTGCAGGGTGGCAGGGAGGTTTCAGCTGGGACAGTCTACAGTACAGTGAACAATGACACTCTGTAGCCACTCTGTGAGCACTGAGCTGCACTGGAGGGTTGGGGTTGCCATTTTGAATTGAATTGTGTCCCTGCTAAAGATACGCTGAGGTCCAAACCTCTGGTACCTACAAACGCAAACGTATTTGGAAACAGAGTCTTTGCAGATGTACTCAAGTTCAAATGAGGTCATACTGGACTGAGATTGGCCTTAATCCAATATGACTGGAGTCCTTATAAAAGAGAAGAGACACCAAGAAAGGAATCACGGGAAGAACACCATTGAGGACAGGGTCGGAATGATGCTCTTGCCGTTCAGCAGGCGCGGAGGGTGGCTGCCTCCTCAGGAAATGATGAAGAGACAAAACAGCCTGTAGAAGAGGGAAGGTTGAGACCTTGATTTTGAATTTTGGCCTTTTTCCATTATTGTGAATTATTCAGTTCATGGTCCTTTGTTACAGCAGCTCCCAGAAATTAGCACAGATGCCTGCAAGAAGGGGATCCGCTCCATTCCTTCCTGGATGTCTCCTGAGTGTTTGGAGCACCATGTGCTGGCCTCCTGAAGGGTGTGTGTGTATGTAGGGAGGAGTCTTGCCAAGGTGACTCAGAGTTCTTCTTTACTGAGTGACAGGAGAGTGACAGGGGACACAAGGCTACCTATATGTCAAAACAGGGACAGCCCCAATCCCAACTGAAGGAGGCACGTCACCAGTAAGAGGGTTAGCTGCTTTCCAAAGGAACGAAGCAGTCTGAAGCAGTGGAAAGAAGGTGGGCTTTAGAATCAGCTGACTAAGACCTGCTTCCATGCTTCAGGAAGCCTATAGTCTTGGAAGGGTAATAAGATACTAGCAATTAAATCTATTAAAAGACAGAATAAGAGATGCAAAGAACCCTAGGGGTGCATGTGACTATTGCTCTCCAGGATACTTTCCAGAAAAGAAGGGCTCTTTACTGTGTCCTCTCTGGGGACACAGGGGGCAGAGAGTCATCCAGTTGAAAGAAATGAATGAAATTCAGAGAAGGTGGACATCAAGGCACAGTGAAGTTTAAAGAGATCCTTCCGTCCATGATGGCAGGAGGCATCAGAGGCCATGTCTAAAATCTTGACTTGGCTCTTTCCAAAATTGGGTAGACTTTGAAGGTTTCTGAGCAGGAGGGTAATTTAATCAGAACTGGGTTTCAGGCAAAGTATCATGGTGGTTGGGGTTAGTGTGAATTGGGGTGGGAAAGCGTGGACACGTGGAGGACAGTGAGAAATGTGTTCTTATTAAACCAGTTCTATTTCCTAGGGTGGCGACATGTTGATTTTCACTTCGTTTTTTTTTTTTTTTTGGAGATTTAATTACACATGAGGTTTAGACTCTATAAAGTTTACAGAGCAAGAGACCATCCTAAAAAATGAAGTTAGAACAAAGAAGGAAGTCCTGGCCAGCTGTCCCCACTTCTCCTCTTCTTGTTACTCTGAATAGTAATGAACAAATGATGGGGACTTGCTGATTCATTTATTTTGTCATTACAGTTCACACAATGTAGGAAGCACAATTGTACCAAGGGATTTGGTCATGAGTCCCTGATTTCTAGCTATAACACAGAATTACTATAGACTAATTGAGATTTATTGTCTACATACCACCTGAAACTCCACTGAGAAGCCATAGTCATTAATCTTCAAAAGACTTAGTAATATTCTACCCAGTAGCAGCAAATTTTTTGTTTTGCACTAAATCCCAACCCCATCAAAAAAGTCTGCAAACTTTCTATTAGTCAAAATGAAAAGAAAAATAGATTTATTGTCTCCTGTGCAGGAATAAAATGTACATTCAAACAATTTGTTACTTGTTATACTATAAACAGAAAAGTGCTCATTATAAATTTTTGTACTGTCCATTAGTTACTGAAATGTTAATTTCTGTGGATTTTGTAGGAATTGCAACAAAGAAGTACCTTTCTAAATTCTAACTTCATGCTTAGATTAGATAAAAAAAAATAATACTAAGTTATCACAAATTAACAGACAAAGGATGATCATACGTCTAATTATGTGGGCTACATGCCTTCTTTGGGCCAAGATTACTTATTGCTGGTTTAGGTAAAACCCTTCGTTGTATACCTGGAAAAATGAATTCCAGTGAGATGAAGTGATTTGCTAGTGATCCTATGCCCCCTAAATTGTTGAATTCTAACACAGATCATTCACTTGAGAGCCTGAGTATTTAGTCTTATTATTGGGTTTTTTCTACTTTTACTCTAAAACAGTCCCTTTTTTTGAGTTGCATAGAAAGGATTCAGAGTTCTGTACTCCACTATTCCTTTCTAGAAGGGACAACTCCCACTCACTTTCAAGACTAGAGTTAGGGAGTCGTAATGATGCTTGCATTGGTTCCATGAGATTACCAGGGACCTCAGTTCTCCTCTGCCCTCTCTCTCAACTCCCTTATAGAATGAACTTATACAACATAATTGGTGAGCAGTGTGTGGACTTTGCTGAAGATCGTGTGAGAACAGAGTAGAGGGTGTGCCCCATTTGTAGTGTTCAGCTTGGAATTCCAAGTTCAGACCTCTCTGCTTTCCTCAGTTCCTTTCCTTTTGCCCAACCTCAAGGGGTCCTTCTTTCTCACTCTTTGCACCAATGGACTGGTTCCCGTTTTCCCTTTTCCACAGTGCGGATCTGTCCTAGTTGCTATTTCCCAAATAACCCCCTGTGAAAGAAAAGCCCAGTCAGTTAACAGACCCGCCACCTTAGAGAGCAATGAGGAACTCCGTTTGCACTTGAACATGTCTTCTGAACTCTTCCTCCTGCCTATAGACCTTTCATGGCATTTTCCCAAAAATTATAGAAATACATGATGGAAAAGAATTTCTATTTCCTACTCATCCCAGGGGTGATATATGAGCAAAGAAGATGCTGCACCTCACATGGACAAAGCATAATGTCAATGTGCAAAGCCACTGGTGTGGCTCTTGTGGGCTGCTTAGTGAAGACCATGTGGTTCATTCAGTAGTAACTAACACAAAGAAATATTTAAAGTACTGGTTTTTCTGATATTAAACATGACTTTTGAAGTCCAAAGGGTTTTTATTGAGCCTCCAATCGAAGAACAATGTAATCAGCTTTAGGAAAAGAATAATGAATAGAAAAAGCATTCATCAACAAGCATGGTACCCTTTCCTGCAGATCAGCTGGCACATCATGGATCTCTCCATGTGGGTAGAAAAAAACAGAATATGTTTGGGGAAAAAATACTAGCCTAACACCCCTGGGGGAATCTGCCTGGCATCAATGTAATACACACACACACATGCATTTATATGTGAATAGACTTCTTTTCTAACAGTGTGTTCTATTTATCCATCTCCCTTTTTATTAATTATTTTGAAGACTATGGCTTCACTTTTTTTTTCATCAGATTTTTCTCACCATCAGACATTAAAAAAAAAATGTCTTGAAGGATCGCTTGGTAAATGAATACTGTTATATTAAGATTTAAATCCTTTAATAATTCTTTGGATAATTCCTAAATTACTCTAAGAATTGTATCCTTGGAAATAAATCCTAAGAACAAAATGAACATGGTTTTGTGAGAAGGACTAGCTAAAGAAAATAGGCATCTAAAATGCTGGAGAAAAGTGGCAAAAGCTTTTAGACAACCATTAGCTATCCTCATGGAGGAATAGATTAAAATGTCTAAAAGAAATAGAAATGTTAAATGCTCTAATTTTGCATCAAGTATGTAATTTCTTTTTTGTTTTGTTTTACATTCAACCAGTTGGAACCTGCAAAATAATACAGCACAGATTTCTTTTTGTTGGTCCTATAATACTTCCCCCGGAACAATTATGCGTGCGATTCGGGGACTGTCACAGCCAAACTGATGTCTTCCCTTGGGACCACAAGGAACAATTGCTCTTCCCCGTGGGGTGGCTCTAAAAGCTGAGTCTAAAAGCGGTGCCATTTGATGAATGGCAGCAGGTCTCTGAGAGTGCCACCTTTGTGGATGGGCCAGGGAAGCAGCACCATTGGGCCAAAATGCTTCCTCCCGATGGTCACCTGCAAATTGTACGTAACCGCTGCAGAGTTTTATCGTAAGCAAAGAGGAGAAGCCGCGTCAATCTTTTCTCAATTTAAAATTCTCTAAGGAGCTTACTTTACATCTAATGGTCCCAGTTTGTTTCCTTTCTCCTCTAGGTTTTCATGCCATTAAGTGAACAAGCCATGGATGTTTGATTTGCAAACCGAGCGAAACATATATTTTGTGTTCCAATCCTCATAGAATGTAATTTAGATCAATAACACGTATGAAAAATGAATACTTCATCAATTTACTTGTTCCCTAAATATTCATTTTTCCCTCTTCCTTCTGAAATTCTCACTCACATCCTTCTTTCCTTTTCTTTTTCATAGTTTTCAAAACTTTTGGAAAATGAACCTACTGTGAAAGCTGTGTGGGGAAAAGTTTGGGCAGTGGGGTAGGGATTGATATCCCCGCTTGGCTACTAACTGTGATTTTTGGAAAAACCATCTTACCTCTCCGAATCTCCACTTAACCTAGGGGTACTTTACCACTGAGCTACATCACCAGCTGATTTTTAAAAATATTTTTTGAGACAGGGGCTCGCTAAGTTGCTAAGGGCCTCTTTAAGTTGCTGAGGCTGCCTTCAAACTAGAGATCCTCCTGCCCCAGCCTCCTGAGTCTTTGGGATTGCAGGTGTGTGCCACGATGCTGGGCTCAACTTCTTATGTATAACGTGGAGCAGTAAAGCTCTCTGAGTACACTGGAAGATGAAATGACAGAATGTGAAATGTGGAGGGGCCTTGTGGCCAGGAGGGGCCTTGTGGTCAGGAGCCTGCAGCCTGGGTTGGACACTCCCGGTGACCATTTCCAACCCCCATCACCTCTCTGTGCCTTTTTTCCTTCTGTAAAAAATAGGAACAGAAATGCTATTTACCTTGGCTAGTTGTTGGGAGGCCTAAGTGACTTGACGCACACAAGGAGCTGGACAAGGTCTGCCACCTTGATAGGTGCTTGCCGTCACCCTTAGATACTGTAACCCCGAACTTCCACTCACCTTCTTGTGTTCATGGAGCGTCGGGTGCGTCCACTCCCACCACCATAAGTTCAGGGCATGTGAGCGAGTCTGTTCCATTCCAATGTTCAGCTTCTTTCCCACACGGAGAGATCATGACAAGTCCCTTGGTAAGTTCTGAGTGGGGAGGGCGTGGCTGGGGCGGCCCCTCAGGCAATGGCTAGATTTCCGTCCTGCAAGGTGTAGAAATGCAGGCTGGGTGTGGAGGGTACCCCTGCAGGGGAAGGAGAAGCTGCAAAGTTAAACGATGCTCTACTCACAAAAATGGACCAGTCTGGTCTGGCCAACCCGTGGAGCCAGGCTGGTGCCTTAGCCCAGCAGCGTTTGGTGATACTCTTCATCCAGGTCACAACTGCAGGTGACAACCCCAGGAAACATCTGCAAGGAAGCTGGTACTGCTGTAGAGCAAGCACCTGACCATCCGGGACTTCCCAGCTCATTTGAGAGGGGGGCCCTTGTGTGTAAAAGGTGCAGAGAGTGGGTGGCCCAGGGAAGACCTGGGGATTCATGAACTAATCGACGGCTGTGAGACCTTGTTAGGAGAACTGCCCCAGGAGAATTGCTTGCCACTGTTGTATCTGCTGAGCAAAAGACAAGAGCAGAAATCACTCTGCAAGAGGAACAGAATGCATCTGGCACGTGCCTCATTTAGGGAACCAGAAGCGTCCATGCACAAGCTCCATAGGGGATTTTATGGGACTTCTGTGTTCCCATTTGTTTGGGGCCTTCCCACAGCAGGCTACTTTCAGAATTTGTCTGCATCGGGGAGAATTTCAGCAGGGAACCCACACAGTAAAAACAGCTCTCTCTTATAACCTGGGTGACTCTAGATGGTGGCACAAGCCGAGCGTAGTGGGCGAGGCATTTAGTCGCCATTCCTGTGTTTCCTGGGCATGCGCCCCTTGCTTCTACTGGCCAATGGATGTGTGAGCAGATGGTTGTCAGTTTGCTCTTCGATGTGTGAACCAACGCGGCTCCTCCTTGAAACTGGCACGACCAGTGCCCAGGAACTCCCTAGACACATTCCCCAAACTTGCCAGTTTGGAGATTGCTCATTTAAGGCTGGCAGTTCTGACTTGTGGGTTGGGGACCCAGTCTCTCCTACAACACACCTTTAAGAGTGAGAGTCGCAGGCTTTTTCTTCTCCTTTTTTGCCCTATGGTGTAACTCCAGGCCCTCAAAGCAGATAAGTCTCCTCAGACACTCCTCGTTTATGATGGAATCGTGTCCCGGTAAACCCTGTAAGTTGAAGACATCCTACACCGCCGAAATGCGCTGAATTCATCTGACCAAACGTCATCGCTTAGCCACACAGTAGATTATCAGTTGTTCACCCTCGTGATCATGTGGCTGCTAGGAGCCGCCATGTGCTGCTTCTGCCCACATGAGAGAGAGGATTATGCTGCACAAGGCCTGATAAAGTGCTGGAGTGTGGGAGAGGTGGAGTTGCTGCACTGAAGTCTCAGCACTGGAATGACTCAGGTCTCACCGTGGCCAGGAACTGAGATTGGATCTCACACCAGCCCTAAAGCCTCTTTCCTCTTCAAGAAGATGGAGTAAGAATATAGAGCCAGCATCTGAAGTGTGATTACCACTACCAGAGCCAGTCAGTAGAGACAGGTTCAAGGTTGCTTTCCTGGAGAGAAGAGGAGAGTTAATGTGGGCAGATAAGTGGACGTTGGCACCCAGGGATCAGTGTTAAGTGAATTGTTCTCTGAGTAAAAACAGGCAACCAAAAGCAGACACCCATTTAACTCATGCACAAATGTGTAACAGTCAGTACTTATCATGGTCTGATTTATCTGCTAAGACTCCCAGCCCACCCCAAAGCCTCTGACTCAGTTGCAGATTTTGTTCCCAGACATGATGATCTTAATTTGAACCAATCCCTTCAGAAGGTGTGCTGCTTCCATCTGTGTTTGTGGGAGATATTGCTGGACTTCACCCTGTCTTTGTTTTGATGTCTGCAGAGAGTACTGGAACACTGGCCTGGCCAAGGTTACTTCCTCTTCAGGCTGGCTTGGCTTGGCTCCTGAGTGATTTAAGACTTGTTTTGGAATTAAGTGTGGGAGTTGGGCTGAAGTGGAAGTAAAGGTCAGATTGTCTTTGTCATGAGGAGACCCAGGCAGAAATGGATCTGCAGATCAACAAAGAATGTTCTTCATGGGTCTGTTCCACTGGTTCCAAATGACCCTTTCATTTTCCTTGGAAGGAATAAGGAAAGTTGACCCCCAGGAATGTTCTCCTAAGTCCAAGGCCTCTGGTTCCTGCAAAAAGATGGAAGATGTTGTTGTTCCTGAGTGCTATCTCTTTCCAGAAATTCCTCACTTGGGAAAGAGATGAAGTTAGAATCCATCTGAGATGCTCACATGTTGGGGTCAGAAGATGGTAACTGCATGGATACAGTTTTGCCAGCTCAGATAAATAGTCTCACTTTTTCTCTGCAGCAGCTATGTCCTTACAAAACACAATTAGATCATGTCACTTCCCTGCTTAAAACCCTTCAGTGGCTCACCATTGATTACAGAACCAAGGCCTAAATCATTCGCCTGCCATATGAGCTCTCCATGACCAGGCCAGTGCTTATCTCTGCAGGTCCTTTCCTCCCTGTGGACACTATCTATTTAACCTTTGCAACAAGCCATGGGTTAAATTTGACCCTCAAGGATAAACTAAGAATGTCTTTTACATCTTTGAACAGTCACAACTAAATGATTATACAAGTACCAATACAATTATCTCTGACTTTGTCTCTTGGCCTACAAAGCCTAAAAATATTTACTATCTAGTCTTTTGCCGGAAAAGTTTGCTGGATGTTTTTGTTTTTAGGAAGCTCTTTTTATTAAATATTGTTGAATATTGAAATTTATTGATATTTCAATTACTGTATGACAATTCAAGAATTTAGTGGCTCAGGATAACATTTATTATTCCACAGTTTAACAAATGTGGGTCAGCCATCTGAACACTGGTTAGCTGGGTCCTTTGACCCTGAGATCCAATATTAAAATATTGGCAGGGACTATGGTTATCTCAAGGTTCATCTGAAGGAGAAGTCACTTCCCTGTTACTCATGTGGTTGTTAGTGGGCCTAGTGACATGTTTCTTCTAGTGGATAGGATATGGCAGAAGTGGAACGTCGATTCTAAGATTGTGTTATGAAAGCTTTCGACTTCTGTCTTCCACTCTATCAGCTTCTTACTACATTTTCATGTTGTGAGTCTCCCTACACAGAGGCTCATGATGACAGAGAACTGAGAGTAGCTACTGCCAGTCAAGATCTGAAGCCCTCGTTCCAATAACCCTCAAGGAACTGGATGTTACCTCACAGTGTCATGGCACATTTTGCTGAACAGAACCCCTGGATTCTCCATTGTGGAACTTCATCTGCCCTGTTCAAGTTGTTCCTGCTGCTCAAAACTGCCTCATATCTCCACTGAAAAACTTCTGTGTGCCAGGAGCTTGTAATACAAATCAGACAAGTCACAGTCACCCCTGCTATGACCCCACCATCTCACACCTTCCAGGAGCTCACAGCTTAGTGAAAGAGACACATACCTGTTCCAATGAGTACATCAGACAAATATCAGGGAAGGCTACCTGGAAGAGGTGGTGGTGAACTGAGATTTTAAGAAAGAGCAAGAGTTTGCAGGATTAAAAGGGGATTCAGTTAAGGGCTTTGCAGACAGATGAGTAGCATCTGAATCCACAGAAGTGTAGAGACCTATCTATCAAGAGAAAGTTGGGTGGGGACATAGAAGGATTTTTAACAAAATGGGAAGAGTCATATTTGCATGGTATAAAGATGGTATAGATTAGAAAGTAGAGGATGAGGCAAAATTAGGGACAGGGAGACTAAACATGAGATGGTTTTGCTCATTCAGTTAAGAAATCTCGATATGCAAACTGAGTCACAGGTGAGGGAGGGAAAGAGAATGAGCATCAGATTTGGGAGCACTTAATGAATCCTCAGTGACAGATGAGCTGTTGAGGGTCGAGGACAGGAAAGCCTTGCTCAGGTTCCCTCTTGCAGGTGCCTGCTCCAGTGGCGCCCCTTCCTATGCCGGGGGTGCCTTGGAGGACCAGCAGGGGTGCGCAGGGAGAATGAGGCACTGGGACCCTTGTTCAGATGTGGACACCACGAGGTCTCGTCTCCTGCAGGAGGCCCTCAAGTTGCATGGGATGCTCCTAAGCTGGGTCACTGATCAGTCCATCAGAACAGTGGTCACACAGCATTTAACTGATCTGTCCTTTTCTTAGATGGGATGAGTTCATTGAAAGTCGGTGTGTGTCTAACTAGTCTTCTCATTGTCCAGTCCTAGCACAGGGTATGGATGCTCATCAAATGACCACTGGACTCAATTGAAATGGGAGGTGCGTGGAGTAGAGAGTCAAGTTGAAATCCTGCCGCTGTCTAGCTTAGTGAGCTTCAACAGTCCGCTTCATCTGTGTACAAACATAAAGAAAATGTACTCTCTCTCCCTGTTTCCCAGGGTCATTGTAAAAATAAAGCGGCCTCAATGGGTATGGATAATGGGAGAGCTTAGGTGTTCTGCAGTCAGAAGGCCTCAGGTGCAGTTTCAGGTCCATCAATGACAACAAGACTCTCAGTAAATTGTTCCTATTATCTTGGCCTTAGTTTCTCCATTTTTTTGTTTTTTGTTACTATTATTCTGGACCAAGTTTCTCCATTTTTTAGTTGAGAGATTTGGATTAGATCATGATCCTTCCTGTGTAGCATTCTGTTAGGATTTATGAGACCAGACAAATGGATGTGGAAGGGTCATGCCAAGGATAAATCCAGAAACAACTGATAGAGAAGAGTTGCCTTTTAGCATTCAAGAAGAGCTTCAGCAGTAAATTGTACAGAGTGGCTCAAGGTGGAGGCTGAGACGTGCCACTCAGGTCCCCTTCAGAATGGAGGCACTCTGTCCCCAGATGCAGGGCATGGTGACTGCTGACTGTCCTAGAAGTATCCCTGGATGAAGGGTGCATCTCCCCCAGTCAGCCCTCCTGGGGACAGCCTCCACCCAGTCACTGGTTGTTCTGAGTTGCTGAGGCCTGGCCCTCTTGCCTCAATTCTGAGCACCTCTGAAGTAACTCCTCGGCTCAGACTCCCCTGGGGTCTGTCGGAAATGCAGCCCACTTCAACTTACCCTTCAACTCTACCCAATCCTGCGTCTTCACTTCCTTACAGGTGTTCATAAGCACACACACACATTTCCCAGTGAACCTGACCTTGGACTTCTTATTCCCTAACTTCTTCTCCTCTGTGGACCTGGACCATGTGCCCCACTAATAGAGTGGGTGGGGGGCCAGTGTTATGGTTTAGATGTGAGGAGTCCTCCAAAAGCTCATGTGTAAGACAATGTAGGAAAGTTTAGAGATGAAATGATTGGGTTGTGAGAGCCTCAACCTCATCAGCACATTGATCCTCTGATAGGGACTTAATTGGGTGGTAACTGAAGGCAGGTAGGATATGACTGCAGGAGGTGGGTCTTTGGGGGTGTAACTCTGGGGTATATGTTTTGTCTCTGGAGAGTGGAGTTCTCTCTCTCTCTCTCTCTTTCTCTCTCTCTCTCTCTCTCTCTCTCTCTCTCTCTCTCTCTCTCTCTTTTCTTTTGGTTCCATGTCCTGAGTCACTTTCTTCCACCATACTCTTTCACCATAATGTTCTGCCTCACTTTGGACCCTGAGGAATGGAGTAGGCCATGTATGAACTGAGACCTCTGAAACTGTGAGCCCCCAAATAAACTTTTCCTCCTCTAAATTGTTCTTGTCAGGTCTCTTTGTCACAACAGCAAGAAAGTTGACTAAAACAGCCAGCAAAGCCTTGATTCCTTTTAGGCTCTTCCTCTACAGTCATGCAAGTTGGGGTCTTTGGCTCTAAAGATGGCATGTTCCATGTATTCCACTGCACTTCCAAATGCAAGCAAGAATTTTTCTCCCAGGAGAATGTTCTAACATTCTATGTCAGAGAAGGCAGTGAGTCAGGATGGGATTAGTAAACGCCCCCACTAAGTGATACCATAACAAAGACTCTAGAAAAATAAAGTTATGGTTTAGATATGAGGTATCCCCCAAAAGCTCATTTGTGAAACAATGCATGAGAGTTTAGAGGTGAAATGATTGGTTTACGAGAGCCTTAACCCAATCAGTGAATTAAACACCTGATGGGATTAACTGGTAACTGAAGGCAGTTAGGGCATGGCTGGAGGAAGTGGGAATTGGGGGCATGGATTTGGGGTATATATTTTGTATCTGGAGAGTAGATTCTCTCTCTCTCTGCTTCCTGATCACATGTGAGCTGCTTCCCTCTGCCACACTCTTTTGCCATGATGTTCAGCCTCACCTTGAGCCCCAAGGAATGGAGCCAGTCTTCCACGGACTGAGACCTCTAAAACTGTGAGCCCCCAAGTAAACTCTTCCTCCTCTACAATTGTGCTGACCAGGTCTTTTAGTTGTAACAGTGAAAAAGCTGACTAAAACATAAAGCATACTAAACTTTCTCTAATCAACCCAGGAGGGCACATAGCCTTTTTTCTTCCCCCTATAGGTCTTGCACCAATTGTCTGAGCTTCACGATTTGGAAATACCTCTGTTACAAGTTCCACTTCATAAGGCCAAAAGTGAAGAAGCTAGAACTTTGTTCAGTTGCCCAAGTTCACTGCACCACAAAGAGGCAGAAAAATACAATGGAAAGGAAAAAGAGATAAATGATCAGTTATAATTCTTTGAATAACTAGATAAATATTGACTAAGAGTGCCTATGAAAAAGAAGCGTTCAGATCTGCCTGCAAAAATGAGCTTCCCTCCTTTCCTCCCTCCCCCTACTGTTCAGCAGCTCAGCTGTGAGAATCTGGCTCCGTTATTTCTCTCAGTGGGAGCTGCCATCTTAATGACTCAGCGCAGCACTTTTTCAGCGGGAGGTCCTGCCTCAGGTGGCAGATCAGGCCTGGGAGAATTGAGGTCTCATTTAAACTAAGTCAGAAATTTCCCAACTTGTTTTAAAGTGAAGTCGATTTGTAAAAATAACAATAATAATTATTTGACAGTGCTGCTATAGCTCCCAGATCGAAATTTAACCTTTAGAGTAGAATTCATCCTTTTTTCTTCCCAAGGAAACTAACTTTCCACTTCTCTGTCAGGCATTTCCAACCTGAAACATTTCCCAGCTCAGACGTGTCTCGTGGCCGTGAGTAAGACAGCAGCAAAATCATTTGCTAACACACTTTAAGCCCTTAAAAAAAATGAGTATATAAGAACCCAAGCCTCTTCATTTGGGGGAAATGGTTGATAATTTTCCATGTCATTTACATTATTTTCCAAATTGCTCTCATGGGCTTTTATTTCATTTTTTAAAATTTGGGGTGTAATTTACATACAAGGAAATGCACTGATCATGAGGAGGTTCACTGTCTCCCTCAGCCCAGGTCTATCTTGTCTATTCAATTTTTTGGAAGTCTCATCCAGACCAGACTTGGCCTGCTCCTGAGCTGTTCTCCAAGAACAGGGGCCTCTGTGTGGGGCCTCAGTAAAACTCCTTTTTGTACTTAAAGTTCTCCTGGTGTGCTCTCTCCACCACCCCTGAACTAAGACTGGTGGCGTCTGATCTTACTGTGTCTTCCATGGCTGCTATGTTTGTGGCCCTCCTCTCCAATTCATCCCTGTATGATAGTACCTGGAGGTGGGTCCTCTGGGGAGGCATTAGGTCATGAGGGCGGAGCCCTTATGAATGGGATTTGAGTCCTTATAAAAAGAGGCCCGAGAGCTGCACTCTGCAACCCTGGAGCAGGGCTCCCACCAGAACCCAACCACATTGGAGCTCTGATCTTGGATTTCCCATCCACCGTAATTGTGAGATGTGGATTCTGGTTGCTTGTGAGCTGCTCAGTGTGTGGTACTCAGCATGAGCAGACTAGGCCTTCTCGGATGAAGGCTGCTCCAACCTTCCCACCTTCCACCTCAGGACCACACAGTGGAGTTGGGATCCTCCAACCTTTGCCTCCTCTCCTTCAGCATCTCCATCTTGGAGGCAAATCCTTTTCCTAACTCTACTGATATTACCAACCTCTGTGCCACTTTCTTTCCACCACAGGGGATTTTTTTTTTTATATGTTATTCACAGACTTCCTTTCCTCCCACGTATCTGTCATCTTCCCCAAAGATGTAGGATCTGCCAAGATTGAGTTCCTCAACCAATTCCCTTGTTTATCCCTGAACCTGTCCCACTGGCTGGTCTTTGTGATGGTCATATCTACCCAGAATTCTCATCATGGGATGTTTCCCCAGCACCCGGGGCGGGGCCTCTCAGTCCTCAGCTCTGGGTCCTACTTGCCAGCTCTAAGGTTCCTGCAAGCAGCATCTCCAGAGGCAGAGCTGACACACCTGGTCCTCCTCACCACGCCCTCCACAGGTCTCCACTGATCCGAGTGGGACGGCAGAGGCTGAGGCTCCTCCCAGCACTCAGCTCTGCACCCTCGTAGCCAGATTCTCTCATGGAGTTCTGTAATTCTGACCTTGCAGATCTAGCTCCTGGTGACCTGGTGGGTGTGGGGAAGGCATGATAAAGTGAGTCAAGCCCTTGCTCCTGCTTAGGAGCAGGATGACATTCCCTGCAGTTCAATGGAGCCTTATGACGATAGTCTACTCGATGAGTGGAGTTGAGGCATGCCCCTCTGCCATCTGACCCACAATATGTCCCACCCCGAATCTTTCATTCTCTGCTCCTCCTGCTCCTGGATTGGGGCTCTAGGCTGTCATTCTGAATCACTGAACACAAGCCCCTCTCTCCCTGTTCCCATGTCTGTTCCCCATGACTGAACAGAAACCCGCATATAGACCATGAAAAAAAAACAAGCTTTTCAGATAGTTAAGCCACGGAAGCTTAGAGTTTGTTACAGTAGTTAGTTTCATCCTAACAAATACAAATTCGGTCAGGCATGGTGGCACATGCCTGTGATCCCAGCCACTGGGGAGGCTGAGGCAGGAGGATTGCGAGTTCAAAGCCAGCCTCAGCAACTTAGTGGGGCCCCAAGCAACTCAGGGAGATGTTGTCTCTAAATTACATATATGTATATGTCTTAGGATGTGGCTCAGTGGTAAAGTGCCCCTGGGTTCAATTCCTGGTACCAAAACAAAACAAAATAACCAAAATAAAATACAAATACATAAGGAGAAAGAATCCTACAATGGATCATATTCAAACAGTCATCAGGAACGAAAACTGGGCCATAGTGAAGAGAGGCAAGCTTGGATAGAGGACAAGGAGAATTATATTCTTTCGTGTGGACAATCTTTTACTGTTTCTTTCTAGAACGCTTCGCCCTTAGGACTGGGGCTTCTGTCTTTGTGTGTAATGCCAGATAGGAGTGAGGGAACAATCCAGAGTAAAGGAAGAACTGAGCAGGTGCAAATAAGGACCTACCTGCACAATATCTAGCCCAGCTCCCATCCTGGTGGCGAAGTACCTATAGTATGCGTGTTCTTTTTACATGTGCACCCAGGAGGGGTCTGCAGTACCAGCAAGCAGCTGGCTGGGACTCTGGAATCCTGCACCCCAGCCCTCTTTCCCTCTATCATAACTGTCCATCTGCATTAGGTTGGGAAGTGGGGTATAAGGTGGGTTAGAGAGAAACGTTCTGGAACAAGGCTGTGAGTGAAGTTCCAGAGCCCTGGCAGTTTGAGGTCAGAGTCGTATAAGGCTCAGGTGGACCAGGGCGGCTTCTTCCCTGGTAAAGGGTGCCATACAGGCCTGAGCATCTGGACCAAAGTCCCCTTGCTGTCCATCAGGCCTTTCTTTGTGTTTACTGTGATAAATTAGCCATGATTATGAGGGAGATTATTTAAGGAGCAAGTCTTTCCCCCATCCCATCTCTGTTCTGTCTAGCATTCCTGCAATCTGGCATTTCTACTTAGAAACATTATCTCTCTGGATCTTGCAGAGTCACTGAGAAGGAGCGATAGTATTGCCTCGGGGAGATCAAAGTGCTTTATGGATATTCTCTCATCAAATCCCCTCAACTCACAATCCCTGCCCCATTCAAACCAAACTCTGAATAATAAATATTGTGATGTAATGCAAGTCATTTGGAAGGAATTGCAAATGGACCTTCAGCTTCTCTATCCATCTGAAAGGTGCCATCTTAATGCGTGTGCAGGAGAAATAATGGCTGTTCTGACACCCACTTACCTGGAAGGCCGATGATTTATGACGATTGGGTGGGGATTCCCAGGTGCCCGTTATTCCCCCTGGACAGAGAAGTCCTAGAATCTTTATTCATTCTCTCCTTGGCATCCACTCGTTTCCGTTCCCAGTCACTATTCCCCCCTCCCCATACTCAGGCATCTGGAAGTGTTTGCTGTTCTCTAAATGTACCAATTTTCTTCAGGCTTTCCAAGCTTTGAATAAACTGTTTCCTCCGTCAGAAGGCTCCTCTCCACCCACGCCACCCTCTATTTGTGATCTTCTGTTGATCCTTAAGAACAAGTGCAAATCTCACGTCTTCTGTCAAATTTTTTACTTCTACAGGCTGGGTTAGTTGTTCTTTCCTCTAAACTTCGACAGCCTCAAAGAGAAGAGCTACCATTTGTACCAGACTCTAGCTGTGGTCTATATGCAGATATTATTTAATTCACATGATAAAGTTGGTGATACAATTTAACTCACCTACAAAGTTGATAATATAACATTTTAGTCTGTTTGTTTTTTGTTGTTGTTTGTTTGTTTTTTAATTTCACTGTGACCAAAAGACCTGACAAGTACAATGTAGAGGAGGAAATGTTTACTCACGGTTTCAGTGGCTCAGTCCATACAAGGTCAACTCCATAATTCTGGGCCTGAGGTGAGACAGAATATCATGGCAGAAGGGCATGGAGGAGGAAAGCAGAGAGAGAGAGCTCTTCTCATCAGGGACAAAATATAAACCCCAAAGGCACACCCTCAGAGCTCTACCTTTCCAGCCATACCCGACCTGTCTATGGTTACTGCCTAGTTAATCCACATCAGTGGATTAATCCACTGATATCTAAACCACAACAATAATTATAACTAATTTTACTGATAAAAAGATAGAAGCTTGAAGAGGTTAATATCTCACCCAGTGTTTTGTTGGTAATTAAGCGAGGAAGTCAGATTTCAAACCCAGATCATACACCAAAATCCATACCTTTCACTCCATAACTTGCCTCCATTTTTTAAAAATTAGTTTTTGGTCTCTCTACTAGGCTTCAGCTTCTTAGAGTAAGAAATTATGACCTTTCATGTTTATATCCTAGTACCTAGCACAGTGCCTGGTGTGTAATGAATACTCTGTAAATGTTACAGAAAGAATGGATTGCAGAAAGAATGCATGTATAACTTTGTAGCTTCAGAGAAATTTCTGTTGGGTTTTTAATTTGGGGCAGGGGCGTGCATATGTTGCCAGTTATCCCTTCTGGCGATAATGTTGGGAAGAAGGACCCCTGTGGAGAAAAGGGGATTATTTCTCCAACTCAGCAAATCTGGGAGTCATCAAAATTAGACTGTACACTTGAACTCATGGTAGTTTTTTTTTTTTTTTTTTTTTTTTTTTTTTTTGTCGTGCTGGGCATCGAACCCAGGGCCTTGTGCTTGCAAGGCAAGCACTCTACCGACTGAGCTATCTCCCCAGCTCATGGTAGTTCTTGAAGAGTTCATCTTCCTTTGGATTCCCCCATAGATTATTTGGATATAAATGTAATCTCTGAATTTATTCACTTTTTCATTCATTGAATGAACACATATACAGCATGCTCCACACACAGCAGGCTTTGGGGACTCTAAGTTCCAGGGACACAATACTTAGGACAGACAGTCCTGGTGTTCATACTGGACTTTTCTTATTTGTCCACTGAGCATCTTCTCTCCTAACAGACCCACTCTTTTCTCTTGAGAAAATATCCTTCCTTCCCAGACTGTGTTTTGGGTTGGGCTAATTTCTGCTTCCGGACTTTGAGTTGGGGCACATGGTCAGGTGTGACCAGTCACTGTATGGCATCCTCCATAGTCACAGTGACTGGCTGAGAGATGGGCATGTAGCTTAAGTTGGGCAGATGTGAGTCAGTCATAGGAATTTTACTGAAACTAGGTTTCTTTCTTTTTTTTTTTTTTTAAGGTGATGCTTTCTTTCTGCTGGTTAAATATAAATCCGGAGCTACTGGCAGAAAATGAAATCAATACAAAGGAAGGAAGAGTTGAAAGTTTGAGAGAACAGGAGTAGACTGATGGCATAATTTTTGGCCTTAGAAACAGACACAAAATAATAATGGAACAGAAACCCTGGATTCCCCATTCAGACCAGCCAATGCATTTCCCTTTCTTCTTGAGCCATTTTAAGATGGGTTTCCTTCACTTGTAATGAAATAAGTCCTAAATAATAATAACGCTGGCTCCTGGAAGTGGGATTCTGTAAGTGACATCTTCAAATGTAGAACTAGATGAAAAATAGGGGCTGCAGGGCTCGAAGAATTCCTCTATTACTGGCTGGGAAATCAGAAAACCCACTCATGTCTAAGATGGCAGCTGGGTCAACTGTTACATATAATATCTTGAGGCTCAAACCATGTTCTGGAGATAGAAAATATCATTATATTGGAGAGAATTGGCTACTTCTTATGGTCTTCGGTAATGTCCTATAGGGCTGAAGCAAGACAAGTGGGAGGAAATCAAAGTCCCTCTCAGAGAAGCCCCGCCAGCAGCAGTCCGCAGTCCAGGATGGCTGAGAGGAGCAAAGTGAGCTGGAAAAGTCACAGTCTCTACCCCAGGCGACACTTGGCATAAGGGAAATTAAGGAAGGCTGGAAACACAGGGAGGAGAGCTTGGAACCAGGGAGTAGCCCCATTTCCCAACACCTTGCAAACACTCTTCTTTCTTCCATAACATATTCTCTGGGTTGCAGGGAAAAGCAAAGGATGACCTAGCCTTGCCCTGACCTCCAGGGTATGGTTAGTATGCCAGACAGGACAGGAAGGCCTGCTGCCGAGGGAGAGAAGCCTGGGACAGTGATCTAGATTCGAGGACCACATGGCTCTGACATGGGGTTTGGCCGAATGCAGCAGGTTTAAGAAAGTCACGTGCCTGAAAGACACGAATCCCGACAACACCGATCTGCAACAAGGGGTCGACAGCGGGGCCGACCCAGGCCTGCGAACTCATCAGGAGAAAGTGAGCAGCCCTGAGAAGGGAGAGCCACCCCTGGTCCCTCTGAGCTCTGGCCACTGGGTCAAAATAGATGAGAGTTCCTGCCAGAGAGCAGAACCAAGGGTCACTGTCGCAGGGCAGAGGCATCATGGTGACCCCTACACACCGTGCCATTATCCCCAGACTACCTGCTCTACAATAGTGATCAAAGCATGATCTTTCCCTTCTCTCTTTTTCCAAGAGGGGATTTTTCATTGTCGTTATTAGGGAAGGAGCAAGTGAAGGTTATTTGACCAAGAGTTTCTAGACACAGAGGACTTCCTCCACACCAACTGGATGACAGCTAGAACTGTCATCACAGAAGACCTGTCCCTGGAGATGCAGTAGAACTAGTTGAGACAGCATAGGCATCATGAGGTTCTGCAGTCAGGTTGCTTATGTTAGTATCAGGATTCCTCAGGGACTTAGTAACTGTGTGACTCTGGGCAATTTGTGTCACTCCTCTGTGCCTCAGTTTCTTCGTAGGTAAAAATGGGGATAAAATAGCAATACCTAATCCATCACATTCTTGTGAGGATTAAATAGGTAAATACAGGGCTGGGGATACAGCTCAGATGGTAGAGTGCTTGCCTTGCATGCACAAGGCCCTGAGTTCAATCCCCAGCACCACAAAAAAAAAAAAAAAAAAAAAAAGGAAATACATGTAAAGAAATTATAATGGTGACTGACATAAATTAACAAATTAAATAAACAGCTTAACAAATGTCAGCTGTTTTTATTTTTTGGGTGACATCCCCTTTGGAATATGTATGAGTGTGCTTTCAGTTTTAGATGTGATATTTTTACTGTGTTAAGTGGGGGCACTTTGGAAATTTTATGTATGTATGCTGGGCATTAAAACAGACTGAACATGTACTATGTCCTTCTGGTAACTTATTTTCTTAGGGAATCATCTTTTTTTGGTCCACATGGGTTCAGTAGGGATGACTCCACCCTCATCTTTGGCTCCTTTAACACGGGGTACTTCACATACTGCAGAGAGGGGGTCGTATTCATGTGATGGTGTGAAGTGGCACCAGAACAAGGCTGAACCCAGAAGTCTCAAGACTTCTCACGAATGCTGCTTCTACTGTTGGACGCTGGAGCTCAACAGTGGTGAGTGAAGCAAAGGGTTCAGGGACCTCTCTTCCCAACTCATCTACTGCTTGGTCCCTGCCTGATCTTTGACTTCCTGGAACAGGTTCCTGGGAAATTTCCTAAAGCAGATTTTTAATTCTGGCATGAGGAAGGGTTAATGGAAAAGAGTTAAGGGGTCACTCTGAGGCTAAGGCAGTCTAATTGCCCACACTCTGGTCTTTTCATTGTTGCCAAAAGGTTTTCAGTCCTTCCTCTGTGCCTTTGTGTCATAGTGCCCTGCCCACGATGTCCTCTCTCCTCTCCTTTCTCTATTCAGAGCTTAATTCATTTTTAAACTCTAAACCGAACTCATTCTTTTCTTCCTCTTTGATGTCTTGGACCTCACTTTGTTATGCTAAATGCAATATTTTCTACTCTTTCAAATCTCTAGAATTGGATTTGGCAAACAATGAACCATGGGAAGAAATTCTTGCCCTCCCAGCCTACTTTGGCAAATAAAGTTTTATTGAAACTCATTTATATGTTGCCTGTGGCTGTTTCCAAGCTAATGGCAGAACTGAGTAATTACAACAGAGACTCTATCACCCAGGATGCTTAAAATATTTATTATCTGGTCCTGTGTGGAAAGTTTGCCAGTTCTGCTTTAGAACCTCAACATTACCTAGCAACTTCTTAGAAATGTAGAATCTCAGGTCTACTGAATCAGTTCAGTAGTTTAACAGATACTGGGTGATCTACGTACATTCAAGTTTGAGAAGTTGTTCTCTGAAGTTTGCTTAGGACAAGTAGAGACTCCTGACTTTGGATTCACTGCACTTAGTCCAATGCAGGATGTATGTGAGGGACTCAGCAAATTCATGGTGACTGAAATTGACATGGGAAAGCCCATGACCTTAATAGTGGTTCTCAGCATGTGGTTCCTAGATGCTGCGGCATGCATATCACCTTGGAACTTGTTAGGGGAAAAAAGGCAAATTTTAGGGCCTTTGCCACATCAACTGGATTAGAAACTGGTAGGGCTCAGTCACTTGTGATTTAATAAGTCTCCCAAGGTGATTCAAATTACAGGCCCCAAATCCAAAGAGTCTGTTTAATCTAGGATGAGGATCTATCACTGATATACATACATACATACATATATATATATATATATATATATGACATTGATATATTTATATCTATTTATCATCTCTATATAGATATTCCTCCAAATGATTCTAATTTGTAGCCTGGATTGAGAACCTCAGGTTTAGATCCTCTAACCCAGTAAGTATTTATTGAGTTCATACTATGTGCTAAGTGCTGAGCTAGGTCCAGGGGTTGAGATGTATCTGCATCTAATTCTTACAGGTACATCTATATCTTACAGGTACATCTATATCTGCATTTACATGAACACAAAATCGCTGCTTCCAAACTAATCATCAGCCAGTGGGAGAGTAGTCATGTACATCAAGAAATTCCACGTAAGCTGATGTCTGTGTTGGGGCCCAAAGGAAGGAGCAGGGGTAAGCTCACTGGGGAGCTCAGATAGGATTTGAGAAGGAGGAAACATTTCAGCTAATTCTTATAGGGAAAGAGAGTTTCCTAGGGGCATTTGAGACAGAAGGAACAGAGCAGAGAGCAGGTCACAGGACATTGCTCAATCAGGAGACTGCAAGAAGCTGAATGTGGATGAAGTATCATAAATGAGGCAGCAGGCACGGAATCTGAAACTGGAGAGGTGGCCCCATGAGGGTCCCTATGACTTAGGTACTGTTTAGTGCACCGAGACTTTGTGCCCAGAAAGGTCAGAATCTCTGCCCATCTCAATGCCTAGTGGGGAGGGGGTCACATGTGGGGAGAATCAGGTGCGAACACAATGCTCTGCCTGCAGAAGGAGAGCCAGTTGCTGGAGTTCCCAGGGGGCCCCACATGAACCCTGGGGTCTCCATCTCTTGTGAAGAAAAAGCAGATTTCAGTGAACTGAACTGTGGCTTCTCTACGCCCACAGGTACACCCACGGACACACCAGGACGAGGGGAGATGGCCCAGCTTTTCCCTCGCATCAACACCACCATCAGTCCCCACTCAAGCTGAGGGGCTTCTTGCTCAGGGCCCCGCAACAGATGAGCTGGCGGTGGCCACCCTGTCTTGCAGTCGGGAGCCCACCGGCCAACGTGCAGCTGCGAACGTTCGTCCCCCCCCTCACATTAAGCTTGGAACATTTTGCACTTTTCTTCTCCAACTCTTTCAAAGCAAGTCATTTTCCCTTCTGGAAGGACGCCCATTGTTCCTTTGACATTAAAGATAGGTCTTCACTGTTTTCTCTTAAGGCAGCAATTGGTGAAGTTAAGCTGTATTATGCGGACTTGTCAGAAGGCTACAACATTATACAAAGGAATGATGTGAAACAAAAATTGCTCTCTTCAACCTTCCCAGCCTCTCCGGCATACAGATTTCCCCGTGCATTCCTGGTGTAGCTGGGAATTGGGGGTGAGGGAAGGGAGACATGGAGCTTGTGGTTCTCTGCTCTCGTCCCTTTGGCTGCCAGCGAAAGGAGGAGGGGCTGGGAATTGTGGGTAAGGGAGGGTGGGGTGGGGGACAGGGAGACTGAAGAGGAAAATCTTTCTCATTTTGCTTTTCTTAGGAATTTTTTAGAATGGCTACTTTAGTCTCTCAGAGTTGTAGCCTGATGGGTAAAAGAGCTAACGGTCTGCTCTTTCCCAGGGTGGACTCACGATTTATTTCCCAGTAACTTTTACTCAGGGGGACACAAGTAAATATTACTACTGAAATGTGGTCCTGTTTAAATTCAGAGCAGAGGTGTCTAGACACTGAGGGCCAAAGTCATAATTTCTTCCTTCGTTCATTAATTTGATTGGGCTTTGGGCTCTTGTCCCCTCTGTGTTGCTTGATAAGTATGTGACTTTGGGTAAATTATTTAATATCTCCCTGCCTCCATTTCCTCATCTGTAAAATGGAAATAAGTATTAATTTCCTCATGGGGTTGCTATGAGGAACCCCATGGGTTAAATGATGCAATGTTTCATAATTAATGTGGTGCATGGCACTCTAAGTTCTCAATAAATACATGCTGTTATTTTCATTATCTAGTCTAGAGACATTTATTATATTCCAGGACTTTGAGAGAGGAAGAGAACAAGACAGGAAGTGGCAGGTGACCTGGTGGGAGAGGCAGAGTGGGCAGTGATGGTTCAGGATTGGTGGTGGATGAAATCTGGGAAAAGGTAAGCACAGGCTCCTGGGATGTGTGGGTGGGACATCTACCCAAACCCCATGACCAGAGAGGGCCCCAGGGGGAGGTGGCTCCTAGGGGTGACTTGAAGAATGAACATTGGAACAGAGTTACATGAAAATGTCAGCAAAGTGTCTTCTGGTCAGAGCAAACAGCACTACAGACATAGCAAAACACCCTGAAGCTTTCCCAGAAGCCAATAGGTCCAAGTACCTGAAGATGAGATAGGGCTGTTCCAGGGAAGATGCAGGGTACAGAGTTGGAAAGGAAAGTCTGACTCCTCAGGAAGTGCTTTGGGCCAAAGATCAAAGGTTTCCATTTCACCCCTGAAGGCAGAAGGGAGAAACTTGATGATATTCAGTAGTCATGTGGCATGATCTGATTGATTGGGTCCTGGGAGGAAAGCGGTTTGGATGGATAACAGTCTTGGTGGGAAGACTTGGCAGGAATCCAGCAGGACACCGAAGGGAGGAAGAACTGGGGCAGTGACCATGTGCAGGGGGAACCGAGGTGCTTCTGGGAGATTGAGAAGCTAGAACGTGTATTTGGTAATAACCAAACATAGGGGGAGCTGAGGATGTACTCTCCCTGTACGCCATCTGGGTTCTGTCCTCAGTGACCCCCTAAAAGATCCTTCACAGAGACAGGGTCCTACCAGGAGCAGTAAAAATGGTAGGCAGGCTGCTTTGGAGGTGCCAGGTGGACATGATCAAGAGACATCTGGGCCTCCCTCCCCTGGGGTCTCAAAACAGACAGAGCAATGGAATCCCTGAAGTGAATGAGGTCACTCAGGGCAAGTAACACAGCAGAAGAAGATAGCTGAGCACAAAGGCCTCAGAGAGCAAGATCAAAAGCACAGGATGAGGCAGAGGAGTCAATCAGATAATTGAAGGAAGAGGCCAGAGTGATAGGAGGAAAACTGGGAGGAAATGGAGGTTCTGGAGAGAGTCTCTGGAAGGAGTGGTCAAAGGTGCTAGTGGCTCCTGAGAGGCCAATCAAGGTGAGCCTCTAAAGGTGGCCCCTGGATTACAAGGAAGAGATGCTGGAGATGGAGGCAAGGACAGCACCAGCTGTGGCAAGGACAGAAGTGGAGAAGAGATGGTGGAAACCACAGGCTGGCTGGGCTGTTGGAGACCCTGGCAATTAGGGAGGCAGCAAAATGATCTTGGGCTTCTCAGGGCGGACTGGGCCCAGGAAGTTCCTGGGAAGCGTGTTGCTAACACCGCCAGGCAAGCCCTTCTCGGTTTGCTGAACCAGATCCCGCAACCTGAGAATCTACACTTGGGAAAAGCTCCCTCAGTGATCCCATGGTGGGAATCCTGAAAGACTGGCGTGGTGCCATGAATACCTGGCTTGGCATGAGGAGCTGAGGGTCTCCCTGCAGCTGCAGCCATGGGAGTGGGAGGCCACAGGAGCGGGGTGTGAACTTGACTGCAGATCTATCATGGGCTCTCTGTGCGATGGGGGCAAATCATCAAAGGTTTCCATTCTCACCTTCTCATCTGAGGCAGAGAGAGAAGTTACCCCCGAGGGCTATCATAGGTGCTGGTGAGAAAATGACAATTGAAAGCACCCATTGTTGCTATTAGTAATGTTGTGGTTAGCTGCATGACCGTGGGCAAATTTCACAACCGTTCTGCACTCTCAATTCCTCATTCATCAAACAAGAGTGTTAGCTTCTTACTCAGCAGCTATGGGAGAACTCGTGCCAGGATGCACGGGGACGGCCCTGGCATGGCAGATGCTCAGTGAATATGATCTTCGGGTCTTAGTGCAGGAGGCTTCACACAGAGGGTGTCACTGATTAGCAAGGTTGTCTGCAGGGACAACTCAAGTAGCCTTCTGCTCCCTCATGTAGTGGAAGAACTGGTGACCGTGTAAGGTCCTGAGATTTCTGCAGTCCACCCCAGCAGGGCTGGCGGTTATGGTCACAGGTTGCTGAAGCAGTGGTCAAGGGCTGAGGCCAGTTGCTAACCATCGGCCACCCCAGTCTGAGGCCCTTCAAGGCAGCTGTAATACCTCTGGACTATAAGGTGACCTCTGGTTTCTTGGGAGCTGGGCCACCCATTGGAATGTTCACACCAGCTGGAAGAAACTAGTCAATTGCTCAAGATTTGACTCCAGGCTTTTGCATAGCCATGGCCTCCATGCTTCTGTGTGAAGAGGACAGATTTGCAGCTCACTCTACCCAGGCAGAAGGAGAGAGAAGGGGACAAAGGGAAGGATGCTCTACAGGGAGGTGCCAGGGCCTGCCCTCTGCCTTCGAGCTGCTCTGGTCACCGGGCTGTGTTCCTATGCTGTATTATGCTTTTCTGCTGTTCTGGTGAGGGCAGAAGTTGGAAGATTGGGTCACTTGGGAGTTGAGCTACAGAAGACAATGACAACAAGCCAATTCCATTCTTCCCTTTAACATTAACAGAGTTGGGCCATCTGATGCATATAACTGCACAGTGCAGGAAGCCCAGCAGGAGAGACCGTTCCCTTTTTATAGATGAGGAAATGGCTTTGAGGCCTTGACCCAAACCTCAGGATTAGTGTAGGGCCTGGATTCAAATCCAAAGGCATCTTGCTCAGAAGGCAGTGCTCTTCCCCACTGGCCTGGGAACTGCTTTAAAAATAGTGTCGAACATCTGTAACCCCAGCAGCTCAGGAGGCTGAGGTAGGAGGCTCACGAGTTCAAAGCCAGCTTCAGCAACTTAGCAAGGCCCTGTCTCAAAATATAAAATAAAAAGTGTCTGGGATGTGGCTCAGTGATGGAGTGCTTCTGGATTCAATCCCCAGTACCAAAAAAAGAATAGCCCTGGACTGTGAGCCAAGAGAATTAACTTCTCTCAAACCTTGGCCCCAACCTTGCTCGGAAGCCTGTGACAAGTGACTTGACTACTTGAGTTGGTAACATGGAGTTTGGGATAGAGAAATAAAGACCACTGCCAAATTGACCGGATAGATTAAAACTGCAGAAGCTCTGGGCCACCAACTGTGCCCAGGTTAACTTCTGCAGGGTTAGACATGTCTCTAGACACCACCCAGATCCCAGGGGAACAGCCCTGAGGTTAGAGAGTCCTTTACTCTTAACCCCAAGTCATGATGAACCATCTGAGGGGAAAGGGTACGGAATCCACAGACATGGATTGTCACTAGCAGGGGGGCACCATTCTCCTTGCCAGGTCCCTGCCTCTCTCCTGTCCTCTCTGCACCTTCCACAAGCAGAACTTGTGTGGCATCTGCTGAAATTTCTAGGCTGGATGGATCTACCTTTCCACTCCGATTTGCCTGTGTCCCTAGGGTCTCCATGAAAGCGGAAGCTCAGCCTGTTTCTGGAACGAATCCATGCCAGAATTATTCATCTCTCTGTGGCTCTCTGCCCACCACCGCTCTGCTGAGTGGGGTCTTCATTTCCCAAAGGGACCTGTTCTTTTCTTCCTGGCCATTTTCCCCCCCTTTGGGAGACCAATGTTGTTTTCTGCACTTTATAAGCACAGAAAATACAAAATCAGTTTTTAATTTTTTTTTTAGTTTTTTAAAAATTAAAATTAAAATTTTAAAATGAAACCCCCCTCTTCTAGAGCTCATCTGGCCAGGCTCTTGGCATGGCAGGAGGACAGGCTAATTCTCCACACTTGGAAGAGCTTATCCGGCCTTCTTGGGACTTGGGGATTGCCCAATTCTGCCAAGCGGAGGAAGGCTGAACTTCCCGGGGGGTCCATTCCTTGGCCTAGAGCTTCTTCCTCTAGTTTGCCTTGGTTCCATTGACCTTGGCTCGATATGTAGATTAAAAAGAGGGGCTAAGGAACAAAGTCTTTCCAGTGCCACATGGATTATTCTGGAATTAGGCCACTGCTGTCAATTTTATTTGGTGATCCCAGTTGGGTCTCCAAATATACCTGTAATTTAGTGCACTCCATGTATTGCTTTCTGTCAGAGAAATCCTATAATTATTTTTTAAGTGACAAAGTTTTAAGGAATAGCTAAATAAATGTAGCTAAATTTAGAGCTCTGTCTCTGTACAATGGAATGTGGCGGGAGGCAGAGAGATGATCCGGGGCTGGAGGAAGGAGAATTTTGTTACTATCCAAAAGGTGGCAGCAAAAATTACCTCAATTAACAGAACAAGAAGCCGTGGCCTCCTCTGCCAGCCCGCCCAGGAGCCCTGGCACGTACCTTTTCCCTTTTCTGCCAGAATTCCAGGCCTCCCTCTCCAAGCTGTCCCCGGCTCCATCTGCTGCTCCTGTCTGAGGCTGATCCTGGTGTCCTCCTGACTCCTGCCTCCTCCCCAAGAGGCCCTGGCTCAGCATTCCAGAAGGCAGGCGAGGGGTCAGGAGTTCACACCTCAAAGAAATCTCAGCCCAGATCCCTGCTTAACAGGGAGCCCAGAGAGAAGAGGCAAGAGTCTCTTTCTGCCCTGTACAAACTCTCTGGAAAACAGGAAGGATTTTCTCCAAACCTGAGACAGCAAGAGCTCAGGAGAAACTCGAAGCACACCCCACCTAGCTATTCATTTGAACCTTCTCATGTTGAGGATCGACTCCGTGTCAGGTGCTTGTAAATGACTTAGGTGAGAGAAGGCATTCATTAATTCAATATTTTTATTAATAATTAAATATTTATTAAATATTTTTTTACAAGGTGTTTGAAGCCTTCTAGATTCTGGGTTTATCAGGGTAAGCACAAAAGAAGGTTTTGCCTGCATGTCCCTAACATTCTAATGGGCTAAAACAATAAACTAGGTAAACGGAGAAAACTCGTGCATGGTGGGACAGTGATTCATACTAAGGAGACCCTTCCAGCAAAGAGTCTGAGTGACAGAAGAGGCTTGCCCAGCATTAGAGAGGGCAGCCAGGGCCAGGCTGGGGAGTTTGAGTCAGGACCTGAAGGAGGTGAGGGAGAAGCTCTGAGCCATTTGGGGGACACGGTAGGAATAAATATAGAGCCCCTGAGGTGGAGAGTGTTAAGTGGCTGTTGAAGATCCACGATAAGTGCTCCAGGTCCCTGCTCGTGAAGGTCAGAAGGAACTAGAACAGAACCATGTTGAAAAAAAGTTCGCTCTTCTAAGTTCGTTGTAGTGGTTTAGGCCGGGGATCAGCAAGCTGAGTGTTTTTGTACCACCTATGAGCTAAGACTACTTCTTATATTTTTAAATGGTAGGGGGAAAAGTCCAAAGAGGTTATTTTGTGACACATGAAAACTATATGAAATTCAAATTTCAGGGTCCATCCATAAAGCTTTATTGGGGCAAAGCCCTGCTTGTTCATTTGTACATTTTCTATGGCTCCTTTGGTGCTGCAAGTGAGGGAGGTGAATGATCATGATCAAGAACACCTTCTACAGTCGTGTACAATCAATTAGAACAAATAAAATTTTAAAATTTTAAAATTTTAAAAATCAAGAACAGATGACCTGAAAAGACCCAAAGATGTACAATTTGGTTCTTTACAGAAAATAGTCACCAGTTCCTGATCTAGGTAATATGAGGGGGGGCTTTGAGACTCGGAGCCCCTGATTCTAGGCGTGGTGGGGCTGCCACTAGCTGGTTGTATGACTTTGAATAAAGTAACTCTCCACTTTGAGACTGTGACCTCCTTTCTAGGATAGGGACGAGAGTGCTTGCTCTCAGGATATTTGTGACATGAACTGAAATAAAGGCCATTTCATGATGGCAGCCTGGCCTGGCTAATACAGTGGAGGAGCCACTGACCTTACCTGGGGAAGCCAGAGAAGTCATCACTGGGCTGCCTTCAGCTGAAACAGAAATTCCTCGGTTGAAGAAGGAAGGAAAAGGCAAGGAGTAGCACGTACCGATGGTGACACGGGTGAGCACGGTGTCTGGGGATGGAATGGACATTCTCGTCACCCCAGCGGTGATGGAGCGGGAAGAGCAGAGGTTGGCACGCCTGGTTCTGGAGAGGCGCATCTGTGAGAGGCGCGTGTCCCTCCTGAGTGTAGGCCGGCAGGCAAACTCTGTGGATTAGATATTTGAAGTGTTCCCTTCTGTGTCCCTGAGGTCATTTAGGATAGGAGGTGAAAAGCCAGCTGACCAAGACACCTCGCACTGTTCCTTCATGGCCACAGATCAGCGGACAGTTCCAAAGCTCCTTCTCTGTGGCCATCGGCCTGCTAATCATGGATACACAGTGGTAAATAAGAAAGACGGGATCCCAGATGTCAGGGTGTAAAGCGCGTTATGAGAAATTAGGGCATTTTTACAAGAAGCAGAAGGAACAGGCGGTACTAAGAAAAAGTATAATTTAGCTTTATAAAGTCAAATGACTTCTTGCTGTCGTTAGGAAGTTTTGGAAGGGTTTTCAGTCAGGTGGGACGTTATCCAACTTGTTTTTAAAAGATGACTCTGGTTTCTATGACCTCCAGGGAGTTTGGATGGAAGAAGCTGTCGCCATGGTTGGTGGAAGTCACAGTGGTAACTTAGACCAAGAAAGTGGCCATAGAGACAAGGGACTGGACCAACAGAGGAAAAATAGGAGGAAGAGGAATTTGGAGGGCGTAATAGCTGGATATCAGGCAGGAAGGAGAACACACAGACGATGACAGAGATCTGTCTCTACCGCCACATGGACGGTGGTAGCATTTACTGAGCCGGGGAAGGAGAGAGCATATGGGTGAAGGGAATGAGGAATCCTGTTCAGAATCGTGGGTACCGAGCTGGAGAGCCAGTGGATAATCTGGAGGGGGGAGCTGTCTGCGGGTAGTCGACCTCTCAGTCTAATGTTCAGAGCTGGGCTGGAGCTGGGAATCAGGGAGCTGTGGACACGGGGAGGGTGCCTGACACCCTGGAGTGGAGATCCCTGAGGGACAGCTCTTATTGCCTAGACGCCACCTCCCTGCTCCCCGCCCCCACCGCCAGCCATGGGACTGAATGCTGCACAATATTCTGCCTTTTGCAAACACACACACACACACACACACACACACACACACACACACGCTCTTCCATCCCTGATGCCTCAAATGGCATGTGTCTGGCCCTGATCATGCAGACAGTTTTTACTGGAAGTTGCCAACACAATGAACCATCTGAAGCTTCTAATGAAGCAATTATAGGATGTGGAAGGAACAATCAATCAACTGTAAATTCGGTGGTGAGAATTTTGCAGAGATAGAGGGTAGATAACAGTCTTGCTGTGGTTAAGTCAAGGAGAGTAACTTATTCCTTATTGGAGATGAAGCACACGCTGTGGGGAAGTTCCCGCCCCCTCCGCCATCCTCAGAGGACACGCTTCCTGTCACCAGACCACCACCACCTCTGCATCATCAGCGCTGCTCTCAGAAGCACAGTCCCGGTGCTGGGGTGCAGCTGGGTGGGAGGGCACCTGCCTGCGTGGTTCAGCGAGGACCTGGGTTCCGGCCCCAGCACGCCACACACACAAAAGAAATGACTAGAAAGGAAAAGAAAAGAAAAAAGTGATGTCCTGGAAATAGGAGGAAAATGTCCACACTTTGGAAAAGTTGTGCTGCGTGAACAGTTTTTCCCCGGGGGCCACGGGGAGCACAGTTCAGAGCTTGCGACCCTGCCCTGTGGTTCTGGAATCGCTGAGGGAGACAACCAAGCTGAGAGTTGGTTCTGGTTTGGGGGTTTCCCTTGCCCCAGGCAGTTCTGTGCGTTTCCTCTCGCTCTCATGATAAGCCTGCAGAACGGGTGTCCTTATGTCTGAGTAACCTGTCCGAGTCATCGAGTCACACAAGGTAGACAGGCTCCGCCCGTCCCCTGACGTCCGTGGTCCAGCCACTGCCCCAAGGCCTGCCTCCTTCCAGGCTGCCTGGACCCCCTGAGTGGCCTCTGCTCTGCTCGGCCGGTTCTACTGATTTCAGCTACTAGAAGATTCTTATTGATATTTCCACCCGTTGTCGTCTGGCTTGAGAGCCAGGTCCCTGGGAGAGGGCAGCTGTGCCCTTCTCTTCTCTCCTCTGCGGGAAACGCTGCAAGTTTCTTCAAGCTTGTCCCTCGGGACAGCCTCATGGCATTCTCTCCTCCTCCACGACTCCCGTGCCAGAGGTTCCTCTCCTGCTGAAGACGCTGAGAGGGCCAGAAAGTCCCTTCTCCAGAAGCGCATGCTGAGAAGTGAATTTGGAGCTAAAGAGTTAAGGAACTGAAGAGGCAGAGAGATGAATACAGTATAAAAGAAGCTTCTGGATCCTGATCCTGACTCCTACTAGCTACAGACAACTTATTTGAACTCTCTGGACCTCAGTCTCTAATTATAAAATGGGGGTGACCATTTTATGCTGTTCTGAAAATAATTAGAGGATATACAAGGTCCCCGGCATAGTGCCACTCACAGAGAAGTTATAAAATAAATGGACAATATTGATGATTTTTTTAATTACTATTATCAAAGATGAGCACTGCTCATCTTCCCTGACTTCAGTCACTTCCTGCAGTGTGAGGTGGGCGGGTCACACATGGAGTAAGCAAAGGTGCGTGACATCTTAATGTTCATGCCTATGTAATATTCCTCTTCCCCAATCACCCAGGTGGTTGCATTGGCACTGTGAATTGATTAGTCACTGACTCTTCATTTGTCGTGTCAAGGAGAAACCTCATCCCAGCCCCAGGAACAAGTAAATATTTGTCTCAGAAAAGAAATTATCATATTTTAGGAAAGATAATTAGATACATTACTAGTTTAGCCTTCTTTTTTTTTTTTTTTTCCCAAGGAATTTACAACCACTGCAAGTCCAAGGTCTAAGGCTTTTGTTTCCTTGGGTCAGTGTAATGGTCGCAGGTATGATGCTTTGAAAGTATGTGCGGTCATGAGGGAAGAAAGCCAGGGAGCCCTTGAGATAGGACGCGTTGGATACACTGTGACGCACAGGTTCTCAAACTTTTGCGTTTTAAGGATCACCTGGACTATGGGGTCAAAATGCAATAGTATCCAGCAGGCCTTGTTCTTGTGGCATGGAAGGTGCCATTCTCTCTGGGGCACCCGGGCCTCCTTAACGTGAGCAGCCTCAGCTCAAACACTGCTGTATCTGAACCTTCTTCCACGGCCCCTGTGTTGGGACTCATTGCGTTTATACACTTGAATCCAAAAGCAAGCTGGCTTAGATGGGCATGAGGAAGGAATGTCTTGGCCAAAGTCACGGAAAGTTCCAGAGATTTTTCAGATTATAATGCCACGGGGGGCCCCTCTCTGTCTCTTCTCCATCTCTGCCTCTCTCATACACAAATACACATAAACATCTGTGCACCGTGAACATACGCATGTTTCTATGTAGGCACACGCCTGCTCTACATACGGGTTTTACTTCCTCCAAATAATTCTGATTATCCCCCTTCTGGGAACACAGAAGACCTGTGATTCCTAGCCCTGAGGATGGGGTGAGGTCATATGACTTGCTGGTCAGAGAGTTCTGAGCAGAGGTGACTCGTGTCCCTTCTGAGCTAGAACATTGAGTTGACAGTCATCTCTTTTTCCTCTACCACAATGACCAGCAGAATTGCATCAAGGTTTGCTTGATCAGCTTTGGTCCCAAATAGGGGACTTTAAGAATAGGGCTCTCGGGTGACCCTCAGTGGACTGGCAGTGTGAACGAGGCATGCGTGGCTGTTAGCAGTCACTAAGGCTTAGAAAGAGTGACCCCAAGGAGCTCTGGCCAATCCCAGTACTGGAGGCTTCCAGCAGTTCAGTATTTATGGGTGCAGTTCACAGCTTTAGTGGATTCTCAGCACCCTAACACCCAGCCTCAGAGAGACGCCTTCTTTGACCATCTTTTATTATGCCCTGTCTTCCGTACCTGTCACTGGGGGCAGAAAGACGGGGTGACGCAGTTGGCTATGAGCATGTGACTTTCCTCTGGATGGTGGATAAAGACCGTGGTGGGGAGGGACGGGGACCTGCAACTTCACAATGGGAAGGCACAGAGAATGCAACACACGGGGACCTCAGGACCCCAGAAAAACCAAGGGCCTCTTCTTTCCCTTTTCTCTTCTCTCTCTCCCCCTCCCTTCCCTCGCACCTCTTTGTATGCACCTTTATTTTACTATTCTTCATTTTATATATTTTTTTGTTTACAGGTCTAACCTCTCCCCCGATCTCCCACTCAGGACAGTGAATGTCCAGACTTCAGAAACAAGGCCCTGTCTTGCTTTGTGTCCCCACTACGCAGCAGAGGGACTTGGTCATGTGAAGTGAATTAACAAGTGAAAGAGGACCCGTAAGAGACCACGGGGCCGGAAACGAAGCAGCACATTTTATTTCTTCTGCCACGGGGAGATCAAACATCAAACAGTGGAGTATATTGACATAAAACCTTCCAGGAGAGGCCAAAAAATGTTTGATTCTCATTCTCCCTAGAATTCTCTTCAACAAATGTAACCAAACACGTGGGAATGAGAGACCTGCCAGGCAACATCCGCTCTCTTTCAAACTGGAAACCCAAGGCACATTCCCTTGCTTGCAATTAGCCAGGTGGAGTATGGACAAGTTACTCTCAACAGCTCATCTTGATGCCTACACCGTCCCCAGGATCCCGACAAAGGTGTCCTTCCCTTTAATCCTCTGTGGCAGGACAGATGGCACTTACAACCAACGCAGCGCCTGGGAGATGTTTCTCCTGCCGTCAATTAAGATGCATTTCCACTGCTGTGTCCCTCGCTTGCACCTGTAGCCCGCCAAGACCCTCTCCAGGAGCGTTTTCCATCAGATCGCTCCCTTGTCCATTGGCTTGTGTGGCCGCAGAGCCAAAAAATGTTGCAAAGGAAGAAAGTGAGAGTTGCATCCAAACTGGGAGCTTTCTGGAATGCTGATGCAAGTCCCAGCAAATTCTTTTATTTTTTTCAACCAGTTGAGAATTGCTGTGAACCTACTATGTACACCAATAGACACCAGAGGGGAAATAAACCCTAAACAAGACTCTACCTTGAGGAACTCACCACCTAGTAGGAGACACAGATTACTAAGCAACTACTTAAAATTCACAGTGAAAATGTCCTAAGTAGGAACTCTTTGAGCTCCTGATCTGCACAGAAAGAGGAAGGTTCATTAATTTTGAGGAAGGGCCAAACTAAAACCTCAGTTATAAAGAGGCCACACGTGTTAGTCTATATTTGTATAAAAATAGTAACTCCCACTTTTATCGTGCAATATGGTTTAATTTTTCCATATATCTGTCCCATTGTATTCCCTACTAACTTTGCACAGAAATTACCATTCCCTATTTACTGCTTAAGAAGTTAAGTCTCAGATAGGCTAAGATTTGCTCAAAATGACAAAAAAAAAAAAAAAAAAAGCAGGATTAAAAACTAGGTTTTTGGATTTCAGAATTTATTTTGGTCTGAACTGAGCAGGGTTCTTAGCTGCAAGCGAAAGTTAACAGCAACAAAATAGAATGAAAAAACCTCCGGCACTAGGTTTTGAGACTGGGATAACAGAAATGCCCCCAATACCCCAGGCCCAGCACTGGTTTGGGAAAGGCCCCAGGACAGCCTTCTCTGGCATCTGATGCCAGCATACATACCGGAAACCATCAACATGTCTTGTTCTGTTCCTGGGACTGTGGCCCTCGAAGCTTCCAGAAATTCAATGGAGTTGCTCCACCCACTGGTTGGTAGATTCTCGGTAATTTCTGCTTTTTAGTTTTTGAACTGCTGGTGGAGTTTGGAGTTTGAACATTGATGGGAAGTTCTGCCCAAAGTCCTTAAATGCACAAAAGGCAAGTGCCTGGCATTCTTGGTTGCTTTTGTGGGCGTTGGACCCAATTTCACAAGTATGGTAATTCCCAGGCATGAGAAGGAGGTCGTTATGGTTTGGATATGAGATGTCTCCCCAAAGTTCCTATGTTAATGCAGGAATATTCAGAGGTTAAATGACCAGATTATTAGAGCTATAACCTAATCAGCCCATCCTAGTTTGAATGAACTAACTGGGTGGTAACTGAAGACAGGTAGGCATGCCTGGAGAAGGTGGGTCACAGAGAGTACCACCAGAAAAGGGTACTTCTTCCCCGAGGCCCCTTCCCCTTCTCTCTCTCTTTCTGCTTCCAGGCTGCCATGAGGTGAGCAGCTTTCTGCCACTATTACCCTTCCACCATGATGTTCCGCCTCATCTTGAGCCCAGAGCAATGAAGTTGGCCAACCACGGACTGAATGTCTGCAACTGTGAGCCAAAATAAACTTTTCCTCCTCTAAGATATTCTTGTCAGGTATGTTGGTCACAGTGACACAAAACTGACTACACAGAGGTTTAAAAGCTGGATGAAGTGATGCTGATTTCCCTGTTTCACAATTCTATTTACCCTTTTTGGCTCTGTTTCTTACTCCCTGAAACCCTTTGGAACACAGCATGAACAAGCAAAGCCGTTCCAACCGCCTCCTTCATCTTGCGGCTTAACCACGGCTTCGTCATCACACCTTCTAGAAACAGCACACTTAATTATTGATGAAACCCATTCATTCAGGCGTGCGGTTAAACTCTCTGCCCTGGATGACTGGCCAACTCAGCTCTAGAGTTTAATCACAAAGACCCAGTGACTTCCATTCCTGAGAACTAACTGGAAAAGAAAGAACAAGAATCCTTGCTCATCTGTGAAATAACAGGGAGTGGGTACCAGCTCTACTTGGAAAAAGGGTCTGTGGGGTGTGGCTCACTGTGTCAGATCTGTAGTTCTATCAGAACAGTGTTTCTCAAAGTGTGGCCTCCTGGACAACAGCAGCAGCAGCTATAGCTAGGAACCTGTCAGAAATGGAAATTCTTGGACCCCATTCCTGACCTACTGAATCAGAAATTCTGGGGGTGGAACACAACCACCTGTGTTTGAACAGAGCTTTCCAAGTGATTCTAAGGCTGGTGGAGGCTTGAGGATGGCTGCTTTAGACCAAGGAGCTACTTCTGACATGGGTACCAAGTTTTGATCCTTCACATTTTGCAGTTTTTCTTAATGGACCTGAAGAGGAGCACAGGAACTTTATTTAAAATGCTAGACCTATCCCAGATCTTTCTGTAAGGTAAGTCTCCTCTGAAAAAGATCTCAAAGAAACCTCTCCTAGCTGGGCATTACAACAAAATAATCAGTGACTAACCCTGGCACTCCTTCAGATCCATGATCTCATTCTGCCCACATGACAGCCCTGGAAGGGAAGTCTTTTCCACAATGAAGAAACAGACTCAGGAAAGTGAATTTACTCACCCAAGGCCACATATCTAGGAGTGGCAGAGCTCATGGCTTCCAACAGCAGGACCATGACCATGACTGGGGATAATCCAGGGAGAAGTCTCCCCGTCCCCACAGGTAATCATTATGTCACCAGCACCTCAACAAATCATCTGTCTCTGCTAAAGGAATAAGTCTCTTTGACTTGCAAAATTCTCAAGAATTATTCTTTCTTGAGGAGTTAATCTTTATAAATAAAATTTCATATAAATCTTCCATTATCTCTATGGCTGTGTAACAAAAATGATCTAACAGATGAATGTGGCAGCTTGGAGTCCATCCCAGGAGAAGAAGGCAGAGGCCGTGAGACCAGGAGCAAGTAGCAACCAACCCCAGCTCTGTCTGGTTGAGGCATAAATGGGCACATTAACCTCTGCTAGTCTCTGTGAAGTGAGAGACTGTCCTTCAGGTACTCCTCAGCCCTCTCTCTACTTTTAGTCCATTGTTTCTGAATCTATTTAAATTTTTCTCCCACTAAATCCCTTCCCGTGTTTTGCTACCTTCCTAACTTAGCCTGAATTCCATGAGCAGTTATTTCATTTAACTCCCTCAGCCCCACCAACAGACTCACACAATCTTCTCTTGCCCTGGGTATATCCACCATTTGCCTTTCTTCGCTTCTGCTCCTGGACTATTGATTGTACTCAAATTAAAGTGCACAACTCTGCTCTGGATTAGCTTTATTTCAAATTCATGCCTCTGCCTTACCACACGGCACTTGACTCTCCCTGCCAAGGCCTTTGCTGCTTGGGCCGCTCCTTCCCCTACTCCTGTTCCTCCCTGCACTGTTCCAAATGTCCCTTTGCTCCTCTGGCTTCCACCACTTCCAGGTCACCCTCATCCACAGCACTTTTGACAGAGTTTCCCCAACTCTCCTGCCAACGTGATCTGATGAGTGTGTCCACCCATCCTTCCCTCCTTTTCTCCCACCACAAAAAAAGAAATGGCTTTTCTTTCCACCAAGGCTACTCCTTCTGCCTCAGTTCAAGATCATTCCATTTTCTTTCTTTTTTTTTTCTTTTCTATTCCCCAACACTTTTTATTATTTTATTTTGAAAAAAGTCTCACTAAATTGCTCATGCTGGCCTCAGACTTGCAATTCTCTTGCCTTGGCCTCTCAAGTAACTGAGACTTCAGGTGTGCATCTATTTGACTATCTTAAATACAAATACCAAAATTAAAGTGTGGCTAAGCATGGTCATGCATACCTGGGGTCCCAGACGCTTGGGAAACCAAAGCAGAACATTCCGTTTTCTTTCTTGTAGCATATTCAGGATTTTGTCTTCTTCTTCTTGTTAATTCTAAATCCATCCAACTCTTGCTTCTGTCTTCAACCTCTACTTCCTTAACATTTTCCTTCCCCTCAATCTATCAACATGATCCATTTCCTCATGAAAACCTTTCTCCTTTCCTGTCTTCTCCATCTCTGAGGAATCATCCAGGATCTCAGATTCTGTTTCCTTTCTTCCTTTTGCTCCTCAGCACAGAGCACTCTGGTTCTTTCTTCCGTCACTTCTCTATAACGGCTGATTTTCTGTGGGCAAATCCATTGGCTTGTCCAGGATTTTTGAATTTACCTCTTTACTCCATCTTACACTCCTAAGTCCCCTCTTTTAGGTCCTTTCTGTCTGATTGCCCTAATACTAATCTTTCTCTTCCTACTCTTAACTCTTTCATTGCCTTTAAATGTTGCTGTTTGCCATGATGCTGTCTTCCATTATCGATCACTTTACGGCACACAAATGGTGCTGTCGAGTGGAGGTGCTGCTCCCAGGACCCCAGGAGATGGCTTCCTTGGTTTCATATGACTATTACTGCCTGATATCTGCTTCTTGGCTCTACAGTCTCAAAAATTTGATTTTTATCAACACCAACCTCAAAAAAATATGTGTAACTCCAAAAAATCAATTTATTAATTTATAAGAAAAATCATCTGGGGCTTGTGTTTTAATTTCTCTTGTGTAAGTAATTGAGAATGGAATGTCTGGGTCACTAGGTAGGATTATATCTAACTTTATATAAAACTGCTAAACAACTTTTCGAGGTGATTGCACTGCTTTACGATTCCCCCATCACTGTACAGGAATCCCACTTCCACATCCCCAACATTTCAGGCTTTTTAATTTTAGCTAAGCTAAATGATGTGAAGTGGTATGTCATTAGGACTTTAATCTGCATTTCTATGATGACTAATGATATTGAATACCAACTTACATCCTTACTGTTATATTTGTATTTTTTCTTGATCGCCAAAAACTGGAAATAACTTTAGAGATCCATTGATTGGAGAATTACACATCCATATGATGGGATACAAGTCAGCTAATAAAACATGCCTATCAATGCACGAGGTGACACAAATAAATTTCACAGGCATTACGACAGCGAAAGAAGCCAGACACAAAAGATGCCATTTATGTGAAGTTCAAGGATGGTCAAAAACTAATCCCTAAAGAAGATACTCCTTGCAGTGGTTACTGTCAGTGTCAGGGCTGATAAGAGCATGAGAACCTTCTGGAGTGATGAAGTGTTCATATTTCATCAAGGGTATGAGTCACAAGAGTGCATGCGTTTTGTCCAAATTCACAGAACTGTAAGATCTGGTCATTTACTATAAGTTATACTTTTAAAAATCCTAAAAGAAAAAAAAAATTGAAGTGTTTTCCTAGTGCCTTCTTTCTCTTAAGTCAACTGGGAAGCAGATGACGGGTCAGGGAAAGGCGGGAGTTCTGAGGTGAACCTGCAGTGACACGGAGGGAGTCGGGGGTTGCCTGGGTAATGCCATTACGCCAGGCCTCCGGGGAATCCATCCATGACTGGGAGGGCCTGTCCTGCGACCAGCAGTCTGGAGGCTCCAATCTCCTCTAGGTCATCTAAAGCCACATAACAAACCACAAAATTTAGTTGCTTAATAGAGAAAATGGTGTATTCTTTCTCACAAGTCTGTAAAATTGGCTGGGCTTAGCTGATGGTTTTTGCTGGTCTTTGTGGTGGTCACCCATCCTGCCGTGTTTAGTTGTCTTGTCAGTGGGACTGGGCTCCGTTGACATGCTGGGACACCTGGCACAGCTGGTTCTTCTTGCTTTCCGTATGATCTTAACACCTCTCTCTGACTTTTCTCTGAAGACTCTGCCAGCTGCGCTGCCACGTTCCTAACATGGAGACCAGGTCTCCTAAGAGCATTAAAGTAGAAGCTGCTCAGTCTAAAGGCCGTGCCAAGAGCTGCCACAACATCACTTCCTCTGCAGTCTATGAACTAAGGCATGTCACAGGACCAGCTCAGATGCAAGTGAAAGAACTAGTGAAGTGTGGTTCATTGATACCGCTGTAACAGGATGCCACAAACATTTTGTACACATTGGTTTACACAACAGGGAAGAACTTTCCAATAGGACTGCCCACGTCTGTTTCTGAGACTCCCAATATTGCCTTCATCATCTGTTCTGTTCGTTTTTTGTTTCAGTACCAGGAAATGAACCCAGGGCCACTTAACCGCTTAGCCACATCCCCACCCTTTTTAATTTTTAATTTTTAGACAGGGTCTCACAAAGTTGCCGAGGCTGGCCTCGAACTTGGGATTCTCCTGCCTCAGCCTCCCGAGTCGCTGGGATTATGGACATGCATCACCATGTCCAGAACCTTCATCATCTGAGTAATATATTTTCTGAGATACAGCAGAACCCTATTCTTTTGAATGCTACTCTGTCTCATTCAGGTGAGTGCTTTTTTTATTGGCAACAGGTATTCGGCAAATAAGCTAGGATAAGACCATAACACAAGTACCTCCCGTGCTCTACACACGCACCTCCACACTGTGTATCAAGAGAAGCTTCTACTTACTTCCAGCAGCTGCTAAGCTGATTCGAGTTCATTGTCTCAAGGAAGGAGGGCCACAGTCAAACAAAGAGAACAAAGGCATCAATTCTCCATCTGAATTTCAAAAAAGCCTTTTCAAAGTCCTGGCAAAGAAAACAGATGGATAGAAAAAGTTTTTTGAGTTTCAAAAGCTTGATTTTTTTGTGCCAAAAGATTGGGGTACCTCAATGATGGTGTATAAAAGCTAATGATCCACTTGTGTAGAGTCTGCAGAGATTCCAAGGGCTGAGCTGAGGGAAGGGGTCCAAGGAGAGGCTTGAGTGTTGCAGTGAATATTCCTGAGAAGGGCCCCCGAACACAGTTTAACTTTCCAAACCCTGTAGGTCAGGTTCCCTGTAAGTGACACTCTGAGACCAGGTTTAAGTGCAAAATACTGATTAGCACTTAATGCCTCATTAAGGAAGGGGAAGAAAGTGGGGTTGGGTAGAGGGAGAAGCTGAACTGTGATGTGGGCCTGACTAAGCCGTGGGCAGTAGGAGCTTCCAGAGCAAAAACAGGCTGGACCTCTGTACCCTACCTCACCTAGGGGAAGGTGTGGCCCCTGCACGGAGGCTGTGTGCATCTAGGAGGAGCGGACAGCTGGAGACGTCTGCTATCAGTCAGTGCAGTTGAGCAGCAACTCTACCTAACGAGGGCTCTGGGAAGCAGTTTATCTCCCTGTCCACCACCCTAATCTCTCCTTCTCACTGAGTTTTATCTCAGGCCAGGAGACTATAGAGCACTGATGAAGAAACCTGTGTCAGGCTTCCCAAGGGTGGCCCAAGAGAAGCATAGCGCATGTAACGGTTAAGTGGCATCGCCAACTTGATCGGATTAAGAGATGCCGATGATTAAGAGGCTTCTGGGTGTGTCTTTGAGGGTGTGCCTAGGGATGATTGGCATGTGGGATAGTGGACTGAAGTGAAGCCCCTCCCTAAGCATGGGTAGCACCACCCGATAGGATGGAATGAAAGCTGGAAGAATAAGGAAACAGAGGCAGATGCAAGCTTGGCTCTTCTTGAATGGGTTCTTGATTGTTTCTTCGATTGTGTGATGATACCAGACACTTACTTCTTCACTCTTCCAAAGCAGACTCTGCCAGTGATTCTCCAGGTAGTTTTCAGAAGCCTTGGTCTCGGACTAGGGTAGCGCTGTTGATCTTTCTTGTTCTGGGGTTTCTGCATCTTGGACTATGCAGCTGCTGGTTCTTCCAACTATCCAGCTGCAGACGGCTTCTGGTCGTGTAAGCCAATCTAATAAATCCCCTTTTATAATCATACTTTCTGTTGATTCTGTTCCTCTAGAGAACCCTGACTAATACAGTGCACTAGAGGTAGAAAGAAAATGGTGAGATACACAGAGGGTCCAAACAGCTCTTCCAGTCTTGCATGACCCCAGCCTGAGTGAGTTTCATGTAACTGCAAGAAGGGGGGACATGAACCACTTGGACCAATGGACACCTAGAGTTGATGGTAAGTCAGAGGATATGTTAGCTGATAAAAGTGGGATTGACCAAAGGCCCCATGGAGCCCAGTTCTTCGGTCATAGCTAGAATAGAGGACAGCTGTAGACCAGCCCCCTTTCCTTTTCTGCCTGAGGTTTGGTTCCTTAAAGCCATTCCAAGCCCTGTCACCTCTGTCAATATAGACAAATCTCAGGTCCTGAACCTAAGAAAGAGTTGAAGAAATCCCCGATTGACTGAATTTAAACTTAAAAGGACAGGGGAAAGTAACTGAGTTTACCTAGAATTAAGCAGATTGAGTTATCTGCCATTAGATAATGCAGAGGCTATAAGTTCAATTACAAGAGAGAAAAAAAAACATTTTGAAGGTTACATTTTTTTATTCACTTGCACCATAGATTGGAAATTCATAACTGCTATGTAAATATGAAGTGATCAAAGGAGTAATTATGGCTTCAGTCAGTAAGAGAGATAAAAATACAAACTTACAAAAAGATCCAAGCTCACTCTTGGCCAAGTGCATGGTACAATTGGGAGTGCTATCTTAAAATCCAGACACTCAGACACTGTCGGGGCAGTCGATATTGGAAGGTGATTTCTGTATATCAACTTGGATATATGTACAACCAAGAACCCTAGGTAATTTACATTTTTGCAAGCCTACTTTTGGGATCAGACTTAAGAAAAGAACTGGATATCATCCTGGCTGCTGTATAAAGAATAGAGAAAGAAAAGAAATGGGGAGGGGACTGGTCATACAATATTCTGAGCAACAAATATTGGCCTCTTGCACTTTGGGTGATGGCAGTAGAGAGGAGGATGTGAAGCTATGACATCTTTGGAAGAAGAATGAAGATGCTCATGGATTTAGGTACATGGAGGTTAAGGGTATGGCTTCTAGTTTTTGGCTCAGACAACTGAGTGGATATGGTGGCATTTACTAATATCAAGACGATCAGAGGAGGAAAGGGTAGAAAGCAAGAGATTTACTGATGCCATTAAATATCCACAAGGCTCTCTTTGACATCTAGTCTGGAGCTTGGTGAAGAGGATAGGGCTAGAGATATTAATTTAAGAATCATGAGTATAAAGACAGCATTTAAATCCATGGGACTGGATGAGAACATATACTGAGTTACTGAATATAGATATAGAGTGAATCAAGTGGATGATAGCATTATATCTGTAAGATTATTATAGACATTTATTTTCTTCTTTATTGTTTTCTATATTTTCCAAGGTGTTCACCATGTACACATATTACTTTTATAATCAGAAAACAAATAAAATCCTAATAAATTTGCAACCATCCCTCAGAAACATATCTCTACAACTTCCCTACTCTTTTTTCCAGGAAAAGGCATTTTACCTTGGTTGGGCCTGAAAAATACTAAAGTGCTCATTTAATTGGGAATCTTTGAGACCGTGTTTGCATGAAAATCCACATCCCCTCCTCTTCTGCAGGGCAAATGAGCCACTCACACTCTCACCTAACCTGCATCTCGCTGCTGATTGAACCTGTGCCTAATTATGTGTTGCTGCTTGAGTTCTGGAGTAGGTAATAGCAATGTTTATTTGCCAAGGTTGACAGTGATGACTAAGTAATTTTCCTCTTCATGATTTTTTCTCCCTCTTTAAATGAAGGAGAAAGTAACTCTGCCTGTCATGCCACTAACCCAGTGAGTTGCCTGGATTGTCTCTGGATTGTGGGAGCCATGGCAGAAGCAAGCCCAGACATATTGGGGGTATTTTGTCAGAAGCTCTAGAATGTTTCCATAATTTATCTGGAATGATGCCATGGTTTGACTACGAAGTGTCCCCTGAAAGCTCATAATGTGAGACAATACAGGAAGGCTCAGAGGTGAAATAATTAGATTGTGAGAGTTGTAAACTAATCAGTGGATTAATCCACTTAATGGATTAATAATTTGAAAGGACTATTGTACTGGGTGGTAACTGTAGACAGGTGGGGCATGGATGAAGGGGCATGGTCTGTGGGGGTGTGTCCTTGGGGATTGTATCTTGTCCCCTTACTCCTGTCCCTTTCTGCTTCCTGGCTACTGTGAGCTGATTAGCTTTCCTCCACCATGTTCTTCTGCCATGATGTTCTGCCTCACCTCAAGCCCAGAGCAATGGAGATAACCAACCATGGACTGAACCTCTGAAATCGTGAGCCAAAAATACATTTTTCCTCATCTAAATTGTTCTTTTCAGGTATTTTGGTCACAGTAATGAAAAGGTGACTAACACAGATGATGTTCAGATAATGGTAAAAGGGTGTCTTGGCCTGAACATTTATTCATTCAACTCAAATTCACTAGGTCCCTTCCATGCTTCTTACCCTACAGAGATAGTTACATGTGTATGCTCTCAAGCAATGCAAATTCCAGCGATTCAATTTGAGTTGTTGATTCGGGGTCATGATGAGAGAATAATGGTATAATACAGAAGCTCAGAACTAGAGAGAGTGTGGTTCAAGGCTAAGACTACCTGGAAAGGATAATAGCTAACAACTATTAAACGGCCAGGCGCAGTTCTTCATGTGTTATATAGATTAACTCATTTATTTCTGTAAGGCAGGTACTGTTATTATTCTCATTTTATGGAAGAAGAAACCCTGAGGCACAGAGTGGTTAAATGTGAGTTATTTAAAGGCAAAGAGGAACTAGCTAGGTTGGAGGTGGAGGAAAGTGTTTTCAATTGCAGCAGGATATGTGGAAAGGCCAGGAGAATAGATAGAATCTGAAGAATAATGGGGGGGGGCGGGTCACAGGTTTGTTTGACTTGGCATCTAGATTGGCAGGACCTTTGGGGGAAAGGTTGATGGAAGGTCTTGAGATGTTATGAGACAGGGAATGATGGAGTCAGATTTGCTTCCTCTGGCCTGCCTGTCTGATTAGACCAGAGAAAACCAAACAGGAAGTGGTTGGAGTGGTCTTGATCAACAATGAAGCTACAGCCCAGAAGTGAGTGAAAACAGAGGCTGATGGACTTACGGAGCAGATAATGGGAACTGGGGACCTATTGGAGGTGAGGAGCTAGGGTGAGGCAGGAGTCAGGGCCAAGGCCAGTTTTCTCCTGGGTAACTGGGTAAATGATGGTGTTTCCCTGAGGCTGGGAGCCCAGGGGAGCAGCCAACCTGGTGCAGACAGATGGTGCATGGGGTTTGTTCTTTGATGTGTCTTGAGTCTGGGTCTCCAGGGAACAGGAGAAAACAATGCCCACAAAAACCAACAGAAAGACAATGAGCATGTGGGAGGAGACCTGAATGTAGGACAAGCCAAACAGCAAGCACGTCTTATCCTGCCTCTTTGCTGTCTGAATTTTCAGCATTTTCCTGAAAACTTAAGGAGAAGACAATCTTGAAGATGTTCTTACAAGTGAGGGGTGGTAAATAGAAATTAACGGGATCATACTGAGTAGTGTCTTAAGGCATGCTAAGTGTCATTGACATTTTGTATCTCTGTTTTACAAAGATAATTTTCATATGTATTCATGAGATCTTTCCTATGTTTATCACTAATGTGACTCTCATTTCTCCCTCTCTTCTCTGTAAGTGCTTAATTTCTCCAAACCCATGTTCTCCGTCTCCAAGGGGGATGAGGAGTTTGGGGAAACCCCTTCTTTGAGGTAGGGAAGACAGTGCCCAACTTAGGAACATCCTACTTCAGAGGAAAGGAAAAGAAGACCCACAGAGTGAGTCTTGTTCTCTTGAACCCATTTCAAGTCAGTAGTGGAGCTGGTGTTTCGGACTGGGCAGTTCTGGAAGGCCCCATTTCCATCTGCCCTCAACACCTCCCGGAGAAGGAGGCTGGGTAGTTGGAGGGTACGGATTTGGAAGAGGAGCTGCCAATCCCTTCATGGTTTCCACGCAGATACTTCTGATTCTTGAAAAATAATGAACACTGATGGGATTGAGTTCCAAACCGAGAGCAGCAGGTCTGTTAAGCACCACCCTAGAGTCAAAGAAGTGATCTGAGTCCGAGATCCAGTGTTGTCTGCAAAGCTCTAGGGACACTCTCATTTGGCTGGAGAAGTTTGTCATTATTCTTTCTGAACCAGAGGACTAATGAGAAGTCATGACCCTGTTTTGCCTAAATCAATGACAGGTTCTCAAGTACAGGATGTGCCGGTGCCAGGGACACCGGCCTCAGCCCCTCCCACTTTTGAGGGACTTCGCCATGGCATAATTCTAGGAGCACCAGCTGAGCTCAGTTTTATTGTTCCTTCACTGAACAGTTCTTCAGCCCCTATGTGAAAGGTTCTCTGGTTGCCTTATCACCAGAGAGCACCCTCTTTCCTCCTCCTTCATTGAACCTAGGTTTTTCCCCACCCCTTTCCTATTCCAGATAGACATCCCCATTTGTCCAGAACAATCCAAGGATGGCAGTCATCCAGCTAAAGCTGTGGGATGGGGGCAACATAATCGACCCAACCAGATTACATAGGTGTTCCTGGGGAGAGAGCTTTATCTCTCTTCCTTCTAGATGAGCACAATGAAGTAATCAGGTGTGTAGCACTGAGGGTCATGCTGTGACCACAGGGGAACCAACTTTAGGGTGCAGCTGACAGAGCAAAAGGTCAGAATCCAAACCCCTGGTGACATCCTGGAGCCACTGATCCTACTGCGTGGTAGATCTGGACCTTTTTCTGACTTTTTGAAATCGTGCCTTCCCTCATTGTGTGAGCCGGTTTGAATCTGAGCTGGGATTTTCTATGACTGTACTCACAGCACAAAGCATCCTGACTACATCAATGACTCCTTTGTTCCAGGCACAGTGCCAGGCCCTGGGAACGTAGTCAATGAGACACAGTCTTTGCTCACCGTGGTGTGAGGGAGGCACAGAAGTGCGCAGAACATTTCAGTTCTGAGTAATCGCTGCAAGGATCTCCGTCAGCCCAAAGGCTACAGAAACACCTGGGAGGCAGCCTCGTTCAGGCCTGGGGATGGGCACACTTCCTAGGGGAGTTGGCATTTAGGCTGAGACAAGAAGGGAAAGTGGAGATCTGTTGGAGGGGAGAGATGTGCTTTGAGCCTGAGAAACAGGCTCAGATGTAAATTTCAGAAAGATCCCTCTTGCAGTCTGTGGAGTAGAGAATGTTCTATCCCCAAGGGCTCATGCATATTGGTTCCCTGATGACATAGGGCTAGACAAAGAGTATGTACTTGGTTAATAAATCTTAGGGAGAGGGCAGCCCTGTTTCTAGTCATATACATGTTATGAGGATTGAATAAAATAATATTTGTAAAGCACTTAGCCTTTCCCATAGTCTCTGCTCCATTGATAATTTTTTTTTTCTTGCAGTACTAGGAATTGAACCCTGGTTCTCTGCCACTAAGTTATACATCCAGCCCTTTTTATGTTTTTATTTTGATCAAGAGTCTCCCTAAGTTGCCCAGGCTGGCTTCGAACTTGTGATCTTCCTGCCTTAGCTTCCCAAATAGCTGAGAATATGGGTGCGCACCACCATGCCCAGCACAAGTTCAATTGATATTAACCTTTATCATCATCGTTTTTGCAGTTCTTTTTTCTTTTTGGTACCAGGGATTGAACCCAGGGGCGTTTAACACCTGAGCCACATCCCCAGTCCTTTTTTTTTTTTTTTTTTAATTTTGAGACAGGGTCTCATTAAGTTGCTTAGGGCCTTGCTAATTGCTGAGGCTGACTTTGAACTTGAGATCCTCCTGCCTCAGTCTCCTGAGTCTCTGGGATTACAGGCGTGTGTCACCGTCACCATCTATTGCATTTGTTTTTAATTATTGAATGATTTGGAAATTTTGTTTCCAAGGGCTAAGTCCGATGTGGACACCAATTCAGAGCTAGCCTCTTTACCAGGTTCGTAAGCAAGAATCCTGCAACGTTTGTTCAAACCAGGATAGTGAGTCTCTAGCCAGAATGAATAGCTGATTTAGGATAATTATTAGAAACAAGACATCTTCCCACTACTGATTTGTCCACAGTATGACCATTCGTCACCTGGGTTTTGGGGAAGATCCTTTCCTGGCAGTGGCTGGCTGCAGGTGTGAGATGCAGGGTAACTGGCTAGAGCTTTGAAAGCATGAGACATTTTTGCACCTACAGAAAATCATTTTTTAGAACAATACTTCTGATTTTAAAAGACTTGAAGAGAATTGCATTAAGAAAAAATATTAATATTTGAGGGTAACGCCTGCTTAACCAACAATACCAAAGTGAAATCATGAGGACCCTTTGGGCCATGACTCATTTCAGAAATCAGCACTGATGTTCTCCTGTCTCATTTTTCGTGAGTCAACCTGCAAACGCTCACTGAGCACCCTTACAAGAGGCCAGATGTGCTCATAGGTGTAGGGATATAACAAGAGGCCAAAAGGAACATTTCAGACTCCGCGGCCCTCCTCTGGTCTGGATAATACCCCTGGCATTTTCGTAATAGATACTATATTATTCTCCTTTTATAGATGAAAAAGCCAGGCACAGAAAGGCCGAGTAACCCATCCAAGGTCTCAAAGCTGGTAAGGAGAGGATTTGGCACTCCAGCCCAGCTCTGCTGACTCCAGAGCCCACAATGTAAGTTCTATTGATCTTGATCTTCTGTCACCCACTTTTCATTGAAGAAATCCAGGCCATTACATTTTTCCAAGGCTCAACAAGTGACAAATCCGTAGATGTGACATATGATGTATTAAATCAGTGGCCACATATCAGGTGGCTTCCACAGATTCAGTCTATTAGCCTCCCTGATCTATTTTTATTTTTAGCCTTCTTAAGGGTGGAGACCTTGTTGCCTCTTCTCTACAGATGGGGAAACAAAGGTTTCAGGCCAATGAAGAATCAGGCAGAATAACAATGAGCAGAAGAATGATCAACTGAATCCACTGAGCACAGACTATGGGAGAAGTCCTGTGTTAAATGATTTCTGATTCAATCCCTATAACATACAGTTGTGCTCAGTATCTGTTGGAGATTGGTTCCAGGACTCACCATGGATGTCCTAATCCATGGGTGTGCAAGTCTCTTGTACAAAATAGCATAGTAGTTGATACACTCTATGCACATCCTCCTGTACACACTCAATCATCTCTAGACTACTTTTAAGACCTCATAGAAGGCAAATGCTACGTAAATAGCCATTGCACTATCTTACTAAGGGAATAATGACCAGGAAAATGTCTAGACATGTTCAACGAGAAGTCATTTTCTTTTTTCCAAATATTTCCCATCAGTGGTTGGTTGACTCTGTGACTGTAGATAGCTATGGATACAGGGGGCTGACTCTACATGGCTACTCTTAGGCCAGTAACTTCTATGCCAATAACACAGATGGAGAAACTGAGGAGTAAGGGGACCAAGCTATTTGCCTGGCTTCCCGACGGTAAGTGGAGCAGTTAGGATTTAACTAAGGCAACCTGGGCCGGGCACCTCGCTCTTACTCAGAATCAGATGGGGTTATCTACCGTCTACAGGCATGACATGGGGTGGAAACTGAGACAGGTCAATCTGACTCCTGGCGTCCTTCCTCCTGGCCCACAGGCCTTTAACACCCTGCCATCTGGGTTGGCATCGGGAAGTCCATCAGGGTAGAAACCCTTTCCTGACTCAAGTCTGTAAAGGCAGTGAGCGGTGGCAGACCCTGACCCACCCAATCCAGGGAGGGTTTTCTCTTTTCTGCTCTTCGCCCTTTGATGAGCCCTGTCCTCATCTGACCTTGGTGACCCTTCCCTCAACAGCACCTCCCCTTCCAAAATGCCCAGCTGCCTTCAGGCAGATTCCCTGTCAGGGAAGGACAGATGGAGGCAGGACTTCCCTCCTCAAAGGGCCACATGCGGAGGGAGAGCCACGGGAGCCATGGATGGGCCCAGGCCAGGAGCTGCAGTCTCCCCGGCAGCATTCTGGAGTAGGCTCTTTCAGCTTCAGGGAAAAGGTCAGAATTTCAATCTCGTGTTTTCACACATCTTAAATGGATTTCAGAGGCACTGCGGCTGCCGGGCTCCTCTCTTTAAACAATGTGGTTAAGCTGCTGTAGCTGCATTCCTCCTGCATTGTGATGTGGTTTTTGGAAGTCATGCATGCAGTTAGCTAAATCAAACTAAGCTGTTTCATTAATGGGAGCAAGCTCAAGAGAGAAATAGGAACAAGGCAAGTTTGCTTTGCAGCCCTATTGCAAAAAGCCAGATAATTAAGTAGGCGGGGAAAGGAAGTGTCCCTTCAGACTCCTAGAGGGACTCTCTGTCTCTCCTTTATTAGGTGGAGGTGGTGGTGTTTGTGGAGGGCTGTTGGGAAGGAAGTCCCAACAAAAGGTCTAAGCCCCAGCCCCTCTGGGCCAGCTTGTTCTGTTGTATGGAGAAGAGAGTAGTAACGAAATTTTTGCAGTTCAGTAACCTCTCTGCTGCTGGTCCCCCGCCTCCCTCCTCGGATCCCACCTCCCAGACAAGGCTCATCAGGGCCCTGCACCTCCCACCTCCAATGTGCAGGGACAGCGTGATCCTTTCCTGTTAATTCCCCGCCATCTCCAGAGCCCTTGGCTCTGCCGTACCTGGGACACATCAAGCTTTCTCCTGTCAGTTCCCCTGCAGCTGACACCGTTCCTTCCCTCCTGAGCGGCCAACATGTCAAATCATTCCTGTTAAAAAAAAAGTCCTCCTTGGCCCTGCCTCCCGCAAGTTCCTGGCCCACTCTTGCCTGGTTGCTCTCACAAGTGAGAACGTTGACGCTGTCCACCTGCTTGTCATGGCCACGCATCTCCATCCCCATTGCAGCCGATCCTGGCTTCTGCTTCCCTCACCTCAGGGCAGCCACCACTGCTATCTGATTTTTAGACCTGGGAGACCTCCCCATCCATTCGCTCTCCATCTCTGGGCAAGAGAGGAGGAGAAGGGTCAAGGTGACCTCTGAGAGTGCTGGTGTTCAATTCTCTGTCGTTTTCTCAGAGAGCCTAGAATTAGAGACAAAGACATTTTTCATCTACCAAGCCACATATTTTTACTTAGATATTTAAAAAAGCAATATCAAGCTCCGAAAGAAAATGTAACATCGATGCCAAATCAGATGAGAACTAACACTTGGTATCAACAGGAATATATTTGAATTTAAAAAGGCTAGCTGCATCTGACAGCAATGTGTCTCAGCTACTGAAAGTCGGAGCTGGGTGGGGGTGGCGGGAAGAGAACATTTCATCATCCATCCATCCGTCCCTTCCACAGACGTTTACTGAGTCCTGATTCAGGGCCAGGTTCTGTGCATGGCGCTAAGGGGACGAAAACGGGGAAGACAAAGGAAGCTCACGGTGTGGCGGTTACAAGGATGCAGGTTGGCTGTTTGCAGGGCTCCACCTCTCTCCAGCCGTGACTCCTAGCATTGACTTAACCTTTCACCAAGCATTCTTATCGGTCAAACGGGATGAACAGTCGTGGTCACTTCAGTTGTTTATCAGGATTGTAGTGGATTGAAGGGTGATTACCCTACCCTAGAGATATGTCCACCTGGAATCTGTGATTATGAACTTATGTGGAGTCTTTGCAGAAGGATCCTGAGATGAGATCATCATGGGTTAGGGTGGCTCCTAAATCCAATAACTGGTGTCTTTAGAGGAGAAGAAAAGGGGAAAAGACTCAGACACATAGAGAAAGCCATGCAAAGGCAGAGATTGGAGTGATGGATCCTTATACCAAGTGTGCTAGTCAGCTTTTATTGCTGTGACTAAAATACCTGACAAGAACAACTTAGAGCAGGCAATGTTTATTTGGGCTCATGGTTTCAGAAGTACAGTCCATGGTCAGCTGATACCATTACTGTGATCACAAGGACAGGAAGAATATTCTAATGGAAAGGTCACAGCAGAGGGAAGGTGCTCAGCTCCTGGCGACCAGGAAGCAGAAAAAGGGAGGAACAACAGGGAAGTGATTGACATTTTTAAGAGAAGATGAGCTTGATCCTTGGAGGCCTCTTGTGGCCCCTGTGATGGAGCCCTGTTTCCTATGCCACCGGGCATGAGATCAGGGGTCTTTCTCCCCAACACTTTCTCTCTCATTTCCTATCTCTTCGGCACTTCAGGCTGATAGAGGAGAGAGGGGGGTGGGAAAGATCAATGCAGCTCCTTATATTTCCGGCCTATCAATGGGTCCTATCATAGCTCCTCTGATGTAATGTGACTGCTGGGGTTGAAGTCTCCCTTCCCAAGGCAGCAGAAATCGCCTGTTTGAGCTCAGTCAATACAGAGCAGAATCTCCTTCTTACCTTTGATTGTGGGTTCTTTTCTCGTAAGAGGCTCAGTTAACTAAAGAATGTAATCTCAGGGAACTTGTCCTGATTCCAGCTGGCTCTAGCTTTGCAGCTATTACAAACTGCTTTACACGGCAAATAACAGGAAAACCCTAACAACAGAGGCTTACACAAATATCTTTCCCTCTCCTGACTCCACCTCAGGACAAGAATTTCAGGACCAGTGAATGTAGGTTCCCACAGCAAACCCACATTGCACTTAGAGACCTGGTCTCCTTCAATTTTCTGATCCACCTAATGGTATATGTGAAATCCTGTCACTTCCCCACTCTTCTTGATTGATGGCTGCAAGATGACTGCTCAATATTCCAGATGAAATTCTAGAAAAAAAAAAAAAAATGGAGAGGGTAGTGAAGGGGAGAAGAAAGTAACATGAAGGAAGAGGTGGGACCTATCACTGGAAAGAAAAAAATCTCTCCGAAAATTTCAGTAGAACTCCACTTGTATTTCATTGGCCAGAACCATGACTCATGGAACTCCTAGCTGCAAGGGAAGTTGAGAAATGTTTTTGAAAAACTGGGTACATTACCATACCAATTAAAGTTAGGCTTCAACTGTGTTCATAAGAATAACGGAAATGATTGCTATTAGGCAGGGCAACCAACAACCTCACATTCTTTTAACAAATACATTCTTTGTTAACCTGAAACCTCATTGAGTCGACCCCTTGCTTAAAATTCCTCACTGAGTTCACAATACTTGGTGGCATTTCCATGCCTTTATGTTGAAACTCTCTGGCTTGGCATCAAGACCCTCATGAACTTCCTGATCAACCTTTCTTGGTATTCCTCAATCAGGAGGCATTCGGTGATACCAGACTAACATGTCCCTTTCTCTGCCTGAAATGTCTCCTTCCCCTCCCTTTTTCTCCCGCATAAGCCCCACACCGGTCACTTAAAACTTCGTTCAGTGGTCCAGCTTCTCCTCTGAATGCATGGTCCATCTCTGAGGCAGCCAGTCCCCTCTCTCCTACATCTTTCTGAATCACTTTATTATATTGGTTTGTAAATTGCATGTGTAAACTCCAAGTAAAGGCAACACTGGCAATTATCTTTGGTGCATACCACCAGTTTTGGCATGATAGGTCAAGGTCAAGTCCCGGGCCAGATTAAACTGGGTAGGGCATCTTCCCCTTCTGATTAAGCACTCATTTGAAGACTCTACATTGTTTTAAAGACAGCTGAATCTCCAAGTCTGGCCTCTCAGATATGAATAACTTGACTGTGCTGAAATACATATAAATTTTAAAATAGCGATAAAAGAAAGTAAGACGCAAGGTTGAATATTATCATATTTTCACAAATAAGAAAACTAAGGTACAAAGGGCTTTAAGTATCTTGCCTGAGATCACATACCAGGGGGTTCAGTGGGATCTGAGCCTAGGTGGTCTGACTTTAAACCCCTCAGTCATGACTATGCTACACATTCTCCTTTCCTTTTTTAAGTCCAAGAACATGATTAAATTATTCCATTCATGGTGGATGTTGGTGCTTATTGATAACGCCCTTTTGAGAGTCAATTGCACCTCTCAGGATTTCTTTTCGTGAAACGATCTATATAGTCACAGTAGATGAGAAATACACAGGCAAGTTTGGACTGAATCATTATTTACAATATTGCAAAGAATTTAAAAACCTGAATGTTCAATAACATCCTGGAGTTATAAGTCATGGTTATAATGGTTATGTATTTCCAGCCAATGTGTTATGGGGTTCTGTGTAGCTTTTAGTTATGAAGACTCTACAGCAACATGGAAAATATTTATAATATGAAGTGAAAAACAGCATGTTACAAAGCTGTTGACCTTGATTAGAGGTATGTAAAAAGGTGTCTGGCAATGAAAGCTGTAGGAAATATCCCTGGATAAGAATGACTTTGATGGCAGTATTAGAATGACTTTGATGTTTCCTCTAAAACTATCACATTAATAATTGTAAACATGATGAAGATTTGGGCCTACTTTGTCTTCTATTTGGTGCAGGGTCTCTGGTCTAAATCCTAAGTCCTTGATCCATTTTGAGTTGAGTGTTGTGCAGGGTGAGAAACAGAGGTTTAATTTCATTTTCTGATATGGATTTCCAGTTTTCCCAGCAACCTTTGTTGAACAGGCTACATTTTCTCCATTGTATGTTTTTGGCCCCTTTGTCTGGCATGAATGACTGTATTTATGTGAGTTTGTCTCTGTCTTCAATTCTGCACCATTGCTCTGCCTATTTTGGTGCCAATACCATGCTGTTTTTGTTACTATTGCTCTGTAGTATAGTTTAAGTTCTAGTATTGTGATACCTCCTGCTTCACTTTTCCTGCTCAGGATTGTTTTGACTATTCAAGATCTCTTATTCTTCCAGATAATAATATTATGGCATTTGCAGATAAATGGATGGAACTGGAGAATAATGCAAGTGAAATAAGCCAATCCCCCCAAACCGAAGGCCAAATGTTTACCCTGTTAAGTGGATGATGATATATAATGGGAGTGGGAGGGTGAGAGAAGAATGGAGGAACTTTAGTTACGTAGCAGGAAATGAGAGAGAGGGGGGTATGAAAGATGGTGGAATGAGACAGACATCATTACCCTCTGTACATGTATGATTACATAAATGGTATGAATCTACATCGTGTACAACCATAGAAACAAAATGATGTACCCCATTTGTGTACAATGAATCAAAATACAGTCTGTAAAAAATAAATAAATAAATAATTTTAAAAGGAAAAAAAAACCTTGTAAATATGCATTTAAAAAAATAAATTCTTAGGGTCAGTGTTTTGCCAACCCTTAAAACTCCATCATTTTGTTCATCTGTACAAATAAAAAGAGAGGTATTATGCTAAGCTTATTCCTCTGAGAGCTGTGACATAACAGACAGTGTGACATCACAGTGAATAAATGAGGAGAACCACAAGGGAGAACATATCCTGTAGGAATTTTGGTTAAGCATAGAACTAAAGACTGTGTGTAAGTGGCCAATTTCTTACATGCCTCCCTGAATCCAACATTCCCCTAGATGGACTGAAAACCTACATTCATTATTTACACCTTGCTTCCCCCAGGGTTGCCAGCATCAACACAGAAGTGCAATCAAAGCGTCCCAAGAGGGAATGAAGTGTCCAGCAAGGCCCAGAATCTTCTGTGGCGGTCACTTCTCTATTCTCATCCTATTTGTCAAGATGTGTGCACCTAGGTCTGCCTTGTTTGTTGTTATATAGGAGCTAGCACAAAAGATTTGCTAAAAGGTATTGACAAAGTACACAGGGCCAGCATTCTATGGTTTCTGAAGTGGGTTTCTATCTCCCCTACTGTCTCCAGAGAAGCACTTCTGTTTTTGGTGTGGTAGAGGTTGCTCTCACGTGTTCTTCCTGGACTCATTGGTAGAGGAGACTACACATCTCCCAGCCCCAGTGAGAAGGTGGAGCCGTGACCAGGTCTAGCCCATGGAGTGAGACCGGAAGTGGTGTGCTGCTTCCTAGATTGAGTGATGGGCAGAACAACTCCAAGCGCTCAGCACTGACTCACTTTCTCTCCTTTATGGAAACAGGAAAGACTTTTCAACTAGCAGTCCTAGAACAGGTGGTCTCTTGAGCATTTGATAGTAAGTTAATATAATTGATTGATCCTTTCTTTTTTTTTTTTTGCCTTGTCTACTAGGCAAGCTCAGCCACACATGGTTTACTTTGGTCTCATGGAATGCATTTTTTCCATTTGCAACCATCATCTTTGCTACTTAATCCCTTTTCCTTTGGGGCCCTGATTTATCTTTTTTTTTGGTCACCTTTATAGTCTTGTCTTTTAACTTTCCCCCAGTGAAGGAGACACAAAGAATGAGGAAGGGCAAGAACCAAGTTTTTAAGAACGAACTCTGAACAAATTGCCAGCCACTCTTCCAACGCTGGTGGAGGCAGTGTTGGGTGACTTTGTGCTATAACTGACAGTGCTTTCCTTTGCTCTTCTAGGTTTCATAACTAATTTGTTCTTTGATTTACAACACGGTAGCTCCAATAAGTGAATGGTGCAGGATGCGGTCAGATAGTGACGGAAGCTTTCCTGTTAAGGGTGATAGCACTGTGACATGGATCCTCCAAGTGGTTCTGACTTGCAGTTACTTGAAAACGACTATGCTCATGAACTCAAGAGTTCCCGGATGGCGTCCCAGCACTGGCTGTTCCTTGGAAGCTTCATACATCACTCTGATTCGCAATTTTGATGGAAAACATTCCCTCCATAAAATTCTCCCAGTCTGTGAGGAATACCTGATGTGGCAACATTAGCTTTTTAAAACTCTAGCTCACGCCTCGCCTTAATTTTACCTTTGCTGTTCACACTTGTGTAGATTCAGCAGCTTGAAATACCTCCCGTGCACAAGTTTTGAACTGCTGTATCATTTCTACACTTCCTGTCTGTAGGAAGGAATTCATATCCACAAATGATTTACAACAGATGACATAGACACATGTGAAAAAAATTCTTTATTAATTTCTCACATTTCATTACAAAATGTATGTTGCAAACAACTTGAATAACCTACTTGTGGTTTTTTTTTTTTTTTGTTTTCGCTTTTTTTTGTTTTTTAAACCCTTGGCTTCAAGGACTCAGGATCTCCCTATCTTTTACCAAGTATTGGGAAACACTGATTATTGTAGTCAATAGGGTTATCATTCTGCTATTTATTTTCTTCTCTCAAGCTCTGAAAAAAAATGTCCTCTGTATAAATTAAACAACAACAACAAAAAAAATGTTGTAAATTCTATGTCATTACAGTCAACAGAATTATAATAATGCATCCAAAAATGTGCGGCCACAAAATATCAGGTATATGTTTGAAAAAGAAAAAAAAAATGACATTCTAGCCTTGTTAAAAGGATAATGGTCCCATATTTTTATTAACAGGTTAGCAAAACAAAATCCAATGGATTACAATATTTACATGTTATTTGAAAAATAAAGTAATGATAAAAGCATGTCACAGTTATTTTCTTTTTTTTCCTTTTTCTTCCTTTTTTCTGTTTTTTTTTTTTGTTTGTTTGTTTTTTGGTAATCATTACAAACACCCAATCCAGGTATGGAACTGTTTAATACATTTGAAATGAGGCCAATTAAAAACAAATATAGACACAAAATGAATCTTTGTCTAGAGTCCACACTGTCCCTATTTTCTGGTTTCCACATCGTGGCCCCCCCCCATCCCTTAAAAATAATTAAATTAAATGTCCTAAAAATAAAATTTTTTAACAGCAAGAAAATAAAAGGAGAACATGCTTTTCAAGTAAGCACTTATTCCACAAATGCAACATCTCTCCATGGATTTTATTTGAAGCCGTGTGGGACACTGTCATCTCAGCAATCCCCCTTCCCTGTCTCCCCTCCCCCCTCCCGCAACCCTTCCAAGTTAAAAAAAAAAAAAAAAAAAAAAAAAACCCAAAACGAAAACATGAAAACCAAAAGACTCACACGCGCACACGTGTGTACACACACACACACGCACACACGCACATGCACGCATCCACACACGACCAAGCTAACACACACATGGGCTTCTACAACCTAGGCTTCAAGAAAAATTCTTTTCTACTTTTTGGAACGAAATCCTTTGTTCACAATCAGAACATATTATAAATGTAGACTTAGATTTAGTCTAAGCTGCTCCCTCCAGAAAAAGCTAATATAGGGAAACAGCAGCTGGCAGCTAGATTAAAAACAAAACAAAACAAAAGTTCTCCAGGCTCCTTGTAGGATATATGTCATTTCTTCTCCACTCTCGCTAAAGGGATGGGATTCCAGCACATCCCCTCATCACCCCCAAATAAATGAAAACCACCCCCCCAAAAAATAAAAGGCAAATAAAAACAGATGTAAAAAAAAAAAAAAATCACACACAAAAGCCAGCCCATTCTAACAGAAATTATTGGTGTGAGACGGATCATGTGTTAATTTGACAGCAACGAAAGGGTGAAGAGGACCTCTTCTCTGGCCCACGAGCTGCATAGCTGTGCCGAAAGTTTGGTTCTTTAGTTAAATTAAAAAAAAAAAAAAAAAAAAAAAAAATGAAAAAAAGAAAAAGTTAACTTCTTTGTTATTTTCATGTTTAAAATAAAAACATTCCTATTCACAAAAAACTAGTATCTCCCTTGCCCCCGAAATTAAAACAACGATAACAACACGCACACAAAAAGAAACAATTTATATGAAAAACTGAATTTTGTGCTGTGTTTGTAACACTCAACTTGACAGGAAATAAACATGGCGAACAGAACGGCTCAAGCACTTTAAAATCAGCTCACATGGATCTACCAAATTCTAAATTAGAGTCGAACACTAATAAACAGCTTACCTGGAATAAAGGATGACAATTCACAAACAGTTATCTAATAATTAAAGTCTGTTTCTTTTTTTTGTTTTGTTTTTTACTAAAATAATTAAAAAAATCACAGTATTTTAAGAAATAAAACCCACGTGGGGATTTTAAGCACAATTTGTGTTCCTTTCTTTAAAACTCTTTTTTTTTTTTTTTTCTCCATTCACCATCTTGCCCAGCAGTTCTCTCTACATTTAACCACAAGGACGACAGGTAGTACTGACAAATGCAGAGAATTCCCTTGGTTAAGTTTGAGGTACTAGGAAACAGGTGACTGTTTTATGCAAAGCAGTTTTTTTTGTTTGTTTTCTGTTTTTGTTTTTTGTTGTTTTATTTTATTCCATTTTTTTTTTTTTTTTTTTTTTTTTTTTTTCCCAAAGCGGCTGCAGTTAGGTCTTGAAAAAGCTTAAGGTATTAAAACTAGAAAAACGCACCGAAAGTTGTGCGTCAAAAAGTTGTTCCCTAGGAGAAGTCTTGTACTGTCCCCGGAGCTTCTGTCTGCACACGCTGTCCGAGATCAGGCCCACGGAGGTGCTTCCACATCTGCCAGGAACGAGACTTCCATGGTGAAGATCCGGAAGAAAAGATGGAGTGATGGAAAAGGAGCCACATATTCCAACCATTTAAATAACTTTAATTTACATACTCACTCACACAGGTACCAGTGCTTTGAAAATAGATTGTTCAGTCCTAAAAAGCAGCTTTGTTCTGTCTTCTCTTTTTCTGTCCCTCCCTCTCAGCCCTCGCTGGCCCACCCACTTTTTCATCACGGTTCAAGTAAGGTTTGATTAAGAATTTCACCAAACTCTTATTCGTTTTTGGCCTCTGCATTCTCTAGGAGAGATTTGTCGGCAGCTACTACACAGATGGCTACTGTTTCACTCTTTAGGGAAAAGTCTATTCCAACTGGCTCGTCATCTTCCTTCTCCTCTATGGAGGGCATCTTGACGCTGTCCTCCGTCACTATCTCCTTCGGGCGGATGTCTTCCCTGCTCACTTGCTTGGTGTCATTCAATGCCCTAGAAAAAAAAATAATACGCATGGAAGAGACAGATGAGTATAGACACTCATTCTAACTAAACATAAAAGACTCGTGTCCCTATTTCCACATCCTACAAAGCCTCTGGGGTTTCCTTTGAATAGTGCTCTGACTATCTGAGCACATTGCCAGGGATGTATCTCGCTCTCTGCAATACACAGGTCAGCTGCTCCCATCTCTTAAAACTCTGAACTTACAAAAATATCCACTATCCTACCGTGTTTTGATTAGAGCACATTTTGTTTCCAGATGAACATAATAGTTTTATGTCATCTCCTCTACAGAGTCTTAAGGGGTAAAACAGAAAGAACTGCCTCATGCTCACATGTATCAGGTGAACCCGGAAACTTTGAGATTGACTATATTTATTAAGTCAAAAATGTATTAAAGATTTATTGAATGGAACCAGAAACAAATAGCAGAAATAAACAAAAAGTGAAAACCCGAAATTGGAACCCACAAACATCTTGGGAAGCTAGATAAATTCTCTGAAGCTCCTGCACTCAATGATTCGGGGCTTTTTTCTCAGCAAAGGAGCAAATCTCAGCTTCTCTGTCTAGCAGACTACAGGTGCCTTGGTGAGGGGACAATTTTAAGACCAAGGATCTTGGAAGTATCTGACAGGTGTGCTCTCAACCCCCTGAGAGGAAGGCAGAAGCTGGCTCTGACCTTGAGGCAGGGCAAAGGCAGGTTCCAGGCCCTCAGGGAATGGCCAGTCACAGAGGCAGGAACAAAAGCCAGATGTCTATACTCCGATTCACACTGTCTCACAGAATGTCACCCTAATGAAAACTAAAGGGATGCAGGCTGGAGCAAACACCACGCTTGTGCCTGTGGGCTGGTGGGGGCTGAGTCCTGATAAAGATGGCTCTCCTTCATCTGACATGGGCCTGGCTGGCCATTTCAAAAACCAACAGAGGAGGAGAAACCTGGTTCCTTCCTCACAACTGCCTCTCCTCCCACAGCCCAGAAAAGTGACATGGAGGGTCTACATTGTGTTGGGGGAGAAGAAGGAAGGAAGGGAGGGAGGAAGGAAGGAGGGAAGGAAGGAAGGAAGAAAGGAAGGGAGAAAGAAAGAAAGAAAGAAAGAAAGAAAGAAAGAAAGGAAGGAAGGAAGGAAGGAAGGAAGGAAGGAAGAAGGAAGGAGGGAGGGAGGAAGAGAAAGAAAAAAAGGAGGGAGGGAGGGAGGGAGAAAGGGAGAGAAAGAAAGAAAGAACCCAGAAGGAAGGAAGGGAGGGAGGGAAGAAGGAAGGGGGGGAGAGAGAAAGAAACAGAAAGAAAGAAAGAAAGAAAGGAGGGAGGGAGGGAGGAAGAAAGAAAGGGAAGAAGAGAGAGAGAGAGAGAGAGCGCGCAAAGAAAGAAGCCGGCCCCTCTGGCTTTGGACAGCGTGTTGTGGGACGGTCCCACTTACATGCCGTGTCTTAGCACGTGTCTCTCCCACTCAGAGCCCTGTGAAAATGCCCGTCCACAGAATTCACACGGAAAACGCTTCTCAGTGTTAATAGGAGTCCCACAGTCACCAAATCTCATCAGCTCTGCAAAGAGAAAGTATTGGTGTTAGTAGTGTGCTGCGTGCGGGGTGGACGAGGTGAGCCAACGCTCACTGGGAGCCTCTCCGACCGGCCTGCAAGGCCACTCAGTGAAAGCCCTTCCCAGGCATCTCACCCTGTCTTCAGGTTGGTTCCCAGGAGGGCACTTCTTGAACAGCTCCCCAGAACTGCCACTGGCTCCGGGCCCCAAGCCTCCCTATCTTTTCCCACCTGCCCCCCAACAGCTTCCTTCACAAATAATCTGGGGTTTTCTTGCCAGGTAGCCCTCCCTGCCCATTCCAAAGGCACCTGAGCATTTTCTTCTATTTAACCTCGTCCTCCTAGTATGCTCCGTATCAGAGCCTCACCGTGTGGCACCTATACATTTCCATCTGACACAGGTTTGTCTTTGCTTACTAAAAGGAACAGAGGCTACCAGAAGCACTCAGCTTGGTCATGGCCGGAGACCCCTGGGCTTTCCCTTGCTCCGCGCGAGGCCGAAGCCTTGTGGGCACCTGCCATGGAGAGCATAGCGAACGCCTCACAGGGTGGCTGCGGGCCCTGAATGAGATGCACCAGGAAAGAACCTTGTATGAACGCGATTCAGACAACCTGGGGCTAGAATGGGAAAGCGTGTCCCCAGCCATGGCAGGGTCCTGGCCAGCTGCCTGACAAAGACTCCTCAGTGACATTCACGAACATGGGGCTATCCAGACGTTTCTGGAAGGGTCTGGATGGGTCTGTTGTAAACACCAAACACTGACCTTCACTGTGCTGGGCACGAGTTCTGGGTCTGATAAATGGAACCAGCTGGCTGTCTGCAGGTCACACAACCTGGCACACTCCAAGACGACAGCTTATACGGCCTAAGTGTTTCCTTATTCCATACAGGGCCACATCTTCACGGGGACTAATAAACAGCAGGACTAACTGGTTCAGAGCCCCACTGCACAGTGAGTGCGTGGGAAATGCTGATCATCTCTCCATATCTGACCACTCTGGGCCCACACGCAGGAACACGTCTCCTGGTTGAAGTAACCCAGCTCACAAAATCCTCCGGACGCCCTTAGCAGGATAGGAGCTCTGAGATGCCTTAATCTCCAGCACAAAGAGCTGTGTGAACGGGGCCAGTTTTCACAAAAGATGAAACATTTTCTCACAAATTAAGAAGATCACCACACAAGCCATTAAAAATAATTGCACAGACTATCTTCCTTGATTCTTTTCATTGGAAATGAGACAGCACCATCTGCTCTGCGCATTAATTCCTTAGCAGGGATTATCTTGGGCAAGAAATCAACAGAATGCCTTCCTGACTCCTCCCCAATTGCATAATGAGAGGGGGCGGGGCGGGAGGATCTGCTGCTCGGGTTCCTTTTCATTTCCTCCAGCCTGGTCTCTCCTCTCTCCAATTCCCTCCATGCACCCTCGGCGGGACCGGCCCTTGCCCACGTCCAGTCCTCTCTCCAGCTCTCAGTGTTTGGAAAGGAGGTTGGAATGGGGAGCCAGGGGCAGTGAACTCCCGACACTGAGGGATCTGATGAGAGTCTAAATCGCCACCCAGGAAAACGTTCCTGGTGCGCTTGCTCCTTTGCCCTTAGGAAACATGAAACCCACTCTTCTGTTCTTTCCAAAGGCACGCGCTAAGTTTCATCCTCAAAGAAGGAGGCCACTCATTACCTGTCACTGCAAATGGTTCTCCGTCAGCCTGAGAGCTGTGCTTAGGACACCTCCCTCCCTCCTCCTACAAGCCAGAAGGTCTGGCAAAGACTCCCCCAGGCTATTGTCCCACATTTCTTCTTCTTGGCCAGAATCGACTGTGAGGGTGGGAAATTGATTCTAGGTCTATTCAAAGGTGATGGGACAAAGGAGGCTGTTCCTGCAGGATGGGTGGGTGAGGGGCAAGGGAAGGTTTAGGCTTGCAATTGTCATGCAGGAAAACCTGCTGGTCTGGGGAGGAATCCTTGTTTCTCTGCCCCAGGACCTTTCCTCCCAGGTGGTTCAGGTGTGTGAATGTGGACACCATACTTTGCAGCGAGGCACAGGATACTGAAATTCTTTCCGGGGTTAAGTCAATCTGGCTTGATGCTACAGAGTCTAATGAAAAGGGGGCGCCAGGTGGGACAAGCAGGGAGAATGAGCCTGTCGTCCCACACACATCTCAACTGCCACTTTTCCGAATTTCCTGTGACTTATTATTTATTTATTAATTTATGAGCCACAGGGAAAGGGAGGGCTAGAAGAGTTTTTGCCTCTGGAATGCTTATCACCTCTAAAATAATGCGTGCGTGTGTGCAGCTGTGGACATCGGGAGGGGTCGTAACATCCAGTGAGGAATCATTTATTTCCTGAAGAGGAGTGGCGGGGCCTCACAGCACCCTGAAGTGAAAGAAGCCTTTGTAACCTCCGTCAGAAGCACCCTCTCCCAGAGTGCTCTCCTAACAGTGCACAGATGTTAAGGGTTCACTGCGAAGAACAGATGGGTGGAAAGGTTTTAAAAAAGGAGAAAAAAGGCCAGGCTTCTCAGATCACCACCACTGTCCTTGAAAGGATAGGGTGAAGGCGGCCTCTACTAATGAAAGTCGTAACCTCCCAGAACAACCGGCCTAGATGGTGAGGAGGTTTTCTTTGTTCACCTAACTTTCCAGGGTGACCAGAGGCTTGGGGACTTTTTTCACAAGCCAGCACACCTTGGCTCTTTTGTCTGTCTTGGATGGCAGTTCAAAGGCCAAACTAAACCCCCACTTGCAAAACCATGGTCCTCTGCCCTGGTTACCTGGAGAAAGGGTGGGATCTGGGAAGGAAAGGGAAACGGTGGCCACTAGGCTTCCTCAGGCTTGCAGACTGGCGGAGCAAGAAAAACAGGCCCTCTGCAAAAGTAGACCTTGGACAAGGCCCTGAGGACCACGAATCCACAGATGTCAGGGTCATGTTCCTTCCATAAAGAACACTCTACTGCCCAGGGGATTGGGCAAGTGGTAGGTAATATAAAAAGTCTTGCCTTTGGCTCAAAGACCCAATTCAACTGTGTGTGTGTGTTTGTGTTTTACTTTGGACAAGCTCTTAAATTTTTAAGACCTCCATTGTCCCATTTGTAAAATAACAATAATAAAATCTATGTGGTAGTGTTATCTTTTATTAGGTTATTACTATGTTCTAGGTACTGAGCTAATAAGCTAAGCTCTTGGTGTTATCTCATTTAATTTTTTTTTCCCAGTGCTAAGACTTGAATCCAACCCCTTGTGCGTGCCAGGCAAATACTCTACCACTGAGCTACAACCCAGCCCTTAATCTTTATAACTACCTACAGAGCCACAAAAGCCCCCAGATAACCACAAGAGTGTTGAGCAGAGTACAACACAGGCATCACCCTACCTGTCTTCAAAATCTACTGCAAAACTAAGATGATCAAAATGGCATGGTACTGGCATAAAAACAGACACGTGGCCCAATAGAACAGAATAGAATCTAGAAATAAATACACACATTTATAGTCTGATTTTCAAGAAAAGTTGGCAAGGAAACAGAATGGGAAAAGAACGGTTCCTTCATAAACGGCATTGGAACCAGCAGCTATCCACATGCAGAAGAATGAAACTAGAACCTTATCTCATGTGAGATTAGAAAATACATCAAAATGGATAAGATGTAAACACAAGACCCGAAACTGTAAAACTTTTAGAAGAAAGCAGTTTAAGGCACCGATTTTTTGGATACATTTAAGGCAAGCTTAAGGCAAAGATTTTTTGGATACGACCCCAAAAGCATAGGCAAAAGCAAAAACAGAAAAATGGGATTGTATCAAACTCAACAGCTTCTGCCCAACCAAAGAAACAAGAGTGAAAAGACAACCTCTATGGAAATGCTCAACATCACTGATCACCCGGGAAAAGCAAACTGAAAACACAGTGAGACATCACCTCACACCTGTGAAAATGACAGGTGTCATTTGTTATCACAGAGAGGAAAGATAACAAGCTCTAGAGAGGATGTGGAAAAAGGAACATTTGCACACTGCTGGTAGGTAGATGAATACCGCCACTCTGGAAAACAGCATCACGTGCCTCAAAAAACTGCAAACAGAGCAACCACATGACCCAGCAGTCCCACTGTCGGGTTTGTGTATCCAAAGCAAATGAAATGAGTTACATGCAAGAGCATCCACATTCCCATGTTCACAGAAGCACGTTCACACAAGCCAAGATACGGAACCAACCTACATGTCCATCAGTGGACGAGTGGATAAAGACAACTGATACACAAACACACACCAGCACTAAGAAGGAAATCTTGTCATTTGAGGCAACATGGGATGAACCCAAAAGACATTTCATAAGGCACAAAAAGACAAATGTTGAATCATCTATGTGGGATCTAAAAAGGTCTAACTCACAGAAGAAGAATGGTGGTTACCAAGGGCAAGGGATGGGGAACCACGAAAATCTTGGTCCCAAAATACAAAATTTCAGTTAGGAAAAAAATAAGTCCAAGAGATCTACTGTACAACCTGGTAACTGCAATTAATAACAACATATTATATAATTGAAAATTGCTAAGAATAGATTTTAAGTATTATTGCCCCCCAAAATAAATATGTGAGGCAATATATGTTATTAGCTCAGCCATTCCACAATAACACACAGTTCAAAACCTCATTCTGCATGCCATTAATGCATATGATTTTTATTTTGCAATTAAAAAATAAATAATTTAATAAATAACATACAATATCAAAGTCCAACATCTATAGTTTTAAAGTTAAAAAAGTAAAAAGGTTGTATACAAATTACCTATACTGCTGGGCACATCCCTATAATCCCAGCAGTTCAGGAGTCTGAGGCAGAGGGATTGCGAGTTCAAAGCCAGACTTAGCAAAAGGGAGGTGCTAAGCAACTCAGTGAGATCCTGTCTCTATCTAAATAAAATATAAAATAGGGCCAGGGATGTGGCTCAGTGATCAAGTGCCCCTGAGTTCAATTTCTGGTACCAAAAAACAAAACAAAAAAATCATCTACATTGGACCTGGCATGTAATGATGCTCAGTAATCTCAGTAATGAAATGACAACTAATACTATCTCACTCCTGGGATGAGATCTATAATAATCATTTTGTGGATTTATGTTATCCACGTGCTTTTGATTTTAATAACTAAAGTAACACATTGCAACCCATATTCTTACATGTATAGTCTGGGGATTTATGTTGAACAACATAGAAAAATAACACTCTAGATCACAAATGTGTCTCTATGACTAAATATACTTTGGAAACCTTTTTATTTTGGAATCATTATAGACTGGCAGGAAGTTGGGAAAAGTGATTCAAAGTTCAATAAAATCTTCCCCCAGTGCATTCTGGAAATGCACAGTGGAATGAAAGATGTGGTCTGTCTCTCCCTCTTTACAAAGTGGAAACAGCTCCAAGGGGGTTAAGAGACGGGCCCTGCAGAGGGAGGCATGGAGAGGGCCCAAGTTGTTTTGCAAAATGAAGTGATGTATTCCAAGTTCACTCTGTTGCTTGATAGCCTGACAGTGTCCCTCATCTTGCTGTCCGCCTGTCCTTGTTCTGAAGATCCTAAGATACTACCTTTCCTTGTATGCTCCCCCCTGCCAACCCACTACGATTAGGTAGAACGTGTCTGTTTTCCTTGGAGTTTCTAAAGCTGGTATTGGTTTACAGAGAGACAGCCCCTGATGTTGGAGCCAGTCTGTTCTGCTGCTTAACTCAGAGGGACGGTTCCTTCTGTTCCGCCCTCGGCCACCTCCTGCCTCCCTTCTGTCTCACCATGGGTGCGCCGGGCGCCATCTGGGACTGAGAGCGCAGGGCGGGACTGACCTCCGTCTTCGGCCTTGCCGCTCATTTCCTCCTCCTTGTCCTCGTCATCACTGCTGGAGCTCTCCATTTTTTCCTTCATCTGTTCCAGCTGATCCAAGTTAACCCGTCCAACCAGCTCAAAGTTACGGCTTACCTGAAAAAGGTCCAAACAGACGGCAGAACAATGAACCACAGACCAAATGGGGTTCTCCCTGGTGGAGACCTCGCCCACATCCTCTTCCTGCAACTGCGCTCTTATAAACAGGACCAAACATCCCAGATGCCTGAGAAGTCCTTTTCTTACTGTGACTCTCAGAGAGCTTGGTCCTTTGATTCCACCTGGCGCCATGTTCATCAGAACTATCAACACTGGACCTTCCTTATCATGCTTGTTTTCTTAAGAAACACAACTACAGAAAGCAGAAGGCCAGAAGTACCATCAAGCACAGGGTAGAGTCTGCATTCAATAAATTTGTTTTGAATTGAATTCAAAGGGGTGAATGCTTCCTGACCTTCAGCAGGGGGAACCAGACACTTCTTCGCCATGGTCCCATCAACTGGGGGTTGTAGGCTGTTACAGCTTTGGGCAGAAGACAATGATTGAAAACCAAACTCTCATTTAGATGGAAGACAGTATTATGACTATTGGTTTAACTATTGTATTTGAAGCTGACCACAGTCTATTTATCAAGGCCAGGATAATCTGAGAAAAATGCAGGTGACTAACTTCTTAAAAGTCCTTTCGAAGGGTTAACTATGGTTCTTATTTATATGAAATGTGGTTAGAATAATGTGGGGAATCTAAGTCATCTTTAAAATACCATTCAAGGGAAACAGAACTACATACAAGAAAAGTCTTGAATGATTTTTTTGTGTGTGTGTGTGTGGGGGGGGGGGGAATTCTTAGATCAATGGTGGTGCAAAATTCACCTTCTTCATCAATCTACTTCCGGAACCTCTCCAGTTGCTTGTGGAGGATTGTTGGGAATGACAAGGTGACACAGGACTCATGCCAATATCCAGCCACTGCTCAAGTCAATAACCAGTCATGGCTACTGCTCTGTGTAAGCGCCCTTGTTGGAGGCCAGGGGAAGGGGGCATGACAAAGGTCAACAAGACCCGGATCTGGCCTCCAGAGGCTCACAGTTCAGTTGAAGAGGGAAGGCAGACATCATTAATTAGAACACGAGGCAGATTTCCACGGTTGCCACAGTAGAGACAGAGTGTAATGAGGGCACAGGAGAGGAAAAGAGAGAATTTACAAGACAATTCCAAAATATTCTCTGGGACCAGATTGGAACAAAGATTTGCTGAGCACCATCAATTCCATATGTCTGGCAGATGGGAACATCATCACTGACTGTGACAAATGAGAGAGAGAGAAAAACAAGAGAGAGACAGAGTATCGAGACCAGCAGACGGGGGAAGACAGGTACATCTAAAAGGAGCAAGAAAACTCAAAGACAAAGCTTCTTTAAATAGAAGAAACAATACTAGAAGAATGGGATTCATGAAATCAGTCAACTTTGAAAACAAGTCAAAAAGACCAGATATCTTTATCAATCCCAGTTAAACTCTTAGAGAAGGTAACTTCTTGTTTTGCTTTCTTTATTTCTTTTTAGTAATAATAGACTAAGGTAAGAAGGAGGAGGAAGAGGTCAAGTTTAGGACCTTTACTTCACTTTCTTCTAAGTTCATAGACATGGTCTCTGAAGGTCTTTTGCACCTTGTTAGCTGAAGATTTATCCACTAGCCTCACCCATATAAACCTCTATGAATTTTTATTTATTTATTTTTCTAATATAAAAGCAAGAAGAACTGGCACAAAGAACATGACCTATGAAGTCAAACAGATGTGAGTTCAAGTTCAGGGTTAGCCCATAACCACTAGTCTTCAATGTTAGCACTGTACCTAAAACACAATAGTCCCCTCACATGTAATTTCTTTCCTCTATCTGGGAATATGGGTCTCTTCCAATTTTGGCATTTGGAAATGCTTATAATAACCATTGTAAATGCATATTTATGAAGTCATGTTGGGCCACAAAGTCTACATTTTCACCAAATAGCATTTATGACAAATATTTCAATAAAAGTTTTCTGGCTTGCTAGTTTTTCAAGAAAAGTGGGCAAGGTTCCCAATTCGCCTAATTTTGAAGTATGTTTGAAGAAAACTATTTTTAAGTGACCAGGACTTACTTAGAAGGCAGTCTTTTGGGGACCACTTTCTCACTTATTTCCCACCTTTAGTAACCAGGGATACCGTAAATCTGTACCTGGATAGGAGGGGTGGGCAGTTGCCAGGAAACAAAAATGATCAAATAAAGAAGCAAGTCAAGAAACAACCCCCACCTCTCTTCTTGAATCCAGCTGTGTGCATGCATTCATTCATTCATTTACTCATTCATTCATTCATTCATCCAACAAGGGCTCCTGAAGGGCTTGACAGGCCCTGGTCTTTACTGGAGCTCCCATTTCTCATGGAGCTCACAGTGACAGAAGGAGATCTGTCACCAAACCAAATGTTATTTTTTCCCCCTCCTTCTGGGGTTTTTTAAGAACTGTATTTGTCCATTTTCCCATAGCCATCATCCCCTTACTAGAAAATTGTTAACATTTTGGGTTCTGCACAATTTTAAAATAGTACATGACATTTTCATGGGAGGATGCTCATCCTGGGATAACCCAGGATTTATTTGTCCTGAAGATTTCTACAATCTTTGTGAGGCAATTTAAAAAATTTAAAAGTAAAATATAAAAATTTTGCTATGTAATTAGAAGATTTTAAAAATCAAAACCCTTTTTAGTGTTGAGTTATTCCTATATTTAAAATCCCTAAGCCAGTCATCCAAATATTCATCTGAACACAAAAGAAAGACCCCCTTCTTCCTCTGCATGCAGAGCCCACCATCATTTCTACCCAGAATATTGCAACCCCAGCCCCCCGTGCTAGTTTCCCAGTGTCCATTCTTGCCTCTTCTTAAATCTGTTCTCCAGTGTGGTCAAACCAATCTTCCAAAAAATAAAAAAAAATTGTTTAAATCCCTTTATGTCAGTTTCTGCTTGTCCTGAGGATAAAATCCACATTTTTTTTTTTTTTAACTGGGGTTTATGCAGCTGACTGTCTCCAGGCCCCCCCTTGCCCCATGATCCAGACGTACTGTTTCTGGAATCTGACGTACTCTTGAGTTTGTGCTTCCGCACCTGCCATTTCTTCTGTACTTAACCCTCATTCATGTCCTTCCTGTGTCGACTCAACTCTTCCAGCCCAGCTCTGTTGCTTCATCAGGGAAACCTCCCCTACCTGGCTCCCAGGTTAAATATCCTTGCTCTGGGATCCCACAGTGCTGGAAGACCCCTTTGAGAACACACCCCGCTCCATAATTATGTCCTGCCTCTCCTCCTTGGAGACACACCACCATGAGGACAGGTTTTTCTGCATTTTACACAGGATGTCTGCACAGAGTCTAGATTAGAGTGAGCGTTGTTCTTGCCTTCTAGCTACTGGGTAACTTCACTTTGTTTTTCTTTCATATTAAGGCTCACACATAAAATTTAGAAAATAACAAAGAACCTACTTAGAGCCGATGACCAATATATAACAACTGCTAACGAGTTATGTATATATATATTTATCGACCTACGTACAGTAATTGCATTAACCTATTCCTGTTCTCTATGGATTGTTTTCATTTCTATATCATATTAAGACATGCCAGTGTGCCCCCTGCTTCATCACACCTCGAATGGCCTAGCATTGTTCTCTGAATAAACATGATTTTAATCATGTGGATGTGCTACAGTTTACTTCACTAATCCCCTGAGAATTCACATTGAGTCATTTCTGGCTTTTCACTATAAAATATCCAGTAATAAACCTTACTGTATGTAAGTAAACCTTGCTTTCATGATCAATTTTAATTTTATAAGTGAAATTTCCAGATGTGAGATTAAAGGGTCAAAATCAAATGGCATAGACCTTATTAAAGTTCCAATAATTCTCAGTTGGCTTCTGAATTGATGGTACTACTTCCCAGACCTGGTGATTGGTGGGTAACTGACTAACTTCCTGATGATACATATTGAGGGTGATTTACTTTTTTCTCTGGAGACGAAAAGTAATTTTTTTTTTTACCATCTTTCCCCCAAAGGTTCACAACAAAGGGAGAAAGAACTTGGGTGGGTCCTTTGCAGCCTTTTGTAGGGGAAAGCAGCCACATATGTTCCTTCTTTGTGCAGCCCTGGGGACTGAACCCAGGACCATGTGCAAGCTGGGCACGCACTCTACTGCTGAGCTACACCCCCAGCCCGCATGTATGTTCCGTGTTCAGAAATGCAGTCATCCAGACTACAAAATCATATGCTGATCCTTACACCTTGTGAAAGTCACTAGTGATGCCACCAAACCAAAGTCCTTTGTGAAGGCCACAACCTAGAGGCTGGAAGTGCAGGGAGACTGTGAGATGAGCAAAGGGTGACCCTGAACACTGAAACGAAGACTGTGCCAAACCCCTTCCATGCTCAGCTGATGTTCAGCCTTCCCAATTCTGCTTTGCTATTTGTGATTTTTTAACCATTCAGCAAAATGGTTTAGATCTGTTCTTGGCATGTATTCCCATACTGTTGGCTTTGTCTAAGAACTGTATGATTTACAGAGTTGAACATGCCTTTTCACACTGGGCCAGGATAGCAGGTCCAGCCTTACAGGAGAGACGCATGTGAACATGCTTGTTCATGACAGAATGCAACTGCCTACCCTGTCTTCACATTACCTTGCAGGCAACAAGTAGCAGGGACTGTGGTGAAGAAAGGCCACTTAATGTCCCCAGAGTTCAGACCCTAAGGGCTCTCCCTTCTGTTACTGAACATCTGCACCTTAAAAAGGAGGCACCCAGTCAGGATGCACATATCATTCAATACTACATACCACTGTTAAAAAGAAAAACCAGAATGGCTGGGCACGGTGGCATGCGCCTGCAATCCCAGCGGCTCGGGAGGCTAAGGCAGGAAGATTGCGAGTTCAAAGTCAGCCTCAGCAAAAGTGAGACCCTAAGCAACTCAGTGAGACCCTGTCTCTAAATAAAATATAAAATAGGGCTGGGGAATGTGGCTCAGTGACTGAGTACCCCTGAGTTCAACCCCTGGTAAGACCCTTGCAAAAAAAAAAAAAAAGAGTGAATTTTTTATTTCTAGAAAAAGTGACACCAAAGAACACTGAAAACACTGACCTGCCTATTATATCAGTAGTGCCCATTAGTCACAGACTGAGAACGTGCAGTGCTCTCAAGAATTTGAATGACTTACAACACAGGCCAGCAAACTTTCTGAAAAGAGCCAGATAAGTAAATATTCTAAGCTTTCTGGACCACAACAGTCTCTTCAGAACTACTCAATTGCTGCTGTAGCTCAAAAGCTGCCATAAGCAATACATAAATGGATGAATGAGGCTGTATTCCAATAGACTTCTATTTGTAGAAACCAAATTCTGAATTTCATATAAATTTGCTTGTCAGAAAAGTATTATTCTTTTCATTTTTTAAAACATTTTAAAATGTCAATATCATTCTTAGATAATAGGTCATAAAAAAAAACAGGTAATTTTGGCCCATGGTCCATTGTTTGTAAAATACTAACTTACAGTATCAGGTGGAAGAAGGTCAATGGTGCAGGTAAGAACAATTTTCAGTTCTCAAATAAGAGCATTTCAGCTAGAATTCTTGTAAAAGTTTTAAGAAAAGACATGAATGGCAGGATGCCCTTCCTTTTTATGGCCAAATAATATTCCATTGCATATATATGCCACATTTTATTTACTCGACTGCCAGTGGACACTTAGGTTGTTTCCATGTCTTGGCTGTTATGAATGTGCTGCAGTGAACATGGGAATGTAGAATCTCAAGACACTCATTTTGTCTCTTTTACATACCCAGAAATGGGACTGCTGAATCGCAAAATAGCTCTATTTTTACTTTCTTGAGGAACACTCACGCCTTTTCCCATAACGGCTGTACTAATTGACATTCTCACCAACAGAGCACCAGGGTCCCCCTTTCTTCACACACATCAAATTTCACAGTGTGCACCTTAAACATATACAATTTTATGTGTCAAATATACCTTAGTAAAGCTGGAAAAAAAGAAAAGATATTTTCAGCCAAACAAATCCCTTGGGCAGTGTTAAAGTTCTCTGGAACATGAGCCATGAAACCATATTTGTTGTGCTGGCCTCTTATTTTTCAGACACCTTTATCATGCACTAAACATATGGGGTTGTGATTCTTTGTTTAAGCTCGTCTTGCCTACTTGCTTATAAGCTCTTCCAGGGTAGCAAGCATTTCTTATTTAGCTCTATAATAGCTCAGCACAGAGCATAAGGTTAGTCATGTAGTTGACACACAAATTTGTTTCAATATTAATCAAATATCTTTTACATGCTAAAAATGTAACTAGAAGTTTTTCCATGTATCACTTAACCATTAAGTGTAAGATATGCATTAACCTCCATATTTGTAGAAAGAGAAAGCAGTATACAAAACAAGTACAATTAAAGTCCTGATTGAAGCCAGGATTCAGACTCATATCTTCAGATGACACAACTCAAGTTTTTCCCATTTATAATTCAAATCAGCTCTAGAAATGCAGAATTACTCACAAAATAAGTAAAAACTACCGTGGTCATTCCAGCTGAACACAGGAAAAAGAAAGAGAAAAGTATTAACGATAATGTTGCAAAATTGGATGGGAGAGAGCAATAGCATCCTTTGAAAAGTTTTCTTCAAAATGAAAACCTTTCTAAGAACAGTGAGAATAAAGGATCATATAAAATACCCAGAAAGGAAAGGAACACAGAAGTCAAGAAGCGTATCTATTTTCTTGAGTCAGAATTAGAAAACACCTTTCTTGCAGAACTAACTGGGCCAAAGTCCAGACAAAGTCAACTCCTTTGGATAATCTTGGTATGACTCCAGGAACAAGCTGTCAAGAAACCACGTGAAAGGTGTCATTAAGAGTCTCAGAGCTTTGTTTCTGGTCAGTTGAGCAGATGACATTCTCCTGGACCTGAAATGAACAAGGGCAAAGTCTCTAATGTGCTGCCACACTTTGCTTATTTAAATAAGCAGGATACTTAAATAAATCATATCTGCAGAGTGAATTCATTTAATGGCTTTTTAAACAAACTGAGCCTTACTGCATGTTAGGAACTGCGTTGGATTTTGGAAGGAAAGAGAGGAAAATGCCTTAAAGGAGAAAAAGAAATGTCTTCTGAAATCTTGGAAGTATGAGCAATTAACTTTGACCAGGGAAGTGAGTGGATAATTTCAAAGCTTACAAGTAAAGAACACCTTCTAATGTCTGTTGCTTGAGAAACACTATCTAAGGTTCTGACACACATCCCTCTAAAAAATGGTCACACTTCTTGCTTACTTAATTCTGGTTTGTTGTCAAAAATACATGAAAAAAAAAAAAAAAGATCTTTGAGAAATCAACAGGCAAACTAACATGAAGGAAAGAAGCAACAAAATGACATCAAATTCTACAGGAACCTTCAAGTTGCATAAATCTTTGGAGCTGATAAACTTAAGCTACCAATACTTAGTTCAGAAATTAAATGCAAAAAAAAAGTGTGTTTTATGATTTGGTGTGGAGGAAGGTTCTTTTATCATTTTATTCATTTTCATCTTTTGGAAACTGTTCTGTGTGACTTTTTTTTTTTTTTTTTTGGATACTGTGAATTTCATTAGTCCAGAAAGCTGAACAAATTCACTGGGAATCTAAAACGTTGTTGATTCATTCTGGGCTTAATGTTCTGCTGCCTTCCCCAAAACTAGAGAAAAAAAAAAAAGTAAAAGATATGAGTTTCTTAGAGTTCAGCCGCCTGAGGTTCCATTTATATAAAAAATTAAAAACATTTCAAAGTAAATTCAATTAGTGAATGTCTATTGCCTGAATAGACTATCCTTCTAAATTTAATATACTGAACATGACAATTTTATGAGCAAACCAAGTTAGAGATAATATATTTTTATGTTCCTTAAAACTAGCAAAGAGACTTTAGAACATAAAGAACACTAACAAGGTATTGCATATACTTAAATTTTCTTTAAAAGAAAAAAAGTATAGATTTTTTAAATGTGAGAAGGGCAAGGTTTGTTTTTTCCTTCCAAGACTTCAAGGTTTCTAGATATGTTATGGCTTCATCTTTTAGCAGAGCTTCTCATAAGTGGCATTATTGTTAGATATTTCATTGTATGTGCACGCTTGCATGTCTGTGGGGGCCGTGGAAGGAATGGAGAGGGGAGAAGGAAGGAGAGACTGAATGGGAGAATAAAATATAAAATAGCCTTCTAGAGGAACAGTGAGATCCGAAAAAGGCAGGGGGGTCAAAGGATGATAAAATAAAATCGCCTGCACTGTTTACTTTGGATCCCAAGAGATTACAAGTGAGTCCCTGCTCAATGGCACAAAGATAAAGGTCCAGGAGAACAAGATTCTGTGTGTCACCTACAAAATGAGGGTTCTGATAGTCTCCCCTTCTCTATTACATGCTGGTTTCTGAGGATAAACAGGGCAGCCTCTATCAAGGGCACTTGACATTTTGGTTCCTAAATGGATTGACAGGACTTCAAGGATCCTTCCTGCTGTTACCAGTATTCTATGTAGCTTACAAATACAGTCTGACATCTTTAGAGATGCTCCTAAGGTTTACAACCTTTGTAAGCAGAACTCAGGTTCCAACTTTGACTATCCAGCTCTTTTTTTTTTTTTTAAATTTTTTTAGTTGTCCATGGGCCTTTATTTATAGATTTATTTATATGAGGTGCTGAGAACCGAACCCAGGGCCTCAAGTGTGCCAGGCAAGCGCTCTACCACTAAGTCACATCCCCAGCCCCACTCCAGCTCTTTTTAATGAAGTCCTTTCAAAAATACATCCTATAGTGCCTTACAGTTCCTTTTATAGATTCTTTCCACCATACAAAATCACCTAATGCCATTCACAGAAGAATGTAATACATCTGAAACATAGTCTTACACAGTAAGCCCTAGCTTAGAACCAATTGCTATGCTTAGTTCCCATTTTATTTTTGGCAATCCATACATTAATTGGGATCTTGAGCATTCCATTGATCTATCATTCCAACAAAACACTTTATAAAAAAAGACTGCAGGAATTTAACATTTATTAAGGACCTACTGTGTGCTTGGCTTTGGAATACTGAAGTATAATTTAGTTGCCATAAAATTTATCTACTTTTAGTGAATAAGTCAGTGATTTTTTAGTAAATTCATACATTTGTGTAAGCCTCACCCAATCAGTTTAAGAATATTTTCAATCACTCTGAGAAGTACCTTCATATTCTTTAAAATCAATCCTCCCTCCCAACCTCTAGGCCCAAGCTATTTTTTGTCATTTTGCCTTTTCTGGAGATTTCACATGAACAGAATCATATCATAGGTAGTCTTTGGTGTCTGGCTTCTGTCCACTTAATATGATCTTAGATTTGTCCATGTTGTTACATGTTAGCTCACTCTTTTTTTTTTTTTTAAATTGATGAGTAACGGGCTGGGGAGATGACTCAGTTGGTAGAGTGCTTGCCTTGCAAGCCCAAGGTCCTGAGTTCAATCCCCAGAACCGCAAAAAAAAAAAAAAAAAAAATTAAAATAAATAAATAAATAAATACAAATATCGATGAGTAGAACTCTACTGGTGGGATTGTTGGGCCAGAGAGTAAAGTATATTTGACTTTTAAACTAATGGCCAAATTGCTTCAAAGTGGTTCTACCATTCTACATTCCCATCAGCAAAGTATGAGATTTCCAATTTCCCCACATCCTTGCTAACATTTCAGTATTATCATTGTTCCTAACCTAGAGGGTAGAGGGTAAAATCTTACTGTTGGTTTAATTTATATTTCTCTAGTGGTGAACCATATTGAGCATCTTTTCACATGCTTAATTGTAAAGTATTTATTCAAATCTTTTGCTCATCCTTCATTGAGTGGCTTATCTTCTTATTGAGTTGTAAGAATTCTTGGTATATTTTGGTTAAAACGCTTCGTTACATAATTACTTTGCAAATATTTGCTTTGTTGCCTGCCTTTTCATTTTCTTAATAGTGTCTTCTGAAGAGTACACATTTAACTTTGATGATATCCAATGTATTAATTTTTTCACAGCTTTTGTGTTGTAGCTAAGAATTATTTTCCCTAAATCAAGATCACACAGTTTTCCACTATTTTTATAAGTTTTATAGTTTTAGTTCATATATTTATGATCCATTTTTTAATTTGTCCTAATTGGTTATATGTGACAGTAGAATGCATTTTGACACATTGTACACAAATGGAACACAACTTCTCATTCCTCTGGCAGTACATGGCGCTGAGTATGATTCATTTTTGAGTGAATTTTTGTGTAAAGAATAGTATAAGAATTATGGGTGACAATTTGCATGTAAAAATCCAATTGTTCCAGCACATTTTTGAAAAAAAAAAATGCTTTCCTATTACCTTAACAACTTTGATGAAAATCAATTGGCCACATACAAGACAGTCTATTTCTGGACTTTATCTTCTGCTCTACTGAGCTATGTATCTACCCTTATGCCAATACCACACTCTCTTGACTATTATAGCTTTACAGCAAGTTTTGAAAGTAAGAAGGGAAGTCCTCCAACTTTACTCCTTTCCTACACTCTTTGACTATCCTAGTCTTCTCCATTTCCATATAAATATTAGGATCACCTTGCCAATTTTACCAAAATAAAGTCTTTCTGTGGTTTTGCTTAAGAGTATGTTGGATCTGTAGATCAGTTTGGGAAGAATTCCCAATACTGAATTTTCTAATCTATGAACATGGTATACATTGTGATAATTTAGTTCTTTTATTTCTCTCAGCATCACTTTGCATTTTCAGTGTTTGGTTCTTAGGTTAAATTTATTCTTAAGTATTTTGCTCTCTTTGTTATTATCTGTACATGGAATTGATCTTTCTAAAATTTCATTTTCAAGTTGTCTATTACTAGTAAATAAGAATATATAATTGATTTCTGTGTATTGATCTTATATCCTACAACCCTGCCAAACTCACTAACGTCCTCGTAGCTTTTACGTAGGTATTTCAGGATTTTCTAAGTATAAAGATCACACTGAGAATAAAATCAATTCTGTTTCTTCCTAACTCTCCTGACTTCACTTCCTTATTTTTACCTATTGTTCTTGACTTTTGCATTTGAATTGCCAGCAAACTTCTCTTTAGTATATTGACAGTCCCATAACTCCTTTCATGAACACTGAAATCACATTTTCATATATCTTTCTTCCCGATGAATGATCATTTTTAGCTAGTGCACAGTGCTACTGCCTATCAGCTGAAAATTCAGTTTCAAAAGCACTGACATCTTTATTTACAAAAGTGTTTGAACAATTATTTGAAAATTTGAACTACCTTTTGCACTCATTGTTTAGGGGGGAAAAAAACCAGTAAACACAAAAAGGAAATTGCTGCTATAATAAGCACAAGTCTCATAAACTTAAAGACATTTGAGACAAAAGTGAAAATCATTAGGCATGCTGAAAGGGGCAATTCTTTAGCCTCAGGTGCTCATTGGACTTAATAAGCTGGTCAACCAATGAGAAAGAAAAAATTAAAAACATAATATGACAGTGAAAGTATAACATCAAAGACTGTCTAAAATTCAAGGTATAATTAGTGATTTTATAATGTAGTTCAGGACTTTCAGAACACAACTGCCTTTATGATAGGTAGCAATTGCTATATTTCAGTACAATTCAATTCACAAATAGTCTGTGGATCACACTGAGTCTCAAAGTAAGGGAAAACAAGGACTTCATTTGATCTTACACAATTTCTGAGAGTGGTGTAACAAATCAGAAAAAAAGACCTCCAACTTAAGTAGCTTCCCAAAGCATATACAATAAAAGGTGGAGACAGGATTAAAACCCAGGTCTTCTGGCTCCAAAAGCTCTCAATTGGGCCCCTACTTTCCTGAGCAACCCCTTTCCCTAACCTATATCCTGAAGCCCCAGACTTCCACCAACTGTTCAGGAAGCCTCTGGTTTCAGGTCTGGTATGGTTTCTAACATTCTCCGGACTTCCCCACTGATTGACAAGTTACCACGCAACAGCTGGGGAAGCATTTATCTCCCTGATTTGCTCTGCCCCAAAATATGAACCTGAAGCCTTGAACCCTATAGTAAAAAAGGTGTTGCATAAACAAGACCTATGGGAAATAATAGAGGAAGCTTGGTTTGAAGCAGATGAATGATCTTCCCTTAAGTTTGGATTACAAATGCCCAGGAAGTTGGAATAAGAAATACTACTATAATTCAGGCTCTTCCTCCCTGCATTCACTTTTTAGGCAGTGCTGGAGTGTGAACATATTCCAAAGCAGAAGTTGCCACAAAACCATTAAACTGTGGACAGGAGACAAAGTTCAAACTCCTTTCTCAAAATCCCATAGAAAAATTCTATCCCTTGGATACAGATTAAAATCTCTATAATTTAGGTTTGTAGGACTAGAGAAGAAGAGCTGTATTTTCACTGATGAGGATACAGAGGGTCTTAAGTGAACACTTAATAAATGTTCTGGACCAGGCTGATTGGAAAGGATTGATAGCCTGCTTTCACTAAGCAAACACCAATCAGTTCCTCCTGTGCTTGGGGCAAAAACACAAAACCAAAAATAATCACCTCAGTTCATGATACACCAATTATACCTCATGTAGAAGGAGGGAGCCATCCTGCATGACTCTGACTCTCTGAGCAGCAAATCTTGGGAAGAGAAATTTTTCTACAAACCCTCTATTTTATGTTCTGTACTAATCTTTTTCTTTTTAAAATCAATTCCCCTCCCCAAATAAAACATACGATTTACGACATTTATGACGTTCAGATTATGTGTGGTGACACCTTTGAAAATCTTGGTAGTAGGCAAAATATTGGAAAAGCCTACACGATCAAGGAGGTAGAATATCTATCAGACACATTAGGTGTCACCAACTACGGGCCAACAGCCTGTTGCCTATTTTTGCAAATGAATTTTTATTGGAAAACAACTGTAATCACTCATTTATGTATTGCCTGTCACCTTCTTGCTCTCATGGCGCACTTGAGCAATTGCCACTGAATTCTGCAAAGTCTAAAATATTTACTCTCTGTCCCTTTTAAAAATATTGGCCAATGTTTGTAATAACATGTTTAAAATAATATAGAAAAAATACTCTTGTCAGGATAATGAGGTGATGCAATATTTTAGGTCTAGTACAATCAGAATCACATAAAACAAAGGAAAGTGGGTCTAGAAAAGAGACCCCAAGTGTCAAGCAGAGAGATCTGGGTGGTAGAGAGTCAGGCTGATTTGCCCTTCCCCCACCCATTTTTGGTCATTTGCTGAAATGATCTCACATTTCTTTTATTATAGAAAAATTAAGCCTCATTGTAAAAGTACCTCAGAGTCCCTTTCTCCGGTTGGTACACAGCGGGTATGGCTGAAGCCACCTGTCTCCTAGTTCGGCCCCACCCCACTGGAGAGCTGAGGCCGGAGGAGGCAGGCGGTCCTGGGCAGGTACCTTATGCTCATCCCGCAGGTGACTGTCCAGCTCCTCCGTGTGCTTGGTCTCGTAGTAGCAGAGCTGGCACTTGTAGGGCTTCAGTTCGTTGTGCTTTTCTATGTGCTGCTGGAGGCTCTCGTCGCTGGAGCATGTGAAGGTGCACTTATCACAGCGGAAAACCACTCCCTGCAGGTACCTGGACAGCTTGGAACGGCACACTTCAATGGGGACAACCCGCTCTTCTGTGGAAACAAACGGAATGAAAGATGGGTGTTTTACTGATGGCAAGCAGGTGTTCTTTCTCTGGAAGACAAGAGGAGCCTCACCCGCCATTCAATTCCGCTACTTCTCACGGGTGAACTGCACACACACTGTCCCGTCCCAACCCCGGACAACATATGCCTCTGGTACAAGTGAGTATTCTGAAGACCAGCAGCTCATTGTGCTCCATCCCTAGAATGGCCCTTGAATAGAGGTGGGCCAGGCTGATGGGTGCTTGCTAATGCCTGAATGGAGGTGACCTGCCGTATTTACCTGCATTAATTATTGACAACAACCTTCTTCCTCAGCAAATGGTATTCAAGTTGCATTTACAGATGTCTCTAAGGGGCAAGGAAAGTGACATTAACTGGCATTTGTGTGCTACCACTGGGTCAGCACCTGCCTTCCTGCCGACACCTCTACAAGGCTAGAGTTACTCCCATTTTTACAGGAAATAAAATGAGGAACAGAGTCTTTAACTCTCCAAAGCTCACAGAGTTGTATGTAACTGGCAAAGCTGAGATGGGAGTCCAAGCCTGCCTCGCTGCAAATCCACTGTGGCCACTATTTCCAATCCCATTCCTGTTTCCCCTTTTAAGATGTTCTCAAGGAGACTCTTCCCTTGCCCTGCGACCAAGGGAACTCTCTAATTAACCGCAAATCTGAAAACAAAGAAACCCGCACACTTTCATTCACTAAACTGACTCCAACACCAAAGAGCTCACAAGTGAAATGGCTGCAGGCAACATTGACGGGGAGGCGGGGTCACGCAGGAGACACGGAGGATTTGTGCCTTTTCAGAAGATCTGTGATCCAATTGTCACAATGGAAAAAAGCTAAGAGGGAGAGAGGGAGAGGATTTGGGTGCGTTTCCTGTTAACACACCAAATGCTGTGGGGCTGGAAATGCGTGTGCTTGTTTACTTTGCACTCTCTCACCCTTGTGTTTAACTGCTCAAATTAAATTTCACACCAGTCTGCCCAGAGTACCAGCGCACGCGCCAGATATCCATAACTGGGATAAAATTAAAATCTGTGCTATTTATGCAAGAATCAAATATAGCGCGTTTTCATGCTGTGTCTGGATTTCAGAAGACTCTGAAAGTTTACAAATGGACGCACACAACATATACTTACATTATTTAGAAACAGCAATGTGTTATTAAGTCAAGAAAGCATGATTTATTCCCAGAGCCACCGAGTGGCACGGTTTCCAGAGCGTCAGTACTTTGCACGCTGATGTGACTGCTCCTCCAGTCTTCCCTTTGTTGTTGGCCTGTGTTCCACCCCTGGGGAATTTCCCCCACCCAACGTCATGCCTTAGTCTCAACCACAACATTCTAACTGTAGGGCAGTGGCTGCCTTGGGAGTCCCTGAATACAGCGAATAATTGGCCAGCCAAACGCGGGGCAGGGGAAGCGTGGAGGGTGGTGTCTGCTACGTACTCCCCGGAGCTCTAATGCATATGTTATTTTCCCCATACAAAGAGTCAGTTGCTTATTTAGAAATATAAATATTTTTAAACCAAAGTATAGCAGACAGCTAAGAAACACATGATTATAATGTAATCCACACATTTTCTTAGAATAGCAAATGTTTAACAGTCTTCTAACCATTCAGTTCCACGGTTTGGTGTAAACGGAGGAAAAATGCTTTGGCGTAAACCAGTGAGTTTTAAGGAGCCCATGCTAGGATATTCTACTCCTCTAACCCAGGGTTTCTCAATAGTAGCATGATTGCCAAGTGGGGGCCAGACAATTCTTTGCAGTGGTGTGGGGGCTTGTCCTGTGCATCGGATGCCGTCAGCAGCCCTGGCCCCCACCCACTAGATGCCACCAGCACCCTTTCCTTCCCAGTTGTGACACCCCAAAATGACTACAAATTAATGTACCCTGGGGAGGCAAGATTCACCCCAGCTGAGGACTCTCCTCTAAATAAAGTGCAACCATGAAATGCAACTGCTCCATGTAAGACAGCGCTGGCCATGGTCATGAGCAAGCTGGTACCCAGCATGAGACAGGGAGCGGCAGGTCAAACACGGGACCATCTGCACACTGGTATTTGGAGTTCATGGGAAGGGCTGGCGTGAACTTTCCAGCACCTCCCTTGAGCCTGCATCCCCTTTGCTGTCTCAGTTTGCTCCCTGATTTATATCTTGTCATCTCCGCTGCTTCCTCTTTTGTTCTTTGGCTCTGTCCTGTCCTGTCTGCCCTGGTTCTGTCGACCTCAGTGGAGATGGAGAACAGCTGGGTAAAATTTTCCAAATAATGCCCAAACACCTTAAAGACTCTCCAGTCTTCACTTCCCACAGTAAGTAATTGGTTCTTTCAAACATTTTTATACGTCTCCTTTTCAATTCCTCTATCACTATGTTAGTTTTCTTTGCAGTTTCCAATTTCATTATGTGTATCTAAGTGAATTTTATGCAAAGTTGTGAAACTCGGCATAATGCCCTACAGTTCAAATAAGAATATTTAGTGTAAATGACACTATAATTTTTAAGTGACCGCTATGTTTCAAGCCTCTGTTAGGTGCTCTGCCCTCCCCGTGACATTTATCCTCATAATACCCTACAGAGTCAGTTTTATTTTCATCAGTTTGTTGATGTGGGAACTGAGAAGTTATCTCTAAGTTCAGCATAAAGTCATAACCTGGGGTCACAGATCTGACCTCATTCATGCCCACCTCCTTCTCCCCTACCACCAAGAACGCTCTGAAACCTCTGACCAGCATGCAATGGGCTAATCAGTCTTTTATTCCAAAATTTTAAAACATGTAAAAGTTACAGATTCCAAAGGTGACCACTTATGTCTGAATGTCTTTCCAACATCTTCGGAATTGCTAACGGGTCATTTCCCCGCTTGCTTCCTCTGAAATGTGAGACTTCTCATTTCTAAGCTAAGTCATTACCAAAGTTTCAAGTCTCTTACTTATAGGTATTTTTACTAAGATATTAATTATAGAAAATAGTTAACTTTTCCTCCTCTCTAAAAACATGGCTAACATAAACAAGATTAAAAAAAAAAAAAAAGACCAACTTTGAAAGGTGGGCAAATGACCCACAGTATTTTCTGAAAGAGGGTATTCATTACCGAGGCAAGTGAAGGACATTAAGTTAAAGACTGAACTGTTTCCAGGTATGGACCAAGCCCTGTCTTGGCTACAGAAGATCAGAGCCCAGGGTGGTTTTCTATGGGGGCAGTGACAACTGTGGGTCTCTTTTGACTTCACACCTCTCAAAATTACCTTGGGTAAGAAATCACAGCCTGAATCACACTCATTGTGACTCAGCTTCCAGCACTGGCTGCAAAAATATTATGACTTCACTAGATCGACTACAAGATGGATTGTGTCTCTCCTCTCCTCCTACTCAAAAGATGCCTGGGGCTGCAGTAGGACAGAAAACCCAAGGGACTAGACCCAAAGCAAAGCAAGGCCTCACCAAAGCACCTGCATGCCAAGACCTGCCAGGAGCCCCTGAGAAGCGTGTGCCGTCAAGCTACAGTGGAGCTCGGTGGAAAAATGTGCAGAACTCCAACTATAGGGGGGTCGTTCTGCTCAGATCAGCAGGAAAAGCATGTCACTGCGGAGTCCAGAGTTACCAAGTAAAAACTCTTCCTGGAAGGCAAACCACAACATACACAGGGTTTCTTCCCAGAACGCACCAAGTCTGAGCGAAGCAGGAATAGACTGGGAAGTCCTTCCTGCAAACGAACTTTATATACAAATGGCCATCCCGGAGGACTGAGCCCCTCTTTAGGCCGAATCAAAGACCCACCAGTTACTCTTTCTCAGCCAAACAAGTGACAAACATTGAGTACCAGAGAAAGCCATTTTAAAAATAACATTACTATTTTTTTTAAATCATCCTAAAATAAAACCATCCATAGGCACATGTCAACACAAGCAAATCAGCACCTGGTAAAGAAGCATTAAGGTTTGATGCCACCCTCCAGCTAGAAAGAGTCAAGAAGGACACCTCTAATTCTACCGGGCAAAGGCATTAGATGGGGTTGGAAGAGAACAGGTAATTCGGAACAGGTTAGCAATCGCACTGTAGATTTTTTTTTTCTTCTCACTAAAATGACACTGATCAGACAAAGCAGGGGAGATAACTTCCATTCTCAACTCCCACCTGAGGAGTTCCGTTACGTGCCGCCATTTATCTATCTATTGGAAAACAGAAACACTAAGCTAATGTGCCCACCAAAGCCCAGTGTGGTGAGTGCACAGCCACGTAATTGCAATGTTAATATTTGGCAAAACCGTGTTTCATCCCTAAAATTCAATCTGTGCCCAATGTTTCGGGCTCACCATCGGGGTACGCGGTACATATGGGCAAAGCAACAAATTCTATACACTGCATTTGGGAACTATTTATTTACTTGTTTACTGTCTCTGGTCTCAGTGAAGTTCAGGTTCCTTCAGTGTAAAACCTTGCCCTACTCTTCCCAGCTACATCCCTGGAGCTCAAACATTTCTAGCATACAGAGGGTGTTCAACAAATATTTGCTGCTCAAGTGAAAACCCACCAAAAGCCCTAACACCATTAAAATCATGGGCTTAATTTTTTCCTAGTTAGACTCATCAAATTATGGCCAATAGTATCAAATGTTGATCTGACCTAAGTCCAGAGTTCCTGAAAGAGAGTGGTCTAAACCCATATTAAATTTGTATTTCACATGTGACTCATCATCAATCGGATCAAAATTTGTCTTGGCTTCCCATCCTATCTCCAGAGTAAAGTTCACACTTCTATATTTGTTCCAAACCATCCATAACTTGGCCAGAAAATGCTTTTCTAGTTGCCTCTGATTCTCTTCAGGTACCCGGCACAGCATCCTGCAAACATGTCTTGCTTCCACTGACCTTAGGGGTTCATTAAATTGTTCCTTTCCCCGAGAAAAGAGTTGAATAGTGTCCCACAGAAATTCGTCACCCCTGGAACTTCAGAATGTGACTTTATTGGGAGCCAGGGCCTTTGCAGATGTACTTTGTTAGATGAGGTCATACTGGGTTAGAGTGGGCCCTAAAGTCAATGCCTGGTGTTCTTAGGAGAAGGTACAGAGAGACACAGGGAAATGAGGCCACAAAAAGAGAGGGACAGAGGTTGCGGTGTCTCAGCTGAAAGCCCAGGATGCCCAGGAATGCTGGGAAGCCTAAGAAGCTAGGACAAGGCCAGGAAGAGTTCTTTTCTAGAGCCTTCGGAGGAAGATGCCCCTGCCAACACCTTAGGTGCATACTTTTAGCTTCCAGAACTGTGAGAGAATATACTGTCTTCAGACACCCAGCTGGTAGTCATTTTTTACAGTAGCCCTGGGAAACAAACACACCCCATGCGAGGTCTTCTCTGCCTGTTGAAATGTTATCAAAGGCTCTGTCTGAAAGCCACCCCCATCTACCACCTTTCTCTATCCAAACAGAAACACAACTCCTAGGTGTCCGTCACTCACTGTCTTGAATACACCATGCATAGGTTCATCTCCTCAAGGCGGGCAGGTCCCGGGTCTTACATATCCTACATCATGACCAGACAACCAAGCACAGCGGGGCACGCAGCAAGCAAATAACCGACGTTTGCCAAATACGTGAACAAACTCTACCATCTCTCTCTCACCACGATCAACACAAATCTTGATGAGTTCTCATTCAGATCTCCCACGAGGGAAATGCATTCTCCTCCCCTTTTTAACTACTTAAAAAAAAAAATCTATGTGTCTGGACAAAAAAATGACAGAAACTCTATTCTTGCCAGCAATAGCTCTCTCCTACGGCCACTTCAGAAGTTGTTTATCTTGCCTTTTATCCGGGGTTTAATTCACTAAGGCCTCAGAAAGATCTCCTACTGTGGACCCCAGAGACCAGCGATGTTTATTCATCCAGAGTAGGAAGAGCACAGGTGCAGAAGGAGCTGCATCTTGTTGCCCTGAGACCAGTCCCAGTGCAAAATCGCAAGGCAGACATCCAATCCTGTCTCCTGACGTGTCAAGACCAGCTTCCCACTGAGCTGCCATTTTGAGTTGAGATGGACACCAGAGCCAGGCCAGGACACAGATGGCAGACTCCGCTCTTCTGGAGCCCTCGGCCATCTGTGGATCAGTGATCCTCATCTCTGATCTCCAGCCCCACAGATCATTCTGTCCTTGAACCCAGCTGCTACTAGAATACTCCACAGGGTGACACCACCTTCCCAAAGGGGGACAGCATCAGCCTGTGGTTAAAGTCAAAGGTCAGACACATCTGGGCTCAGATCCCAGCTGGGTTACACAAGAGTCCTCTTCCTTCTTAAGGCGGAGAGTTGCTCAGTCTTTCTGAACTTGCTTTCCCCTGTCATCAAGGATAATGGTCACATCCTCCTCATAGGGTTTTGTGAGGAGTCTACACAATGATCCAGGGAGCACACTTCATACAGTGCCTGTTACCTGGTGAGCTTCACTAGTGGGAGCCGCTGCTGATCTTATTATTATGAATCCTCAAATGCTCGTGTTCATTTCAGGTTGGTGCCTTCTGACCTTCATGAGGACAATATTCAGATGCTTCAAAAATCACCTCCATTGGCAAATAGAGGAGACCATAAGCAACCAGTGAGAGGTAGCCAGACAGGAGATGGCATCACAAGATTGGGATTGAGTCACAGCTTCCCTGCTCCCTGGTTGGGTGATCTGCTAGCTACTCCAGCTCTCATGGCGCTGTGGAACTTAGTACCAATGGAACACCTCTAGTCTGATCATCCAATCCGAAATCCAACACCAACACTGGCAATGATGCTCAAACAATTTTGGATTTGGATACACTGGATGTTGGAGTTTGGATTGGGGATGCTCAATCAGTAAAGCTGATATAAATATTTCAAAATCTGAAAAAAAAAAAGTCTAAATCTGAAACAGTCCTGGTCCCAAGCATTTTGGTTAAGGGACACTCAGCCTGTGCTGTATTTGTGGTGGACAATGTTGCATCCACTGTCCTTTTCAGGGAACCTCCTGGAGAAATTCCTTTCAGTTTTCAGTGTCTAAAACTCCTGCAAATTTCCTGAACACCACCTCAAAAAAGTTTAACAAATCTCCTGAGCCTAGTTGACTCTTTGCTTCACTTCCGTGGTAAGCTGGCATCTCAGAGCCAAACCTGCAGCTCACTGCTAACCAATGAACTGCACCTCAAGGCATCTATGGAGTCTCCACACCTGCCTGGCTTCTTCCTTCACACACTTAGTTGTATTTTCTACCGGTTATGCTTCATTTTGCATTTGTCCCAGCTTCCTCATTTGTTTTTAACCTGCAGGAATATCTTTAAGCAAACTTAAATCCTTTGTGAAATGAAGCAGGCTACAAATACACTGGTGATATTTTAAAAAAAAAACAAAAAAAAAAAAACAAATGGACTCTTCCTGCACCTCAAGCTTCCTGTATATAAAGCGAGAGTCTCAGTAACAGCATTGTTGCTCACAATGGTGGACGATGAACTGACCCTATGTAAGCAGCTCTCTGCCAAGTGTTCAAGGCCTCGCTGCTCAATCTCTTTGCTTCTCCCTTTCTTGAATTCTCAGCTCAGCAAAGTCATTGAACTCGTTAGGCACCAGAGCTCTGATCCCGCCGGGCAGCAATATGGGAAAAGAAGAGAGGCAACCACAGAACGTGACGACTGGCTGTCTCTGCTTGCTCGGCAGCAGCGCCATGGATGGCCCCTGCCCAAGCCCTGTTGGGGCACTGAGCCACCATGACACATGGGCAAGGGGACCGGAAGCCAGGTGACTGAGGCAGAACACCAGGCGGGACCACTTGGGCCAAGAATTTCTGCCTAAATGTTGCTACGCTGCTTTTCCCAGCTTGCAGGTGGACGTCCCAGCCAGCAACCATCTCATGTCTCATTAGAGTGCGAGGGGAGGAGGGAAACCTGAGAATGCTAAATGGCGAGCCTTCCGTGGCGGAGGCTGTAGCAGATGTGGGCATGTCACAAAATGTACCCGCCAAACGCAGGAGCTCGGGGAAAACATGGGATACTTTACACACGTTTCCCAAACACCCAGCATCTCAGAGTGAGGGACATCTCAGCAGGACACTGGTTGGCTTGGGGGCATGTGTGGCAAGCGTCAAAGATCTTCTCGAGGTTAAAGGCAAAGAAAAGATGGTAAGGAGTAAGAGGCAGGGAGGAGGGGAAGGACTGAAGAGAGGAAGAGCAGAAGCACCTCCGAAGGAGGACTCCGGTCATCTCCCACCCCCAGAAGCCTCAGCCTTGTCAGTACAAAGCAGGCTCCAGGAAAGCACATCTTTCCCTCCAAGGCAAAGGAAGCCTGCGTGTGGCTTCACAATGCTTTGACTGGCCAAGAGGAAACTGGACTCGGTGGAAAGTCAAAGTGGACAGATCAGAAGTGTCCCTGATTATCAGCAGGAGCCAACCCTTATGGACCGACCATGCCGCACCCACCAGGGAACTGCACCCGATACCGCTCATTATCTCACGGGCATGATCCTCACTTCTTAAATCCAACGCCCATCCGATGGGGTTCCTAGGGAGTATCAGGCCACCTTCCTTCCTAAGACTCTCTTCCTGTCCGTTTTCAAGGGAAACTGGGCCTTCTGCTCTGGAAATCATGGCTTTGGTCTTTCCCAAAGGAGCTGCTCCACAACCAGGTAGACCTTCCATCAGCTGGTCCCTCATTCCTTCCTCCTGGGGTGCGTGCTGAGCACTGCGGGTGGCAGAGGGCTCAGAACGTAAAGCTCCCTCACGCTGGGAGGCCCTGAGGACGCCTTCCCCGGGGAATCCATCCCCTTTGCCTCCCTCCGGGTGGAGGAAGAGAGGAACGCTTCCCGGCAGGGCAGTATTTCTATCCTGTTGACTGTCACGGCGGCTATCGCTGTGGTCCCTTGCCTGGAGGAGCAGGTGACCAGGACAAGGGTGCCGTGGTAGTCTTGAGAGAGTATTCTCAGAGTGCCACCAGGCCACCTGCTCCCGCCAGCACCTCCGGGAGACCGGGTCAGGACGGTTACCTCGATGGAGCACGATGTGGTCGATCATGTTGCGTTTGTATTTGGTGTGATAGAGGCAGAGGGGACAGCGCAGGTCTTTGGGGCCCTCCTCAGGAACCGCCGAATGCCCAGCTTCCACATGCATAGTAAAAGCAGATCTAGGAGAGAGGCAGGGGGAAAGGCAGGTGAGGGCGGAGCTCACTTCACCCCACAGCTACCAGCAAGCTCGTCAGGGCCATCAGCAAGGGGAGGTGCTCAGGAGGTCATGAAGAGGGACCACCCTCCAGCCCTTCCAAGTCCTCAGAACGGACAGAGCCTAAAATGTCGCATACGAACGGACAAAACCAGAGGTTTAATGGGCAAGGCCCCCTGATCACCCTGAGGGCCTCTCTCCTTGGGAGTGAGCCTCTTCAGCTCTGAATCACAAACATCTATCTGAAAAACAACTGGACCAAATTAACAGAGATCCAACAGTCCCCATCACAGCCCAGCAGTTACAATGTTGGTGGGAAAAAGACTTTTTCCTCATCCAGTTCAGCCTTTTCCTGGGATACGATGTCTAGTCTCCGCAACCTCTCTGTGCACAGTCTGTATTGAAGTGACCTGAGGTTCTGGTCCTGGTTACCATAGGGCTCACCTGATTATGCAGGGCAGCTGTATATCTGCAATTCAGTACCGATGCGATGTTATGAAACAGCATTCTATCCGTGATGTTGTAAGGCATATTCTAAGCATTTCAGATGCATTGGTACCTTTACTTCTTTGAAGAGCCCTCTGAGGTAGGTACTATTATTATCTTTAATTTATAGATAAGGAAATGAACACAGAGAGGCTTAGTGACCTGCCTCGGGACACACAGCCACTGAGTGGCAAAGCTGGGATTTGCACTCTCCACCTGTGGCTATGACCTACACACTATCTCACAGGATGAGATTAAATCACAGGAGGGGTTTAGATTACATGATAGGAAGCATTACATCCTTTCCTCGAGATTGCCAGTTCTGTCATATACAGCGGCAAGGTGACTTGGATTTTCTTTTTCTAGATTGGAACAATCTTCCTATGATTGCTCAAGTCTAGTTTTCACTGTGCTGGGGTCTTGATTATGTGCCCTGAAATACTACAATCTTAAATAAGAATGTTCTATGAGGGGAACCAAGAGGAGCAAATGCTGGATATTTATCCTGTTTGGTTTTGTTTCAAATTTCATGTATATCTATATAGATTTATCTATATTTATATTTTTTTCAATAAATAAAGAAATAAGTGGGGGAGGGACTATTCCCTGAAGGGAAATCACTTCTTCTCTATGCACTGGACCAGTGAAATTCTGTGTTGCAAGCTCCCACTGTTTCAGGAGCCCATTTGCTTTGGTTTTTAAACTAATTTGTTTTGACATAGCTTTTCCTCCCTTCTATAAATCCCGAGGCAGTCCTCTGAAACTAGCTTCCTTTCGTAAAGACTGAACCCAACCTCCGTATCATCCAACGGACAGGGCCTTCCCTGAGCTCCAGGTTGGTAAGGGAAGAATGCGCTGAGGGGTGGAGCAAGGGCAGCCACTCTGCCTTCCGCAGCTGTTCTTCATGCCACTTACTTAAAGCCTGTGTAAAAGGAGCAGTCTTTGCACTTGAAAAGCTTCTTTCCACCGTGCTTGTCCCGGTAATGGCGCCTGATACTCTGGATGTAGCCAGAGGAGAATTCACAGAATTCGCAGTGAAGAACAGCTTCAGTTTTCTGCTCGGTGCCAGCAGCGGCCCCAGAAAGAGGCACAGGGCTCACACGGCTGTTGTTCCTTGCCAGGGCGGCTGACTGGTAGTGGTTCAACTGCTGCTGAACGTCTGGGGGCTCTGAGTACGACGAGTCTGTGGAGAGACAGGGAGAATGACAGGGGCACAGAGGATGCCGCAGAGGCTGGAGCGTGGACACCTGCAACACCAGGTTCCCCTCGTTAGCTGAGGCTTGAGTGACAAGTTGGACAGGCACACGCTTAAGGTACAGGACCTGATGATCGGATACACAGATGCACTGCAAAATGACGACCACCCAAGTTAATGAGCACATCCACGCCTCCCCGGGTGTCCACTCTCCAGTGTGAGCAGATCGCCCTAAGATCTCAGCACACTTCAAGTAGAGGATGCCTTGCTATGAACCGCAGTCGTCCCCAGAACCCACCCGTCTTCTAACTAAACGTTGCACCCCTCGCCAGCATCTTCAGATTAGTTCTGAGTCTTTTTCTAAGGGTGAAGGCGAGGACCCCATCTCTTGCCGTTACCTAAACTCAACAACAGACCTGGGTACCGGGTGCCTGCTGGGAGGAAGGGGCTCCTCTTTCCATCTGACTTTGAGGGCTACCGGCATTTAAAAATGAAATTCGGAGGTTAAAGGTTTCAAAGCAAAGGAAGAAAAGTAAACGGATTTTTTTTTTTTTTTTTCCTAAAGGAAACTACAGAAGGGCAATGGGTTGCCACAGAATACCCGTTCCAGGGGGTGAGATAAATAAAACCCATGCAACGCACACAGGTGTCCACGGGGCCAGGGAAAGGGGACGGGGCAAAGCTCCTCCTCCGCTGCAGCCAGAAGTATTCGTGATTTAAAAAAAAATAAAAAATAAAAGTAAAAAAAATTCAGTCTCTAAACAGAAACGCTCAAGCACATGGCACTCACGCAAGTATAAAAATGCTTTTTGCCTTCACAGTGAAGTGATTTGAATTTTAAAATACAAAAAAATCCGATAGTGTTCTCCTGGAATAGATGTTTAAAGCTTAGTCAGCATTAAGATGGAGATTTATTCATAAATCCCATTAAAATGAAATTCCAAACAAGTTTCTCTGAAAGATATTTTCAAGTCTGCAATTCTGGGGAACATGTCGGAAGCGACAGGCACGCATCTCAACCCCAGGAGCTTCAGGGGCACGTGGTGGGGAAACCTGATCCGGATGGGAGGTGGGGAAAGCTCAAAGCTGCTACAGGAGAGAGAGAGAATAGTAAAATCTTTAAAAAAAAAATTCAAAGAGAGAGCCAGAAGGTAAGAGGACAGTCTTGAACCTTTTCCCGCAGTTCAGCTTTGAAAGTGAAGGTTCCAAATTCCACATTGTCCTGCACAACCTGCGGCTGCCCACGAAGGCGACACAGACGAAGTCTGTGAATACCACACAGAAGAATTTCAGTGTTAAGTTTCCTTGAAAAGAAAACAAAGGGCTCTTTTCTTAAGCCTTTCAAAACGCAAGGGGGAGAGGGGATGGAAACCGTACAAGCCTCCTCCTGATTTGATGGACACTTAATTTTCCAAAGCATGAGTCCCCGAGGCGGGACATGGAGGGACTCTGTAAACCCAGACTTGACGAAACCAGGACCATCCATCCCCTCGGCTTGTGGAAAAGAACAACGGAGCCAGGGAGCCTCCCTGATTGTGGGCCACCTCTGTCTTCAAAATACTAAAATTCCTTCCCTTCTTGCTCCCCTGCACACCTCCCCCCATTCATATTCCTTAAGATCATGAAAAACCCCTTTGGAAATTGTAAACAAACCTGCCACACAAAAAAAATAAAACAAAAGGAAACTTGAACAATCTCTCCAAGCCTCCATGGGTTCATTACCAGGTGTAAAGGGAAGACAAAGAAAGAAAGGAATGACACATTGAATTCATCTTCCCGGTCCTTTATCTCCTCCTCCTTTATTCCTCTACCCTCTCTGATGAACCCACTCAGGATCACAATATTGCAATTGTCAACTCCTCATTCTTTCTTTCAATAGCAGGTTTGTTTACCATTTCATGGACTCTTCGAGATGTTTTCTGTTTAAACCCTCAAGACCAGATTCTGCTTGAAACACACAATGAAGCGGGAAGCGCACCCCACCTCTCTGGTTAGCTGGCTTCTGAGGCTGCCGGCCGCACTGAGGGCCAGTCAGCCTCCCTGGAAAGCCTCTCTTCTCTCAGTAGCATTGGTCCTGCTTCACACTCAGTTCTGCGGAACAGAAATACTGTCATCAACAAGGCCAAAGCCAGGGCCTGCTGCTCGAGATCCATCCACCATCCACAATCCACCTGGGGACCAAAGTAAACGTCCCATGGAATGGTCTGTTCCTCAACACGGGGCCACAGTTCCCTCCACGACATGGCCTCAGAGAGTCTCCCAGGTTAGCGTGGACGCTGGCTCGCACCTCAGACACCAGGCACCTGGCAGCTTCAATCCCCTCTCAGCAGAGCTATGAAGCAATGAACAGCTCCCAGTCGGATGGCAAGGCAGCTGAATCGGTGTCCCCTTTCCTGCCACCCATCCCCAACTGACTCAAATCATGCAGTCACCTCTTAGGCAGAACCCCGCCCCGGGAAAAGAGCCTCCTTTTAGTTGGTACATTTGTCTTGTCTCTAGGGTCTACTACCTATTAGTTCATCCATCTCAAAAAAGAAAGTCTACATTTTTAACTCCAGTATGTGTACGTTACAGAAAAACTTGAAGAAATAAAATGCAAGAGGTCTCATGCAAAGCATCCCAAGAAAGGAGCTTCACCTCCCTTAAATGGCAATGCAAAAGGAACAGCCAGCTGTGTGCATCTACGCTAGGAACTTCTATTGTCCTCCTGGTTAAAATCAGGTGAACGGCTGTATTTAGAAAAAGCAGCAAACCCCACCCCATTTGTGGTACAGCTGTGACAATGGCCAGGGCAGGGCACTGTGGGTCTTCTCTGAGCTCCACTCTCCTCTCTGGTGCCAACATTCTCAGTCCTCTCTCTCACTTAAGAGTTTGTGAATAATGTACGATTTTAGCACTTTGGGCACTAAAGTGACAAAGGCGTGAGTGTGTATGATTCCACTGATCTTAAAAAAGCCCACTTGCTAAGCAACATGAAATTCCATCTTGTTCATGAGGCACAGCCTGACGAGTGGAAGAGGGTCATTCTGTACCCAGGTTAGAAAGGCAAACAGATTGTTAGCAGCAAGGGCATGTCACATAAGTTAAAGATCATCATTAAGACTATTTTCTCTTATTCTGAGCTTAGAGAAAGATAAGTGAAATCACCCTTTGTGGGTTGGGAGAGACAAACTTCTGGCCACAGGGAGACACAGTAGCTGAATGAAGCACATGGATATGAATTCAGTGGGAGATTCTGCCTCCAACGGCGGGTCACTCAAGTGGCCTGTGGTATCTACGATGGAGCCAACAGCAAAGCCTATGACCTTTAAGAACAAGTCATCGTGTAACATACTTCCCCACCCACCAGCCCTGAGACCTATAGTCTGGGAAGAGATCAGTGCCCTGACTTATGACTTTATTCATATGCAAAGTTTTAAAAATTACCTTTACTTTAGTTACATATAGGTACCTATTTTGTAAATTGTCGATAATAAGAAAAGAATTACACTTTCTACAATCAGGATCAAACTATAATTTCAGCACAGATGGGCACAGTGCCTATAACATCAGAAATTTACTGCGTAGCCAGCAATTGACTCTCACACCCATGGTGTGCCGTATAATCGGATCCCCATGGCAGTTTAACCAATGAGACAGTTGAAGTTGAGGATGGCTGGTCACACGTGAGTCTACCACAAGGCAGAGGCGGGACCTGAACAAAGATCCCTGACTATATCGTCTGACTATAGAACCTGAGTTCTGACTATTAGGCATCCATTCCTGAGGGAGACCTATAGGGACCCAGGACACACATCACAGGCATGAAAAAGATCATGCAATAAAGGTGCAGCAGAGAGAAGGGCAAGGTACTGGGCAAGGTGGAAAGAGTTAAGGAAAACATGTTAGGAGAGATATGAATGATAACAGAACATAACATTAAAACTGCATGCAAAAGAAAACACTAAAATAAACATTTTAGAGTAGGTGGGGAAAAGTAAACACTGCAAAGATTTATGGGAAAGAATATCCAAAATTTCATAATGCTTTTATAAAGAACACAGGTGACGTTTCTAGAAGCACACTGGACTGGAAGGCATTCAAAACACACAGAGTTGTCTCCACGCCATGCGTTAGGCAGATGTTTGGTGGATGGTCTTTGAATAATAATCCTCAGAAATTCCTTGGGTGGGATTTGACTGGAAATACAAGGGACACAAAGGGGACAGGAATGCTTTTGGTGGCTCGAGCACGGCTTGGGATTTTACCAGGAAAGGGGGCTGAATTCCAGATGGGCTCCCTCAACCCTTTCACTTATTTAGGTTCCTATAGAAAAGGGAGATTTCTCCCTAATTCCAGACCCCAGAATACCAGCCCAACGCAGGTAAGTATCAACACCAGATTTTTTTTCTTTTTTCCTCCAGAAATTAACCGGTGCAGAAACAATCATAAGAAATCTAACTTTACAAAAGCAAAGACAGAAAAGTCAACTCTAGTAGAACAAGAAGCAAGGGAGAACAAGGCTTTGCTGTCATCCACAGGTGTGAACCCACAACATTCAGTTACCAGGCCTCTGCTGACTCTGGGAGTCAAGATCAAAGAAGAGGTGAGAGGTGCCTTGAAGGAACTCAGATCTCCTGGGAGGCGGGCAGAAGTCACGTAGTATTGCCATTGCCGGAAAAGTCAGGTCTTCCTTCTGTTTAGCAAACTCTCATTGATTGAAAGCACAAAAGAGGCAAAGAGAACAAATGAATAGTAACAGGCAAATTTAACTATGGGAAGATTAAGGAAGACACCAGCAAGAGTAAGAATCAATTGGGCAGTAAATTGTGGGAGCAGAGGACGGCCCCCTCGCAGGCTGAGTGAGACAAAAAGGAAGCCATACCCAGGCCGGTTCTCGAATTTCTGTAGCTTTGCTCAGAGGCCACATAGGAAGGGGGAAGGGAACAGAGTACCTGAAGGGTAGCACCAGGGACCACATTCAATTACATTTGAAACTCCACTTGGGGGCGGATTTGGAAGACAGGCTCCATGGTTAGTATGAATCAAGTACAGAAAAAAATAAAAGACAAAGAATTTTAGACAAGCAGATTTTAGAGGTGGCCAGGGGCAAATGATTACATTACACCCGCTCATTCAGCAAATATTTATCGAGCATCTAAGTAAATAGGAGACCCTGTTCTGGGACAGTAATGCTTGATCCCTGCCCTCCAGCGACTCACTGAGTCAGAAAGACATGAAAATAATTGATTATGATACGATGTGAAAAATGAATGTAGGGAATGAAGGGAAAACCATGGGCGTACGGTGACTGACAGAATGTGGGAGTGAGGAAGGGGAGAGGAAGTCCAGAGAAGCCTGAATACCTAGTAACAAAGGCATTTGTACTAATGACTAAGTTAGTGAGAGAAACACCAGAAAAACCGAAATGCTCGATTTACTGCCCTTGAACCTTAAGTCGCACACGTTGGAGAAACTAAACAGCTAAAGTAAACACGTAACCATGTACATTCTTATTGAAATGACAAAAGTGACTTAATTCCCCTAGGGCACAGAAATGAAGATTAGAGGATGAAGAGAGTGAATCTAAACAGAAAAAACCCACGCATCGGAGAGTGGGGTGGATGGTGTGCAGCACAGTTTAAAATCTCCAAGTTCTAAAAATGTGGAGAAAGCTCAAAATGATACATAGATTGCCATTTTCTTCAGAAGCAGACTCTTCAGCAACTAAAGATTGGGAGCAACTAGAAACAGAATGTTTCCTATAGGTAATTGAACCCAAAATATTGCAGATGCCCAAAGTAAAATGGAGGGGTGGAACCCACATAAGCAGGAAATACAGCCTACTGTCTCTGGTGAAGAAACTGGAGACAATTTGAGAAAGGTTCGCTGGCAATCGCAAGGGAGCAGCTAAAGGCATGCCTCGGTTAACAGCCAGAAAACACGGGGAACGGCGTGCAACTTCCGTTATACAACTGCTGATAAACTTAGGCCAAGGACAAAGATAGCCGTATGTGTTTCTGAGTATGTGACAGTGGCCCAGGCAGATGTAGTGAACAGAGAATCCTGCTGTGGTGGGAACACACTGAGCTGTGAGATGATCTTCTCTTTCACCATAAGCTGAGAAGCTGTTTCCAGATGCGGGTCCGATGGACTCCACAAACCCACCACCACATCGAGAACTGTCATGGTCCCCAAACATCTCCTTGTGTATTCTGAATGTTAGTGGCTAGCTCACCTGTTCGTTCCAACTCAAACTGAGGTTCTTTTGAGGCGAAGGACTTCCCCTTTTCCTGTGGCAGTACAACTAACCATGTGCCAGAGACCTGGCTCATGACCCACCATCGCCCATTTTCCTCTTCGCTTCCTGGCCTTCCCTGCCTGTTTTTCCTCTAGATCCTCACGTCACACATGGGCAGCTTTGAAAGCCTCCTACCCGGCTCTCCTTCTGCTAGGATACATTCTAGTTTGTTCAGTATACATACCATAGACATAATAACATACCACTTATATGATTATGATATGATGATGCATTATTGCCAATAAGGCCTCCGCCATTCCTTAAGTGGGTACTTGGTACTACAGCTCTTCAGCTGGTCCCAGTCCAGGTCTGCAGCCTCACATCTGGCTAGTTTCTTATTTCCTGCACATATTGCATATTTCATCACGAGGTCCTTGGTCATGGCTATTTGCTTGCTCTTCCTCTTTCTCCACCCTGGCAAAATTCTTTGGCAGAAAAGTCACCTTTTTTGTGAATATTTTTTCACAGTAATCCAAACAGAACTCTTTGGTGTCCTCTTATGTTTTGCCTACACATATAAATTGTGATTCTCTCCCTGACCTTGTTATACCTCATGTATACACTTACGAGTCCTCTTAAACAACCTCCTTCAAAACACCTGGCCAGACCAATGCCCCACACCCTAAAACACTCTGAGGGAGGAAGACCCACAGCACAGTGAGTCTGGGCTGGCGCTGTGCACCTTCCCCAGCAGGTCATCCACGTCTGATCTAGCAGCTGAGTCCATGACATCAACAATTATTTGTTTTTGTTCCTAAACTTCTTTGTACCAGTTATATGACTGTGCTTATTCAATACAATGAATACCTTAGGAGATGATGAAATCTGGGTGCAAAGTTATTTCTACAACGGTGACATTGAATGCTTTGAAAAGATATAAAGTCACGTTGCTAAAAAAAAAAATACTGTCAAAATACATTTTGGTGAGAACAACTAAAGAAGACTGAAAACATAAAAATCTACCAGTTCTAAGTTCTTCAAAATGAAATTGAAACTGGAAACAGCACACGGCGCCATGCAGGAGAATACAGTTCTTGCAGGAGAGAGAATGGGACTCCTGCCAGAGGACCCAGCCTCAACTGCATGGAAGTGACCCTCCGTCTCTCCTGGAGAACGAACACATTCACATCTACAGTGAAGACAAAATGCTTAAGATGCTTTAAAGAAAGGATTCCCTGGTTTATCAAAAAAAAAAAAAAAAAAAAAAAAAAAAAAAAAAAAAAAAAACAGAGAAAAAGCACTGACATGGAGAAACTGGAGACTTTGTGTGCCATTGTTGGAAATGCAAAGTGGGGCGACCACTGAGGAAACCAGCATGGGGGTTCCTTGAATAATGGAAGATGGAACTATGACATGATCCAGCAATCCCACTTCTGGGCATTTATTCCAAAGGGCTGAAATTAGAAACTTGAAGAGATAATGGCACTCCATGCTCACTTCAACATTATTCCCAACGACCAGGAGGTGGAAACAACCTAAATATCTACACCACCGATCAGTGGAAAAAGAAAAGGCACACATACCACGGAGTATTATTCAACCTTAAAAAAGAAGGAAATTATGGCATTTGCAGACAAATGGATGAAACTGGAGAATATCATGCTAAGTAAGATAAGCCAATCTCAAAAAACCAATGGACGAATGATATCACTAATAAGTGAATGATGACACATAATGGGGGGTGGGAGGGGTTAGTGTTAGGGTTAGAGTTAGGGTTAGGGAGGGGGCAAGAATGGAGGAAGGAAGGACTGTATAGAGGGAAAAGAGGGGTGGGAGGGGTGGGGGGAAGGGGAAAAAATAACAGAATGAATCAAACAACATTACCCTATGTAAATTTATGATTACACAAATGGTATGCCTTGACTCCATGTACAAATAGAGAAACAACATGTATCCCATTTGTTTACAAGAAAAAAGAAAAAAGAAAAAAAAAAAAAAAGAAGGAAATCCGGTCATATGCTACAACAGGCATGAAAGTTGAGGACAATAGGCCAGAAGTAAGGGGCGAATTTTGCGTGATTCCACTCTATGAGGAGACTGTAACTAGAATAGTCAAACTCACAGAGACAGAAAGAAGAATGGGGGTGTCACTGGCTAGAGGCAAAGTAAAACGAGGAACTCTTGTGCGAGGGGTGTGGAATTACAGTCCTGCAAGATGAAAAGCTTCCAGAGATCTGCTGCACAACAATGTGCTTACAGATCGTTAAGTAGACTTGGATATATATTTAAAATTTAGTAAGAGGGTAAATTTCATCTTCTGCGTCTTTTTTTTTTTTTAATCACAATAATTTTTTTCAGTGACTTTAGACAAGATCATCTGTCAGGTTCTTTACAAATTTAATACAGTTTAATTATCATCACAATTACTTAATTATGGTACTTACGGAAATATGTGCTGGATTGAATTTGTGGACCGCTGAGGCTACAAAGGCACATGAGGTATTGTTTCTGCCTATAAATTATAATGTAAGCGCCACAAGGGCCAAGATTCGCGCTGCTTTTTTCACTGATGTATTTCAAGTGCTTCTAAGTGGTGGAAAGGCACTTAAGGAAATGTCTGCTGGGTTAAATGTGTGGACAGCTCTCACAACCATATGTGTGTGTAGTTCCTACACATATTTAGAGTTCCTAAAACAGTATGTAGCAGAGAGCTGTCAAGATGATTCACTGAGTCTACTTATTTAAAAAGATAACTTAGGATCTATCTGATACCTTTGCACCTCGATTCAACTCTCTTTCCTTCTCCAGATTCTTGTTGCTCGCTGGGTACTACCAGCAGAGTGAAATCCAGCATCCAGGATAACAACTACCAACCTCCAGAGCAACTTGCCACCAACGCAATTATTTCCTCTGGAGAACCTCAAACACATTCTCTATCTATGGATCTCTCCCAAAGAAAACTGCATTCGAAACTAACATTTAGAAACAAACCATATCCACTCCTTCTGGACAGTGTACGGAGGGGAACAGAACTCTCTAGAGACAGTGACACTATTTTATTTCCTTCTTTTGATTATGCCTTGAAACTCTCCAGGCCAAGGACTCTGGCACCTCCTTGTCTTCTGCTATCAGTGGAGTCCTCGGGCCTGGATGCACAAGATTATGACACAATGGCCAGGGGACAATGGACCCTGGATGACTATATATAGGAATTCTCAGCTTGGTTGTCATGGAGGCAACGGAAAAACAAGCTTCTAATCCTGAAAATAAAGTTGAGGCCAAACATGAAGGAAACACACACTGAAAACTTCCTGTCATTCTGATGAGTAAAAACAAAACCTTGAAATATGATCAGGGAGTAGGTGAGGGGAAAAAAAAAAAAAAAGGAATATTAGTCTTCAAAACTACAAAAATACACCCAAAAAGGCCACTCTTTTTCTCTTTTTAGATTTTGTTTCCCATCACACTTAAATACAAAGTCTCTCAAAGATCTAATTTCACATGGAACTTCACATTGTCACTATATTTCAGGAGAATCCAAGCAGGTTTGACAGGAGACGTAGAGAATCGCTGGACTTTGGATGTTTTTCTTCTTTTGCGGGGGGAGGTGCTACTAGAGACTGAACCCAGGGACACTCTACCCCTGAGCTACATCCTGCCTTTTTAACTTTTTTTGAGACAGGGTCTTGCTAAATTACCTAGGCTGGGTTGGAACTGGCCATTCCCCAGCTCAGACTCCTGGGTCACTGGGATTATAAGCACGCACCACCACAACTGGTCTCATGAGGCCTTGACAAGTCCATTCACTTCTCTCTCCAATGTCACTTGCACCCAGGCAACAAAATCAGCAGAAATTCCTGATGCATTTCCCTCCTTCATTCCACACATTCCGTAAGTCACAAAGTTCTATTAGGCAACCTTCTAGAAAGGTCTCTCTGTGATTCACTCACAAGCCCACTACCATTTCCCATGCTCAGGCCCTCACAGCTCCCTGTGTGAGGTGCTACGGCCAAATGTTCCTGACTGGTTTCCTATACTCCACTTTCTTTTCCATCCTAAAATGCAAGTGTGATCATGACATCCACTTCTTACAGGAAAAAGCCCACACTGAACAATGGCGCTCAGCCCTCCGTCAACTTCCCAGACCTATTCTCACCCCACCACCACACTGTCCCCACACTAGTCCCAGAGCAGTTTCTAATATTCACTTTCTTACGATAACCTTAGACTTTTCAGCCTGAGATATTCTTATTAATCCATCACAGGGCACTCAATTTTAATTTGCTACCATTATGTCATTTCCTGGATTCTTCTGGATACACTCACTCAATTCCTACTCTGGGTCTCTCCTAGAGTACTCATCATTCTATACGGAGACTATGTCACCCCCACCAGACTAGGATCTCTTTGATAGTAGCTTGCCCATGCATGCCTCTGTCTATCACTGTCTTTTTTTGAAGTTGACATCCCCCAGAATTTAGCCTAAGGCATGGCCTAAAACAAGCGCTCAATAAACATGCTATAAACATCCAAAAAGTTCAGACTGAAAACAGTGGTCTGGAAAACTCTGATTTAAAAGGAAAATCCAACTGACTCAATGCCACTCTCTTTTGGACACTAAGTTTAATAGAGACTTCTCACTGAAACACTGACCCACTTTCACTAAAACCAGCATAGATCATTTTTAATTACCTTGACAACGACAGCTTAACACTGGAATTTAAATGCAATGAAATTTTGAATCCATGGCCATCCCAAGAAGCCAAAGGAATTAATTTCTGGTGTGGACCCTAAATCAACTCTGAGTCAACACCCTGAAACAGATGACGTCAGGATATCTGGAAGTCACTTCAGACAATTCCACGTGGAGAATCTGCTATCTTCCTCCTTTTCTGCATCCATTGGTAGACACAGGTATTTTTGAGATGCTCAGTACAATATGGTAGCATGCATTTAGTATACCATGACTTTTCCATAGCCAAAGCCAAGACCATGCAAAGAGAACCCTGGACAACAGACAAGAAGGTATTCCTAGGTTATTTTCAGGTATTTAGTACATTTTCTCCATATAAGATGTTTTACCAATTATCTCCCATTAGAAGCATGCTCTCGTCCCAGACATGTAACATAGAGACTATTCACTTTGCACAAGTATTTCTGGTGGCTCAGAAAAGCAGAGATAGCTTTATGTTACCCAGTCGATGGAGAAATAGGGACATAACCTGGGGCTCTCGAATGTCCCAGTTTCAAAAAACATGTTCTTTTTCTGCCAGTTCAATTAGGAAACATTACAGGTGTCCCTTCTTCACTAAGCTGTATTCAGAACTCAAAGTCTGTATTTTTAAAAACCTTCCTTGAAACAGGCTGGAAATATGCAGGGGAAACAAATGACTGTGTGGTGAAGGAGCCTTTTCGTAATTTTTTTTTTGAGGAACCTCTGGGTGGCATCTGCCATTGTTAATTGAGAAGCTCTTACAATACCAGATGCATAATTCACCTGTGACTCTTTTGAATTGTGTGATGAGGAAGTAACGTTTCCTGCTGTTTGTTGAGATCGTATAGATGTCTTTACCACACTGCAAAATCCAACCAAAAGCGATGACTACAAAAGATTCTTTATATAAGTGACTTGGCCTCTACCATAGAGTGTGCAAGTAACCTCAGACGGCATTTAGAGCTCACAGGCCGCACGCGAAGCCATGGTGCGTCCTCCTCAAGACCCGAGTGCAGGGAAGACGCCTACTGACTTCAAGGAGTTGGTCACAATGTACGGCTGGCTACGAACAGGGCTGTGACAGTCTGGACAGGAAGCCATTGTGGAGATTTCTTAAAGGATGAATCGGGAAAAAAGAGCACATCTGGGCATAAGAATATATATTTAGATGCACATAGAGCTCTAAGTGATGGTACGGAAATCAGGAGAGACAGAAGATGGTGGGTCAGGACAGGATTGAGCAGCCACGCTTCAAAGCACAAAGCTATTCTAAAATTGTCCCCAAGCTGGAGTCTCTGAACCAACAAACCCAGTGGGTTTCTTACCCTTTTTTCTTTTACTTTCACCTATTCCCATGCAGTATAAGAAAATCCTCACTCTGAGTTCAGCTATATTTTTAATCACCATTAAAGTGGTAGGTTCTTCCCTTAGGAGAGCTCCTCCACCCACTCCACCAGACTCACCCACAGATGCACTGCTCAGTGATGCTGGGCTCAGGGGCAGGGCATCAGCCTCCAGAAAGCTGGAAGGATTGGGCAGGGAGACCCAGGCTAACTTTGCACCATCTCAGCTGGCTTTACATCTAGCAACTGTTGGGTTCTTTTTATAAAGTCTCTTGATGACCTTCACCACATCCTTAGGAATTACTGCTTCCCATTTTATAGACAGGAAAACCGAGGAGGCAAACAGGAATCAGACGATTTTCAGCTCTCCGGAACATGTTTTTGCACCTCCTCGTAGTCCTGCTGAGACTCCCAACCAAGCAGACCCTTGGCTCCTCATTGATCAAGTAGAAAAGATGACACTGTCCACTTTATATGAGAGCAGTGTATGAAGGGCAGTGCCCAGCACATAGGGAGCCCTTGCAAGGCCCAGAGTTCCACAGCAGCTAAGCCTGCATCATATTAGACTTTGCACTGAATTAGTGTTTACAGATTGTTTACTACAGTTGAAAGAATGTCTTCTTAACTGGACTGCAGGGTCAAATGGAGTGGGGCTCTCTGACACTGCGGCTGACAGTGACATTCTTCCCAGCTCTAGGCACAAGGTAGACACTCGGCAGCTACTTTCTGACTGGTTGATTCTGAGCAAAACCAAAAGCACAGCTACTTCTGGCAGCAGCTCACCTGCTGAGGTTGTAGATGGAGATGGTTGAAGTGGGGTGGGGTGGGGGATTGACTGTGGGCCTGGATTCAGCTCAAAGGTGAGCTTGACCTAAATAATGCCACCGACTGTAGGATTAACCCCCGTTTTGTTAGATAACAATGAAGAGAGTGGTCCACAGATCAACTTCCTGCAAAAAGACCTGTCAGAGCAAATTTAATTCCCAAACCAAAGTGACCTTCCTCACAACTATTATGGGGCCTATCTTCTTGTCAAAATTTTTTCAAGATTGGCTCTACCTTTGAGCAAAATTCTTGGAGTCTAATTTATAGGTGTGGCACCAATCATTCTTATCACCCCGGGTGCCCTCTCCAGACACTCCAACCCTAGTCCTCTCTACCCATGATCCTCGTTTCCTTTCTTGCTAACTCACCTATAGCAGCTGTGTATCTGTGGATTGTCTGGTTCTCCCTGCCATATTTGAAGAATTTTGTCCCAAATTTGCATGGATTTTGGATTTAATTTCGTGACTAATGAGAGCATCATGGCTTCCCTGGGAACATCTGGCTCAGATGAGCAGGGGTGTGGCCCCTTAGGTCTGCCTGCCTACTACCCCATTTGAGAAACCTCAGGGGGTGCCCCGGGAAGCGTCCTGCCTTCTTTCCTCTGTGTTTGCAAAACAAGTGGAAAGACCAGTGAGTATAAGAGGGCATTCCGGGAAGAAGGAAGAGCAGGGCTGGCAGTGTGACTCAGTGGAGTCTAAACAAGGTTCAGCTCATCTGCAGCTCAGAGCGCAGGAAGGAAGACACAGGGAGGAAAGACCCCAGAGAGCATGTCCAGTGCCAATAACAGCTTTCCATGCTGGCCTTGGGATTTTGTGTGAAGGCAAAGTAGAGGGCCACTGAAGAATGTTAAGCAGAGAACAGGTGAAACAGACGTCTCACATTTTTACCTTTTCTATGTCTATAAATTGTCCCCACAGCCCTGACCAAATGGTCCTCAGATGGGGAAGGCAGCTTGGTACACATGGATTCCCACACTGAGAAAAGCCAACTGGCAGCCCATTCCCTGTAGAGGATGGAGTACCGTTGATTCCATACTTCCCCTCTGGATTTTACTAGTGCATTGGAATTGTTACTTAAAATTCAGTTCCTACTGTTTCTACTTACACTCACATCTGGAGTCGATTATGGTCCTACCTATGCAAAGAAGGAAACTCAGTCATCTGCCTTTGCTGCCCTCTGTCATCCCTTCATGTGCAAAGCAGTAAGGAAGCACAGGAGACCAAGTGGCATATCCACCTGAGGCGAAGAACCATAACCTACAGCTCATCGGCCAAGACCCTCTGGTCTATTTCCTGGATACTGAGTCTTAGTAACACCCAAATGTTTCAAGATCTGCATTCTACTCCTTAGTTTCGACATCCATGTGTCACCCAAGGGCCCTTCATACATATGCCCTGGGCTCATGAGGCTCAACTCAATGGTCAATAAATTATTTGTGAGGAACGCAACATTCTTCTGGATTCACTAGCTCTTTATAAATGGTTTCCTCATTCATAACAAATATATCTACTATAAGCTAGACAGTTGATAGAGACACAGATAATCAACCCTCATATCTCAAGAACTCTCGGGTGGTTAGGGAGAGTACTACAACACACATTAAAATGAGCAAGTGCTTGGAGAATGGAACAGACACCCACGGGAGTCTGTTATCTGCTGTTAGCAGTGCAGCTAAAAGACAGCGGGACTCTACAGTCAGGGGAAAAAAAATTCAAATCTTGATTTAGTGCTTTAAACTCCAGTAATGACTACTTGCGGGACATGACCAACTTTCACTTTACACTCACGGGACATCTACTCCAGGAGGGAAGCACTGAACACTGAGCCAGTGTTAAGAATAGAGAGGTGGCAAATACCCTGCCCTTAACAAGCTGCCTCCTGGCAGTACTGTGGGGTTGGCAGAATGGAGCATGGGTCCTCAAGAGAGGAAAGGCAGGCATACAGCACCAGCGGTTTTAGAGGAAAGAACTGACTCACACCAAAGCAAAGGAATTGGCATGAGGCTCAAAGTACAAGTAGGGTCTAGACACATAGAGAGGGAGGAAAGAGGAAGAAACACCAAGCAAGGCAGAAAGGGTAGGAAGACATACTGTTCCCATCGGGCAGAAAAACCAGGGAGGAGGCAGCTAATGGGAGGGGAGGCTGGGGAGAGCATAAGAAACAGGCCATGGAGAACCGATGGGGGACCACAGGAAGTGACCCTTGCTCAAGAATAGACTGAGTGGGGGACTTTTCAGGTGGATGGATGTGGTAATGGTTCAGGTAAGACGGGGCGGAGCGTGTGCGTGTGAGGGCTGGGCAGGCAGCTGACTGGCTGAGGGAACTGGGTCCGAGACAACCTGAAGAGGCAGAGGGTTCCTGCTGGTCTTCAAGTCGGGCCGAGGGCTGGTTTGGGAAGACGTTAATGAGTTCTGTTTGAGAACCTTCTAGGAGGCGTATGGCAGCTCCAGGTGGAGAGAGGCAGGAGGCACAGAAGAAGGGAGGCCTGCCCTGAGGTTAGAGCTGGAGGTGAGCCGCCAGGGCAGAGTGAGAGCTGAGTGCGCAGGTTTGGGAAGTGGGAACACGGAGGAGGGGAAGAGGACCCAACACGGGGGTGAGTGACAGTGGCAGCAGGAAGAGAGGTGAGAACAATGCAAAGGGAGGCGTCCTCGGCCGGAGGAGAGCCCCAGACAGACAGCAGGACCAAACCCAGGGAGGAGGATCTGCCCAGGGAAGCTCAGCAGTTTTAAATGCCACAGTCAAAAAAAGAAGGATGAGGCAAGAGCAGAGGCCAGGGGCTCCTGTGCCTGGACTCCCTGATGACCCCGGTCAGGAGGAAACAGGCAGCAGCAGGAGTAAACAGCAAGAAGGAACCACCCTTTCCCTTAGAAAATGTCACTGGAGCTAGCCTACCAGATCATCACCAAGGGTATCGGCAAAATGCTGCCGGGCAAACCAGATTCTACCAGCTAAGAATGAGTGAGTGGAGAGGAAGCAGAGTTGGGGATAGCCATTCCTGCAAGAGATTTGGAGGCTGCAACTGCAGGTGCTCTATTAAACTTACAGGTCACATCCAAGAATGGCTTCCATATCTAAAACAGAGCACCTTCCTAGGGCTTCTAGGGAAAAAAAACAGGCATGTCTAAGAATGAGGTTCAAGGAAACAGAGAAAACAGCCCTGGTGTCGAGCTGACAGCACAAGAGCCCCAACTCTGGCGACAATATAGCAGGCACACCACTAACTTTCTTAAAGTTTCTATTTTTTTAAAGTTTCTATTTTCCTCCCTCCCAAAACAGCAGGGAGCTGGTCACATAAGTTCCTGTTTCAAGGAATTATTATAAGGATGAAATAAAATGAAACCATGTTTGTAAACTACTGTTATAAGACATGCAATGAATGAAGGTTATCATTAATTTTAAATGTTCACTGATAAATGTCTAGGATAATAAGAGGAATGCTGCCTGACACAGGACTTATCAACGCTTTCCACCATGGATCAAGTGCTAAGGAGTTTCTTGCGTAGGTGGTTTGGTTTCAATTAAGTGCTAAAGTTCAAGTTTATATCAACAGGGCTGCAGATCAAGCTCCACTTTCCAAACACTGAATTGCTGTAGACTCCCAAGAAAGATCACAATGTAAAGGAACTTCGTTCAGTTTCCAAGGCAAGACATGAATTTTGAAAACTTTGTCATCAAACTAACACACAAACAAACAAAAACCCACCTCACCGTTCTCTGGCTAATGAGAAATTATCATAAAATTGATAAGAAATCTGCTTCTACTATACAACTTTAATAATATCTAGTGATATCTAGATATTATCTAATAATACTAGGATAGCATTTCTACATTATCTCATTTGATCCTTGAAATAACCCTGTAATGTAGGCATTATTATTTATGTATTAGAAAATCGAGGCTCAGAGGAGGTAAATGATTTATCTAGGGATAGTGATATGGAGCTAGACAGGACATCGGCTGCCTAAGCCTACATGTTTCATTACAATGCAAATGGTGTTTCCTGGACTTGAACCTGTAGCAGTCTGCCAGCTGGTCCTCAGACTCAGGGGTCCAACATCCCATGGTGATCTGAAGACTATTAAGTAAAGATGATCTATGCAGAAAGCTGGTTTCAAAAAGATCATTTGCCCCTAATTTTCACTAGCTCCATTTGGGTGAAAATGATCCTTTCTGGCATTTGCTCAATCAAAATGAACCCAGTGATACACAGCAAGAGTCGTACTCGATGCCAGTATTGCAGCACAACTCCAAAATTCCACTGAAAAGCAACTGTTATGAGTTAGGAAAGAGGTTCCATGGAATGTTGGGATGCTTCCCCGGAGGAGCGCGCCCCAACTATAGCCTCAGCAACCAAGAATGCCCGGGGTGGAACTTGGACTGGTTTGTGGAATAATCAAATGCTGCAGATCTACTGCTGTCAATAACCTCACTCCTCTTCTGGATCAGGAGGCCCAAGAGCACAGGAAGAGCTGGCCCACCTGGTCTGCAAGAAGGATCTGACGCTCAGCGGCTCAGCTGGTCTCAAGACTTTCTTACAGTGCTTTACATGGCCAACCCTAGCAGGGTCAACTTCTTTTATTGGGGTGATGAAGATGAGTATAAAAGCCACCATCAATGGTTGTAACTTATCAGAGTTTACAAAGCTTCTTTCTCCTACATTGTTTTTTATTTTCTCTGAATTTAGCAAAGGATAATAACAAATATATAAAGCTGTCCTTAATTCATATAGCATCACTGCTTCTCTGTCCTACAGTTCTCAAGTTTCCTTTCTGCTCTGGCCACACACGGTGAGTAACATCTATGTGTTTCACCATGCTCAGACCCTGTGATTTAGAAAATTTCTGCCAGAAATTATTATAGGGATAGAGGCATGTGATAATAAAACCAATCAGAAAGTAACAGAAAAAAAAAAAAAAACAAACATTATTTTAAAAGAGAAAAAAAAGAAATCTTTCATTTAAATGTTGGACTTAATTTTTTTTTTAAGTTTTTTTTTCCCCAAACCTCCATTATGGAGATGACTTAACCAAGATGCAAAAGTATACTGCAAATGTATCAGCAAAAGTGATCTTATTTTATTGTTACCATAACAACATATCGAAAATACCGATTTTAATGTGTTCATTGGGAATTTCACTCACAATTCACTGTCTGCCTATGGTTCTGTTATTGTAGTTACTGCATTTCTTCTAACAGAAGTGTTGGTAGCATTAGTCTTACTTGCATGCAAGGTAGATGTGAATTTCTCCATCTTTTTTTTCTCTGTATTCCTAATTAAAAACTTACCCATGAGCAAAATTTTAAAATACTGTAAAATCAGAGTAATAATAAAATCACAACTTACAAGTACAATAATCCGTGATTGCCACAGCTATTAACCATGCAGCTGCTCACTCCACTGATTCCTGGACAGGCAGAGAAGGCAGCTAGAACACTGTTGTGACTCAATACCTGTCTCTTCACAAGAAAACACCCTGGAATACTTACAAGTAAACTGACATCATTTAGGGATAAATCTGAAGAAGCTCATGTGGATTTCTTAAAAGTAATCAGATTTGTGATTAACAAAGAACCTGGAAGTCAGAGTTGAAGACTGACTACCATCAGAGGACATGAGAGAGCAGGGGTTATTCAGGGTTGGGCTCTGACAAGTTTAGAAACCAGGACGCTGGAGAAAGCCCCTCTGAAGTGACCAACCCCAGGTCTGGGTCAGGGAGGAAAGGACCCCTCAGAGCAGCTAGTCAGAGAACATTTAAGAGCGCAAGACCCTGGAGATACAGCAGTTATGGTGAGTCCAGACAGACAGGCAATTGGTGGACTAGAGTTGGGAAGAAAGTAAACCTTCCTAGCTGAGGAGACCACAGAATTCCACAGCATGACAGTCTCAGCTGCAGCAGAAAAGAAGGCTGTGAGCATCACGCTGAGCTTGTGGAAGAAGGAGAAAGGATATTCTGGAAGAAAATACACAGAAAGCAGGCATAAAGTGGGACTATTAAGTAAGGAAGCAGAAATACTGAAGAGGCAGCAAAAAGCAAATATTCAAGAGATGCACCCATTCTTCTTCAGCTGCCTGAAGGTGTCACCTGGACTACAGGAAGTTAAAGGATATGGTGCTGTTGACGAGGGCAGCGGCTGTCACCTCCAGGAAGGAGGAGCTATGCAGGAGAGCACAGTCTGGCACACAGGTAGCTGGATTCCATTTACTTTTTCCAAACACCACATAACAATTGAACTTGCAGTCACTAAAATTCCCAGGCTTTTTCCACACATAAACCGTTGTTTTATTGGTTTTCTTTGTATATGGTTGCTTTTCCAGTCTTAATTCGAATCAATTTAAGAAATATTTATTGAATGGCCTGCCAAGCACCAGGGCCCTGAAAGTGAATAGGAAGCAGCCTCTGACCTCAAGAGAGCACACAGTTTATAGTGGGGAGACAGATATGGTAACTGATAATCACATGAATATTTGGCAACTCCAGAAATGGAAGTGAATACAAGGGTCAGAAGCTACCAGCAGACTTTGTATTTATCCCCTAGCCAAGTCTCATTTTCAGACCTTTATTATGAACAGTCTAGACAGCCTGTAATCTTGATTTTGTCATTTAATTTATTGACCATTTGCTGGTATTTAAAATGTATTACGTCTCAAGGAAACAGCAGGGAAAGAGGATATACTTAAGTTAGGAGGAGATGAGTGAGCCTTCAGATGAAATTAATGGATTTTTGATTGGCAAAATCTCAAAGGCCTTTTATAATTTTGAGAAGTCCACCTTAAATACATACATCGCATTTTGTCAAGTTAAAAAAAAAATACTTAAAGCCTTGAAGTACTCAACATTTATTATTGGAACAGAATAGTTTTTGTTTATTCGTTTTAAGGAAACAGACCATCAAATTTCAAATCTACAGCAAGTCGAGTGATGGAACCTGTCAAGTGACAGCAAAAATATATGAAAGAAAAATAGTTTGCATAGTATGATACTGGCTTTATAAAAAACATTTAAAACTGCCAAAACAAAACTATGTTTGTCTATTCATAGAAAAAAATATCAAAATGACTCTCCAGCAGATGTTGGGAGCCATTATTCTGGGGGGCAGGGGCTAGCATCATGGGTGACTCTTATATTTTATGCTATGAATTGCCATAAAGCTCCTTTAATCATGAGGAGACACAGCTTTTGTAATCAGAAGGAAAAAAACCTATGCAGCCATCTTGAGGATGAGTAGCGCCCACAACTATTTTTAATATACACTTATTCTTGAAGACCTGAAGATGCACCTGGATGCAGCCCCAGTTCGGAGGAACCCTGCTACTTTCACGGGGGAAAGGCCCCATATTGTTGGTCTTTCCTGTTCACTGTTTCTTAACTCCAAAGTCCTGTTCCTGGAGTTGAGTGCCCCTCATGTCTGGCTCCACCTCAATCTTCCCACTAACCTCCCCGCAACCTGAGTAGGACTGGTCTCCTTGTAGTCCGGGAGCCGCTCGTCCGCATGTTTGTTCACTTCTCACGCTCCTCTCACTGGAAACTGACTTCCCTCTGCCTGTTTAATCTACTCCCCTTCCACTCAGCCAGAGCCCCACTCTTCCATGAAGCCATTTGTGACTCATCAATTCCTTCTCTTTCCATAGTTACAGTCATTAAAATCTACATGCACAATTTCTCACTCCATTATATTCTGGTCCTTAAACTTAATGCTACCTGTATACCTATTAACTTAAGGTATTAAGTTCTAAATATTAATAGTAAAAAACAAAAACAACAAAAACAAAACTCGTCTCTGGTTTTCTTTGGGAGATTCCAAAACCCCCAAACCTGTAAGAAGAGCCCTATCCTTTGGCCACTCTGGATCACTTCTTAGATGTGTATTTTTATGTTAGACTTCAGTGAGGCACAAAGGTCAAGGACACGGGCTTTGGATTCAGTGAAGAAAACCCAGCTCTGTTGCACACATTTTTTTTTTTAATTTTTTTTAGGAGGACTCATCTTTTCACTCCTCTATAAAGTGATGATGATTTTGATTGATTAGACATGGTAAGAGACAACAAATTTAAGGCAATCAGCAGAATTAAATAAATTAAAAATAATGGTTATTTTTATCCCCTCAGGAATTCAAAGGAGACATGCAAAAACCCTTATGTAAACCAGACTTTCAATCTGGCCAAGGGGAAAAAATAACTGGTGATGCTAAAAATCAAGAACCAGACTCAGATTTGGAAGGTCCTGCACTGCTCAATGTGGCAACCACCGAAGTTCTGGCAGAGGACTCGCGGTGCATGAAAATAAACGATGACATAAGGGGAGTGACTTGCAGCCAGTCATCTAAGAATGTTCTGTGTCCCCAAGGAAGCTGCAGAACTTAGTTCTGGAATGACTTGTCCAAGAGCAGTGTGCTGGTACACGAAACCTTAGCTGGGCCTTACTCTCCCAGCCAAGCACCTCCTTGGGTTGAGCTTGCAAAGAAGAGCCCCATGGCAGGAACTCACCCCTTCCTGGGCATCCATAGCAAGGGACTGAATCCACAGAGAGCAAGCAGATCCTCCCACCTGAACCCCTGCTCTCCCACTACCTTGGCCATCTTTATCTCACCATTTTTGTTTCACTACCATCCCTGGGAGTCTTCTATACGGTATCATGTAGGATTACTCAACTGTCATGTATATCTAAACAAGATATACTTAAAAAAAAAAGAAAGAAAAAAAGAAATGTGGACATGTTCTCCTGGGCCATACCATCAAAATTTATGAATTATTTTTAAAAAATAGTAATTATTTCTTAAAAAAAAAAAAAAAGCGATTTCTGGTATCTTGTTCTCATCTCTGCACTTAAAAAAAAAAAAAATGGTTTTCCACACACCCATCTTTCCCAGGATATCCCCTCTGCTCCAGAAAAGCCTACCAGGATCACTACCTCTGAATCACGGCTCACTCATGTGTCTCCTCCCAACTCTGATACCCTTCCCTTTGGCCTAGGTAAAATTCTCTCACAGAGAGCAGTGTTTGAAAGGGAAGAGAGGACCTCTGAGTCATAGAAGTCTCAAGACAGTTTGAGGGATTTTTGTTCAAATAAAAGTGGGTTAAAATATCTAGCAGGAAAGAAATTCAAGGTGGACGGTGATAAGACCATGGAAAATTCTTTCAGGAAAAAAAAAAAAAAAAAACAACAAACCAAGATTAGTCACTTTAGATGATTCGACTAATAATTAAATATACTTCCTGCCAGAGAAGAAAGTAGGTTTCTTCTTCTTCAGACACTCCCATGACTGAGGTTCTGAAGGACGTAAGGTAATCTCCAAGCAGTACACCAAGAGATGCAAAAGCCAGATGTGGAATTGCAAAGCAAACTCCAGAGTTGCTAGGGAGCAGCTCCGAATAAGTCTGGTAGTAAATGCTTGTATTTCTGGTGACCAAATGTTTTTGTTGGCATGGGAAGAGGGAGATGGGTTAGTTGACTAAGTTCCCAGGACATGGAAAGTCTACACTTGAAATGTTTTTTAATCCTTGGCACAAAAAAACTGTGGCTAATTCAAAAAGTCACAAATCTCAGGCAGGTGGGTTTCTTGGGAAGGGTCTATACTGCATGATCTTCAAATCCAGGGTGATGATCGCTTTGCAGGATTCATATTTGCCATTGAGGCCAAGTTCTAAAATGTATTCCCTATGGATATCTGGGTGTACAATAGAATCCACAGTCTTCTGTGCCACTTGGTTCTGTCAGAGTTGAAGATCTCAAGAGTATGCGTCATTCTTTACACTAAGCACTAAAACAAACTCTAGATCACATTTTAATGTAGAAGTTCTGGTGTGAAAAATGGAAGGTGAGTCGTGTCTGGTCGGATAATTTTGAGATCAGCAGACCCTATTAAAAATTATAGACAAGCCAATAAAATTATGTTGTATATCCCAAGTACTGTAAATGATGTAAATCTTTGTACTTTGCAATTATTCACTTGAGAGTCTCCATTTCATTATTGTCATTTTTTGAAGAAACCACCTCTTTTTTCTTTCACCCCAAGAGAAATCTGATTGCAATTGGAACCTGCATGGAAGGTCTGATGCCCTAGCAACTAATTGGATCCTCTTAAAGGTTGAATTTTATGTCTGACCTATTTAGAGATCTGAAAAGCTCCTCTTAGAAAAGCAGGCATCTCAGATCTTAATTTTTAAGTGTCAAGTACTGCTGCAGTCAAGGTTAAATGAGTTGATAGTTTGGAGCTAGACTCAACATGATTCTTAGAGGAAGATTTTCCTTTAATCTTAAATGTAATTCATGCACTAATATTTTTAAAGCTTTACCTAATACCTTATATTTCATATACGAAACAAAGACTATATTTAGGTCAAGTTACATGTTCCATGACATCTAAGAATGTTTCATGTGTTAAACATAAAGATTCAGAATTGCATTTGTTTTTTTTTTTTTTTTTTGTTTTTTGTTTTTTGTTTTTTGTTTTTATGGTTCTTTTTTTTTTTTTTTTTTTAATGTAAACAAATGGGATACATGTTGTTTCTCTATTTGTACATGGCGTAAAGGCACAGAATTGCATTTGTTAAGGACAGGATTAATTCCATGGGTATTGCTACAGTTTTTCATGCAATCACCTAGAGCAAGGGTTGGTGCAGTACCATCCATAGGTAATCTGGCCTCTCCTTTGTCTGTGTACATAAAGTTTTATTCAAACATGTCCATTTGTTTATATATTGTCAGTGGCTGCTTTTGTGTTGCAATATGAGAGGTGAGCAGCTCTGAAAGAGATTGCATGACTCACAAAGCTGAAAATATTTTCTATCTGGCTCTTTGTGGAAGATATCTGATAGATTTTCCATTATAGTCTGAAAAAAATTGACCCATATGCATCTCACAAATTAGTCTCTTCTAACCCATATATTGTTTTATATGAAAAGCACAGTGGGAAAAATTTTCCAGGTAGATTAGAAAGTTCCTCTCATGTACCAGTCTTGTTGGTTTTCCTGTGAGAGACACAGAAAGCTAGCTGGCCCACTCTAGGGTGGGTTATTGTATGCACTGGCTTCAAGAAGTGGCTCTGCTACCTGGTCACCAGACCAGCAATATCCATCTACGCAGATCCATCACACTTCTATTTCCTCCTGAGGCACGGAAAAGTTTCCACCTGTCCCCACCTTCAGGTTCCACCTCCACACAAGGTCTCATTAAGCAGGGAACAAGGACAACATTTAAAATACTCTATGTCAAGGAAACTCTTTTTATCTTGGCAGAATAATTCCCTCAGAAAGTTTCTGAGAGAGCAGTCCCTAAGGTTTCATCTTCAGATTATTTGCCTGTGAATCTGTCTCTGACATGAAAGGGAAATGAACTTGCCCTGTATAAATTGCCTCTGTGCAGTTAGATAATTTGGGGAACTTAGCACATTTAGCTGAGTTGAAAACTGGGATGCCTCCAAGAAATCACTGGTTGGTCAAAGGAACATAGTATTTACCAAGTACCTACCCAACTGTCTCCACTGGAAAATCAGGGGGCAGAACCAACCAATGATAGAAAAGTTATCAGAATCCAGTTGGAGACAATAAAGACCAGTCTTTAAAGGATGTGAAGATCATAAGCATATACAAAGAAGCAGGTGGGTAGGAAATCCTTCTAAGCTCCCAGAAGAATTTACTCACTGGGGTGCAAATGCTGATGAAGGTGTTAGAAGCTGAGGGTAGCACAGAGATGGCAGATATTATCCAGGCCACTGCAGTGGGGAAAGAGTGACTAAGTAGTTAACTCTGAATGCAATACAGAGGACTCTGTGACAATGAGAAGGGGCTGTGGTGCCTCAATTAAAAGTCACTTGGGCTGGGTATGATAGCGCAGGACTGTAATCTCAGTGGCTCAGGAAGTTGAGGCGGGAGGATCAGGATCATGAGTCCAAAGCCAACCTCAGCAACTATGGGAGGCGCTAAGCAACTTGGTGACACCCTGCCTCTAAATAAAGTACAAAATAGGGCTGGGAATGTGGCTCAGTGGTTAAGTAACCCTGGGTTCAACCCCTAGTACCAAAAAAAAGGTCTCTTAACAAAACAGTGGTTATGAAATATTATTCTAAAGTGTACAATAGAAAATGCAACTGAAAATTATAGCTAAAAACTCACATAGTTCCTTCCAACATTTTTCAATTAATCCACAATATTGAAGACTTCGCTGTAGGTGAACTTTCTAGAGATTTCAATTATGAAGGGACAGGTATCAGGACCAGGAGATTTTTGTGTTCTCTCTAGGTTGCTAACCAGGGCAAGGGCAAAAATACCCTGGGCTACCCTCATTTGCCTTATTCATTGTTCACCTATCTTAGTGCCTGATTTCTGTTTGGGTTTAAGATGTATTATAATAGCATTTTCCTAAGCAGGCAATTCCATTGGGCATAACTGGAGAGAAGAAATTCTAACTTTTAATTTTTCATTGGGGGAAATTCGTGGGAGGAAAAAGACGGAAGGCTACCACGGGCTTGACTTCTCATAAAGGATGTGGCTGAATTTTAACTTACACATCCATTGCCCACGCCTGTGCGGCTTCTCAGACGTTAACAGATCTCACAGCTAAACTATGCTGGCCTCGTTTCTTTGTTATTTTCTAGCTGTGTGTGTCTGTGTATTTTTCTATGCTGAAAACAGAGACTAGGAAATAGCCTGATAAAAGCCAGTCCTATATTTTATATGGCAGGAGAAAGAACACAGTAAACACAAACACAGCACAGCACTTGGCTTTGTTGACAAACTTATTGTCTCCCCTTAATGCGTTGTTTTGAATAGCAATTATGTGTCATTTCCCATTATCCTATACACAAAACCAATACCACACAGCCCTTGCTTTGCTATGCAACAACCGATCATGACGCACACATACAGGACTCATGTGCTGGTGAAATATGTCAAGACTGACAGCTCGGCCCACGAGCGCTGATTAGGCACAGAACAGGTGTGTGGCCTGGTGGCTGGGGTGAGAGCTGCCCTCCACTTTCTCCACTCTCGGCCTCCCTCCCTTGCGGCACTTCCCTCTAGGTTGGGAGGGAGAAGGGAAGAAACTCCCGTTTGGGCTGTTTCTCTCTGCCAGATAGGACTGGCTGGCTCTCAAGTCAGCAAGCATTTGACCACTGCAAAGAGCAGTGAGCATGTCAACTCGTTGTATTCACATCCCTCACTCGGGATGCAGAAAGCCAAGGACACACTGGTGATTCCCTGGTTTTATGGAGCTCGACTCCCCCCAGGCCTGCAACACATTTTTGGTTCGTGTGTTCACAGTGTCCTGGCATCTGCAGTGTGGGAAACCTTAACCGAGAGCCAATAGCCCCACAGCTTCTCCCTATTAAAATGTGCAATTGGATTTCACATGTGTGTTTTAAACACCATTCAAAGCATGATTTACAGGCTACTGTCTAGCCCCACAGCTGTTTTTCCATCCTCCAGACTGAGCTGTTTCTAGGAATCCACCATCCAGTTCCCTGACGAACTGTCCTCTGTGCACAGGCCTCAGTCACTCCTGGCCACGCAGAACCAGGCAAAACCTACGGCAAGCCCTCAAGAAAACACTCACCGGGTGAAATGATCCACTAATTATTCTTCCCACGGAGTTGTTCCTTCATGAGAACAGCCCATCTGATGCCTTTTTTCTGTTCACCCCGCCTTCTAATCAACTTTTTGTCACTGAATTAAACTAATCACCACTGGTCCTTTGATACGGGCTATTTATATACGTTGAAAAACAGCACAGGTCCAATGCCTTTTGTGTAGGCCTTGCTAAATGGTTACCACCCAGAGCTTGCAGTTACTGTACTCCTTCTTAAGAAGGAGAGGAAAATCACTTTTATATATAGGAAATTATCTTCCCGTGGCTGAGCAAAGCTGGGCTGTCTGTGTTGCACAATTACCCAACATCATATTGCCATGTTTCTGGGATCCCAGCCCTCCGCACAGCCTAACATCTACGGCTCTGACATCACCCTGGAAAAAGGTCAGGCCTCAGGCGTAGGGTTGTGGTCAGCTCAGATTTGAGGGCTGATAATGTCTTCTGGGCATTTAATTTTAAGCTCTTGGAGGTCCAGAAGAATCTTGTTCTCATGTTTGATTTTTCTAAGTCTGGTCAACCTCTTGGTAGAGAAGATAGGCTCAGGAAGCTGACAGAACTCAATTCTTCTTAGCTGGTGTAGAGAAATATGGTCCATGCCGTGGAGCAACTATAGGAGTCCCTTATCTTGATAGAGACACATTTTTGAAGGGAAAAGAACAATGGGAAAAGGTTTGACATTAAGAGAAACCTCCCATTCTTTGCTGAGAATGGTGTTTGGAATTTCACCCAAAAGGCTCCAGGGGGTGTAGCTTCCATTTCAGACAAAAACAATGAAATAAAAAGGATGTTAATGGACTAGGTGTGTAACTCAGTGGTAGAGCACTTGCCTCACACACTCAAGGCCCTGAGGTAGATCCCCAGTGTCACCCAAAAAAAAAAAAAAAAAAGTCATGTTAAGATCTACAATTTGGGTCAAATTAGATTTTTGCCCTCTGGTTGCAATATACCCATTTTTCCAACGAATAGAATCTCAAGGTGCAAAAAGGATGTTTTCTTTAACCTTTTACATTTATTCTCTCCAGGTCCCACGTCTGAGACTCTAAAGTTTTCTGGGAAGAAAAAACAAGTCGACAAAATAGACATTCTCCTGAATTTTAAACTACTACACAATGAGGAGCCCACGTGCTCAGTTTATGAAGAGCCATAGCATCTTAACACGCCTTGATGAGCTGGGGGTGTGGAATGCTTGCCTAGCACGTATAAGGCCTGGGTTCAATCCCCGGCACCCACCCAAAAAAACCAAACAAACCAGACTTCTTTGTTAAATAGCAGTGCCTTAACACAGGGACACCAGTAAGGAACCATCGTGTTTAACACAATGCTTAATGATCTGCAGAGGACAGGACACCAAGCCCTACAGCTCAATAAAAATGCTTTTTTTTTTTTTTTTTTTTGGTCTTGGGACTTCCCTGTTCATTTCCTCCTACTTACAGACTTCATGAATAAAGATCACCTCTTATTGTTCTGATAATCTGAGAATTAGACCAGGTTGACAATGGAGCCCTTAGATCATCAGGTCATCGGAAGAGTCTTTCATTTTAAACCCTTACATTAAAAATAACCCCAAATCCATACTTGCTATGAAGGATCCCAAAGGTCAGAAAAGCAGTCAAAAGATGAAAAAAAGAAAGAAAAAGAAAGAAAGAAAGAAAGAAAGAAAGAAAGAAAGAAAGAAAGAAAGAAAAGAACCACCTGTAAAATGACAGACTTCTTGTGTGTCACATGTTGCATTGGGCATTTTACATATGCACCTTTTCTCATTACTCTCTAGACAACCTGTGAAGGCAGGTAGCATTATCCAGGAAACTGTGACTGCCTGGGAAATACAACTAATATTGAAAGAAGTAAGACTCAAATCCAGGCCTTAGTTTGAAGGGGTTGGAGGAGAGCACCCCCAGGATCTGTAGACTTCCCCTACTTCTCTCCCAAGGGTCTGATTCAGCTGTTCTCTGAGGTAAGCAGAGTGGTCAACACGGGTCTGTTTCCTGTTCTGATCAAAACTTTACATTATCCCTGGTTTCACTATGCTACGCCTACAGGCTCCAAGACTGAACTCTCTTTCTGTCCTCTAGCTTTGCTCACACAACTTGTGAGCAGATCTTTTTCACGGCTTCCTGTTTTCTTGGGAAGTTCAAAAACTGGACAGTTTTGAACCTTCTTCCCAACTCTTCCTTCTTCAACATCCTTCAGCTATAAGAAATCACCATGTTGCTCCTAATATATCATGTGGCCTGCTCAGAAATACCCACCTATTCTCCCTCTCCCTTCCTACTTACTTAACTGGCACTTCAAACGGCTCAATGGACATATTTGTAATAGAGGTTATAAGAAAAAATAAGCAAACAACAACAACAAAACCTGCCTGGTATTCCATCTGGTCTTGCTCAAAGCTACATGAAAGAGGCCACCCTGACCCATCCCAGCCAGCATGCTCCTTCCACAGGCAGGGCTCACATGAGGACCCACCCACGTCTTACCAGGGCACCATGCAATTCTGAGTCCACACCCCTCCCAACTACAATTCTAGACTCTCTCACCCTCCCATACTTCTTCCTTCCCTTGAACTGTCAAGTTTTCAAGTACGGGTTCCCTCTAGGAAGCATGAGTGGCAATGAACCCAGCCCACCGTTTTTACCGTTGGAGTCTTCCACCTCTTCGGCTGGGGTTGTCTTTTGGGAGGAGTGGTGGGCATGTGAGGAGAGGAGACTGACAATCCGTGGCCGCGGGAGGGTCAGGGCTTTTCCGTGGACCTTGAGGGAGTGTTCTTTCAACTGGCTGATTGTCATGGTGGAAAATGAGCACCAAGAACACTTGTAGGCATGTTCACCTGGAAGGAGAAGGTGGTAAGGACAGACAGGAGACAGAGTGGGAGGGGAGAAGGCAGGGCAGAGAACAAACCCACACAATTCCTTCATTCCAGAGATGCGCTTCCCAGGTTTTGTGGTCTAGGAACCCTCCCGGGCCAACCCCCTGCCCACCAGATTCCTTGAGGATGAGACTCTTCCATGCACTCCATAACCAAGTGGCCTGGTCCCTGTTCTCTCATGTTCTACTAGAGGAGGTGAGACTCTGGGATGATTCCTCAGTAGGAAGTGAAACCAACTGTCTGTGTTACCTCCTTCAGAAAGGTTTCCCCATCCCTTTTCCTCCCTCTCCATCCTAGAATTGACCATGTCAGGTTTCAGTCAACCACAGGAACTAATAGGCTTAATTCTTAATCTAAAGATCTACCGGTGGCTTTTCCAAGCACACAGTCACTTCAAGCAAGCTCTACTATGTGATTCCCAATCTTTACTTTCTGACTAACTACACACCCCCTCATCCCACAGACCAAGTTTGTGTGTGTGTGTGTGTGTGTGTGTGTGTGTGTACACATTCTTTTTTTTTATTTCTAACCAGCTCACAAACCTCATCATAAAACTCCATTTTTCTATCCAAACCAACAGTGCAAAAATGGGTAAAAATACATCATTTCTTTGATGGAAAGAGTTGTGTATGTGAACACAAGGAGGGTTAAATGTATCACAAATATTCTTCAACAAAGTACACTGAAAGTGAAATATCACACTGGTCAGCAGGACCAAGTTAAGGCAAGAGGGAGGCTTATCTTTGCCATAAGTTAACTTTTCAGTTAATGACATTTTAAGAATGAAGTGGGCATTGTATGTTGTTGGGCAAATGTACATTAGTATGATCAATTCAGAAAAGCAATTTTGCTTTAGGTAACAACAAAAGCACTTAAGCCCCCAACCCCACAATCCTACTTTTGAGAGTTTCTGTAAAGAAAATATACTTAAATATAGAGAAAATTTTATTCAGATATTTACATTATTTCCTTTTCAAGGTATGAAACCACCTGTTCAAACATAAAGAAATGATTAAACAAATGTGGACATATCCTCTTGATGAACTATCATTAAACAAATTTGAGAGTTTATGATAGTATGAAAAACTGAAAACAAACAGAAAGGCAAAAATATTTTTTGATTACATCATAACCACAACTGTTAAAAACAATTACAGAAAAAAAATAGTTAAAAGGGAAAAATCAAATGTTAAGAAGAGTGGTCTTTAGATAATAAGAGTATAGATGACTGAGCATATTCCTTTCATTTTCATTTTTTTGGGGGGGAGGGTGCAGAGAAAGGGACTGAACCTAGAACCTCATGCATGCTAGGAAGGCACTTTAACCCTGAGCAACATCCCCAGCCTCATTTTCAATTTATTTCTAATAAACGTGCATTTTTAAAAATTTATTTTTAAAGTGAAAATTTAAAATCAGAGGAAAAGAGAAGGAAGAAAAGAAGACAGGATCGTGGGTATTATAAGTTTTACAAGTCAGTTCAAATGAATGGCAGTGCTGTGGGTCTACAGATTAAGAGGAAGAGGAATGGAGGGTAGGCCCGCCCTTGCTTTTAGCTGGCTGAGATTTTGTTACCTGCCTACGACCATAAAAATTACTAACTGGTTTTATATGCAAAGAGAGCTCAGCATCCAAGTTTTGCAATTAAATCTTCTCACCACTGATGACCTTCAGAGCTTGCATTTCCAAGAAGTCCTGAAGAGAACTACAGAAAACCTTGATTTACAGAGCATTACACAGCACAAGGAAAGGAGTGCAAAGATTCAGAGGATCCAGACAAGAACACAAATCACTTGGCCTCCTGACCACTGCCTAGGAGTTAGGCAACAATGCTGGGCAGGGGTCTAAGCTATTCTGTTGTGCATACTATTATAGGCAAGGTTACTGTCCTTATATACTTGCTTTTTTTCCCTTAAATGCAAGCTTGGTTGCATGAATCTTGCTGGGTGGCTTTGAGTCCCACCACATGAGAGAGAATTCAAGTCCAGATTTATTTGTTTGGATCACACCATTGTTCACCCTTTAAAATATTATAAAACAATCCACCTAGAATAGATGAGACAAAGAGAGAGAGCTTTAGAAGTCAAACTTCTCTCAGTGACTCAGAGCCATGTCATGGAGACCTACTGGAATTACACTGCTCCTATTCTCTCTTTCTGGATGCTTCCTTCCTGCCAGCCAGTGAGCAGAAGGAAGCCAGTCAGCTTGGTCAGCCCCAAGACCAGTCTTCAGTTTAGTGCCCTGGAGTCAGCGTGCAGTCTTGAACACTCTTCAAAGTCCTTCCCACAGGTCTAACCACTCACCCGGCCCTCAGAGCTTTTGACAAGGCTTGAGGCCTATGGGAAAACTTCACCAGAATGCTGTCCCAGCAGAATAATTTATAATATGCACAGGTTAGAAAAGTCTGGGTTGAACTCTGAAGTCATTTACACTTTGAACTTTAGGAGACGTTTCTTGGAGATAAGAAAACCACCATACACAGAACCAGGCCCAAGTAGCTAATCTCCCTGTCCTATCTCCAACCCCCAGTGGGGCTCAGAGCAGCTGAGAGTAGTTTTATGGTAAAAAGTCAGTTCAATGGGGTCAAACACTCTGGAGATAGCAAAGAGACACAGGGTACAAACATATGGCAAAAGTGAAGGTCCCAGGTTCTAGGTAGTTTTATAATGTTATTCAAAAGGTTTATAAAGTGTTATGCAAGACACAAAGGAAGCAACACAGCACTTACCCTTTAGGATCATCATGAAGACTGAGTAGGATGATACCTGTAACATGCTCGGTGTAGAACCTAATAGGTACCAGGCGTTCACCAGGTTGGCCCAAAGAGAAATGATGGTTTGAGAGGGACAGCACAGTTCCTACACAGTTATGACTCCAAAGTGAAAGGAAATGACTGACTCATGGGCACATCTTAAAAAATCTCACACACTTTGAGTTCTCTTTGGTCCATCCAACTTCCTTGAGATTATGACTTTAACTTTAGTTGGGATTTTCTTTAGTGGATATAACGATTCTCTGTCATTCCACTGGCAAGGCTAGGTAATTCAGAAATATCTTTAAAAAAATCAAAACAGTCTCATTCTAGTTGGTAGGATGAATTAAACATGACATGGCTGATTATTTTGACTTCAGGTAATTCTTAAAAATATTTTTCTGATTTTGCTTCCAGTTTTCTTTAACAGTTAAAAATAAAACTGAACCTGCAACCATTTCAGGAAGAGCTTAGGCTCATGTGGGGCAAGAGACTTAAAATTCCACTCAATAAAGACCACTAGATTGTGAACTCAGAGCAGGCTGAAGAACTTGTGCCCCATGAATACCAACTCACCAGCATGAGCTTTGAGTATATGTGTTTTCAGCCGGCTGTTATACGAGGACTTGAAGGAGCAGAGTTTGCATCGGAATGGTTTATGGTGTCCGTGGTGGGTTTGCATATGGCGATCCAAACTGGATGTGGAAAAGGAAAAAAGGGAAACAAGTTAAAAACTACATACAACGTTTTCTCCACCTTTTCTAGGAGTCCCACTTCTAAGCCGTGCAAAATTCCTTCACCTCCTTTCTAACGATGGCACTCGCCACATAAGTAAATCGATAACTAAGTAATAGTTTTTGAAAACTTTTTCTAAGAGGAGGGGAAGCTAAAGAAAGAGACGAAGAGGTCTTTCTAGGATGCCAGATGTGGCAAGTGGTAACAAAGTCATGGGAGATCATCTATCTCTTCTCTAAAGTCCAATCACTGGAAGAAGGCATCCAGAAAAAGAAAATATGAAAAAGGTCAGTTCATATTTTCTGCCCAGGAGGTGAGAGCATCCATTTAATTAAGCCAAAACAAGGATGGAAATTAGACTTAGCACTTAAAAATGGCTATGTGTTTAAATTTTAATTCTACTTGCAGAGTGAACACTGGAGTAGAGAAGGGAGTTCTCAAAGCGACTCTCCTGCTTGCAGTAGGGCTGGTCTGTTCCGGAATCTACGTGATATTGAGGCATAGTACAAGTGAGTTTGAAGGAGTCATGTGATCAAGGGGGCTAGTCACCCCCTGTGATGAACCCAACCCCGTCTGTTGTACATCAGTCTTCTAGAAGCAACTTACGAGGACATTATTAAATTAGAAGAAACCCCTGTACTTCATGACAATTATGAGTCTAAAAAAGAATAAGTCTACCAAGCAAAGTGTGGGGAAAAGTTCTAATTTGTGTCAGTGCCCCAGAGGACTAAATTCCACTCTAAATGACTCATACAGCAATGCTACTGCTTACCACTTAACAGAATGCAGACCCATCGCCTCGACCATTCCCAAACTTCTTGGATCAGCTACTATTACCACTTCTGAAATAATCTCCTCTGTCTTTTCAACTCAAGAGCAGGAGTTAGGGAGTAAGGCTGGCTGGGATAAAATCTCAACTATTACTTGTCAGCTGTGTGACCTTAGGCAAGTTACTTACCCTCTCCAGGTCTCATTTTTCTTATCCATAAAATAGAGATAACAATAGAAACATCCCTCACGTAAAGAGCAGTTTTGAGAATGTAAAAAGGTAATACTAGAATTCGAGTATATAGTGAGGGACAATAATTACCAGTTATGGCTACTTACTCATCCCCAACTCTTCCATTTACCAGGAGTGAAACTTGTTAAGAGTTCATCCCTGGCATTGAGAGACTCCAAATCTGGTCTCTACTCCAACATTCGCATCTTCCACTAGTCCTTTACCTGTAACCTAAGGACTGGTCAAACTGAAACCCGCCCCAACCCCGGCTGGGCTCCATGGAGCCTCCACCCTCCCTGGCTTAGACACTCATCTTGTCCTCCACACTTAGCCTCCTTTCCCAATTGTTCCGGTCCTAGCTTCCTCCTTGAAGACTTGACTCAAGTTCAACCCTCCATAAAACCGTCCTGATGCTCCCCGAGTAGAAGGAACAATTTCCTTCATTGAACTTCACAGCATTTAATGCTATTTCTAAATGCACCTTATTCTGCCAAGCTCTTTCTTTGCTTGCTTTATCACCCCACCCTTAAGTCACAGACCCTGTCCTGTTCATTTTTGTATTCCTCCAAGGTGCAGTGCCTACTGGGCGATCTTCCTTTGTTCACAAGTATTTACTGGGTCTCCACTATGTGCCAGACAAGGTGCCAAGTGCAGTTCGGTAAATACTTATGAACTAGAGGGAGAGATGAGTTTTAACCGACGTACAGATCTGACGACAAAGATCAGATAGGAGGCCCAGTGTAATCATAAAAGGTTGGTAACCTATCCTAACCTCTGCAGAAACACTGCCTCCCCTGTCGTCAGCAACCACCAACTAGCACTTTATCTTTTTAAATCAGCAAACAGCCATCACTTAATTTCAATGGTCACAGAAATAAACAGCACCCACTATCAGTCACCTTCCTCCAAGATTGTGAAAATGCACATTTGAACATTTGCCTTTCTTCTATATAACAAAAGCTTGCTTCTCAAAACTCGCTTCCCACCACCCCATGAAGCCTTACACACCGACCCCAAGTGCACACTTTTAAAGCCGTGATGGGTGGTGGGAAGCTACCACGTCTCCACTCCTGTATTTTGAGCAACTCTTTAGCACCCAGAAAGTACTTTGCTTTTCAAGGTCTCTTTTAAAATCACAAGCCATGATTGGTTCTGTGGTCACATGGCTTAACAGTCCTCATTCTCCCTCTTTAGCAACTCGGCTTTCCAAATGGAACTTTGCTTCCTTAAATGACGGCTCAGCTGTGGCTGAATATTTTGGCAGATCAGTAAACTCAGCATCCTCCCTTGGATAAAGCATAGTGATTCCTCCAATTCTCATTCTTTAAAATGCCCACATTTGCAAATCTGGTGCCACCCAGTCACTCCTGTTCTTAGTCCCATTTTACAGCTGAGACGACTAAGACTCAAGGGAGGATGAGGGCAGGTAAACCACGATCCCTGGGGCCTTCTTGCTCATCCTGGTTCCTCCTGCTCTAGTTTAGCTGCCTTCTACTACAAAAGCTGCCCCCGGGGACCACTAGGGACCACCCAATAGCACTTACTTGTGCCTGAAGGCAGAGACAAAGGAGCAATACTGGCAGCTGTACTTGTCCTCGCGGGTAAACATGGCCAGGGCCAGGTGGCTCCTCTCGTGAGAACGCAGCCCCTGCATGGACATCAGGACTCTGTCACATTGACTGCAATGGTATCCCCCCGGCCGGGTTTCCTCCTCCAACATTCCATCAAGCAAGCAGTGTCCACCATCCACCCGGCCCACCAGGGCGCCACTGGCATCTCTGGCTGCTTCCAATCCATCCAGGAACAAGTGGGAAGGGTCGTCAGCCTCCTGCTAAGAGAACCACACACACACACATGCCCCACCAACAAAATAAATATCCATCATTAATGCCCCCAGCTTTCCTCTGCTCCCGTCATTCTCCCAAGCTCATCGGCATTTCCTCGTAAGTGTCCTCCCCTGCCTCTCTGGCTCCCCCTAGAGGGAGGGCAAGCCTGACTGCCGTTCTTCATGCCAGGGTGGGTTTAAGGCAACATATCCAAACAAAGGTTGTGCTGCCTGGGGAACGTGAGAGGTGTTATCCCCGTCTGAAGAGAGTTCACTTGGTTGCTCATCTTTAAAAGAAAAGTTCAACTATGTTCTCATTTAGACTGACATAAAGTTTGGTGAGGGTTACAGTTCAGAGAAAAGGAAAGCGAGAAGAGAAAACAGCGGCACAGTCTGACCATCAAAGAGCCTTGGACCATCATTTGATGAGAGGCAAAGCAAAAGACCCTGCTCTCTGCCTCCCACCCGCGGACAGTGACCTCACCCTCACCCCTTTTCTGAAGGTGGCTGCAAAATGCATCCCAAGAGCTAAAAAGCAGCCTGGTTTTGAGTCACCCATTTTTCGAGGTAGTTCGTTGGATCTGATTTTCTCTTGCATGATTCCAGGAAACAATCCTGGGGCACGCTGCGGTGGTATGTAGAGGAAGCCACCTGCTGCTGTCCCTGGGTTGCCATTGTTCTGTCCAAAGACAGAAGGCTTCAGTCTTCAATGAAGTAGAAGCTTTACCTTTGTGCTAAATTGGCAAAAACAGGATGCAAGATCAAGAAGGGCAGATGACAAAAATACATTCACGTATCCAGAGAGAAAGGGCAGAGACCCGAGTTAAATTCTGTGTTCAAAAATGACACGCGCTCAGCAACCAGATTCTGCGAAGTAGGGATAGCAGTGTGGATATGGAAACTGTGGTTGCTCTTTGGATTACGATGTTCAGAACAGGTGGCCTTGTGGAAGAGGGGAGGAGGGAGGACACTTGGTGGCACCACATGGGGAGAAGGGACGGAAAAGACAGTTCAGAGGGCTCTTGGGGTCAAGTATAACTTTATAACTTGAAGGCTTTGGCTTTAGGTTGAATTAATACCCTTCTCGCTCCCCCTAGGACCCAAGACAAGAAGCAAAGGACAAGTTCCCCTGGACTTTCTGCATCCTCCTCCAGATGAGAACAGGAAGATTCCAGCAGCAGGAGGAGCAGATGATGCGAACAGAACCCGCTTGATTCCTCGGAAGAGCTCAGGTCGCTTGGAAGAGCGAAGACCTAAGGACACTAACACAGAACGAAAGGACCACCCAAAGCCTCCTGTACCGAGAATCCGGGACCTTCTGTGTCCACAAACTATCCACACGGGAGGAAACCAGATCAAAACTCGACCTTTCCCCCAACAGAAAGATGATGAAGGTCCAACCTGCAAAGAAATCAAAGCAAGCCAAACCGAGGGGAGCACCACTCAGGAGCGCCTGCACTCCGAGATGCTCTTTCCCGAGCTGCTTTCAGCAATGAGTTAATAGGTACCTCCAGCCGCTCACACGCGAGAACACGCATCCAGAACTTTCCATTCTCACCTTCACGGCGGCGGACACGGCCGGGACATTGCCATACTGGACGTGCTTCCGCAGGTGATTGCAGATGGCTCGGAGCGTTGGGTGCACTTCCACACAGAATTTACATTTGTAGCCCACCACTTTCCTCTCCTTGATCTTTGGCACCTCTTCTAAGTGGCCAAAAGGCTGGTAAAATACAGTGGTAGCCATCAGTACTCCAAGCCCTCCCTCAAAGGCAGGCATTTATTCTTGTAGTTTACTGGCATATTTTATTTTAAAGCAGATTAGCAGGTTAAACACCAAGGGAGACATAGGCGAGTATTTTTATATAACAACTTCTTCAGTCATGGCATCCTGCCTACTAGACACAGTCTCTGGAACCCAAATATGTTACGGCTTGTGAGTAGAGAAGATTTCTGTGCAGGAAGCTCATCGTCACTGCCACTAAGTTATCTGGTTTTCAAACCAGTTTCAACTACGGAGGCGGAACGTTGCACAGCTGCGCCATTAATGAACGTCTTGATTTAAAAAAAAACCATCTACTCCTTGAGGTGTTAGGTGGCTGGAGCAAACACTGAAGACCAAGACATGGCTGAGAAGTGCTAATGGTACCAAGAGACAGCCCACAACGGCCTTAGGAAAGAGCGAGCACTGTTGTATAACTAGGCTTCAGATTAGGCTACTTGGCAGAAAGACATACACAGAAACCACCCCAAACCTCCCCTGGGGAGCCATGGGAGGAGTCAGAGGGAGAGAGGGAGGGGAACAGGACCGTGGAGAGGGGTGAGCATAGAACAGGGGATAATCAAGCTCGAAATGTTTAATTGACTTATTGCGCTCTCTGGCAAGCTAAGTCACTAGGAAGCCTGCAGCAGCTTGGCTGGCAACGAAGAAGTAGTGCATGTGGGCACCAGTGATGAGAGGCCTCCTGGGGGAAGGGGAATCAAAACATATCCTTACCCTCTCTTGTTTGAAATCTGCAAAAGCACCATCTGCATATTTCTGCTTGCTCAAAAGCTGTTTCCTCCTCTCCTGACGTTTGGCACGCTTCTGGAATTCCTCGTTGTGAATGTTCAAGTGTGAGGTCAGCTCGGCTGTGCTTTGCAACTTGCTATCACAGTGCTTGCACTGGTAGGTGGAGCTCTGCAAGCGGGTGCCGTTGCTTAGGATGACGAAGTCCCTCTTCAGGTCCCGGCTGTGGTGGTCAGTGTAATGCATGCACAGCAGCTCCGCGGTGCTGAAGGACAGCTTGAAGCACTTGATGCAGCGGAACGGGAGCCACTCGATTTCCTGGGACTCGCCCTCCACCTCGGCTTTCTCGAAGCTGCCTCTCTCCTCCTCTTCCATCAGCGTGGGCTTCTCGTGTTCATCCGCATAGACGGCCGTGAAGTAGCCCCCCAACTTGCTGGCATGCTGCTTCTTTGGGAACACCCCCGGGTGGCGCTTCATGTAATGGGACACGATGCCCTTCTTGCTGAATGATTGGAAGGAGCACAAGGAACACTTTTTCTTCTCGACTGCCCTCCGGAGCTCCTCGCTCAGCTGAGGGGAGTCATCCTTGGGCGGGGACGGGATGATCACCTTGTTGGGCTTGTCGCTGATGGTCCTGGAGGCTGCCAGGCAGTGGGTGTAATAGGCGTCAATGTCGTGGCGCTTCTGGTAGTGGGCTGCCAGCCCCTTGCGGATGGGGTTGGTGTAGGCACACAGGGCGCACTTGAAGAGGTTGTTCTTGCCCTCCGGCTGGGCGCGGACGTTGTTGTGCTTGATGCGGTAGTGCCTGGCGATCCCCTTCCGCGTGGAGCAGAAGTACTTGCAGAGCTGGCACCGGAACACAGTGTGGGAGACCAGGTGCGAGGTAGAGAAGTGAGAAGTGGACACGGGCTCCTCTCCCACCTCCTCCTCGGTGATGGAGATTTGGGAGGGGCTCACTTCAGTGGTTATCTCAGGCTCGAGGGAGACGGGCAGCTTCGGGGGGGATGGGGAGAAGACATCGAATTCTGGCTGGTTGTGGTACTTCTCGTAATGGATTTTGAGTTTCTCCAAAGTGCCGTGCGTGTACGGACAGAGTTTGCACCGGTAGGCGCCATACCCTTGCTTGAAAATCCTGCTCGTCTCCTCCATGTCATTCTGGGTTATGTCAGCCGACTGCTCCACGTCGTGCACGAAGTCCTCGGCGGTCACCTTGATGGCCGGGTGTCGCTTCTGGTAGTGAGTCAGGACACCGTGGATGCGAGTGTTGATGTAGGGACAATGCCTGCATTTGTAGACGGCACCTGGGTTGATGTCGATGTCCTGGGCGAAGTCAGCAGCCTTCACCTTCATGCCAGGGTGCTTCTTCCCATAATGGGTGAGGAGGCCGTGCAAGTTGTTATACTCCGACTGGCACACCGTGCACTGGTATGGGGTGGAGGATATGGCGGGGTTGGCTGAAGCAAGATGCATGCTTTTCTCTGGGGAAAGTCTTGCATCCTCTGGGCATTCGGCTTCCTGCTCGGGGAGTGGGGTGGGCATACTGTTTTCACAATTCACAGGGCCTGCCAGCTCTTCCGACGTTAGGATGGGCTTCTCTACCGTGTCTTTCTCCTTGATGATATCCAGCAGCACCGACTCATCGCCATTCATAGCCCAAGGGTGGAATGCTTGGTAATGATTGGTGATGTCCCAGATGGAGATGGCTTCAAAAACACAGTCCCTGCACCTGTATGTTTTGGCTTCAGCTGGCATGGTAAGAGAGGTCGGGGACGGATCTGGCCCTGCCCAGAGTTTGGTAGCCATGTAGGTATAATCCACGTAGTGCTCTGGATGCCTCCTTTGGTAATGCAGGAGCAAACCATTGGGCTCCGTGTGGGAATAGATGCACCACTCACAGTGGTAGCCAGCTTCTATCAAGCCATCCAGAAACGCCCATCGCATGATGGACGTGACCGTGGCCTTCAGGGCAGGGTGGTCTTTCTTGATATGCTTCCTCAGTGCATAGAAGTAGGGGGAGGTATATGAGCACTGCCTACATTTGAGTGCTCGGAGTTTAGTTTTGTCCCGCTCCACTCCAGAGGAGGGGAGAAGGATGCAACTGGCAGGTTTCTTCTGGTTTCGGTCGCAGAGGCTTCGGATGGTGGCCGTGTGCTGCCGGATCACATCTGCGTTGGCCTTGAAGTCTCGGTGCTTCTTCTGATAATGAATGAGTACACCTTTGACCGTCCGGTTCCCATAATCACAGTGCTGGCAAAAGAACATCTCATTCTCCACAGGAGGTCCGTCTCTCTCAGAGCTGCTCCGGTTCAGTTGTTGCATAGGGGCAGGAGGCCGAGGGGAGCCTTGGGGCCCTTCGGCCCCTCTCATCATTGCAGCTGTGGGAGGAGCCTGCCTGATATATTTGGCAGTAACCTTTATTTCTGGGTGTCTTTTCTGGTAGTGAACAAGCACTCCCACAACTGACCGATTGCTGTAGGAACAGTGTTTGCAGTAGTAAAGCTCAGTACTGAGGTCTGGTGGCGGGGGTGGTGGGGGGGGTGGGGAACCCATGTTGGACATTTTGGGAGACATTGGAGCACCCACCTCAAATGACAACTGAGAAAGGGCAGAGCCCCTGTCCACAGACACCATGCGCATGGTTTTCTGGATCCTAAAGTAGGAGGCCTTTTCTTCAGGGTGTTTCTTCTGATAGTGAACCAAGACAGAATGCATGTTGGGGCTGGCAAATGAGCAAACATCACAATCGTACACGACCACGGTGTTGACCGAGGGGTCCTTCTGGTTCTCACATTCTGGAGTGAAGGTCTTCGAAGGAGTGTTCTTACCAAACGCAGCAGGCATACCACCACCACGAGCCACGGGAGTGGACGTCGCCAGGTTCTTGGGAGCCGAGTTCAGGATCTCCCTCAGGGTCTGGGATTCCGTGTTCAGACCTTCCTGCTGCTCCACGACGTAGCTGGAAAAGATCATGGCGTTGTTGATCTTCACCGTGGGATGCATTCTTTGGTAATGTGGCATCAGGCTTCTCACATTCGGGCTCGTGTAGGAACAAAACCGACATCGGTAGATCAGATCCGAATGATCGAAGTTGAGTACATTCATGGCTTCTGGGTGGTGTTCACCATAATGCTGCTGGAGATCTTCAAAGTTGGTGTAATCGATATAGCACTCCAGGCACCTGTACACTGCACTGTGATCATTAGGGTCCAAGATGTACCTAAAGCTGAATTTAATATAGGGGTGCATTCGCTGGTAGTGGGTGCTAACACTCCGGGCAGATTTATTGTTAAAGTCACAGTGTTTGCAATAGTAAAGTCTTCCAGAGTCACCAAAGTCTGTATTTTCGTTGTTGTGCTCGGTTCCGTAGATAGGAGTTTGGGTATTCAGCAGAGCAGTGTTGGAAACCTGATGATCTTTCATGCTTGCCGAGGAGCCGTAATAATCCTCTTCATCCTCAGAAAGGGTGAGCTCGATCTCAGCCCCATTGGTGGTGTTGTAATCGTGGGTGACACTGCGGAAATTGGGCTCCTTCTGGGGCTCACTGGCATCTCGGGCCCAAATCTGTTGGGCTGAAAAGGAAGTGGGAACCTCCATCAGCGGTTCCGTTGGCTCTTCTTCCCTGTCCAGCTCCACCTCTATCTCCACTTCGTTGTCTTCCTCTTCCTCCTCGTCATCCTCCACGTTGATCACCGCATCCTCCTGCTGTTTGGTCTGGTTAATCTTGCTCTGCAGGTTGCTGGCTATCTCGTCGATCCTCGTTCTCTTCTTCACGGGCGATAAATCGAGAGGAAAGTCGTTGGCGAGCTTCCTAGAGGCCTTAGCTACAAAATTGTTCTTGGAGGACAACCCAAGAATTGAGGTCTGACTTTTCTTCACAGTGCTGCTGGAAGAGGGGTGGCTGTCGGTCTCGTTTTCCAGTGGTAGGCTTGAGGGCTGCCCCTCAAATTTTGGCAAGTTGTCACAGAATGAATGTTTGTGCTGTTGATGGACTCTGAGCCCTTTCAGGGTGGTGGTGGAGTAACTGCACATGGTGCACTTGTAGGGGTGCAGGGGCGGGGCTTGGGTGGGAGGCTGCGGTGGCTGCGTGGGTGGCGGCTGTGGCTGGGGTGGCACCTGATGTGGTGGCTGGAGCTGCGGTGGCGGCGGCTGCTGGAGTGGCTGTGACGGTGGTGGCGGCGGCGGCGGTGGCGGCGGCTGGGGTGGCTGCTGTTGCTGCAAGGGATCCAACATGGCTCCCGACTTCCTACCATTGATGCTGGAGCTCTCGTAGGACACCACGCTTTCATTCAGCGAGGAGGAGATGCCTTCACTCTGGGAGTTCACAGCATCCCAATCTGACGCGGTACCCGTGTGACACTGTTTATGAGCCCCGAGTTTTAAAGAGCTCTTGCAAGTAAATGGACATTCGTCACATTTGTAGACAGCTGTCTTTCCAGATAAGTGGATGTTTTCTATGTGACGGGAGATGCTACGTCGATGCATAGTAAGGAAAGGACAAAAGGGGCACTGGAACCTATTCATGAATCTTCTAAACGGAATCCCCTTGGTCTCCAACAATTTGTTGCCGTCGGAGCCCATCAGCTGCTCTGCAGACAGGCCCGATGTCTGGTGATCCATAACATTTAAGCCATTCTCACTGTCTATTTCATTTAACTCTTCATCAGAACTAGAGTCATTGAGCATGCTGTTAGTTTCCAGGTCAGCAGAAGAATTGGTCATGTCAGTCATTCCATAACGGGATCTCTCTGCCAAGTTAACAAGGCCAGAATTATGAGGTGACTTCGGCTTCATCTGAGGGTAAGACATGGGCGAAAACTTGGAAGCTGAAGAATTGGGTCTCATGATGGAGTTGCCGATGGAGCCCCTGTAGTTGGAGACGTTAGTGTTGGGCATCTCCCGGCTTGCAGCATTCATGGACAGATAGGTGGAGTTGGACGGGGGACTGGGGGCATTCTTGTTCTGCGCTTCGGGTAGGTTAGTCCCTTCCTGTTGCTGCCTGAGGCTGGACAGGATCTTGACCATGCTTCGGTGTTTCTTCATCATGTGGTCACACCAGCGTTCTCGGCGGGGCGTCTGGTAGCTGCACCACTCACAACAGAAGTTGCCTCGAGACTTGGTCAAAGGCTTGACCATGGATTCTAAGATGCTACGTTCTACCACCTCTGCTGGCAGTTCCTTGCAGGGGTCCTGCAGGGACACAGGAGGAACCACGGGGTCTGGCAAGGGAGCGGGAGCAGGTGGAGGAGCTGTGGTCTCTTTCAGATTGTTTTTGTGGTACATCTTCTGGTGCTTGATTATTCTTGCCCTCCTCGGTGACTTATATGTGCAAAACTGGCAAGAGAAGACCTTTCCAAATCCCTCGTGCATCATGATATTATAATTTAAGGATCCTGGGATGGGAGGTCCTGTCGAACTCCCTTCAGCTTGAGCCCCGTGGACCTTCCTAGTGTGTTCTATGAGGAGGGTTTTTGACCTGAAGTAGCGTACACAGAACTTGCATTGAAAAAACTTGTTTGTTGGTTTGGGATTAGGGGCAATATGCTGACCATAATATCCTGGACTGTGGCCATAGTAACTTCCGGTCCCCAATGCAGTTGCATTTTGACCTAAAGAGAATGAAGGCAAAGGCAAAGTGAGAAAAGAGAATTAAGAAATTCAATCATGCAAATCAGTACCATTTCAATTATTCTTCATTAATAAACATTGCATCATTCAAAAGACCTAGTGCCTCAAGATGCTGTCATGAAGAGAATTCAGAGCACTCATGAACAGGCATATCTGGCCCCTTCTCTCTGATGAAGATGCAGTGTACCGCTCTAGTTACAACTCTCTTCTTTATCTCCAGAGATGAGCCACAGAGCTAGGAAAGCACAAATTTCATAAATCGTGATATTATTCTACAACTTTGTCCTCAAAATTAAAGAAGCTAAAAGGATAATAACCTGGGCTCCTCTAGAAGAGAAAAAACGATGCACAAACAACAAAATGGCTCACAAAGAATAAGAGACTCCGTAGAAGCCACACGTATCAAGAACCATGGCTGTAGGCTAAAAAATAAATGAGAGCAATTAGGAGATATCAGATATGCTGAGTTTAGTATAGAGCTACCTGATAAATCCTCCGCAATTCCAAATTCATCCTTTATGGAAGAAAACTCCACCTCCGTCTGATTACTGGCATTCATAGACCCGGATCGTGGCTCGTCCTCATTGTCCTCAGCAACATCAGTTGGCTGCAGAAATGCTGTGTGGACATCCTGAATGTGTGCCTTGAGATCTTCATAAGACGGGGCTCTGAAATCACAGCCATCACACTGAAGCACCTCCATGATCCAGGTCTACCCTCTCACATTAGGCACCTGTGGAGAAGTCAGAGCAAAGCATCGTAAGGAATGCACCAACCACATACTTCAAGCTGAGGGGGCCAAACGTCTGTTCATGGAGAAAATTCCAACATCAGTATATTGCTCTTACTCAGTTTTAGCTGGAATCCTGGCCAAAGACAGGCAATCAGACATACTAGAGACGATGTCCTTGACTTCATAACTTCAAAGAAGCAGATAAATGTTTTGGGGTTTGCTATATCTTCAAATGTCATGTATCAAGGAAACCCTTGATACTTCACAAGTTTTAGTAGTTTCTGAGTTTCTTCACTAAATTCAAATTTCTTGGTATCTTAATATTGACACTGGTTCTGCCTTGGCCTGATTTTCTTTTTAAACTAGAGTCTTCTTAAAAGTACGGAGGCTGTCCAACAAGGAAAAAAGGGCAAATCTCAATCTCCACCAGCTGTTTTAATGTTACTACATTGGTGTTTTATCACTAAACAGTGGAACAGCATTGAAATCTTGGGAGTGGTGGATTTTATTCTCACTTGTATTGTTTTAATATCCTCACTGATATTAGGGTACACCTGTTTGCCAAATAATTTAGTTTTTTTTTTTCTTTCATGAGCTAAATGGTTATTTGCTCTTTTGTCACCTACCAATTAAAACCTGACAGCTTCTCCAATCTAATTAGGTCGTAAAATATTTCTCATGGGGTTTTCAAACAACCAGCTTTCGATGACAATCCAGTTTTTAGTTTAAAGTTGCACCTTGGCACCTCAATCTACATTAAGACAACAGAAGCTGGCAGTTTTGAAGAAGGGCTTCATAAGTCCGGATTTTGTCTATTTCCTCTTTTCTCCTTTACAAACATGAAGTGGATGCATGTTTTGGATGCAAACGCTGTGAACCTGGGTGAATAAGGCAAAACCTGCCTGGCCACCTTCACTGCTAGTTACCATATGACTGAAGTGGACAGAAAATCTTCACACTAACTCAATGGAGAGTCCCACCCTCAAGAAGTCAAAGATGTATTAGAAAGGTGTCGTCCTTCCTACCTAAATCTATCTCCTACCTTGAGATAGCCCGTTATTATCTTAATGAATTACTTCATTAAGCTCATCGTAAACTCTACTGAGTCATTGTAATCTAGAACCAGATGTCTAAGAACTAAAGCTGTAGCCAAATCCATTTTATGATGCAATTTTCTGTACTTTTCTTATAAAAGATAAATGATTTCTGCAGGAGGAACAAAGTCCAGTGACAATATGTCAATGGAGTGCAAGGAGCCATTGCACCAGGATTTTCTCTGAAAGAATGCTCCTCCTGATAGCTGGCTAAAATAACTTCTGGCAAGTCCAGCTCTGGACACACTGAGCTTGCAGAGTGAGACGCAGATATTTACCTCCTCTTCTTTCACCCAGCAATTTATCCTTTTTCAATAAACATTGAACTGTGCACCAGAGTCTTTTCAGCTAACTAAGTCTCAATATTCCAGATACACAAGCTTTTATGTCTAAGCACCAACCCAAATTGTGTGGAAGAGGTTGCTATCAGCTCTGGATCAAATTACAGCAGTCAGAGGCCCCACCCCACTTCTCCTTTCGCACAGTCCATTAGACCTGAAAACAAATTTTTCCATGGTGCGGACGACTCCTGCATTTAGAACACTTCACAGAAAAAAGCAGAGCATCCAGTGCGCACTCCCCATCCCCCAGCTTAGTCCTTTCATCTCAGCCAAACAAGCCACAGCTCTGCTGAATGTGTTTATCACACTTTCAAGAGATAGGAGCTCCTGCGTCACTGGAGCTCTAAGACTCACTAAGCTGCCCTAGTCCTCTGAGCTTTAGGAGCAGCCATTTTAGCTCAGAGCTTCTCCTCCGTGCACAACATGTCTTCTGGATCCTGCTAGGCTGACTGTCACCAGTGAATGCTACAGGGCAGGCTGGGCTCCTCCTCTGCTCTTCTCCTCCCAACAAAGAATGAACTGTTTTCATTGCTTTCCGAAAAGCAGCACCTTTCTCCTCCTCAAATGTCATTCACCAAGATCTCCAAAGGTTCTTTTATTCCATGATTGATAGGCTGGCTTGTGAGTCCTAGCTGAGCACTGGCTAGAACAGGACGACCCAGGACCAGCCCCTGTTCTACAGCAGGCTCTGGGGGTGCTCTGGGGGAACCTCCACAACGCCTTGGCTTCTTGGGAGTCGTCCTTCCACGCACAGAAGACATACCATCTGATGGGGCTTGCCAGATTCCAAAGTCTAATGACCTTTGTTAATCACCAGCCAGTCTGTCTGCATCAGCAGACCCTGCCAAAGACACACCCTTCAACACAAAGGCTCTAGCTATTCCTTTTAAAAGAGGTTCTCTGAAAGCTCCATTGTGTAGCCGAGAGGAAAACAAAATCTCTTCCCTTCAAAACTTCAAGCCTTTAGAAATAATGCAACAAAAGGCTTTCTGCTGTGTGTCTTTTGGAAAGTTTGAGCCCGGTTTGCACAACATCAACAAAAATGACGGTTCTGCACAAGGAAAGCAGGGCACCTACAGCCTTAAGTCCTCCACCCGGAGATGGAATTCATCTCTCGGTGCAGCTCTCTTAATATCTTGGTGTCTTCTGAAGCTGTTATCAAGGATGCTAACCTCACTGGCCACAAACACAAACCAACAGTCTTCTTGTTCTGCTACAAAGGAGATTAAAGGGTAATGAGATCAGAAAAAAGGGCCACTGATTTGGAAAAAGAAGAGATGATGAAAGTGATTTTCTAATGGGTTCTAGCTTTAATGTTGTTGCCGTCTCGACCTCAAAAATAGCTCAGAGCCTTAGAAGAGGTTAATCTCCAGGCTGCTGAGAGAACTAGCAGCAGGTAGAGCTGAATGGCCTTCAATTTGATGTCTGCACCAATACCGAAAAGAGGATGTAGCCTACTTTGAAAGCCTCTTTGCCTTTGTGTACACATTTCTCCTGAAGATGCTGACAGAAGAAGAAAACAGAAATTGCTGGCATGGCCCAAACAATCAAAGAAACAGAAACTTGATATGGGTATGAGACTGTAGATGTATCCTCGTGCACAAAGCAAGAGTAGGAGGAGAAGAAAGGAGTAGGGAAGGAGAGACACAAAGAAAACTGGACCTGGAGATGACCCACCCATCTATCAACCAGGGTATGGTTTTTGTAGCCGATGGTCATCTTCTCGAAAAAAGGATGAGAAATGAAGCCCTGTGTATATGACTATTCCATCAACTCAGAAGAGCGGCAACCCCCAAGGGGCTAACCTACGAGGCTACAAAATTACGATTCCAACTTAAAAACCTTGGCCTCAAATCCACTGACTTCACTTAATAACGCTGCGATTATGAGATTAGCAAAATTTTTTCTCATCGTATCAGAAAAAAAAATCAAAAGCAGAAAAGGAAGCTTCTGAAGTAAATGGAAAGAAACACTATTTGGAAGGTCATGAGATCAATGTGCAAAATCAAACAAGCACCCTCCTCTACCTCCGACTCCCAGTGCAGTAGCTCCAGGCCCCCCTCTACAGCACTGATCTTTACACACCACCCCCGACGAGGCCTGCAAAGTGAATCCAGATTCATTCTCCAGCAGCCTACACCTAATGTGACTGGTCCTCCTGACATGCAAACCAGAGATAATCCTAATTATTCATTGTTCTTCAAACTACTTATTTTTGGTGGTTGGTTGGTTGGGTTTCTACTTATGGTTTGCAGATTTCAAAATGTGCAGTTTTGATGGGCAACTCCAAATCCAGTCATCCATTGTGACAAACTCCTGAAGACATTGGTTAAAGACCCTCCAGAGAACCCATTAAGGATGTGGAACACACACACTGGGATGGGGAAAAGGACATCCCAGACACAGGCTGCTCTTTCTCGGTCGAGAACACCAGTTTCCATTGGTACCAACTGTCTACCCACTTTCTGTGCTCAGAACTCCAGAGGTGCACTATGCCTCCGTTTTTCCACCTGGGGAGGAGAAAGCAGATAAGCTGCAGCCCGGTCCTGTGTCCTTCCAACTCACTGCTCAGATGTAACTGGAGAGGGGAGGCGTCCTTGACGTTTCCCAGCCTTCTGGCAAGCCTGCCACCGTCCACCCTTGTCCAGGTCAGCTTGGCAAATGCTGCTCTCTGAGCTTGATGACCAGGAGCATAACGTGGTCCTCAAGTCAAAACCCCAAATGTCTCCAGGAAGCGACCAAATTAAACTGCACAGTCCTTGCCTGGATCTAACCTGTTCTCTCACTGAAGGCCTGCAGACCAGAAATAAAGCCGTGAAGCCCACAGCCATGTGATCCAGTGGCAACTAATTATAACCTTCAAAGCCTTTGAGAAATGGATCCAGATACACCATAAGGTGCTCTTCCTCTGTCCACTCCAGAAACCTACTTTCATTTACAAGACACTGAGCTCCCCAGTTCTCCTCAGCCACAATCTAACCAAGGGCTTTAGTTAGCACCTGTTGTTTGCCCTTTTCTTACTTTCCTTTCCTGTGAATGGAAATACCAATTACCCAGGGACAAGTGGCAGAATGCATTCACAGTGGAATAAAAACAAATACAGAAAAATCAGGAACCTAAAGATCATTCTTAAAAATGTATTTACAGACCAAAAGCTGTTGCTATGATGAGATCAGAGATTTGTGGGGTGTAGTGGGAGGTTAATGTTTCTAATTGCAATCCCCAGGACCTAAGGGTAAAAAATGGGGGACAAACTCTAAGTAAAAAACTTGGGAATACTGGAGTGCTAGTCTTTGCAACGAGGAGTGTTCTAGATCACCATTAGTCATTTGTTCTTGTCACAGTCAAAGTAAAATTCCAATGACTTAAAAATCATTTAGAGCATCTTTATAAACAGCACTGGACTGAGAAGTTGAGATGAAATCTCAAGAGCAGTAGTTAGGGAATCAAACCCACAGATGCCAATATAGAACATCCAGAGAGATAGACAGGTAGAGATAGGAAGTAAATAATTTTCTCCACTAAACTTGAACTCTGACATGGGCCTGTGCACTACAAATTTAACAAGAGTAAGGGCAAATTGGTCCTTTTCTGAATAAGTTCAAATGACATATGTACTCTCCCCATGTTATAGTTTAAGAAAAAAGAAACTAACAAAGAACTTCCAACAGCAAGCTACCTTCATCGATCCCACAGTATTTGGTACTACTATAGATCCTGGCTCACCATGTGGTATCTTCAAATGTCCTATCAAATGTTTATACTGTTTGCTACATGATCTAAGCAGTTCTGTGTACACTTGGCAATTCACCACACTAATGAAAGGTTTAACATATCAGGGAGGATAAATAATTAAGGAATTCAGAAGGGAGACACAGCTGTTCTTCAAAACCAAATTTTCAGAAGAGAAAGAATTAATTTGCGATCACATATGTAACCCCCAATATGAGACTGAATTTAAATAGTAGCAGGGAAATATCCTGAGACCAAGTCCTGCCAATGCGCATGGCCTCTGTTGTATATGGCTGGCCTGGTCCATCTGTGGGACCTTGTACACCGGCACAAAGTCTCAAGCAGGCAATTTGCAGATTAATAACCCAGTCACCTTCTGGGTAAGGATGCTAGTCTTCAGGTTATCTCTTATGTTAGGTTTGCTCTCCTAAAGAAAAGTTTTCAAGTATTACAGAGCATGCTAGAGTAATATTTCATAGCAGATACCTCTGGGATCATCATTAAAATGAGATGAGCATCTAGGGATGTAATCCAAGTGGCTAGGAAATGTCAGATATGTAAGTAAGAAGTGATTCTGGCTAAGTGACCTGTTATGAAAGCAGGTAGTGAGAGTCTAATACAGAAAGAGATACTACAGACCTTCTGGAGAATTCGTGCATTCCTTTGCAATGATATAAGGCTAATTGAGGCCAACAGGCCAGTAGGCAGTCTGCCAGCTCTCCTGTCCTTAGAAAAGGAAGCGTGTGATTTGAGCAAGGAGATAAAAGGAGAGAAGGGACAAGAAAAGAAAGGGAGGAAGCAGGGTGGTATCTCGGTCGCTTTAGGCCTCATTGTCTATAAAGGGGAACCTGCAGTTCACCAGATAACTCTAATTCTGAGAAGCGTCTAGACGATGTTCTCAAGATGTGGCTCAGACAGATCGAAGACTCCTCTCCCACAGTAAAATTCTCAAAATGCAACCATGACAAACGAGAGACCAGCTCATGATGTTCTTTCAAATAATGGGAAACCAGTCAGTGTGGAATAAATAAATGAGAAATGATAAGTACAGAGGAATTCTCTGAAATGTCATGAGTTCATCAGGAAGTTCCTTGGAAACTTTGAAGCCACTCTTGCCCTAGCATTTAGGACCAGAGATAACTGCTGTCTCTCCTTCAGAGCCAAACCTCACCCAAACGACAGAGACAGAAAATCATGGTGTTCCTTTATAGACTGTTCAGAATGCTGGCTGGGTTTCTACAGGCACTTTCCACACTACAAGGACTCTCATTATAAAAATTGTAAAATTAAAGGGAAGTTGCAGATATGCTGCTGGGTCTTCATTACAGAACTGATTAAGACGCACAGTAAGCATGAGCTGCCGTAAGAGGCACCCTCCACCTCAGCAGAGACCAGCGCTACACTGGCTCTTCCCCTGCAGGCCCGTCAGCCTGACCAACCTCAGGTGGTGGACGTGTCTCCACAGCGAAACCACTCCTGGCCCATAAGGTCCAGCCACACACGCCATGCCTCCATCCTAGGGTTGATTCAGAAACTTTACAACTTACCTTGTTCTCTAGGAGTAGTTGAGGAAAATGGGTATACAGCTGCTGGCTTGTGGAGGGTGTTAAGAAAGCTTGGCCAGAGGAACTTCTTTTATTTGGGGAAAAGCCCACAAAAATCCCAATCTAATCTCTCGGGAGACTTGCTCACTCATGGATCATTCAAAGAATTCAGACAAGTCCATTTACAGCAGAAGCACATGGATGGAGCAGAAGCACATGTTAAGTGAGGTAAATCAGGCACAGAAAGATAAATACCATGTGTTTAAACTTACATGTGGAAGCTGAAGCTGATCTCAAAGAAAACAGAACAGCAATAAGCAGAGCTTGGGAAGAGTGTGGATTGGGAAGGATGGAGGGAGGGTGGCTAATGGGCCCCGGGTTGAAACTGGACAAGAGGAATAACTTTTACCATTATTTCGGGGTGATGGGGATTGAATCCAGCACCTTGTGCATGATAGGCAAGCTGAGACCAACCATTAAGAGGAATGATTTATAATATTATATACAGTGCAGTGGGATAACTGGTTGACATTTAATTGAAAATTTCCAGATAGTTAACAGGGAAGATTTTGAATGTTGCTAACACTAAGAAATGATATACTGTGCTAGAAATGCCACGACTCTGCTATGATCATTACATATTATCTACGTGCATTGAGATGCCAAACTGTACTCCATAAATATGCACAACTACTATGAGCCAATTAAAAATATACATATATTAATACAAATTTTTTAATTTAAAATATTAAGACAAATCACTTCCTTCCCATGAGAGTGACCAGAGTCTGAAGGTAAAAGGGGTAAGCCCTGATGCAATGATTCTTCCAAATTCCTTAAATCAGACAATACTGATTACCTAAGCCTGGCACCTGGGGGTCTTTCTACCTGTCTCTTTTGAAATCATGGCTCTTCATCTCCTCACCCTGTCAGGATGAAACTCCTAAGCAGCCTGCTTTTCAGAAAGGCAAATGGTATCTGGGTCTACATGGACCATGAACACATCCAAGTCCTCTACAGTAGGAGATTGATTTTAGTTCCCCTCCTCTTGGCCTTCACCTGTAGCAGAAGCCATTAGAAAGCTGTCCTTTCTCCTTATCAAACTAACCCACTGGCTTATTTAGATCCATTGATGTTCCCACCCTCGCTTCAACAAATTAATAAACTCTAACAGTATGGGCCTGGCAGATACCCAAGAATTAGGATTCTTTTAAAAAATGACAGCCAAGAAAATTTTTTTCTCTTATAGTTCCCAATCTACTTTCACCAAGTAAGTTTATTCTTAAAAAAAAGAAAAAAGAAAACTTAGACACTTATCTGTCAACACAACTGCAGACTTTATCACTATGTGAAAACACTAGTGTTCAGGTACTTGGTCAAGCCCCACATTCCATAAATCGTTAATGAAGAAATCCCACTCTAGGGGCCAGGGATGTAGCTCAGTGGTAGAGCACTTGCCTAGCATATGTGAGGTCCTGGGTCCAATCCCCAGCACTACTGGGAATGAGGTGGGGTAGGGCAAGTAAAAGGGAAAAATAAAAAATCCCACTTCAGTCCAACAAACTTGGGCATTTTAGCTTGTTCACTATTGGGTTGTTCAAAAAAAGTTATGCAGAAATGCCTATCCAGCCAATTAAAGAATTTGTTCTCAAGTCACTAAAACCAGTGACGGCAGGTGTGACGTCTCTGCCTGCCATCTTTAATGTGAGCAATTCTTTTGAGGCCCTTACTTGGATCATTTTGCTAAACGAAGAGATCAGATCAGGGTGTTGAACCTTTTGGTATAAGGATCCATTATACAAGTGTCTTTCTCATATTTTTAAGACTTTTTTTCTTATTAAATTCATTCTCTTACTTTTTATTATGATTCAGAGACATATCAATGCCAATCTTCATGAAGGTACCTTCAAAATGTAAGGCTCTCAAGGTCTACCTTTCATAAGACTCCCTCTCACGTCAGTTACCACCTCCCTGGTGAAAGTGAGCCCCGTTCCAACAACGACACCCACAGTTTCTCTTTACCACATTAGGTGACTTTATTTCCTTCCTTGTTGACATAGCACTTGCTTGTCTAGTCTTTCCCTCCCACTGGAACATAAGCACCCTAAGAGAGGGTTGTCTGTCTTGTTCAAATTGCTATCACTGTCCTAGAGACAGGATACTCAGTGTACTCAGTAGATATGAGTTGAATGAATGAATGAAGGAGTGAATAAATGAATAGATCAGAGCTTCTGAATGATAAGATTCTAACTGACCACAAAAAGAAAAAGAAAAAAGGCTGGTTATGAAAGTTGAATTCTTCTACTAATCCTGTATTATCAAAGTAGGGACCAGGGAAATTTTCCATCACCCCCAACACAGGGATATCTGACAATATCTGCAGATAATTTTACCTATCATGTCCAATGGGAAGAGGCCAGGGATGCTGCTAAGCACTCTATGGTGCACAGGGCAGCTCCCCTAAGAATTATCTTACCCAAAATGTCAATCATGCAGAAACTGGACACCCTCACAAGTGATCCCTAGGTATTTTCAGTCTCTGCATTTAGTCTACCTGCTTTTACAAGCCCTACTGGGGTCCTGGCTAGTAAGTTTCTGGTCCAGATAATCAACACATTTTCTCCCAGCTCTAAGATTTATAACTCTATGTCTCTAATTGATCTTACCAGCCCTCATGCAAATGATATCATCAGTTTTTATTTTTTATTTTCCTGGTTTTGGTATGTTGACAAAAATCTTCCAAGAAGAATCTACAATTAAGGCATGTGACTGGTGTATCCTTCTCTAGTGGAAGGGCCCTTGCACCATTGACAATCCCGTGGGCTTTGGGTGTAAGGGTCAATGTCATTAAAAATGGTCAAGTTCTACACTTAACAAGTGGCCTCCAACTGAAATTTCTGTGAAAAACAATGCATATTTTCTTCTCTCCAACGTGTAAAATTATCTTCTTTCAAAGTGACGGGGCCCCAGGCAACTCGAAATCACTCTTCAGAGAACAAGTAACGTGTTCTTTTTTGCTCTTATATCCCCAGGGCCCAGTGCAGATCTGGTCCTGATGACATGAGATCTGTGGTATGAATGGTCACCTATATGCATGCCTGCTTTCTGGGAGAAATTAACCAGTGGAATCAATTTGCACAAAAGTTTAGGAATGTGAGCAATTCCAGAAAACCTGACAATGAGAAAAACAAAATCTTGGTGCTACACAACTCCAACTCATGGAGCCACACCACAGTGATTAGCTGACCATCAGAACATTAGAAAGTCCCCACCTGTCCTTGATATTTAAATGGCAACCCTTCTCTTCCTCCTCATTCCACTACACTGGTCCACCCAAATATATATCACAGCGTTAAGCTACCCGGACTCATCTGACACCTGGGACATCACCTGTGGCTACCCTTGAGACCATCTGGTCACCTTTCCTCCCAAAATCCTTTTAATTTTTGTTTACAAAGCATTCAGGAAAGGCTGAGGAACGATTCTCCCCCTATCTATTAAAACTGTAAAAACATTTTCAGTGGCAGGCAGTTTAACACATTCAGGTAGGAGTACCGTTTTCTCTCCTTTGCATCCCTGGAAAACATCGAAACAATATATTACTTGTGCTCTCCTTAAGTCAAAGAGAAGAGCCCACTCTTAAAGTTAATCATCCATACGCCCATAATGTTCACTGGAGAGGAGACCTTAAAGACCGGAGTCCAAGCTGGTCCAACATCTTCATTTTTAAAATAGTGAAACTGAGGTTTCAAGAAAAGTAACCTGCCTGTCCTTCTGGAACATTCTCTGCTGCCTAATTCCCTAAACTGAGAAAGGAATTCAGCAGTATGGAGACTCCGTAAGTATTATTCAGATTGCCAATAACTATTCATATATTCTCCATATATTCTCAGTCACAAGCATATTTCTTCACTGGGGAGGCAGATTCCAGAATAACTCCCAGTGTTTCCTCTGCCCTGAATTCACACTCAGGAGATTAACTGAAAAGGTGCAAAATACATTGTCTGCAGTTTGACTCTTCAAAGAACTTCTTAGGTATGCAAGCCATGCGTTCATACTTTGGAAACACATTTGGAAGACTGAAAGTTGCTGACAAAGGTATGCAAAGAAAAACAAGAGCTATAACACTGAATTATCTTTCTTCAGAATCCAACCTCATGGAATGAGAACAAGGTTATGGAGTAGCTCTATGCCTGCCAAATCTACCCCATGAGAAACACCATCTTGTTTCCTATGGAAAATGTGCACTGCCAACAAATCACTGCAGAGACTGGCCGAATAAGCCTTAAGGGGAACTGAGAATATCAGAGTCAGTTCCACATAAAACAGAAAGGGAAAGGGCAGTCAGTCCTATGGAGGCCTGGCAAGAAAGCCAACCTCCCTGTGGCACATCCAGAAGTGGCTCAGACCAGTGGTACCAGGACCTTGCTGATGGCCAGTTTCTATTCAAATTATATACTGCTGTCAAACCAATAGCAACTTGGAAGTTTTCTTTATTGACTAACACTGCTCTATCCTTTATTCTTTTATTTATCTGTCTTGATTCCTAGTGGTTTGTTATATCCATTTGGTGGACATAAAAAGCTGATAAATGTATCAGAACATCTGAGAATCAACTTATTAAATATTTTCCTACAGGTCTCTTACGAGAGTCGACTATCATTCTGGTGAGAAGATACTGAGATTTCCATGTTTATTCACGTTCTTCCTTCATGTATAATTTCTTACTGACATTCTGCACATCTAACTTACCCTAATGCCTTAAGGCAGAGGTTCTCAAAGCTTGTTTCCTGGATGAGGTGCATCTATCTGCCTTACCCAAGAAATTGGGAAGAAGGCAAATTCTCAGGTTCCACCCCAGGCCTGAATCAGAAATTCTGGAGGTGAGGCCAAGGAATTGTTCTAACACACCCTCACAGCAAATCTGATGCCCATAGAGGTTTTACACCCAAACTCGAGTTTTCCTTCCAGTAGGAAACAGACCACCAGTTAGAACAGGTGCTCTGGAGCACTACTTCAAATGCTGTTGATCGAATGAACACAATAACGGCTATGCAGTCCTTAAAGAGCATGAGAGGACTAATGTTTAGAAACATTTAACTTCTTATTCAGCAATTAATGGGAAAATACTAAGTTGCAGGATCCAGCATCAGAACTAAGAGTACACTCAAAAAGGACAATTGCTGTCCTTACAAGTACAAATGTTGGGCCCAACCAATGCTGATACCCATATTCATCTTCCTTATACAAACAACAATAAATGTTGGGGAGGATGTGGGGAAAAGGTACAGTTATACACTGCTGGTGGGACTGCAAATTGGTGCAACCATTATGGAAAGCAGTATGGAGAGTCCTCAGAAAACTTGGAATGGAACCATTTGACCCAGCTATCCACTCCTCAGTTTATATCCAAAGGACTTAAAATCAGCATACTACAGTGACACAGTCACATCAATGTTTATAACAACTCAATTCACAATAGCCAAAATATGGAACCAACCTAGATGCCCTTCAACAGATGAATGGATAAAGAAAATGTGGTGCCAGGCGTGGTGTCGCACATCTATAATCCCAGCGGCTCGGGAGGCTGAGGCAGGAGGAATGGAAGTTCAAAGTCAGCCTCAGCAAAAGTGAGGTGCTAAGCAACTCAGTGAGACCCTGTCTCTAAACAAAATACAAAATAGGGCTGGGAATGTGGCTCAGTGGTTGAGTGCCCCTGAGTTCAATCCCCAGTACCCCCCCCCAAAAAAAAAGAAAGAAAGAAAATGTGTTATATATGCACAATGGAATATTACTTAGCCTTAAAGACAAATGAAATTATGGCATTTGCAGGTAAATGGATAGAGCTGGAGAATATCATGCTAAGCGAAATAAGTCAATCCTAAAAACCCAAAGGCTGAATGTTTTCTCTGACATGCACATGCTAATTCACAATAAGGGTCAGGGGGGCTAGGAAAAAATAGAAGTAGTTTGGATTAAGCAGAGGGGAGTGAAGGGAGGGAGGGGGCATGGGGGTACAATGAATCAGACATTATCAGCCTATGTACACACATGATTACACAACCAGTATGATTCTACAACATGTACATACTCCATTTGGGCTGGAGTTGTGGCTCAGTAGTGGAGCGCTTGCCTAGCATGTGTGAGGCACTGGGTTCAATTCTCAGCACCACATAAAGATAAATAAAACAAAGGTATTGTATCCATATACAATTAAAAATATTTTTAAAAAAGAAGTTGTGTTCCATTCATGTATGATACGTCAAAATGCATTCTGTCATGTATGACTAATTAGAAAAACTTCTAAAAGAATTTTAAAAACAAACAAACAAAAGAATATTTGGTTATGAGACGAGTAGGTAAACTCTACAGTGTGACTCTGAAAAAAAACCCAAAAACTTCAGAATGGTCAGGCAGGGTGTCCTTGAGAGTTCTGAAGGAGGACCTGGCTATCTACAGAGGAAAGGATCGGGGTATTTTATTCATAAAATACTAAGGGATGGTTAAATCCTCAGGATCTTGGAATCTTCCATGTCAAGAAGCTTTTGTGACAAGTAAAATCTTATCAGAAAATATTTCCACGCTCCAAGTGGTCATTTGATTGTTGCACTAAAGCGAAGATGCAGAGTTAAACTCCAAGTAAAGGCCAACATCTGAATACACACTGGTGCCTGACTTTTCCCCCTGTGATCGAATGTGATCGAATTTCCCTCACAAGAAATGTATATACTTTAAGCCAACCAATAACTTCCAGAAAAGAATGAGGGCTAATTGTCTCAAACTGTAAGCAAAGGCTCGGATGAAGGAAAGGAGAGAAAAATAGGAAGAAAAGGAGAAAAAAAAAAAATAGAAAAGGGAAAAAGTTTGGCCACCCCAAACCAACAGAACTCAGAACTCTACAGTCCTCAAACCAAACACAGGACTTAAAATTATATTCACAGAGTTCACAGATAAAATCCACTGACTAAGTCCCACCCAGGAACACAACCAAGACCCCCTCAAGCTGCTAAAGGGCTGCACAAACAAAGCAAGCCACTGAGACTCACACTCGGGTTTTGGAGAGAGAACAGAGAGGGGTAGAGGAGCAGATTTCAAGAGATGATCAACTTCATTATCTAGGGCCGAGAACGAGAGCAAGCTCTAACCTAACCGTTTTATCCCAAAGACAAGTTAGGAAGAAAGAAACTCAGGGGATGGTAACAGAGAGAAAAGACATGGAAAAGACCAAGCAATCAAGTTTGAAAGAACAGGACTCAGAAAGAGATTATATACAACAATTAACAGAGATTCTATGGAAGGAGAGATCAAAGATACGATGATAAGACATCAGAATCAGATGAAAGGGGAGCTGGCAGTTGAAGAAAGAAACTGATGACAAAAATAGTCTCATTGTAGAACTAATAAATATATTAAAGTTGTAAGAGGTACAATCCACACACCAAAAACAAAGTCGATGATGTGGAAAACAGTCTTCAAAAACTGCACAAAATGCAGAGGAGAAAGGACAAGAAGATGAAAGCAGGTAGAGAAGATGACAGATAAGGTCTGAACACAGAGATCCAGCACACAGATAAAAGTATTCTAGAAGCAGACAGCAAGGCAAAACGAAAGACGCTCACATCCGTGATAGACAATAGTTGAAATGACGGCATAGCCGACGTTCCGTGAAGAAGTAAGAAAGACGGAATCGTCAAAATTGAAACATCCTGGTGAAGTTGCAGGATTTCAGGACAGACACTGGGTTCAACTCACATGGAGGCATTAAAAAATCATTCCATCACAGGGGGAAAAGTCAGGCGGCCTCTGGGTTTTTCACAGGAACAGTCAATGACAGAAAACAGTGAAGCAGTATCTATACAGAATTGAGAACGAGAGGACAAGACCCAAGAATTCAGTCCCCAACTAAATTCCCAACCATGCATAAAAGTAAGAAAAAGGCAGTTTCCAATTGGCATAGTCAAGGAATGCAGCTCCTAAGTCACTCTTCTTCAGATCTACTCATCGACGCAAGATAGATCCAACCCAGAAGGTTCAAAATCATGAGCCCAGACAGAATTTACAGGGAAGCAAAGGCCCTGCACACCAAAACCACTTACACTCAGAACTAAGACTGACTCAGTCATAATACCTACAGAACAAAATTATAATCCTCTGAGTGTAATAATGATAATAACAAAAAATTCATAGTAATCATAAAAGTCTACAGAATTGGGGAAAAATCTTGCAGCATAACAACAAAATGAAAAGGTGAGGTAAAGCAACAGCTGCATGGGCTGATGTCTTCACCTCCGTAGCAGGACAAGAAAAACACTTGGCATTGTTTCACTCCTGAGTTAAGAAAACTCCAAACAGAGGGATATGCACGTTAATTAAAGTTAAAAATTTAATTCGTAATAAAACTAAAAACAGACTATACCGCTTTTAATTGCTAGAGCGAGGAAATCAAAGAAAACACAGATCCTGTAGTAGAAGGCAGAGGAGAAAGGAAATTACACAGAAATATAAAAGAAGGCATCCAATTAATTACAACTAAGTGTATATGTTATATCAATAAATGTGAATTGGATAACTCCTCCTCTGGAAAATATCCCCAGAGGGGATTAAAAGCAAACTCTAATTGCATTTTGTTTCTGAGACATACATATAGCCAAATGACCCAAAAAGTTTGAATGTATTAATATGGCCAAAGATACATCAAGCAAGAGAAAGAAGGGCTCATGATTAATATCATCATGGTTAAATTCAAGATACAAAGAGCTTTTAAGATGATGAAGATGAACATTTAATAACAAAAAATGCATAACTCACAATGAAGATTTGTTACGAAAATTTATACACCCTTATACACCCCTAAGGGCACTAAATAAATACAGAAAAAATATGGTAACAGATGTGAGAAATAGACATAAGCATTTAGCAGACCAAATGAAGAAAGAGAACTGAAGATATAATTAATATAATTAATAAAGTAGAATTAAGAGATACATCTCAAATTCTATATCCTGGAAATAGAAAACATATTTTCATTTTTTTCAAGCACCTGTGGAGACATTTACAAAGGTTTTCAAGTGCCTATGGAGGTTTACAAAAGTCTTTAATGACAGAATTAAAAGATAATAAATTACAAGTAGAAAAAAATCTGTAATTTTTACTTACAATCCAATAAAGCTAGAAGAAAAGGGGGAAATAAATTTCCAAATACTTGGAGAATTTTTTACTATTCTCATAAGTGATTTCTGGGATAATCACAAAATTTCAACTGCAGAACATGATTTTTAAAATATTACATATTATCCAAGCCCAGTGGCACAGGAGGTTGAGGCAAGAGGATCAAACTCAAGGTAAGCTTAGGATGCTTTGTGAGACCCTTTCTCAAAGTAAGGAGGCCTGGGGATGCAGCTCAGCAATAGAGCATCCCTGGGTTCAATCTTCTCCCTCGCAAAAAAAAAAAAAGTCACAAAAGAATATAATTTTTTTGATAAACGTGGTACTTAGAGGAAAGTTCATAACTCTATGAAAACTGTAAATCAAAAAGTAATATCTTATTATTCATCAAGAAATGATTAAATAAATCAAAACATCTAACTCAGGTGTAAAGAACAAAGGATTTAATTATGATAAAGATAAAAAATCAGAGCTGGGCACAGTGGCGCACACCTGTAATCCCAGTGGCTTGGGAGACTGAGGCAGGAAGGTCATGAATTCAAAGCCAGCCTCAGCAACTTAGCAAGACCCTGTCTCTAAATAAAATATAAAAAGGCTGGGATGTGGCTCCGTGGTTAAGTGCCCCCCTGCATTCAATCCCTGGCATATATACATATAAAAAGAAAAGAAAAGAAAATCAGGAATAAAAATATCAAATAATAATAAAACTGTCACAGTAACCATTTATATTTTAAAAAGTAATGCTATATAAACAAATAAAATAACTAGTTAGCCTAATTTAAAAAGGGGGGGGGACAAATACAGAAATTTAAGGATAAGCAGAAAACAACCATAAATGAAAAGCAAAGTAGATATAATTTTTAAGTTACTATGCCTAATGTGGCAATATTTGCAAACCTAATGTAATAAATAATTGTCCAGAAACATGTATTACCAAAATTAATCCAAGAGGGAAAAAACACACACACACCAAAAGAAGACTAGGAAAAACGGCTTACCTAACAACAACAGAGTTTTAAAAGACTTCAAGGAATTAGTCAATCAGATGCTTTCTAAGCTGTCTAGCCTAAAGAATAAGATTATTACAAATGTTTCAAAAGAGTGTAACACAGATATCAATTACTTCTAAAAACAGAGGCAGAAGAGAAGAGTGGGAGGAGGAGGAAACCAATGTCACTTATAAATTTTGAAGCAAAAATTCAAAATAAAATCCTGGTGCTCATTAAAGAAAGTATCACTCCACAACCAAGTGGGCTGACTGCAGGAAGGCAATGTTTCAACACAACAAAATTGATCAATACTTTACTATATTAAAAGATCAAAAGAGAAAAAGAACTGATCAATACAGAAGAGCCTAAACAGCATTTGATGAAATTTAAGATAAACCCAGCATCATACTTAATGATAAAACTAGAAAAACTGAAATAAAAACCAGACAAGAACGATCACTATTAACATTACTGCGGAAATACTAGCCAATGCATTTACACAAGAAAAAAAAAAAAAAAAGAGAGAGAGAGAGAGAGAGAGAGAGAGAGAGAGAGAGAGAGAGAGAGAAGTACTGGGAATAGAGATTATCTGGGTATCAGTACAACTAATCTTCTACCTAATGATCTGAAATTTTTTCAACAAGATTTTATGACTTTAACATTTTAAAATAATCATCAAATGTAAAGCAACTGGAGTGATTTGACAAGAGACTAGTCATCAGTGAATTTTACTTCCTTACTTCGTGTCACAAAGAATTTTCACTGTTTCATACCATGACATTCCTTTTGCTACCCTGTCTGGGATTCTTTTAGGTATAATTAAGTCAATGATCTCAGCTGGTCTGTATCCAGTGACTTTACCACTCTAGCCCTAAGTTCATGAAGATAATATTTATTTGATTTTATCTGTCTGTCACTAGTTCTCAATCAACAAGTTGCTCTACTCATACATTTAGAAGTCTTTAAATTTCCATGAAAAGAACAGTTACCTTCTATCTTCTTAAAGGAAATGAAGCAGGTGGAAAGAAATCTGCATGAGTTCATATTATGAAACCCACCTCATTAATTTTCCCTCATACCATCTGGAAAAATCTCAACCCTAAAACTGTCTTCAATGAATGCTTTCTCCCAAATTCTCTTTGTACATCCTTAGGTGGGTACCCCGACAGATTCACCCTCAACTCTACTCAGTAATCTGATATTCACATAGTTAACTCTATCACCCATTCTCCATTGTGTCTGAGAAGAAAAGAGGTTTCAGTTTACTGTCTGGCTTTGCCTTCCTCATCTCCACAGGTACCCATCATTTCCCTCTTATCGACCGTAATGGAAGGCACAATCCCACATCCCAACATCTAAGGCTGAGGCTTTAAATTGGGCTCTCTACTACCTCACAAGGGAGCCCACCTAATAGTTATCACTTCTGCATTTTCAATTTCTCTTTGCCTACTTAAGTCATTACCATCTTAAAGTCTAATCCATCCGGAAAACACACAAACACATATACACAGACACACACGTGAGACTCCCTGGCCTATCTTTTTCCCTTTAATACAGACAGGTACAGGTGGAGTCAAGGTATCTTCAAGCCAAGCTACCTTGGGTTGAATTCCAACTCCATGACTTATGAGCTATATAAACCCTTGACAAACTATTTAAAATCTCTAAGCCTCTATTTCCTCATCTATGCAGAGTAATCCATATTTCACAGGGTCATTGTATGGAATACTTTGGATATTGAACATAAAGCAGCATCTGTCATAGTTTCTGGCACATACAATTACCATTAATTCCTCCTTTTTGCAAACAGCTTTCATATCCCTTACTTCCTGGATCCTCCACATCTTGCCTTTTGTAACTAAAACAAATTCTGCTAAAACAAACTCTTCAAAGTCAGGAACAAACTTCTTAGGGCCAATTATAGGACACCTTTCTTTTGAAACCTTACTTAACCACTATCTAGGTGCCATTCTGCACTACAGCTCACATTTTCCTTTGAAGAGCTCCCTTCCCCAGATACCTACATAACTCCCTTCATCCTGACCCATTCCCCCAGTACTATCAACATGTTTCTCTAAAGACACTGTAAAATGTCTCCTGGTGAGGCAGCAGTATCCCCAGTTGAGTACCACCTTTTCTAAAAGCCTTGTCTGGCACCACCAGGCAGAGCTGAGACCCCTCCTAGGTGTCTCTGAACTTCCCAAGCATTATTGACACAGCACTGTCTACTTATCTCCCACACTGCATTATTAGATCCTGGAAGCTGCGACTGTGCACTGTTTAACCCCAGCTGTAGCCAGAGTCCAGAACCTATATTTTGTTCTTCCACCATTTGGAAACAAATTTATTATAAGATCTAGTTTAACAATAGACAGAAAGTGTAAACTTCATGCACACTCAAAATCAACTCTGATTTTAACAAGTCTCCCTTTTAAGAAATGTCTGAATGTGGGGTGGGAGGGCAGTATCTTAGCACTGAGGAAATAAAGAATCAAACATTAATAATACTGCTGAGTTGATGGGCTGATGTGTTTGCGTGTATGTGGAGGAGAGGCGTGGAGAGGGGGTTGGTGGAGATGCTGAGGATCAGAATTAGAAAAAGGCTTTAGCCTCAGTCCCATCTGGCCACAAAGCAGAGGCCTGGCTGGGGGCTGGAGGCTACTGGAGGGCAGATAAGCAGGGCCCTTCTGCAGGTCTTGTCCTCTGTTCTCAAGCACAGGTCATCTCCCTTCATCCCAATGCCATCCTAAGACTCCCTGGCAGGTTCGGCATTGGGGACTTAATGATATGTCCTGCCTTCGTCCCCCTGTTCTGATATCCTTGTGCACATTACCATGCTCCTTGCACCATTGCTGCCTCTGACAATGACATTTCAGACAAAGAAGAGTGTCTTTACAAAATCCAATTTTCACTCATAAAACATTACTGCATTCCAGAAGACTGCTGTATTTTAAAGATGAGAAACATCAGGGTTGAAAAGAACTAACTGGTCTCCAAACAGTTTATTTCTATGGATTTACTTTTAAAAAACAGGTCTTTAAAGAGCCACATATTAAAGTAGAATGAGGTCACGGATGGCCAAGATTCAACACAGTGCAGACCAAGTTCTCCTGTCGCCACAGCGAAGAACCTCAAGCATCCAGATTCTGCGCCTGCATACCAAACCCACACTTCTCCTGAAGGAACTCTTAAGTGCAAAATAAGAGTACAGAGTCTGAGCAAATGATAATAAAATGCTACTTTCCAAACACAGGAAAACAACTGGAAGTTGTATGCCCCAAACCATGAACAGTAAAGTCTTCACTGAACATGAAGTTGAAAAGAACTTCTACTTTGTCTAAAATCCAGCTTCTATAATGTTTGTGTATGTTTTAGAATTATGTGGGTTTTAGAAACTGAAAAGTAGTTTTAAAGTTTAAGTGTTTTCAGAGAAATCAGAAAAAGCTAAACTGTCTCTTAAAAAACCCCTAGGTCTACAAGTGGTTGGCTAACAAGTCAGCCCACATTTTAGGGAACACGTGGGAATGTGATCACTTTGGTGTTTAAATAATGAATATGAGTCCACCCGAGAATGTGGGCACGTGAACATGAGCCACAGCCAGGGCAGACCATGGAAAACCAACTGCCTATTAACAAAGGGACCAAATGTAAACGCTTTGCTAGCAATCTTCATAAACTTCAGACAGTAGCAGGCAAGTCCTGCTAGACAAAGAAGGTCCAGCAGGAACACATATCTGAAGACAAACTTCAACCAGTCCCTCAACCCGCTGACCAACCATCTCATCTAACATTCAATTTTGTTCCATGAGGCTCCAGGGAGGGCCCAGGTGCTGTCCTCATGGGGCATATACTTAACCTTATAACCCCAAACATACAGAATCATCCTAAATGTCTCTCCAGGAAATGCAAGAAACAATAGAGACCATTACCCTCTAGAGATAATATGGGATACCAGCTATGGCGAACTCATCCCACAATCAAGATCCTGAGATTAGGTGAGGAATCTAAGACTCTGACTTAAAAGTTTCTTGTCATTGCCAAGGTCAGCTCCATCTCATATTTAGACTGGTGAAGAAGGAATCATTGACCTGGAGCTCCTGCCTCAGAAAAAGAAAACAAACAAACATCCTTTTCAATTGAGATAAAACCAAATATTTATTGATCAGCTGCCGTGTGCCAACACCACGTACTTATTGAACCTTTGAGTGCCTACCAGACATCTGGTACGACTCCAGGCATGGGAGATCAACAAAAAACTGTGAGGGGGATAAACAGGATGGCCTTTTTCTCAGAAATTAAAACACAGCTGGACAAGACTACATCAAAAAATTAGAGAATAAGGAATTCCGAATCATCTATGATGATTGTTATGGTGGAGTTTCTGAGGCCACAAGTGGAGAGAGTGGTGACAACCAGGGCGGGTGGGAAAAGAAAAGCCATGCTTTAAATTAGAGTGGGGGGTTTGGTAATGAATATTCTTGAGAGTTAGGCAGCCAGGCTGGATCAGCAGAAAGAGCATAGGTTTTAGCACAGAAGGCTAAGGAGCTCTCACCCTGGAGGTTAGATCCAGCTCCAGGAGTTTACCACCCGACCTCAGGCAAGATACAGAACTGCTTCCTGACCTGTAGAATGGGACTAAAAAATATCCATCTCAAAAGGATTAAGGAAGATAACATCTATGGAGTCTCACATGTCAGATTCTCCCCTCCCTCCCTTCATTTGGAGAGCAACCTGGGACTCTTATCATCCCACAATCAGGGGAATGTGATATAATGAAAGCTGTGTCCCTCTCAAGATTATTTTGGCAGCACTATGAAGGGCTTCTGGGGGCAGGGAGGGAGTGGGACACAGGCAGCGAATACAGCAGCCCAGAAGGTGTCCAGAGAGGAGGGGCTGTAGGCCTTGGCCGGGAAGACGGCCTGGGGGTGAAGAGGTGGGTCAAACCTCCAGGATACTAGAAGGAAGAAAGAACAGACATTCGCTCTCAGTGAACTCCATCGAATAATCAGCTCATCACGCTCTGACTCATCCAGAGGAACTAATGAGATGTGGTCTGAGTTTGACTTTTTTAAACCTATGTTAAAAGCAGCCTGTTCTTTGGTGATAGATGAAAACTTAAAACTCTTAACTGAATTTAAGAAGAACACTGCCAACAAAGGTGTAGAATATCACCTAAGAGGCAATGATTCCTTAGGTTGGAATAGTTGAAGCAGATGGTGCTCAGTGATGGTGCTTAGCCCGTGATAATTGCATTCCCATGTATTTTCTATTTAACTAGATATCAAGGAAATTACCCAGATCAGCACTGTCAGACAAAAATATAACGTCAGCCATATATGCACTTTTAAATTTTCTAGCAGCCTGAAACAGGTGTAACTATTTCAGTAATCTATCTTGCCTAATACACCCAAATATATTATTTTAACAATCAATATAAAAACTCATAAGATATTTTGCATTCTTTTCCTAATAAGTTTCAAAATTCAGTATATTTTAGACTGACAACAACATTATCTATATGGACCAGGCACCTTTCAAGTACTCAATAGCCACTTGAGGCTTAGGGCTCTGGTGTTAGACAGCATAGACCCAGACAGCCTTGAAGGAGTCCTTTGAACAAAGTACTTTTCAAGAGTTTTCACTGACTCTGACCTTGAGCTAGCCACCTAAGGCAGCTGAACATCTGGAGTGAAGGATTTTTAAATGCTAATCTAATCACATCTGGTGATGTGCTTACAGTCCCGTAATACCTTCACATTTTCTAAGATAAAGACCAAGGAGTTAGGGATCCCTCTCATTCAAAAAGGAAGTCTGCATATTGACTTACAGAACTAATTGAAATAATATCTTTATATCTTCTCCACCTCTCTTTTGAGAGACAAAGGTCTTTCTCAAAGCACAATGCTTCAATTACCTACCCCTATCAAACTGGTCATTTTTAAAATAAACTGGCTCCACAGCTGATCCAGCTGAGTAACACCTTCAGCCAATAAAGGTTGTGTTGAATTTGACACCTGGGCACTTGGGCTGCCTAACAGCAAGGCAGTCAGGAGAATGGGCTTGGAGCCCACCTGCCTGAGTGTGAATCCAGGCTTTGCATCCAGTCTTTGCCACCACACAATTGTCTGATCTTGGTTAGTTGTAGAACCTTTCCATGCTTCCATTTCCTCCCCTGTGAAGTGGTAAAAATGGTACTGTGTCATGGGATTACAACAAGGATTAAACGTAATACATGAAAATGATTCGGGCACATAGGCTCACCAATAATTCTTAGCCTCTACTTTCGGGACTTCTCTGGTCCTCCAAAAATAACAGTATCATATTTCTCAATCATCTCAAAGCCCTGCACAACGGAAAGCACAACTGGTCTGCATCCACAGCCCTGTCTTGACACTTCACAATCCTGTGCAGGTCACTCAACCCTTCTGAGCCTCTGATCTTTTAGGCTAAATAGGAACATTTCTCATAGGCTAAGCAGGAATAACAATAAAATTGGATCCACCACACAACATGGTTGAAGATTAAAAATACAATTTCTGTCCCTTTCTGAGTATTACCCATGGCATTACTCGGGTCCTTCTCCATCAGTCTGCTGCTCTAAACCTTTCAGTCTGGGGACAAGTTGGGATACATCACTGCCGAGTGACATAACAGCACAAGGAAGCACTACTGCAGTGGGTAGATGCTATCCTCCCAAACCTTTACATCCTTCACCCCGATTCTACACCAGCCATGGCAAGCCCTCTGAGCACCTGCTCCGAGGTCGATTCTATGAAGACCGCGGTGATTTCCTTCCATGATGATACATCCTCACAAGGTCAGAGGATGTCCCCTGAATATCCTCAAGTTCCTTTAAAAACCTACGAAGCATTTGTCATTTGTGGGTGAGTCATCCATGGTGCACTGGAAAGGGCTGGTCAGAAGACAAGGTTTGGGTGTCTGTCCTGCATTCAACCAGTCGGGATTTTGGGGAAGTGGCTTGATCTCTATGAGCCACAGAGACCATTCTGCTTTGTGTGGTAGTTGAGAATATGTTTATATAATGTATACTGAAAGTCCTTAGTCTAACTTAGGAAGAACTTTGCAAATCGGTGTAAGCCATGGATTTACCTAAACCTGGCCTCTGTTTATGCTCTGATACAGTATTTTAGGAATTTGCATAGAAATATACAAGAAGATTCTTGCTTTATGTCACCTGTGTCATCTCCCCACTTCTTCCTCAGTTTCAAAAAGTCAGTAACTGGAGATCCAGAACTCTTGACTTTGAGAGCAGGAATAGGATGAGGCAGAGGCGAGGAGAAGCCTAAGGCCAAGGTGACTCATGGCTGTGGAATCCATTAACGGTGGAATGCTCTCTGCATTTCTCCTCCTTGTCAAGCCTCTGGGTTAGCAAGGTACAGATGACAGATGAAGGAAACAGGCATATTTCTTTGCAGACCAAAAATTATTTATATATGCATGCATACATGTGTGTGTGTCTGTGTCTGTGTGTGTGTATATGCTTGTGCCTCCAGACATGAAGGTAAAGATCTATGCAAATTATTCTTCTATTACATTGCATGAAATCAAAAACTGACTTGATGTTTTGAAAAAGAAAAAAAAAGTTTTATCAAGTGTGGTATTTCTTCCAATTGTCTTTTTCTCCACGGCCTTGGAGTATAGCAAATTAAACCTCACAAATCCTTAGATATGATTAAAATTGTTAAGAATAATGTAAGTGAAGAGAAAGAGAAGTCGCTGAAATTCTCCAACACTGGAAGGCATTGGGGTTGTAGTGTTATTAGGTGGGACAGGGGAAAGTGCAGCTTGTGGGTGGAGTTTAATGATGCCAGAATTAAAAAAAAAAAAAGGTCAAAAACTCAAAGCTAATGAATCTTGTATTACATGCTCATGTATACTGCTATCTAATCTTCAATCCCAGTTGCACTTTTGTTCAAAGGATGCCAGGATTATTAGGGAACAAGGAGAAAAGGACCTCAAAGGGAACATTCTGGATACCGTGTGCTTGAATTTTCTCACACAGCTGTAGTTATTAAAACTCTATTAAACCAGCTGCTAATAATTTTCAAATGGTCCATTAGTTCTACCAGTGACCTTGGGCCACCACCAATTTCAGACCTTTCCTTCATGTCTTAATCAACCACCTCAAATGGAACTCCCTCTTCTTTCAACAGAGAAATATGTTTTGAAGAAACATTGTTGATTGCACAGGTTCTCTGTCATTAGGGGATTTATATAATGTGGAATTTAACCTAAAAACCCCAATTTTCCTGAAAGGAAAATGATTCCTCTGAGATTTCCTTCTTTACAGCAAGGTGAAAAGCTAAAGTTCTTTTTTGTAATTTTTTTTTTTTTTTTTTTTTTTTGCTTTGTTTAACAGTAGAGAATGCATGGATGGGTCTCCCAGGACTCTTTGGAAAACTTTCTTGAATGTGCTTGATCAACAATGGGAATCCATCCAGAGGGGGGGAAATGCCAGGAAAATATACCCTAAGCTGTTTCAGAGGAATCCGAGGAAACGCCACCTTTTCTATAATCAAGGGCAAGGAGAGGGGAAGAACTTGCAAAAGTGATTTGATTTTCAGATGTGATTTATTAATGGGACTGAGGATGATTCTGAAATAAATCAACACCATGAAAACAAGAGTGCCAAGACTAAAAGGAATGTCCTTTTCTTAGGCTTGGAACCGAAAATATTTCTCTCTCTCGTGACCATCTTAACTTCAAAAGCAGAAGCGAGGAATGTCAGTCCGTATGGAGGTCCTCTGGCTGCTGGCTATGTTTCCATTCTTTCCACAGAGAAGGCGAAAGGCGACCCATTGTGTGTCTCCGCCAACAGAGATGAGAAAAAAGTCACTTGTTTTCAAACTTTCAGGGGACACAGATAACTCAGGGAAAAAGAAGACACAGAGATGAATAAATATTATTTTGGAATTCAGTGTTAGATTTTGAAAAAAGTCTGAGAATTCAAGAAATGTTCAGAATTTGGGGAGCAGGGAGATGCATTTTCCTCTTTGCCTCTTTTTGTTATTTTTTCCGTACTTTTGTTCCAGGAAGAGTTCTTCTTCAATACTGTGAATATACCAAACAATCTCCCGCTTCCTAGAAATCAATCATCTCATTTCTTCAGCCAGATATACTTTCTGTTCCACCTTTGACTTTTTTACTAATTCTCACAAAATTGGCTACAAATCTTGATTTTCTGTATTAACCACATTCTTCGTTAAAAAAAGAAAAAAGAAATAAGAAATCCTGTCTTATACTTTACTTAACCACGGGGGTACAGAGGAAACTATCAGATTTTAAGGATGTCATTTAGTCCTCAAGAATAAAGGTGAGAAAGTTGCTTGGGTCATCTCTTTGTTCACCATGGTTGGCAAGTTTCCAGGCAAGAGAAGGCAGTAATCTCATGGTAATGAATAACGGGAGTCCCTCATGCATTCCCTACCATGCAATACTGTTTCATGTCACAGCATGATAGAAGTGACGTGAGCTTTAGTGCAGAGGACAAAGGCAGGGAATGACCTCTAGAATTCCTTATCACAGCATATGCCCTCTGACCTCGCCACATTGGGCTAACCTGACATTCTTCCATGCTACGCATAAGTGCATCGGTACAAGTGGGAATACATATACATATGCCTCACAATAAATGTATTTAAGCACAGCTCCATGATACACAAATATAAAAACTCCAGTTGTGCATATAAAGAACTGCAGAGAAGTGGGTACGATACTTTATGTGTTGATTGTCTATATGCCCAAAAGAACTCTACAAGGACATGAAAGAATTTTTCTAAAGATGTCTGGAAACACCAAACCAGTGTTCCTGGAAAGGGTACTTCAGGTGTTGCTGGGTTTAGAATTGAGGTCCATATAAACAAACGGTAGACTGACAACAAATTGGAAGAGTAAAATCACACATCACCTAGTCATGGCCAACAAAGCCTATAACTTTTGTGGCCAAAATTAACTAAATTCTAGCAGGGCACCATGGCACATGCCTATAATCCCAGCGGCTCAGGAGGCTGAGGCAGGAGGATCACAAGTTCAAAGTCACCCTGAGCAATTTAGCAAGGTCCTAAGCAATTTAGTGAGGCCCTGTCTCAAAATAAAAAATAAAAAGGGCTGGGGATGTGGCTCAGGGGTTAAGTGTCGTTGGGTTCAATTCCTGGTACCAAAAATAAATAAATAAATAAATAAATGGGAAATAAAAGAACTGCAAAAAAACTAAATTCTATCACCAGAATTTATAAATATCACCCTAGGGGACACAGGAGGTAACCAATGGAGAAAAAGTCCAGTCCAGGAATCCTGTGGGCACATTAGGAGGATTACAGATGGAATCTGAGATCAATGTGGAATAAGCTCCAGTACCAAGCATGAAACTCTCCCACGCATCAAACACACCCATTAGCTGGCCTGGATATGCATATGTGGCCTGCAGCTTCTTAGGGCAGCCATCCTATATCCTGATCACCTAGATAAATCAGCATGTCTGGAAAAAAAATGGATGACAAGAAAGACATCCCAACAGCTTTGGCAGGGAGGGTGGGGAGGTAGCTGATCTTCAGCAGTTAGAGAGAGCACAGAAGCCAAAGAAAATGCATTACAACACAGCACTTCTAGGTGCAGCAATAGGTTACACATGCTGACATATGCCAAGGTAAATGCTAGATTATGAGCCTCTGCAAAGCAGGGTCTAGGTCTTTCACTCCTGTGAAGCCCACGTTTAGCACAAAGCCTGAGAAGGAGTCAAATGCTCAGTAAGCGTTTGAGAAGGCTGGGGATATAGCTCAGTGGCAGAGCATTTGCCTAGGTTCCAATCGCAAGGCTCTGGTGTCAATACCCAATCCCACAATAAATAAACGGTTGAATAAATGAATAAAAGTAAAAAACAAGAACCCTGGGGTCCAGCATTCAATAGCGGGGAAACAGGTTGTCTTTTTTTTTTTGACCAAGAAGAACCTGAGCAAGTTGTATAAACACCAACAGTAGCCACAAATCAAAGAGAAGGACTGGGGAATGCACAGTCTGACAAAGAGAGTTCTCCAGCCCTGTTCCCTTTTAACCAGACTCCCCCGCACATTCACCGCATCCCATCGCTGGCGTGACTTTCAAATCCAAAAGACGGCAGTGGCGACAGCAACAACCTGAGCTCGTTAACGATCACAACCCTCTGAGCCACCAGAGCGCAGGGGAGCAAGGAGACAGGAAAGTTTTACAAGATAAATGGGGAGGCAGCAATTTCTGAGGCCTCTCTTTAAAAAGGGGTGGGGAGAAAGGGTGTGTACACAGGGAGTAGATGTGCCGACTTCCACCTCGGTGCCCCATTAGGCCAATATTTTGCAAAACCAGGTGTGTGCAATTTGCTTATTAAAGTTCTCACCCTGGGGCAACTGACAAGACTCATCAGTCCTAGAAGACATGTGCTATGACCCCAAGGCAAGTTAAAGCATATCCGGAATATTTTAAGCTAGAAAGAGAATCTTTTTGTTAAAGTGAGAGGGGATCATTCTGCCGAAACAACTCACTAGCAGGAAAAGGAATTAAGAATGGTTTGTTCCCCGGTTTTGTGTAGAAATTACACCATCACCTTCCAAAATAAAGGTTCAAGGTTAGGCGGAGGTTCCAGAAGGAACAAGGGGAACATTTTTATTAATGATTTTGTAAGTGGTAGCACTATCAAAAGGCAATGTTTCATCAGAGGGCACAAGCTCCAAGGTGGCTCACCTGGCCTACCTCCGAAGAGCCTGATTCACAATCTTTTGACCAAGATCACGTAGGCTAATATGGTGCGGAGAAACCACAAGCAAGAACCATAGACAAGAAGCAGCCATTGCAAAGAGCCAATAGCACCTTACCTTAGAGGAGCCATCTGAAGCTCAGGATAGATACCACCCCCCCCAAAAAAAAAAAAAAATAGAAGAACCCCAATTCTGTTCTCCAGACCCGTTAAGAGGGAAAAATGGAGGCATCTGAATTGGAAATGACAGTGGCCTTTTCTCTTGTTATCAATAGCACTCATATCAAATCAGACATTAGCAGATTGCTCTACCTGTGAAACAGAGCTCCCTCTCAGCTAAACACGAACCCTATTCAAGGCAGGATATTGTCAGTTCATACATGAGAGATAAGCACAACAGAGCGCTGGTGGCAGGTGCTTCATATCCCTATGAGGTACCTAGCATTGTGCTAAGCAAACAAATTCACAGCACTCTTTAACACATTTAGGGTTCCAAAATTATACTTAACACCTTGTGAGGGTCACATTACAAGGAAATTTATAACCAAAGATTTTCTTTCTAAATTTACTAAACTATGTTAGGAGAAACCCCAAAAATTCTCCTCAATGACAGTTCCGTCATTCTGACAGTATGAAATCTATAAATTCTAACATGTTGCAAGGCAGTCATAGTCCCTGTGAATTTCTTAATGAACAACAGTTCATTTGTCTCATTACAATAAACAAGGAAAAGAGAGAGAGGAAGGGGGAAAAAACATGTACAATATGGGCTTGGCAAGATCCAGAGAGGTTTTGTGAAACCTAACAACTTAGTCACCTTGGGCAAATCCCTTCAATGTTTTTGGATTCAATTTCTCTGGATATAAAAAGCAATTAAATAACCTCCAAGGTTGTTTCTAGTTTCAAAATCATGGTCACTGATAGGCATCCTCTAGGGAAATACCTTGGATTGTTGATAATCAGGGAACCAGGGTTCTAGTGTGGCCCTGTGTTCCCCTGGGCAATTCTGACCTCTGTGAACCTTTTCTTACTCCATCTACAGAGGGAGAGAATTTGGGAGACAGTCCTTGCAGGGTGCAGGCGGTAAAAAGTTAAATGGACGACACAGCAGAGACAGACTGCAACAGGGACTGGAGGGACCCTGGGCAATAGTGCACAGAGAATTCTTCAGGCTCACAGACCGAGCCCAGGCTGGAACCCCGATGCTGGTCCAAACCGCTACCTAACACCCAGTTGCCCTGGAGAAGTCACCTGGATAAACTCCTCTGAAGGAGATTCTCTGCCTCTTGACTAAATATTCTCTTCTTTATTTGAAAACGTGTGGGGAGAGGATGTCTTCATGAACACCGAGTGAGAAAGTGCTTTGGTAGGGAGTAAATCTGTGATTTTAAATCACATAATTGTAAGGGACAGCAAGTATGGGGAAGTGCCATCGCCTGTCACTTACCCTCTCCCGCCTACTGCAGGCTTCTCTGCTTGATCTCCACACTCTCTTCCAACAAGCCTAGACAAGGCCCAGAATCCTCAAAGTGGAGCTCCAGGCAGTCTCCACCAATCAATCAAAATTGGCACAAGAAATAGAAGCGATCTGCCAACACGGCTATAGTGGAATAAGCATGGATCGCCAAGGCAGGAAGCTGGGATTCCATTTCAGGCTTCCCTAACTAACTTCCAACATTATGGACTTTGGACAAATCACTTAAGCCTTTCCAGAGCTGCAGAATGAACGGGTTGGATAGGAGGATTTCAAGGGTCCATAATGACTGAATTTGTGTCCACTACAGAGAACAGTAATGCCTTTCCTTCCAGATCTTATGTCTCCCTTCTACTTTTTTTGTAGCTGTCACTGCTGTGTATTTGGGGATCAAGATTTAGAATGTGCTCACAGTCTATGTCTGGATCCTCGAGGCGGCATCCCGGCATTTTATTTTTAAAACCGGGATCCAGTATCATTGCCAACATGCAGTGGCTTGAATCCTGAGAGCTGGATACCCTTGAGTCATTATCAACTTTCGAAATAGGCAGCACATTCACACGACTGAACAGAAAGACACTTCAAGCTTCAAAATAATTTTGGATTTACGTAAACACGCTGGAGTCATGAAAAGACAGAGAAAGTTTAGAGAGTGGTCTAGCGAGGCAACAATCCCAACCACCTTCTGACCACCCCACCCGCACCCCATTTTTCACTCAACCAGGAGTGCTCATGAGTCATAAGGCAGCTGCTACCTCCATCAGGCTAAGGCCAGCAAACCCACCTCTTGGTTACAAGTTTCCTCTTGCATTATACACTGTTCAGGTTACCTTGAGCACACTTTACCTTCTCCTGCAGAAAACAAAAGCCTCCATCTATCCAGATAAGGAAACATTCAAAGAGCAAATGATGATGAGAACATGAGTCTTCTCCTCTCCAAGTGGTTTATGTGAGGACAGGGGATAGGGTAGAGGTAGGAAATGGACGCTTAGGCAGCAGGCGGGTCCTCCACGTCATCCCGTGTGCAGGACAGCCATTTCAGGTTGTCCTTGTTCTAAAGTCCTGATGGTGGCATGGGCTCTGCACCATCTGCCCAAACAGTGACCTAATGCTGATTTCTGCTGGGGCAGCTGGAACAGGACAGAATCGTTTGCCACAGTGCTCTGAGTCACTCAGCAACATCTCAGAGTTAACAAGACCACATGGTCAGCTGCTACTTAAAGCCTTGGAGGCACTTCAACCTCTTAACTTGGGTAAGCATTAGAGCCTAGTAGGTAGTGTCCAACTCCTTAAAATAACTTTAAAGAGACTATACTCCCTTCTTGGAGCTTCTAAGCATGCCAAGGACATGAGCATGAGTTCTTGGGCCATGACCACTGCTTCTGTCACTAAAATATGACTGGCAATCAGACAATTTCCTCAACTCCCTTTTTTCTTTCTACTCATTTGCTTCTTCTCTTTTATTTCTGAAATAACATTCTTCTTGCCTGATGAGACATTTACAGTTAGAATACAATGTGGAGAAAGATCAAATTCTCTTGATAACGTGTACTCTATAGAGATACTCTCTTCAGTGTCAGAAGGGTGTTTTTACAGTAGTAGTGGTAGTTATTTCAGGGATAGGCAATAATATAGAAATGACTCCTTGCATTTTCTCAGGAAGTCAAAGTGTCTGTTAAATTTTGCAACAGGGTCATTTTCCTTTTGGTTGAGATTAATGCAGAACACATTCTAGAAAGCTATATTGACCATATCCACTGCTTTGAAACTGAAACCTTCATCTTTCCAAGTTGTTTCTTAACCTTTGAGGAAAGGTCTAGTAAGCTGGTGCAGTCGGCTACTCGCTGCACTAACCAATACAACTACCTATCAGGCATACTTATGAGAACCCAGATCATGTTGAGCCTGTTGCGAAGGTCCCTCTGATTAAAAAATAGGTCAGTTAGCAGTGGCCTAATATCAGAGGCAACAGCTTCAAACCAGGCCATGCAGGAAGCCATATGGAGCGAGTCTCTGGTCAACAAGTGCATCTCCTTATCATTAATATAAAAAAAAATGTACTTGGTTTGTAAATCAGGAGTGATTTCTTTGTATTTAGAAACAAACATAATACAACAACTTCCCCTTATTTTTATCACATGTATTAATTTGAAAAAAAAAAATTGCATCCAATCTAATTGATAAGTGACAAATATTCTGCTGACATCGGCTCTACGGTGGGAGACAAGGAAGAGAGCAGAGGAGGATGGGGGCAATGGTAGTGGAGCATGGTAAGTAGCCTGCCACTGAGATGACATTTCCCAAATTTAAATCACTCAGTATACAGTACCCTTAAGGTGCCCTAAAGGTACTAAATTCCTGGGGAAGAAAAGACGAAAGCCTATGCTGCAGCTCCAATTATTACCAGCTACTAATATCAAGTTCTGACAGCAACTCTTCCTTTTCCTCCTTCCTGCTTGTAAGCCACTCAAGCACAGTGGCTGCTTCTTACTCCCTTGCTTAATGAAACTGTACTCAAGGCCAGTGGCTCCTACATCTGGCTTCTAAAAACACACCTTCTAAGCTCCCACCCTAAACCTAAGGAATCCCTCTCCTGTGGTGGAACTTAAAAGTCCATTTTTAATAAATCCCTTTTTGTTTCTAAGTTCTCAGAATTAATGCTGAAGATCAACCAGATTTAGGAATCACTGCCCACACCGCAATTTTACAGTGATTTTTAAAAGGGGCTGCCCACCCTTCTGCCGCCACACAAACACTTGAGGTTCCTCAAACACTTTTTTTATGAGCAATGAAGAGAACAGAACAACTTCCTCCACTGCCACCCAAATATCCAGCAATTAGCAGGCTAGACCCACAGATTCTTCACATTCTGAAGCTGCTTAAACAAACACTGTGTGTCTGGTGCAAAGTTTGCTCACCAGTCCCTATGACTTGTGTGGGCTCCCCATCCATCTAAATGAACGAGCCAGAGCAGCTTGATTCCAGGTAAAATGATAAATAAGTCAAAGGAGCCTTAGTCTTAGCTCTGGACTCCATCCAAACTACAGACAAAAAGATTTACTAATCCCTTGCATACAATATAAAAATAATAATACAAAAACACAACCACCTGCCATTAGCCAAGCTTAATCCAATCTTTCCTTGCAGTGAAAATTTTACTTGGGGTATTGAACACCAAACTTGGCCTCCCGTGCACCATAAATGAACTAATGGTACAGGCCTACGTGCAAGGGATTCTGGGAAAATGCAACTCCTCCGAATGAACTGGATGAAACATAAGGATTAAAATCAAAACTAGGCAACATGGCCATGAGGAGCAAAGTCTTTTCATTTTCCATCCATACACTATTCTGCCTTCACTGGGCCAGCATTAATATGGTCTCTGCTTCAGAAAGGCTTTGACTTTCCTGCTATTATCCTAGTCTTGCTTTAACACATACTTTATATTAGAATGCGTTCCAGGAAGCATATGGCAATAGAACTAGGTCAACCATTAACCAAATAACAGGAAACTGCTCTGCAGCGCACACCCTTCAAAAGCTTGCTTAATGAGCTGGCTCTTCAGAATATGTCCTTCAGTGAGGTTGGAACTAACAGGATCCATGGGTTTCTTTAATGCTGCAAGGTCACCTAATACCTAGAAGGCTTCTGCACATACTAGACTTTCAATGGTCTAAATCATTCAATTGAAATGTTCAAGAACTAAAAAGTCAAAGGTGAAGAAGGATGTTTTCTGAATCCGCCTGACTGTCCTCAAAGAACATTGACTATTATCCTGGTTCTATGGCTTCATTCTTCCAATTCTGTTACATTGATAGGAAACACTACATCCTCATCTTTTCTTTCCATAACATTTTTCTCTATATTCCTCAAGGCTTCCATATCACCAATTTACCCTATGAAATATATACCACAATCCATTTGGACTTAATAGGTCAAATACAGTCTTAGTTTCATATAAAACTACCAAAGTGTGTCCTACACAAACAACAGCCTTGAATCATTGACTATTCTTGAGTTTGAATCTCTCTGCTCTAATGTTTCAGCCTTGATTCTATGAAATCCTGCTTTATAATGCATGGAAGTGTCATTCAGGATCATACTAGTAAACTCTCATTCTCAAATTAATATCCTTCCAAAATTACCAACAACCCAACTCTCCATGGCTTCTTCAACCTAGATCGCCATCTAGATATTCTTACTCCCAAAGTGTATGTAATATGGACTTGTAGAGTTGGGCAGTTTCCTTTGACTGGGAACTTACATTAACTCTCATCATTAAATCAAAATCAGGGCCATATTGTCACTCACTAATAATTAAGGCTGTATGTATAATGATATTTGCTCATTTTGTTTCAGAAATCTAAGTATACTTAGGAAAGAGATATTTAGAAGCAATGTGACCTTTTAAAAAATGCTAGGTTTGGTTTACTGAATATACACTTTATGTGATGTCATTTCTAGACACTGTGCAAGGCACCAGATACAGGTGAACATGGGGGACCCTGAGCCTGGCTTTCTGTGGCTTTCAGTCTCGGTCTGCTCAGTAACTGACATGAAACAAATCTGTGGTTGGCCTTCAAAGTTTATTTGGCCAAATTTTAACTACTTAAGGTCTTTTTCTCTGAGAACAGTCATCAAGTTTTCAATGAATACCAATATACTAGAAGCTAGTACACTGGGCTAGAGGTCAAAGAAAAGAACTCGAAGAGACATTAAAATTGTTAAGTCTTTGGAATTCTGGATAACAACATATCTTACTTCTGTGCTATTCTTGGAAATTTTCAGGTTTTCTTTTAAAGAAGTTGGTTGTGTAGCAATAGTCAAAACAAAAAAACCAGAACCTCATCTAAGGAATTTAATAAATAATCTATTACAGAATGTTCAAGATAGTGCAAATAGAGGGTAAGGTACTTTTCTTCTCCTTCACCAGATTTTGGAGCCATGTTTCACAGAGGAACACACTGGCTTTTAGAAGTCACTATATAATAAAAGATACTGCTCAGCCCCAAGAGCCAAGAAGGTAAACATTTGTCAATCCTAACAGTGTAAGTTTCAAGGAGTCCTCTACTGGGAATTTCATGAAAAACTCAAGGGTATTCTGACCCCTGATCAGATAGTCACTGTTTAACAGTGCTCTGCCCATAATTTTGTAAAAACTTACGGATGAGAGGAAAGGGAATTAGTATTTTTTATATGCCCACTATATGTCAGGCTCTGCACCAGAGATTTATATTCATGATCTCATTTATTCCCCAGAAGAACCTTACAAAGCAGATTTCTTTTCCCAGATAAGGAAATTGAGGATCAGAGATTAAATGCTCCACTCAAGGTCACTGAGCTACTCACTAGCTCTGAAGTCTAGGATCCTTGCACCGTGCATGAAAGCCCTTACTGCAAGGTCTTCACTGGCCTACCAACACTGGTAGCAAGGGGTTCCCTTACTTGTGGCCTCCCTCATGCAAGGGAGTCAAAGGTTTCTCCCTCATGAGTGCACGCTGCTCACATCATAATCTCCAGGACCCTTGAAAGATGGTCTAGTGGTTCTCAGAGTGCACACACTGCTGATGGCATGAGGTCAGGCCAGTTCAAATTCTAAGATACGGAGCAAGATGAAGTCAGTGGGTCCTTGTGCCAATTGCCCTCATCCTTATTCATCTGCGGGAGCATGCCAAGGCCTGCCTGGAACGATGCAGGAAAGGGTCACCATGGCTGATCCTATACCCCTCCGGCTTGCTATGAAATAAAAGCTTAGTGCAGAGATAGGCTGCTTCTTGAAAACCTGCCAACATAGGAATCAAAATTCTTAAACTAGTTGCATCCACCAACCTCACAGTTAAACCAAGGAGGTACGGGGTGGAGGGAAGCAGAGGTCTAAAGGTTAAAGGTCTCAGAATCTGTGGACCCAATCCATCCTGAAGTCCACGACCTCACTCTGCCCACTGGGCATTCCCTTCTAACTCACAAAGGAATCCAAATTGCTTTCTTTGCCCATCATTCTGAAGTTCTGACTACAGACACATTTCAATAGAGAAGCACAGATAAGTACCACAGTTATGAAAGGCCCAACTTAGGCCATTAATAAAAATGTACCCCGACAACCACTCTTTCTATTCCAGCAGTTCCACAAAACCCACGCAAGGAAGGCAGGATTGCTGAAACGGCTGAGCTACTTAACATAAACAAACACAGAGTCCGCACTGGGCTCAGGAGATGTGACTCATTTTAGATGACTGTTTTACTTCGGATGAAACGGAGCCTGAACCTCTCACGGGTTAATCGAACCCTCGCACCTACGTTTAACCAACTCCACCTCAAAGTTTTCTCAACTATGGAAAACAAGCGGTGAGGCAGCTGAAAGAAGGAATTCATTCCGGTGCTGTGCGGTCCCCCCAGACAGACTGTGAAGTGGGCTCCAGTCCCTGGGCTGATAGGGCTGCACCAGGGTTGATGCCCAGAAGTCGGGAGCACTCAGGATCATCTCATGATGGTCGGGCTCGCGGAGCTTCCACTGAGCGGCATCTGAAGCACCGGCTCGTTCAAGAGAAGCTAGAAAGCCTCCACAGCAGACGGCAGAAGTGGAGAGGGCCCCTGGTGATTACGGACAGCTCCGCTGGTCCCACTCCTAGGGAAGCCCTGGACTACTCCATGCCTCGAGTGCACACAGAACAGTCTCCGATATTAGAAACGATCAAACATCATGTTCAATTGGTATTCCAAGATTCCCGGAGTTGCTTGCTCTCTCTTCCCTTAATACAACCGTGAAGTCTGCTGAGCGTCCAGCTAAGTGCACTTTCAAACTTCTTCCCGCTCAAGCCAGTGAGAAGACCCGGTTCAGCCTGGTGGCTGGATGTATTTGCTCATCAGCTTTCGGGTTTATCAAGGGAAAACAATCTACCCCTCAAATTGTAGAAGCTTTCTTTCCAGGAGAACTAGACAACCCTGATGGCTCTCTCCAGTTACATAGCAATTATGTAATTGCTAAGCTTTTGCAGAATCACGGGAACCATTCTGCAGCTTCTTACCAACTACAGCTGCAGCCCAATGTTCTGAGATGATTGCAGCCTTTGAATGGATGGCCGGTCTCAAAGCTGAGCACAAAGGGACATACAATGGGATTCCATCTCAAGCACAAAGATGTTCCTGCCTAATGAAGCCCTTTCTCCTCCTCCCAGTCTGTGCAGCAAACTCTTCCCTCTGCCCGCCCTACATGTGTGTGGAATGTGGTTTACTCTGTTTATGCTGACAGGTTCCAAAAGAGGCAGAAAATCAGCTGAAGTTTTGCCATGGACCATGCACAAGGTAATCATTTAACACATAATGTGAAAGCTCCAGAAGAGGACAAGAGGCAAGGGGGGTGGAAAGCATCTCTCTAGGCTTCCTGCACTGGCATGAAATGACTGCTTCCCTTCCTTCTGCCAGCTCCAATCCTTCATGTTGACATTACACATCCTGTACTGTAGATCCACCCCCATGCTGCCGCTTGCCCAGCTGAATTATCTCCTGCGTCACAGCGGTGGTAACAGAACTGCTGGCTCGGCAGACCTGAGAGCACCATTTCAATGCTTAATGCATTCAGCAACTGGACACATTACCAGTGCATCGGGGCTGGTTTGTGGCCCTCTTAGCAGCCATGCAATACTTGACCTAACCTTCTGCTAACCAGATGGTCTGTTTGCCTCTTGGGACCAAACCATTAAACTTTACTTTATTAAATTCTATCCAAATGTGGGGACAGTTTACAGCAGCATGTCTGGTTCATCTCCAACAGGGTTGCTAAGATGAAAATGACCTAAAAATAACTGGAAACTCTACTTCACACCAACAGAGAACAAGATATTTTGGAGTAAATATTTAAAATATCTGCCAGATTACGAACCACAGCAGCACAGACTACATGGTTAGCAAATTATATTGTAAATATATACACACAAAGATGCTGAAATGAATGCATCTAAACAGGAATCCACTACCCACAGTCAGCCACCTTCATCATTCCCCTGACTCCAGGCTATTTTAATGTGGCTGAGGACATACATCTCCATCATAATCATTTCAATTACCAAAACAAAGAGCCTAACACAACTCTGATAGAGAGATCCCACTTCCCCTGGGTTTGACCACCTAGGCACACTGCAGGAGTGCCTGTACTCCAAAGGCACTTGATAAATATATGACCAATGAATAGATGAATAGGCACATATTTCTTAAATATAACAGCGTCCATAAAATACATCTTATGACAATGAAGACAATAAATTCTTTCCAACTATATCATCAAGCCACAACTGCTAACTAGGCATGCAAAACCAGGCATCAGAAGAATGGCAAGGAGCAAGCCATCTGCACCAGAGGCACTGGGTGGCCCTAATTCATCATTGCAAATGAACCAGAGGTGGCTATTTATTGGGCACCTGGCAGGGTGCTGGGTGTTTTGCATACATTATGCCTCTTAGCCTCCTCCAGGAAGAATTCCATTCTAAAGATAGGAAACTGGGGGACTAGGAGCAATTAGGAGTTTAACCCAAGTTCATAGAGCTGGAAAGTAAGTGGGAGGTAAGGGTGTGAATTTAATTCTGACTCCAAAGTCAGTTGCCTTTTTCTGTAATCACAGGTAAGAAACAACCCTACAACAGGTAAAAAAAACTGAATGCAATGAAGGTGACATCCCTAAGTCTCAAGAGGAGACCTCCCTACTCCTAGTCCTTAAGATGTTCACCTAGGTTCCAGGTTTCTGGTTCTACTGTTTCGTCCCATATTTCTTATTATATTGAGGGCATTCTGTGTTATAATAACTGCTACCACGCCCATGGCTACATCTCCACTCCTTTGATTTGGGGTCCACCCTCTGAAACTAAAAATCTCTCACTTGCAAGAGTTCTATAGATTTGAACACCAGTAAATAAGTGCATGGTTGCATGGTCAGTTTTTCTCTCTTCCTCAAATTTTTCAATGATGATTGTAAAGTTTTTTTATAATTAAAAAAAAACCAGGAGTTTGAGAGGCTGAGGCAGGAGGATTGCAAGTTCAAAGCCAGCCTCAGCAAAAGGAAGGCACTAAGCAACTCAGTGAAACCCTGCCTCTAAATAAAATACAAAATAGGGCTGGGGATGTGACTCAGTGGTCAAGTGCCCTAAGTTCAACACCTGGTAATACCCCTCCCCCCCCCCAAAAAAAAAAAACCAACAACATTCTATTGACACCTTAGTCTATCAAAATGTTAAACCACAACACCACTTTGTGGGTGATGCTTTTAAAAGTGAAAAATCAGTAACAGTTTTACCAAAGAACCAATTACATGTTCATCTTTTCCACCAACATACCCACTACCACCATCCTGCCACCAAGGAAGCCACCAATTAATATTCTTTAGCCAAAGTCAACAAGGTAAAGTAAGTCCTGTTAGGTCCTACCAACACCATTCCACATTTTCCACATTTTGAAATACCATCTACGCTTAAGACTTTCTAAAATTAGCCTCCTTACTCCTGAGATTTCAGTGCATCTGATATTACACTATGTTAGTAAGACCAAGTGGACATGGACCATTAAAATATACATCTGCACAGAGAAAACCAAAGCATTTCTAAACAAGGGTCCAGGACAATTCTCAGACTGGCTCAGAAATATCTTACATGAGTGAAGGAACAAAGAGGTATCCAACTTTCATATAAAACAACATAACCAGGATTTTCCTTGCAATAAGAAAATACTATTGTCTTAGACAAATCATTTTTTTCCAGAATGATACCAAACAATAGGAACAGTAATAACATCTTTCTTCCAAAAAGCTCAAAGAACTTCACATTTATTAAAAATTGTTCCCCTACAACACTCCAGGGAATATCTCTGCAAGGTGTGGATAGGCAACATTGTTAGCATGTAAATGCAATTTTCCAAGAGGAAACAGCACCATTCTCAGGTCGTTTACAAATACCCAGTGATCGCTGCTGGGTCCACAATCAAATAGAGCAGCAGCTCAGGATGCAGCAACATCTATCTGTGATGGGTAACAGCAGCCAAGACCTCTCATCAGTAAAGGCAGACACTTTAATAAGCAGGACTCAAAAACTGAGTTGAAGAACAAGGACAAAATAATTCATACACTGGCTGTGGATGAACGTGGCCTAGTCCTGGGGAAAGGTCTCTTCCTCAGTTTCTCCATCAGTGAGGAAGGCAGAAACTATCCTTTTAAATATCCCTTATAAACCAGGATCCTTATACATAACATTCTGTAACCCTTTTCAGTTCTACAGAGTTATGTTACTATCATTCACACTTTATTGGGTAGGAAATCATGAGGGCAAAGAAATTAAGTAACTTATGCAAGTCCACACAGCTAGGAAAGGACAGAGATAAATTTCAGCCTGTACTTCGGCCACTCCTTGGCCCACTTTCTTAATGGAGATCCCAGCACAGGCTGCATTTACACCCAGCAAGTCTAAGAGAGGACTGCAAGTAGAAATCTGCACTCTTGATGTTCTACAAAAAATAAGTGTCCATAGATAACCTCTCTTAACACACACACACACACACACACACACACACACACACACGGTAGCTGAGTTCCTAGTTGTTCTTCAGACAGATCAACTACACTAAAAGTTTGCTACGGTGTGTAAATCTTAAGTGCATCATTTTCCCATATAATTGCACACCCAAGAGGGAAGGTGGCCAAATGACAATCTGGCCCAACAATTCCCAGTGTCACACTGGCATATCCACTTCTGATACAGGTTGTTGACTATACTTCCTAGAAGTCACAGCCTCCACTGGGAAGGTAACAGTAAACAACATCCCCTGACCTGTTCTCTTTGTGCTAGAAGATGCTGGCAAGAAGGTTAATAAATCTGGGGGTAATATAAAAAGTTCTCACATTATAGTTCTCATACCTTAATGATCATGTTCATGAGCACTACCTTAAACATAAATGATTCTCTTTTTCACTTTAAGATTATACCATATAAAGTAAAAGATCGATTGAAATGAATCACATTAAAATTACTGAACAGGGTCATGCGCTGAGGAGGAAAACAATCTAGACAACTTCAGATTCTTATGCGTCAAGATTTTTATCTGCTAATGTATTAGTGCTTTTTCAGTTCATACTTAATGCTAAAACTTAAGAATCTATTTTTCTGCAGAAACTACCACAGGTTATACTGTTCATTCGGGGTCATGGACAACATAAAATTACCACAGATCTTCCTACCAAGGTAGGGAAAAGATCATGGGAAGATGGCTTCAGGGGAAGAAGGAATAGGTAGGAGCACTTTGGAAACATCAGATGTTCATTGTTCAGAGCTGCTTCACATAAGATCACTAACACTTACCTGTGCTGGGGTCAATTTTGATAATTGTAGTTGACGTCTAGAAACAGGGTTATGAACATAATTATCATGAAGCAGCAATTGGGCAATCACAACCTAATTAGGCCCACTGACTAGATTATCTTGTTTCCCCCTAATAATCACATAACATTTAACACTTGCTAATTTCAGGACCCATAGGTGATGTTCACTCATTATTAACAAGTTACAGTCACTGGTCAGAAACAGAATGGGTGAGGTCCTCTGAAACACTCAGTCAACATGGGTAGGCATGAACTCCAGGGACAGTTGACACCTGTTCTTAAACACCCCTTCACCTCTCAGTCCCCTCAAATTACTGAGGCAAAGTCATGGAAGAAGATGAAGTAAACAGTGAGAACTTCCACGTAAGCACAAGGGTGCAATTCTGCTTTTTAAAATGCATGCTGCTTTATGTGATCTGTAGACTGTGCCTTTTCACAATAACCATGGAATCTATCTTTGAAAATGTGGTTTTCTCTTCTTGTCAAGATAATGGATGAATCCTCTGGCAGGCTTGCGTACATGATCTTCACAAGTCTACCTCCTTGCAACATGTTCCAAGGCTGCCTCACCTACGGTGCCCCTCATGCTGGGTGTGCTCTCAAACTCAATGTCCTATGCCCTGTTGTCACTACATCCACAAAGACACGTTGACACAATTCACCTCGCTTTCTGCAAAGCAGTTCCTGAGGGCAACCTGGGTAGGTTTCTCTTCAATGAATTTGGAAAAAGATTGAAGTTGAAGACTTGTCTGGTGTGAGGGATATTTTAGAAGGCTAGGCACTACTGACGAGGGTCATAGTTTATGACATGACATAGTTTATGACATAGTTTATGACATACGTGGGGCTAAACAGAGTCCCCCCCATTCCTCTAAATTAGAAATTCCCCCCGGAGAATCATGTTCACTTTACACCCTTAAGTTATAAAGTTATTTTTTTCCCTCAGTCTTTTTTCCCTTTAAAGTTCTTTCATCTAAGAAAATAACGGCTTTGCTAAATTTGGTAGACAATGATATACATGAGGTGAAAATGGATGTAGCCTCCTCTACACATTATAAATAGGACACATTCATCCCCCTATAAAGATTTTGGTTATGGATCTGTCGGGGAACCAGAGATCAACTGAACAGATAGATCCCTAGCACAGTGAAGATTTTATAAACCCACCACTAGTTGCTTCTGGGCTGAAGAATCTAGTAAGCATTTAATGCCCAACCGCTCGTCTTACAGAAGCTACCGTCCCCGATATCTTAGGGGTATCTGGGTCTGCTCTAACTCTCTCAGAACAGTTTCTTTCTCTTAAGGCTATTTGGTCATACATGAACGCAGCTTCCCTACCATTACCATAGCAATTCAGGGAAAGACAAATTAGACCAAAACTGTCCCAAGTCTCCAGGATCTGCAGAGTACTTAGAGATCACTAAAGGGATGGGGGTGACATTGCCACATTTGCAAGAGAATCTGTCCCACCTTCCACAGATGACCATTAGATAGCAGAGTCAATTTTCAAATGTCTGTGTGGCTTCTGAAAATGTTTTCTGGGCTTATAATAACCAAAGTCAAAGCCAATTTAGAGCACTGAAACTTTCAAAAGAGACCTAAGTAGAAGAAAAGCAAAACACTTTTTATACTTAAAAAATGTGTATCTTTCTGCTATAATAGATAGGTGCTCTTTTTAAAAAACCATGTGTATAAGTGTTTTGAGTTTGATACAATTTAAAAATATTTATTCTGTAAAGTTTTGTTTTTCCCATCACCTTTTATAACTCAGAAGAACAAAAAGAGGGTGCTCTGCAGTTAAACACACCTTTTGTCAAGCTACTGCAATCAGCTGTATCTCTCTTGTCAACCAATATATTATAATTAATGTTCCATTATGTGTAGATTTCCTTCCAGAACACCAAGGATAAACTCCTGGCAACTGGAGAGATAAACCATCAGGAACATACGCTATTAGCACACTAAGTAATAACCAAGGCCAGGTCCCATCAGCAGAGAACCAGGGCTCTGAGGCAGTCACCATTCATGTGAATCCTGGCTCTCCTACTTCTTAGTCCAATGACCTTGAGGAAATTACTTTACCTCCCTAACCCTTAGTTTCCTCCATCATATGAACAGTCCCTGGTTCATATTAAATGCTAAGCAAACGGTACCTACTATTAATATTAACTGAGTCAATTCAAGAGGGGAACTAGCATTTCTTTGTAGGTCTACGACAGTCCTACTCTATACTGCAGTTGGCAGAATTTTATGATGGAGCAATCATATTTATCCTCTATTGTTCTTACCTAATATTAAGCCCGACAACATTCACTGACAGCAGAAAGGGGTACATTTTTGCAGCTGAACTCTGACATCCCAATGAAAATGGTCTCCATACAGAGCCTCTTTCCAGTTAACACTGTTAAATAAAACTAAGTTTTCAGAGAAGACTATTAAAGAATGAAACCACTGAAGAGCAGTCTGAGTAGTAAGTACTTGTTAAATCGAAACCTTCACGTGATCTGTAGCTGACATCTATCTCTGGCCATCTTCAGTCTGCAACTCAGTGTGCAAATTTTACCCCAAATGAAGGACTCCTAGATTAGGACCATGACAGTCTAGGTAGAGTGACTGGTGCTCAGTTGCTGACTAATTGATCATAACACAGAGGGATGATGTAATTAGGGATTAGAAAGGCTAAACATTCTGCACCACAATGGCCTTATTTTGAATTTTAAAATGCTGGGAGTGGACTGACAGACTGGCCTGTGTCGTTTGGCTCAAGCAACTGGCTTAATCCCAAACTGGACACCAGGTAGTAGTCATGATCCACTCCTTCCCTCTTTGAAATAAGCAGTCTTTGTTCTTTCTTCCAATACCCACAGCATAGGTAGAGAAGCTCTATGGATAACCTTAGAGAGGACTATCACATTTTCTGCCCATTAATAATGCAGCTATTTTCTACTGTGCTCTATTCTCTACCACATTCATTTTCCAGGAAAATCTCCATGTAGGCCTACTTAACCAGCTCCCTCAAGTTTCCATCTTTCCTTTATCAGAAGGGCTGCATCTGTAACACAGAAGTCATACAAATAGTCTTCCAAGCTCAATTCTATTTTTTACAATAGGAGCTTACCAAAGAATGTGGGTCTGAGCTGGTCTTCATATTTCACATGCAATAGGTACCAAATTACAAGGTCTTTTTCTGCTTGCTTTATTGTTTTCTTAAGAGCAATGCCTTACTTCTTCCTGTAGGCTCTTCCCAGTGGACAGACCTCCTCTATTTAGACTTGTCAATTATTTCCTTGCCTCTCTTCTTCTTTTCCTTCTCATCCAAGCAGTCCCTCCTTCCAGCAAATTTCCACCATATAATTACAGCAATGCTTTAGCCTACTTTTCTGTTAGCTTAACAACCCTGTCTATTTTCTACTTGTGCTGATGCTACTGTTTGCTTTTCTGACGGGCTAATCCATGTATCCTTTCAAGGCCTGACTTCCCCTACCATGATAGCAGCTGGAGCTCTAATTCACAGGTGCCTTCCAAAGCTTTTCATTAGCAACAGAAATGAGATGGTTTAGAAACCCATTTCTTAATCTGCAGGTGAGTATTGGAACCTTTGTGCAGCAAACATCTTTCAAGTATCCCACATTGTGCCTCTGCACAATTATTTTCTGAGTAATAAGTACAATGTTATAGGCACATTTGCAGTGTTAACAGGGAGAATGTTCCCTCAGAGGAAATCAGCTTTGCCCCGCCACCTCTGGCATTTCCCAGCTTGACAGAGAAGCTCTAGGCAGACATGAGCAAACTGAAGAATAATGGCTTTTCCTCCTTACATCTGAATAGGAAAGAGAAGAATCCAAAATTCGAGGGCCTTCGCTTGTGCTCTGGTTCAACTGGCCAGACAAGGGCTTAGGGAGCGAGTTTGGCCTTCCCCAGCTGGGCTCTGTGGCGGATAAGCCTCTCCATAAATCCTAGGCTTAATTACTTCTGACACAGTTGTCCTGCCTGGGCCTCCAGCTCCTTTTGTGCTCCAACCAATCTGAATCCAAAGGTAAGTCTCTGCTTACTTACTTTGGGCAAATGCTTAATTTCCTACTAAGTGATCCCAAAACTTTTTAATCAAGATCCATTGGTTCCTAGTAGCATTTTCCCCACCTTCCCTTGCATGGTCTTTGTTAAAAGACTACTGGAATGCCTAGCAAATAACTTCATGAGTTATACAGTCTTCATCTTCAGGTATTTATTTTTTAACAAGAACCTACGAGCCCTCCCTTTGCCTCAATGAGCAGGTTCTACCTTTTGAATGAAGTTAAGGTAGATATGGACAGGCTCACCATAAGTATTTGATTAATACTCCAGAAGCAACATGAAGTGACCTGAACAAGCAAACACATGAAAGCAAGGAAATCAATACCAAAATACCCATGACCTGGCATGCAAAGAGACCTTCCCTCCAAGAATAACTCAAGAAGAAACGGCTCCAGCTAGGAATTAGGAAAGAATGCTTTGAAGACACCCTGTAAACTGCTCACCAGAAGCAAAGACAATGCATTTGGAGGTGACGATACCAGCACCCTCTCCCACCAGAGGGCTCTACCTCTTGTCTTTCCAAGTCCTGGAAAAAGCAACTCTGTGCTGGAGTCACACACTCAGAGACTTGAAAAACCATATGGATGCTTCAGCTGATGAGGACGGGAGGCCTTGGAAAGAAGATAAATTTTATGATAGCATTTCCAAGCAGAAAATGTAAATCCAAATCGCTTCCAATGGACTTCTCATTTATCAGTTGTGCAGTTCTCCAGATAGAAGGTTCAAGGGGACAAAAATTTCAAAAGAGCTTCCTAGTAAACTGCAAATGCAATCTAAATTCATGAAAATCCATTCTCCTGCATTTGGAAACTTCTCCTGGGTCTTATAAATCCAGGAGACAGTTGAACTTAATGATTGTCTTCTTTCCAATGTCCCTCAACCCCCCCACCCCAAACTTTTTTCTTCTTCCTTCAGCACTGGCATGCAAACCATGCTGTTTTAACTTCTTTCCTGTTCTCCCAGTTCTTCTGGAACATTTTATTTTCGACAGTCAACTCATTTGGAGGAGTGCCACACTGAGGTTCAACTGTTTACAGCGTTAACTGTGTTTCTGCCAGAAGTCCACCTCCAGCACCACCTTCTCCAGTCTGCCTCCTGGAGTATGAATTTATGCATTCGTTTGGAAGAAGCTTAGAAAAATGTGGAAACTTCCAAATATCACTTGTCCTCCTTACAAAATTACTTTTGCTTGTCCAAGAGGAGACATACATGGAAACCTGTTTCACCCTTCCCTATGGTGCTGTCCCAATGCACATGGCTAAATGTTGCTTGTATTGTTAAAAGTCATTTTAATGATGACTTCATGTGTACCAAGGAAATGGGAAATGGTTAGCCACTGGTCTGCAAGACTGAATTGAACTCCAAGAAGATACATGGAGGGCACATTTTTGAATGAGTACGGAACACTGGAAAATCACCAGTAATTGTTTGAGACTGGATTTCACCCTCTCGGCCATTCATCAGTATTACAAAATGGCATCTCTGAAAGAAGCCAATTTAAATCTGTACCACGTTGCAAAATAGATCCTCAGAGTCCAATTGTGGGCACTTTTGTAAGTTGCAATAGACCCAGACAAATTTCCAAAGAAGGGCATTTGAAAAGCACTTCCAAGTCCTGGACAACGGAACAAGAGAAAAGAACAGGGGAAAGTAAAAGAAAGCACAGTTACAAACCCAGGAGCTAAAGCTTGACTGGAAGTCATAGGAACAAAATCAGTCTCTGGATCTGTGAATGAAACACACTGTGCCCAGCCCTGGGTCCCCGACGTGTTAAATTCAACCAACAAAAATCCACACCCATGTCCCACTAGTGCCTGACTGCAGAGTCTCTCAGGGAGCCTTGGGCCCTGGAAGAACAGCTGTTTCACAACCTCATTATCAAATGCAGTTGGGGTAGTGGAAAGGGCACTGGGCTGGAGTCAGCCGACCTGTGTTCTAGGCCTGGCTTTGTTACAACTGAACTTTCTGACCTTGTACTAGTCACTTCATGTCTTTCTGCCAGTTTCCTCTTCAGTAAAATGAGGGGTGGAGGGAGGATATTTGAAGTATATTATTTCTCTAAGGCATTAAAAAAAAAAAAAAAAACTAGCTTCTACATTGGAAGTTGCCTGATGGTATTAAATACCTAATATTCCTCATTCACAGTGTTCATGTGGCAATTTTTAAATGACTTTCATGTTAATTTCTACTTGAGAAATAATATTTTTTGCCTTTTATCCCAAAATCTCCACTTATGCTCACTGCTCCCCAGAGCTCTTCCAGATTACACTAAATGCCCTTTTTCCCCCCCTTTCTTTCTTTCTTATTTTTTTAAGCAACCTTCCCCAAACTAAGACTTGTGCTATTAAAAGAGCTTAGAACTTCCCATTTCCTTGCTAGGGCTAAAATTAAACTGTCCATTCCTTAGGGCCCAACATAACATCTGCCAGATGTCTTGGCATATCACACAAGAAGAGGAATTTTCTTTTAGCATTATCTATTCTCTTCTCTGTTTTCTCATAATCAATTAATAGGTCACCAACACCCAGCTAATGTTTTTCTCAAAGCCATCAATTCTCAAAGTATGTTAATCTCACAAGATGCTCATTTTCACAAACATGTGTGCACATACACATACACACAAGCAAAATTAGCTTTCGGTTCACTGGATTTGAGTAACAGACCCTGGAAATACCTTCTCCCTCATTTCTTTTGAATTTCTGTAGTTTCCACATACGGACCATCCAGTTACACATTCACATCAGATCCTTTGCAATCTGTGTTCATTTTTTCTATACTTCTGAATTTGTAACTGGAGCTTTATGAAATAGTATTGCTATTCTCTAGCTGTCAACTTAGAACATTCAACACAGCTTTGTCAATTCTCTATCCCATGACACAGCGAAGTCTGAAAAGGCACATACCATACAAAGAAGATAAGTATAAGTACGGTTACCTTAACCAAGAAATCTGAACATCAAATAATTCAAGGCAGACTAGACCCTATTAAAACTCCATCACATGTAAAACAGGACTCTGTCCCAAGACAACTTCACCATTCCCTTCTTTCAAGAAAACTGACCACAAGTACTCTAAAGCCCATTAGTAGAGTGGGATTTTTTTCCTCCTACTATCTTCCGGAAGACTCATTAGGAAGAACAGATACAGTTTTTTTTTCCCCTTTAAAAGTTGGCTAACTCCAAAGAGTAGGGGGAAAAAATCAAGTCCTCAGAGGCTGCAGTCAATGAATTAGATTGATATAGAACCAATATGAGAAATACTGTGGAATGTGAAGATCCAAGGAGAATCTCTTGCATGGCAGTGGGGCATAATAGCTCACAAATATTTGTTCAAAATGATTTTCCTTTGTGATGTATAGGAGGTATGGCAAAAATTTGCATAATAAGCCTGGTGAACTTGAAGTCTCAAAAACAAAGAAGATCTTTGAGCTTTGAGAGCAAATGAGTATGTTCGATTTGACACTTCTTATTTCTCTCATGATGGTTTATCCAAAATACTTGTCTCAATCCAAGTTATGTTATGTCTAGAAAATTTCAAGAAATCATGCTTTTAAATATTATGGTGCTTGCCATGTTGAGAAAGTACAACAGACAGGGATATGTTTCTCAGGTTACCAGTTAGAACATATTCTTGAACTTCAAAATGCCTAACATAGAGACCTGATGTTTTTTTTTTCTCTCCAAAAAAGCTCAACTCCAAGACTGTCTACAAAGACACCAAAACACTTGCTCGCAAAGTAAAAACTGTGGTGAGTCAAACTGCTGAACTGGCACTTTGTCATTCTTTCTTCCCCACTGAAATAAGTAAATTAACCACTTGTCTTGCTATCAACAATGACTTTAAAAATAAATAAATAAATAAATAAATAAACCACGAATGTTTGCTTCAAGATCAACATATAATGTATTTATGTTTTCATAAGCAAATATAGTTAATTAGATGTGTAATTACTTTCCCAAATAACTGTCTTTATCCATTGCATTTGAATTTCCAAGTTTGAACATGTAGCAACCATATGTGCATTAGTAAATGTAAATATATCGGTGACAACATTCCACTTAACAAAAGTAATGGACAGTATCAAAGGACAACATTCAAAATGAGGAAATTAGGGTATGATTCCAGGTAAGATTTTTTTCAAAGTGCTCTAGGTTTTTAATAAAGAGGCAGAGATCTAAACACAAGTATTTTTGAATGAGCACACACATCAAGTGAAAATCATATATCTTCATCTGTACAAACAGGGTTTTACTTCATTGACCATGGACAATTATCAGCTAAAGAACCATGTATTTCTCCTCTCCTTTCACACCCCTCAGAAGAACAATAACCCTCAATTAATGACACAACAGTTTGGTTTGAAAAATGGGATGTTGTCATATACTGCACTGTGCATTCACTGAGTGACACTGTTACCAGCTAGTCAACAGAATATAATTACATCTGGAAACGAAAATCACTTCAATATGCACAAAAATACTGTAGACATAAGGAACTTCACACACAAAAATCTGATACATAATGAGAAAGCAAAGCAAGAGAAAAGCTTGTGCAAGTCGCTCACCAATGTGTTCCTTATTTCTGTTGAAGCTGGTACCTTTCTGTATCTCTCCTCAGTTGAAAGCAAGGTCCAATTAGCCCCCTTAGATTGTATTAATTGGGTCTGAAATTCCTCCAAGTTCTCATTCCACTGTGGAGCCCTCCCTCACGTATCTTCAATAGTCCATCTAAAATTCTTCCAACATCTTCCCTCATCCTCAAGATGGCTACCTTACCTAATGGAAAAGCAACATCTTCATGGTTGGCTTTTTTAAATTCCTGAAGCATTTCAGGATTTAGTTCTTACTTGGGTCAATTGCATACATTCTTTAGAACTGATCTGTGAAGAGCTTCAAATCAGTGTGTGTGGACTAAGGTAGGACTGGGTTCTTTTTTCAAATCATCCTCACAAAATGTCTTCCTACAAAATGAATAAATTCCTCCAATTAAAAAGGTGAAGATACCTGGACATAAGGTTTTCTCAACTGGCATAATTTGTTTCCATAGTGACATTGTTAAGAAGACATACTGATATTCCTGAAGACTTGCAGTCCTTGAGAACACAGAAAAAAACCAGCAGAAGGAAAGGGAAAGAGGGAAACAAAGGAGCTAAAAGAAGGCCTAACATACAAATGGAACAACCTGAAGAGAAATGGAGACCCTGGAGAAACTGCTGTTAGTCAGTCAGTCTTAAGAGTTCCTCTGAGATCTTGCAGGAATTTTATTTTTTTCCAGAAATCAACCCAAACCAGACAATAAAGTCTTGCAATGCATCCAACATGATGATAACCAAACCCCACAACTCAAAAAAAATCTCAGCCTGGGGCCACCACCATCTTCACAATGAGGAAATAACATTGCCTGGTGACTTTAAGGAGAGCTGGAGAAGCTTAAAGTTGTGAGAAGACCTCAGTGGAAATGTTTCAGGTTTTGCCTTGCCTTTCCTGAAGAAGGTCAAAACCCTTCAGGTCCACTCAAAAGGAGAAAAAAAATTCCAAAAGTTTACTTTAAAAGGGAAACAAACGTCTCAATAACTTGTGAAAGCACTCCTCTGGTGGGAGAAAAACCTGAGGAACCCTTTAAAAGCCCTCATTTCCTTGCATAATGAATAGACGGTGAGGAACCACCACCAGGTTTCCCTCTGGAGAGCGAGGAGGAGGAGGCAGGCAAGCCTCCTCCTCCAGCCATCACCAACAGAGCTTCAAAATGGAGACATCCATAATTTCATAAACACTTCTCATCTCAGCTTTGTCTCCTGGAAACCCGCTCTCCTCCATTTTCTGATGGAGTTACAACATGACACGCTTACCTGACTCAGTTCCCAGCTCTCAACCAAACTAGTCACTTCCTCCAAAAACCTGCAAGCAACCTCCAGAAACAAAACCAAAGCACACCAAACAGCCAACACAGGCACTCAGAGCCGCCGGGAGCCCTGGAGAAAGCCCCAACTGGTTGGTCTTTCCCCATCCCAGTCGCGTGCTTAAAAATGAAACTTTTTTTTTTTTTTTTTTTTTTTTTTTTTTTTGGTGGGGTTGGGGAGGAATATAAAAGGAACTCCAGGCGGCCTCCCTCCCTCCCTCCCTCCCTCCCTGTAGGTTAGAAGCTACAATGAAAAGAAAATGAGGGTTCCTTCAGGAATGGTGAACAGCCTGGAGAATGAACGTGAGAAGGAGCTTTGTGTTTTGGAGTCTGGACTGGAACCAAAGCAGACAGCTTGCAAATGGAGGACAGGGAGATAAAGAAAGGGAAAGAGAGGGGCTGCTCCAATGGGGGGCGGCTGCGGCTTCCCCTCGTGCCTGGAAGGAGGGCAGACCCCTGGGAACCGCACCAGGAGTGAGACGCCCCCCCAGGCCCCTGCCTGCCTTTCTCCCCGCCTCAGAGGAGAGCCAAGCGTGTGTAATGGCTTCTCCTCTCCAGAAACCGTTGTCCTCCTCCACCAGACGCTTCTGAACCCCCAGCCTGGAGACAGCTCCTCAGCTGCTCCTCAACCTGCGCCCCCCGCCCGGCCCGGGCCCCCGGGTCCTCGCCTCTGTCCTCACCAGCAGCAGCAGCAGCAGCAGCAGCAGCAGCAGCAGCAGCCACCCCGACACATCCCGACCCCGCATCCCAACTTCGGAGAGACAGAGAGAGAGCCAAATACCTGAGGAAGAGGGGGGTGCCAATCCGCACGGCTTTGCCATCGGGCGGGGGACAGGCAGACAGGGGGAAGGAAGGAGAGGGACAGAGAAAGAAAGAGGTCAACCCGCTCAGGTCGGGGCCGCTCGCTCGGAGCGCTCGCTCCTCTGACCCTCGCTCGCTCCCTCTGGCTCGGGCTCAGGTCTCCTGCCTCCCGCCCCCCGCCCCCCGCTCCGTCCCTACTCCTGTCCCCACACTCGGAGCATCCGTCCTGAGCCTCCAGCTCCCTTCTCACTCATCTTTCATTTTCTCTTCTCTTCATAGAACTACACGAAATTAATTAAGCCACAGCGCTGCGCTCCCCCCACCCCCGGCAGAAGGAGCAGCCAGCAGGAAAAGCACAGCCACCTCCACCGCCACCACCACCACCTTCTCCTCCTCTTCCTCCTCCTCCTCCTCTTCCTCCCTGGCTTCTCCTCCTCCTCTTCCTCCTCCCCCTCCAGCTCTCCCTCCTCCCCCTCCTCCTCCTCGCTCTCGCTTCTTCTCCTCTTCCAGCAGCCAGTCCATGCAGGGGACTTCCTCTCCTCCCCGCTCCGCCAACCCTCCTTGGCCGAATGAATGAGCGCGTTTGTGCCTCCACCGCCCGGCGCTCTCCTCTCCCAGCACTCGGACCACCCGGAGGTGGTGGTTAATTGCAGTAACTTACAGAAGAAGCGTCCCGGCGCCGGGAGGTGCTTCGGTTCTCCAGCCCCACCGCCTCCTTATCCTCTTTCTCTTTCTCCTCTTCCTGCTCGGGTTATTGTTGTGGAAGTTGTTTGGGAGTCTCATGTGCTTCTGCCGGGTCTCAGCAATGGAGGATCGCCATCTTCCCTGCCTTCCTCGGCTCCTCAGACTCGCTGCAGCTGCAGATGACCTGAGATATCCGTCTCTCTCTCCCTCTCCCTCTCTCCCTCCCTCCCTCTCCCTCTCACTCTCTCCCCTCACTCTGCTCTTCTCTCTCCTCTCCTCCCTCTCCCTCGCGCTCTCTCTCTCTCTCTCCCTCCCTCTGTGTCTCTCTCTGAATAATGAGCAACCAGAGGGAGAGAGAAAGCAAGACAGAAAGAGAGAAGGAAGACAATCTTCTCCTGCCACACAAAACGCCGGAGCACCAGGGGGTGCGCGAAGCCTTTCTAATAACAACAACAACGTGCAGGAGAGAGGAAGGGGAAAAAGAAAGAAAGAAATGAGGAAAGGGCTGGGGGGAACGGGGGGAAGAATTCTCCAAGAGCTGGAGAAGCGCAGAAGGAGAAGCTGGAGGAGATGCTGAGGCTGCGGCTGCTGTCCCCCCTCCCCCCCTGCTGAACCCCAGAAGGAGGCAAGGTGGTTGCAAAGTTAAGGCTGGGACATTGTCTTTGTCACTCAGAGCAACACAGAGCCAGGCCAGTGAGATGCAAGAGGAGGAGGTGGCGGCGGCGGAGGAGGAGGTGGTGGTGATGGTGCTGGTGGTGGTGGAGGAGGAGGAGGAAGAGGAGGAGAAGGAGGCAAAGGAGGAGGAGAAGGGGAAGAGGGAGATGAGATGAATAAAGACCTGCGGAGAAGGCGGTGCGAGGAGCGCGGCCGCCGGCCCTAGGCTTGCGCGCTCGGGTCCCGGAGGCGCCCGGCAGCCCCGGCCGGCAGAGGAAGCCCCCAGTGAGGACCCTGCCCTGCTGCTCATAGCGCTCCCACCATCAGCCCTGCCCGAGGCACCAAGCCCCGGCCCCAGAGCGTCCCTCACACGCATCCATCTAGAGGCCAATCTTTGCAAAGAACATACATGGAGAACTGGAGGTTGCAAGTCTAAACCCAGATCAACCACGTGGGGCTTTTTAATTCCTTTCCAGTTTGCGGTGTGAGTATCTCCAGTGAGAAGCTCAAGTTGTCCATTGCTGGCACGTATTTTGAAGTCTTCTCCCCCGAAATAAAGGCTTAGTGTGCGTTTTATTTATTTCTGATAGGGATAGGGTGGGGGGAGAAGGGAGGGAAAGAACCCATCATCCTGAGCCTCGGAACCACCGCTTTCTTTTCCTAACTTGTGAAATGTTTTGACGGCGCACCGAAAGGGGGGGGGGGGGAGCCTACTTAAATAACTTTACACCTTCCAGCCCCGCGTTGTTTGCACTTTCTGGCTGATCATCTAAAGGCTTGGAAAGTAACAATCAGCGCTCCTAATGATAAGGTGTCATGGTGTTGAAGACAAGAGAGCCAAGATGAAGCTTTCACACCTTGAATTTTTATTTAGTGTAATTTCCCCCCGAATCGTTCTCAACTATCTCTTTTTGCAAAGGAGTGGGTTTCCACCTCCTTTCTCCCAGGTCGAATGTCTCCTAAAGCTTTAATCTGACCGGGGGCGGGGGGTGTGAGGGGGACTACAGTATCAAAAAATCAATGCAGCAAGTCAGGAGCAATTGAAGTTCAAGGGCATGGGCTGGTGGTACCATTTCTATTTCTCAGCTCCTCGAGTTGGACATCAACAGCCTCGGGAGAGAGAAACACGCAGCGCGCGGGGCAGAGACCTTAATTAAAGTTTCTTTTGTCCGCGTCTGAATTGGGGGATGTTGCTGGATTCCATTGCATTGAGGAGCGCGCATCCGGTGAAAGCGCGGTGTTGAGGATCCTGGGCAAGACCGTCCTCCTTAACATTCGCCCCCTCCCCGCCCCGCCAAACGGTCGGGGCAGAAACACCCGTAAATCCATACAATAAAGGGGGAGGCGGAGACGCGCGCGGAGTTGGTTCCCATCGGATAGCGGGGTTGCACGAGCAGATCTAAATCGTCATTTTCCAAGATTTTCCGATTGTATATTCCAGGGCAGATTCTCACCCTGAGGCACGATTTCACCCCCTTCCAGTCAACACTTCCTGCCCTTTTCTCCTCCCACTCACATTGAAAAGCTCCGGAGCCCTAAAAGGGTGTTGATGGCGGGGGGTGATAAATAAATAAATAAATGACACTACGCGTGCGGTGGAGAAGAAAGGAGGGGGAGGAAAGGCGAGGAAAGGGAAGAGAAAAGTAGGGAGAGGAGAACAAGGAGGCGAAAGGACACAGACGAAAGGGAAACGGGAGTCAAAGAAAGAGAAGAGAAAGAAGAAAGGAGAGGAAGACGGTGAGGCTGCTCCGCACGAAATGAGCCTGGCTTTGTGCAGAATTGGAAGGACTCCCCTTTCCAGGTGCCCGGAGGGACCTGGGGAAGTCCTTCTGCCCTGAGCTCCTCCCCGCCGGGACCCCAGGGGTGTCTGAGCTCTGGTCGCCGCTCCCCCATAAATTCCTCGTGGCAACAAGAGGAAGCGCGCCAGGTCTCCGCCGTCCCTTCAGCGTCCCGGCTGATAATTTACCTCTTTGTCTTTAATAAAAAGCTGACTTTTTCTGTCAAGCTCTGCACCGAGAAAATAACAATCGTATTTCAGGCTGAAAACTCCTATGACTGCAGGGGTTTGGAGGATGCGATAAAATCTTCATCGACGTGAAGGTACCTTCTGGGTTGGCTTGGGTCGGAAGTGCTAAGATGGGGGCCGCCCTTCCCCCGGGGCGTAGGAACCAGACGGTGGGGAGGGAGGAAGACGCGACGAGGTCAGAGGAAACCTCGGGTTTCCAAGGCTCCTGGGGCACCAAAGGGCTTTCCGCAGTCGGGGAATAAGCCCTGGGGAGGAGCCTTTCGCGAGAAGGCGAGCGCGCCCCAACACGCCTCAGACCTCGTAAACCCACTTGGCAAAGACCGGGGAAGCCGCTGGCGGACCGACTGCGGTGAACTCAAGAAATTAACCTGCGCTACAATTAAACGGGCTGCCGCCCTTTCAGACTCACCTCGAGCGACCGAGATAGAGAGAGCTCCCGAACCGGCCGCGGGAGGACCTGGCTCCACCCTCCCGTCCCAGAAGAAGAGGACAAAAAGGGGAGATGGACTTGGAGATGGCCCCGCCCTTCAAACGCTCCAATCCTTGGAAACCAAACCTCCTCTCCAAGCTTCCACATCTAGAAGGGACAAAGACAGCGAGGAGGTCCGGAGGCTGATGGGGAGATGGTGCCTTTCGGGCTTCTGGTGTGGGTGCCCTGGGGAAAGGGCACAATGGCTAAGTTTCCATCCCAAATAGGGCACCACGGGATAATCTTTAGAAGATAAGCTCGATCTTCTGCCTTAGAAGCAAAATGACTCCTCAAAGCTGTGAAGCAAACTATTGCAAAACTCCCGCGTAGCCCTGCTTTTTGAATGTGGCAAGGCTAAAATTTCAATTGATGCTTCCACACACATATTATTTTCGACTTTTAGAAACCATAAGTGCCTTAACCGGCCAAATGAAATAACTGAAAGAAATTAAACATAAGGAGAGTGGGCTTTTGGTTGTTGGCTTTTATTTGGGGCAGGCAGTTTCTCAAATGATGGGAAAGTAATTGGATAAATGAAAGATGGGACGGAGAAGGAAAGCGCTGTGGCCGAAGGTTTTAGTGAAAACCTTAATAAACTTGGCACTTAAGTAACCGTAATTATGCTTTGCCATTAGCAGACCATTTAGATAAGCAGGAGAAAGTTCACACCTCCTGCTATTTCATTCCCCAAGAACATTCACAAAGATAATGCAAGCCTAGTTGGTGGGTTATCTTCTCCATCAGGAGAATCGATGTTCACATTTTTTAATTAAAATGCAAAACTTAGGTTTTATACACAGCCAACAATGTGAAGGAAGTCTCACGGGGACATGTTGACTCCTTGAAATCTACCATTTGCCTCTGTACCCTATGTCATTATCCCCCAGAGTCATATGGGATTTCAAGTCTTTATTAATGTTCCAGGGAATAAAAATATGTTGGAAATCTGGATTTTTTTCTCCCTTATCATGGGTGACTGGCATACAGACTCTTCATAAAGAGAAATTATGGCTCATCAAAAGAGTGACTTTATGAGCACTAATAGAATAATAAATCTTACAATTTTAGTTCAAGAAACGGTGAAGTCCTATAATCAGATTGACCCATGCAAATATGATCCATTTACTTGCCCAACACCAGCAGGTTAGGGATAGTGGATAAATCATTTTGGTTATTAAACCCTTAAAATAGGAAGGCACCCAAATCTCTTAAATGTATATGGAAGTGGGGAAGCGAAGGGGGTTCTACCAAACTCGCAGGAAAGACCCATGGAAAAAAAAGAAGAGTTGACCCAGAGGCTCCATTAGAAAGATAAAATTTGAACTGAAACAAGAGCATCTAGATGTTCTAATGTCATTGTCTCAATATGTGCATTCTATCATATTTTAAAAGTCCCCTTGCTTCCTGAAAGCTACACCAAATAAATTAAAAATAAAAAATAAAAATCCAGTCGATAGCTCCACTTTCTAAAATTCCGGCTGGAAAATTGTTCAAGCTGATGATTTTAGCAAAACAAAGAGTAGGTGATAGAGATTATGACTTTTTCAGAAGTTTTAATTATTTCATCCTTAAACATTTAACCATATTATCAGTCTGAAAACAGGCAGGAGGATGATAAGTTCAAGGCCAGTCTCAGCAACTTAGCAAGATCCTATCTCAAAATAAAAAATTTAAAAAGGACTGGGAATGTACCTCAGTGGTAAAGCACCCTTGGGCATCAAAAAAAAAAAAAAAAAATTAACCATGTTGTCACACACCTCTTATTAACTTTTGGCATTTCCCAGCTTGTATAAAGCTCCTTTTCTGTGCAATTCAATATATTCATTTTACTATTTGAGTTTCTTTGTGATTTTCATTTTGAATTCTTCAGATTTTTACTCTTATTAGAAATTATTGTCTTCAAAAGGTTTTTCTAAAATCTTTAAGTTGGACAATTGTGAACCCCCCCAATATCAAGACAATAAATAAAATCACTAGCACACTGTTATGTCTAATATGTGTATATATTATGTGTGTATATATATATATATATGTATATATATATATATATATATACCTAGGAGAGGGACTAAAAGAAGACAAAAGTAGATGATTCCTGATTCTGAACAGCTCTCAAAGGAAGAAAGACTGCAAGAACTTATATTAAACACACTCTGTATGAATCTTTGTATATATACCTTTGGATATGTAAGAAGATGTTTCAATACTAATATTCTAATATTAAAAAACGAAGTTTCTCTCCCATAGGTAGAAGTTAAATTTACAGTCCTATCAAGCTAGTTACTATAATATGAAACACATAATATCTTTCAACTATGGAATATTTGTTTAGCATCTATCTACACTACCCCACACTCAGAGCTGAATGCTGGAGATACAAAGATGAATGTGAGACAATGAGTCAAAATTTTGATCTATTTCATGAACTAACTTCAAAATCACGTTTCTTGACTCTAGAACTTTGTTTTTTTTTTTTTTTATGTCCTCAAAAGCAATGCAGGAATTGGGCCGATGAGAAGAATTTGATCATTTCTGTTCCTACAGTGGAGTTACCCAGGAGTGATATTTTGTTAGACTATTTGGTGTCAATTTTAAAGCCAATATTTTGCTTTAGCTCATAATTTAACATGAAATTCTTACTCAAAGTGATATTTGTAAAATGCAAAGGGGTTGGAGATAAAGTTCAGTGATAGAGTGCTTGCCTAATATGTGGAAGGCCTCAGGTTCTATTTATTGTAATAAATAAAAAATAAAAAAGAGCAACCTCAAATCAACTATGGTTAGGCTAATGAAAATTCTGAAGAAAAGACTGCACTGGAAAATTGTCCATTTGTAGAGGTACCCTTTCCAGAAGAAGAACACAGTTTCTAGATTCCTATTACTTATATTCAAACTGAAGCCCAGAGAGGATAAGTAACTTGGTCAGAACACCAAGCTTAGTCACAGCCCCATAATCTACATTTCCATGGCAATTTCTTCAAAGTTATCATTCTTAGACCACCCTCAACATTCCTTTTTCCTTCTCCTCTCTCTCTTTTACTGATATATTTCTATAGTACTTGTTAATTACTCAATAGATACATATTTTTAAATCAACTCTTAAGAATTTTAAATTCATTGAAAGTAATAATATCTGTGAAATCAAGGTTTGATGGAATATATGTACACACACATTTTTCAATGCACATCAAAATAAATGCATTCTCATTAAAAATTTTTTAAAAGATTTTTGGATTAAAAGAGAAAAGTTAACACAAATCTTTTAAACTCAACTTAAAATGCACACGTGCAATATTAAAATGTTCACTTTTGTACCTTTAATACTTCCTCTTAGACTCTATCCTGAGGAAACAATCAGAAATGTAGAAAAGATTTATGCAAGAAATGATAGAGGTAAAGCAAGTAATTGAAAAATAAGTGATTAAGAGAAGAGTAATGGTTAGGTAAATAATAATGCATCCCCATTATGACATATTAGACAGCTTCAAATTGTTTATGAGGATTTTTTAATTAAATAGAAAAATGACCTATTGTTAGGTAAAAGACCTAGGTACAAAATTATAGTCATGGTTTAATTTTTTCATAGTGCATACCCCCCCAAAAAAATCCCTCTAAAAGGAAAAAAAGCAGCACACCCATATAAATTGACTTCTTACTATAAAAAGCTTTAAAAAGTGTAAAACATATAAAACTATGCAAAAAGTTATATAGTTATATAATGATATATAAAACATTTTTGTGATAAATACTTGCAATATGGAGTCACGGGTTTTATTTGAACTGAATTGTAAATTATCTTTAAGTATTTAAAACCATTTTAAAGTTAAATGATAGAACCTACTTTTGTGTGTGGTAATTACAAATGTATTTCAGAGTATATTAATACTGCAAATAAAGTAGTAATACAGTGACTGTTTCTCACATAGATATCTTAATTTGCTTTTTACAGGGAAAATAGAATGAAAGTTTAAGTGGGCATTCTGAATTTATTTTATATAGAAGCAGACATTTAGGACCAAAGAGATTGAATAATTTAATGTAAGGTCTTTTGATATTAGCTAATGGTATAGACTAAAATCCAGATCTCTTAATTCCTACTCTATTATTTTGAAATTTGTAATTTCACTATAATTTCAAAAATATTATCATATGCTAGCAAAGAAATTACTAATTGTATATATATGGAAAAATTCAACTTCATCAGTTTTGCAAATGAAGGACAGTATTCTTTTACATGTAAAAGTTAGCAGAAAAATAAATAAAATATATATGTATATATACATGTACATATATGTGTATGTATTATTATGTAACACCAGGAAAACATATTTTTCCCAAATGTGAAGAGTATATATAATTCCTGTTGAGGATATGGGAAAGTAGACCCTATAATCCTCTATTATAGGGTCTGTGGGACTATGAACAGTTTCAGTCTTTCTGGATATATTAGAAGTCTTTAACCCAGAAATTTAACTTTTAGAAATTGACTTAAGGTTTATTCATGACTGCCATCAAAACTGTATGGACAAGGTGTTTTATTGTGGCATCAATAGCAAGTGATTGCCTTAAGAAATTTTGTTCACCTGTGCAATTGGAATTTGTATAGCCTCAAATGTTTTTAAGAAATATTGAATGACATGGAAACATTTACATGATTTTTATAAGGGGTAAACAGGTTTCAAACCAATGTGTATAATATTTTTTAACTGTATTTGTAACTATATTTAGATTTTTAAAAATGATTGGAAAAGTGTAATAGAAGTTCTAATAGTAGTTATAGAAGTTCTAATAGTTTTTTTCCTAGGTGATGTTTTTTCTAGGTAATATAATATGGGTATATTATGCATGTTTTTCACTTCAGTTTTTGGATTTTTAAATATTTGTACAATAAATTTATCTCTTTTGCAGTTAGAAAAAACTTTTGGTATTTGCAGATAAATTTTGCCAGCACAAATTTCTCCTGTATCATGAAGATTGACCAAACCAATGTCTAATTTGTAAAAGAAATCTTAACTATGATGTTCTATTAATTTTTATTTTTTAAAAATCACACACCTTGAATCCTTGCATATATTTGCTTTCCCAAACAGGCTTGACTCAGAGTTCTGCACATCAAGACAGAGCTTACTGGTACCAAGTCAACTTGACTTTGAATTGACAAACCACCCACCCATGACTGGTCCCTTGTAGATTTGATGTTAGTTGCTTTTCATCAGAACATGGGGTTCATACATAACTCTTCTCCTGTCTACTAGACTATAGTTTGATTTCTTTCCAAGTTGCTAAGAACAGTGTTTCACAAAAGCTACTTATTTGGTAATATTATTTGGTAATATTGGTGTCTGGAAAGTAGAACAATTTTATTTTTTAGTATCTTTCCGAAATTTATCCTGAAAACTTGCTCATTCCAAAGAATAGTTTTAAAGGGAGTATAATAAATACAAAACCAAAACTAGCAATGAACATATACTCATTAGATTCTGGCTCCTGCTTTTATTAGTCATAGTAAGGTATTAATGTATGCTTTAATGACTCCATGCATCAGTTTGCACATCCGTAGAGGAATAAATTAAATACTTACAGAATTACTATGGGAGGATTACATAAAATGTTCATATGGAACATGGGGGGTTAGCTAAGTGGTGAAGTGCTTGCCCAGTATGTGGGAGATTCTGGGTTCAATCTCCAGCACCAGAAAAAGGAAGAGAAAAAGAAAAAAGAACACAAGATTCTGTAAGTATAAATTAAAATGATCTATGTCCTGAAACCTTTACTGTGAGACAGAATAGTTGAAGAGCCCTAAATTTGGAATCACGACAGACGTCTAATCCAAAAATTAAAACCAGAATATGTACCTATTTTTTTAAATCTATTTAAACAAATAAAAAAGATCAACAACAATTACTTAAAATTTTTAAAGAATAAACATGATTAACTATAAGTTCTTCTTTTATTATTTATTTGCCACTTATTAACTCACTTTAGCATTGCTATAACTCAGCTACCAGACGTGACGATCAGGCAAAATGTTTCTTAAAAGTTGTAAAGAAAATCTTAAAATCAAAACATTTTGTTCATTGACATTTCAAACCTAAGAAACTGTTGAATAAACTTAGAAACTTCCATACTGTGCAGGAATTGTTGTAACAACTATTCATAAATAAACTACAGCAAAGAGGGAATGTTTTATTTCACTTAATTTTTGTGTAAATTGCATAGACCACCATTATTCATTGATCTAGCTTCTGGTCAGGAGTGTTCTGCTGAAGCACAACTTGAAAACCACTCATCTACCCCAGATGAGAAAATGATCTCAAGGAAAAGTCATTTGCTCAGGGTTACATATCAAGTTATTGAAGAAGCTAGGATCCAGATTTTCTCCCTCCCTCTCATGGCTATTTCCACTATCTCCAAATTTCCCTGTCCTAGCAAGAAAATTTTCTTGAGCTAATAGTGAACTAGAAGCTTAGTTACCTTTTCTCCCTCCGTCCCTCTCTTACTATCACTCCCCATTTCTTCCCTTCCTTTCTTCCCATCCCAAAATGTTCCTATATGTGAACAATAAAGATTAACAGCTTAATCAACCAATAAATAATTTTTATGTTTTCTCTAAATTATTTTGATGATTGTCAGCTCATTTCATATTCTTTTCTAACCTCAGCAGATAGAGGAACAGCTCATTGTGTTCTCCATATAGCAGTATCTTCTATTTCTTGAGAATGTTCAGTGTTATCCTCCACTTTTTCCCCCCCATCTTGCAATCTAAAGTGATATTTAGACACTTGGGTTCAGGAAAAACGAACAAAGGGGCATATGACTTTTCACATGGAAATCTGTAATTCTGCTTTTATTTCACATGGAGATATAAATGGAGAAACATAGTACTGTTCTGCATATAAGGGGTCATATGGAAGAAAAATTGATTCTAGTCCTTCTGCATTGACTCTGTATCATGGAGCACTCACAGAGGAATTACTTCTATTATTGAAAAAGGAGGTCGACCAGTGTTCTCATTTGACTTACTATGGAGCATAGAATTTGAAATCAGTCAGGGCTTTTTTGATGTCATGAACATGAGATTTTTAGTATCAACTTGGTAATTAAATTAACTCTGTGGATACTGGAATTGAATGATAAAGCTTCTGATATGGAAAAAGGATAGCAATGGTGATAGTTATTACAGTTTCACTTGAGCAGAGCCTTTAGCCAGGATCTAACAGAAGATCCGGTCCTACTTAGAGGAGATGGACAAATCTAGGATACCCCAGCCAACTTCACCTGAACAACTCAGGAACAGAAGCCCTCATCAGAAACAGGGATAGGGTGTCTGTGCAAGATGAGCCCCATGGGGAAATGTAACAGTGGTTCCACTCTATGCTTTGAATGTAGTCCTTGCTGCTCTGCCACTGCAACTGGTTTTTAAAATGGACATGTTTCTTCTCTTCCTCTCTCCCTGCTCCTCCCTAATCTCTCCCCCTCCTTAATCTCGCGGGGGAAACAGGATTACCTTTTTCCCCATTTTAGGCAGATTTACCTGTCCTTGAGTACACACCCACCATAGGAACTAAGTAATCCAGACTTTGGGGATGGTAGCAGAAGATCTCAGAAATCACTGTCTCCCAAATTAGTAAGTGAATTACAACTCCAACAGAGAACACGTGGAATGTAGCCTTCGAATCACCTCTATAAAATCTCCCTGTTCCTGTTGACAGGCAGAATCACAGGCTCTGGGACAGGAGCCCCTGTGTTTCTCCTTTGCTAGAAAAGCAATAATGCTTCTTTTCCTTCTTCTAAAAAAGAAAAAAAAAAAAAAAAAAAGACGAGCAGGTTTGCCTGAAGGCTGGGAAAAGCCCCTATGCAGCACTAGGTCAGCAAGAGGAATCTCTGACATTTGAGAGCAATTTCCACAAAGTAATTCCACAACTTTTAAAATCTGTTCTTCACAACAACTAGTAACTTGAAAATTATTTCCCATTTTATATTTGAAGAAACCAAGGCTCAAAGTAGTTCAGTGACTTCCCCAAGATCCATTCAACTAGCATTTTAATACAGAATTTCGATTCCAGGTAGCACTCCTTCCTCAATGTCAAGTATTAAACTCCCAACATAGCGTAGTAATATGCTTTTAATTATACACACACACACACACACACACACACACACACACACACTGTGTGTATATATATATATTCTGATTATGGAAACCACACATATGGTACCGAATTAAGTAAATACAGAAAAGTCTGGTAGACAAAAAAAAAAAAAATCAAGGAGTTGGGGATATAGCTCAGTAGCAGAGCACTGACCTACCCTGTGCTACAATCCCTATCACCACCACAAAAAAAAAGGAAAAATTACAGGAGCTGGGGATATAGCTCAGTGGTAGAACACTTGCCTATCATGCACAATGCCCGGGGTTCAATCTACAGCACTGCAAAAAAGAAAAATCATATCTACTCCCAAAATAGAGAGCTACTATTAACTCTGTCCTCTGTGTTTCTTCCCTTTGTGATTTGATAGTTTATGCTTTTTGCGTCTCTCTTGTTGTCATTGGTATGTATCTTCACATTGATATGTGATGCCACTCTATTGATTAAGGATATTAACCCTCTTTTAGTCAGCTATTTTGTTGCTATGACTTAAAGGACCCAACCAGCACAATTATAGAGGAAGAGTTTTGTTTTTTTTTTAAATATAGTTGTAGATGGATGCAATACCTTTACTTTTTATTTACTTATTTTTATGTGGTGCTGAGGATGGAACCCAGTGCCTCACACATGTGAGGCAAGCAGTCTACCACTGAGCCACAACCCCAGCCCAGGAAGAGTTTATTGGAGGACTCACGGTTTCAGAGTTCTTAGTCCCCAGAAGGCTGGCTCCATTCCTCAGGGCTCGAGGTGTGGCAAAGGGAAGCAGCTCACATCATCAGGAAGCAGAGAGAGTCTCCACTCTCCAGATACAAAATATATACCCCCGAGCCACACCCTGATTCCAATCTCCTCCAGCCACATCCCACCACTTTAGTTACCACTCAATTAATCTGTATCAGGGGATTAAATCACTGATTGGGTTGTTTACAACCCAATCATTTCTCCTCTGAACCTTCTTGCATTGTCTCACACATGAACTTTCAGGGGACATCATATCCAAACCATAACAAACCCCAAAACTAAGGATGTAGCTCAGTAGTAGAACCCTTACCTAGCATGTATGAGACCCTATTCAATCCCCAGCACAGTATTATTAGCATTCATAATACTAAGTAAACTGTTTTTCTAAGTTTTTGATTTGCTCATAACTTAATAATGCTTTTCCATATATTGAAGTTCACTTTTTGTTTATTTATTTTGCAGTGCTGGGGATCAAACCCAGGGCTTTGTGCATGCTAGGCAAGTACTCCACAACTGAACTACATCCCCAGTCCCAGACAAATTGTTTTGTGTGTTTAAATTCATTGATAATTTCTTTATGCTTTCTGCCTTGGATGTAATATTAGAAAACTCTTAAAAGCCATAATAGAACAATTATTCATCTATTTGGTTTTTTAATTAATTCCAAGATTTTTATTTTCACTTTTAAGTCTACCACTCTATGTAGAACTTATTTTAATACATGATATGAAGTAGGGATCAAACATAATTGTTTTCTAAATTGTTAACTATTATTACAACATCATTTTTTAAAGTCCTTCCTTTACCCATTTAATTGAAATGTCACTTTTATTACACACTAAAGTTTTATCTATCTCAGACAAGGTGGCAAACGCCTGTAATTGCAGCTACTGGGGAGGCTGAGGCAGGAGGATCACAAGTTCAAGGCCCGCCAAGACGATTTAATAAGACCCTGTCTCAGAATAAGAAATTAAAAAGGTTTGGGGATATAGCTCTGTGGTAGAGCATCCTTGAGTTCAATCTCCAGTACCCCAAAAGAGAAAGAGAGAGAAAGAAAAAAAAATAAGAATATATATGTATATATAAACATATATATTCTTATATAAACATATATATTCTTATATATGTATATATATATATATATATATTTCATGAGATATTTTCAGACTATTCATTTGTTTCTATTTATCTGTTTAACAAACTTGTTTTTCCTGGTTATTTACTCATCGATTATCAGATTTATCCCTCTAAACTGAAAAAAATCAAAATAGTGAATATTGTTTAGACTTAATTAAATATTTGGCTAAAATTTCCATCTATGTATCAATTAACATTTTTCTTTGGTGCTGGGGATAGAACCCAGCAAGGTCTCAAACATGGCAGGCAAGTACCTATCACTGAGTTACATTCCAGGTCTTATGTCAATTAACTTCTAAATTCAATTTCCCTCAGCATGTATACAAGTACCTACTCCAAAATGAGTTATCCCTAATGGTAGTTCTATCATTACATAAGTTGCAGATGTATTAATTACAAATCCTTTTGAAACTTTTCATTGGTAATTTTCTTAATACAGTTAGATTCAGGATTCTTAATCTAATCTCGTATCCTCCTGAACACAGATAAACTTTGTTTCCTCTCACTGAGAAAGCAGTTAAAGTAATGGAACAAGAGCTTCAAAATTCACGAAGAGATCAAAAATTCAATTAATCTAGTAAAAAAATTTTTTTAAATATAATCAAAAAAAGGTATGATATAGGAAAACAAATAGAGTGCCAGAAATAGGAATAAGATGTCAGAAATAAAATTGTTTGGTTAATATGTTTATATTAAGTTTCAGAATAAAATGTTGGGGAATAAAATTTCTCAATTGAGATTGAGAAAGTCATACTGTTAAACCAAATAGATGACCACAAACTTCAATCAAGCTTAGTAAATTGCTGCTCAATTCTATATGTCCTTTTCTTTCTTTTTTTATCTGAGTCATAGATCATACCAGTTTCTGAATGAGGCATGTTAAACATAAGGTAGTCTAAGTAGCAATGTAAACAATTTAAACAGGTCATAAGTAAAACTTAATTACCAGAAATTTTTGAAATAAAAAAGACTAACCTGAAATCAGGCAAATATAATTTAAAAGAAAGCAGGAGAAATTATAGTAATATCAGACAAAATAAAATCCAAAATGAAGAGGTAAGGCACTTTGCCTTGCATGCACAAGGTCCTGGTTAAGTGCCCAGATCCTCTAAAAAGATACAAAAATAAATACATAAGTAAAGAAGTAAAGGAAAAAACAAAGAATGAAAAATAAAGAAAAAATAAAGAAAATCCAAGGTGAAAAACACTAAAATGAGAAAAAAAATTTAATTTGATGAGAGAAATAATTCATCATTTTATACCTGATAAAGCATCTACATATGTGAAGTATGATGTTAGATGTACAAGGAAGAATTGACAAAATTACAATGATAATTAGATTTTTTGACACTCCTCATGAAGAAGTGACAAATTAAGTGACACTCAGATACAAAAGGATATAGAGGAATTGAATGACACATTCATTAAACTTCATAGAGGTATGTGTGGATGTACACAGAAAACTGTGTATCTGAGATTCTTTTTCAGTATTCAGAAAATGTTTACAGAGCTGGGGATGTGGCTCAGCAGTAGAGTTCTTACATGGCAAGGCCCCAGGCCTAATCCTCAGCCCTGCAAAAACAAACAAACAAACAAACAAACAAAAATTAACAAAAATTGGACAATTACTCTGTCACAGACCAGAAAACTCTAGGGGCTGAGGTCATAGCTCAGTGGTACAGAACTTGCCTAAAACATGTGAGGCATTGGGTTTGATCCTCAGCATTGAATAAAAAATAAATGTATGACGTCCACCTACAACTAAAATATTTTTTAAAAAACTCTTAAAAACTCAATAAATATCCAGAGTAGAATAAAGAGAGAAGGCATAAAACTATAAACTAAAAAATACACAAACACAAAATATCTACTGATCATCTTAAAAATACATTTTATAACAACTCTTTGCTAAGAGAATGCCAACCTGAAATATAGACTATTTAAACAAAAACAATAGTGAGAATATTGCATGTCAAAACCTGTGTAATATGACCTAGCTGTAGTTAAATAAAAATTAATATTCTTAAATATATTAATTATAAAACAGAAAATATTAAAAATATACATTTTCAATAAAAGGAGTTAATGGTCTGAGTTTGTAGCTCAGTGGTAGAGCACTTGCCTAGCACATGTGAGGCACTGGGTTCGATCCTCAGCACCACATAAAAATAAATAAATAAAATAAAGGTATTGCATCCATCCACAACCAAAACAATTTTTTTAAATAAAATAAAAGGAGTTAAAAATTTAAAAATAAAATAGAAGGTTTAAGTATTAGAATTCCATGAAAATGAATAAGTAAAATTTTATTAACTAACTATAAACAGAAAATTCAGGTAAATCTTATGAAAACAAAGCAAATATATAACTTTAGGACAAGGAAAGAGACATAACTACAGATGCAGAGGAGAATAAAAAGATGAAAGTATTATATCAGTAAATTTGAAAATCTTAAGTGAAAAGAATAATTTTCTAAAAATCTATATAAAAAACAAACTTGTCTCAAGAAGAAAAGTAAACCAATTACTATCACATAGGGGGCTGGGAGTTAGCTCAGTGGTTAGAGTGTGTGCTTAGCACATGCAAAGCCCTGGGTTCAATTCCCAGTATCAAATGAAAACATAATTAAATCCCCAACTCCCACATCAGAAGTAGTAGGTAAACTCTGCTATGCCTTACAGAAACTGTTAAGTTCTATTTGTAAAATACATGTCTATATTTATCTTTAAACTCCTTTTTAAAAAACAAAAGTAATACATATTCATGGGGAAAAAAAGAAAACAGGAGTGGTAGACATAACAGTAAAAGAGTTAAATGGAATTTAAAGACTTCATATTCATTCTGTATGTTGAGTGCTATTCCGTCATCTCACAATGCAGTAAAGCAAATCAAGTACACAGACAAAATTTTGTAGTACTATTACTTGTACATATAGATGCAAAACTCCTGCATAACATATTTTATATGAAAATCCAACAACATATGATAAGATTGTTCCAGCAAATAAGGATGTTCAAAACCAGGAAATCTATTGATATAGCTCCTTACAGAACTGAACCCAGTGGAATGATTCTGTGATTATCTTGTCAGAGGTCAAATGAGTAGTTCATGCAATTTGATAACGATTTCTGATTAAAAATAAAGGAAAATAGAACAAAACTCAATTTTTAGTTATTTAGGATTCTTCTTTTCATTATCAGGTTTTCTACTAGAAAATTATACCAAAAATCCTAGTCCTGAAATATAGAAGCATTACCATTAAACATTAATACCTGCTGTCTGCTACCACAATTCAACATTTCACCAACATTGTGCCTTCGAGATCATTCAAGAAATACTAAGAAGTATTAGAAGGATGGAGATCAAACCATCATTATTTGCAAACACACATTAGAAATTCTCAAATAATCCTCTAAAAAATTAATAGAACTCACTAGAGTTCAACCAGAGAACTCAATACAGGTAAACACACAGAAATTAATAATATTCCCATATGCCAGTAATATCTAAATAGGTTTGGATGCATTCAGTTGCAGTTAGAGAAGCTGAATTAACCAAAGGGTGCACCTTATTTCCTTAAATGGAAATCTGGAAGAAGGCAGTTCATGGATATGATCGGTGGTTCACAAATGTCTTCAAGGACTTTGCACTTTTCTGCCCTATCCTTGCAACTTGTTACCTTTTTATCTTCATGTTTGTGGCCTCATCGAATAGCTATTCCAACTAGGTATAATGATGGCTCTTCAGCATAGAAAATAGAAAGAAAGAACGGAGATAGGAACAAAGGGGCTTTCCTTCTAGAAAGGAGTAAAATTTCTCAGACTTCCTCTTATCACACATTTCATAAAGCTAGGTGGAGAATGTGGCAGGGAAAGGGCCCATGTAGCAAAAGACACAGTCATCTGGACTGCCATGCTGGCCCAGGTCATCGTGATTCATCTTCTGGGAATGGACACATGGCTGTTGCCAAACAAAAGCAGGAATCTGTCAGCAAGGGAGAAGTGTCAGAGAGAGAGATGACTCAAGGCGAATGATACTATGTGAAATAAGATGGAGATACAAGATTGATACCAAAAAATGATGGAGAGAGAAACCATGATCACTCAACTGACAAAAAAGAAAAAAGAAAAGAAAAGAAACTGTGAAACATCTAGAATAGCCATGGTGCATGCCTGTAATCCCAGTGGGTCAGGAGGCTGAGGCAGGAGGATGGCAAGTTCTAGGCCAGCCTCAGCAACTCAGCAAGACCTTGTCTCAAAATAAAAAATAGAAGAGCTGGGAGTGTAAAGTGCCACTGAGTTCAATTTCCAGTGTATATGTGTGTGTACGTGTGTGTGTGTGTGTGTGTGTTTATTCACACACACAGAGTCAGTGAAATGTGCAAGACCTATTTGATGGTATTTAGAAATTTTACTGAAAGACTTTATTAGACATGGAAAGTGGAAACACATCATGTTTCTACACAAAAAGTCTCATTATGGTAGTGTTGATTCCCTATATAATAATCCACAAATTTATATCATCCCTAATCAAATAGCCTGTTTTTTTTGTAACTTGATAACTGATTCTGAAGTTTATCTATAGGAGGAAAAGAATATTTATAAAAAATAAGACTAGGGCTGGGGATACAGCTCATTGATAGAGTGCTTACCTCACAAGCACAAAGCCCTGGGTTCAATCCCCAGCACTGCAAATAATAATAATAATAATAATAATAATAATAATAATAATGATAATAATAATATTAAGTCTAGTGTATAGCCTAACTTCCCATCAACATCATATCACATATCATTCTAGGGATTTTTGTTTGGTTTTGCTTTGTTTGTTTGTGTTTGACATTGGGTCTTGTTATTTTGCCCAACTAGTCTTGAACTTTTGGGCTCAAGTGATCCTCCTGCCTCGGCTTCGGGTAGCTGGAACTACAGGCACATGCCACCATGATATCTTGGCTCAGATATCATAATGTTCAATATAAAGATAGAGTGACAAAAATAGTATGGTACTAGCACAAGAATAGAACATAACTAGGAGAAGAGAGAACGGAACACCATACACAATACAATATCCTACACTTTTCCTAAATGATGAAGAGAGTATGATAAATATGGTATCTCAAATAAGTCATAAATAATTATTTTAGATTTAATTTTGAAAAAAGTCTCCTTTTGGGAAGAAATGGTTATATCTCTTTTCACAGAGGATACGAAAATAAATTTCAGATTAAAATTATAAAATAGAATATTTACATGAAATATTTTTATAGTTTTAGGTGTGAATTTTTAAGATGACATAATATCCAAAAGATTGACCAGTTAATCTACCATGATAAATTTTGTAGGTGAAGAAAGTTAAGAACAAACAATAAAAAATATTTGCATATATATAACAAAGGGCAAATATTCTTTAAAAAGTGTTCCAATGATTCAATAAGAAAAAGACAAATCCACATTTTTTTAAATGGACGTAGGACATCATCAAGCAGTTCATGGAAAGCATACAGAATTGGCAAACCCACATTAGGAAGATACTCTAATAAACAAAATAAAAATTATGTTAACAATAATATTTTATTCATCGGATTATCAAATAATTATAAAATTAGTAAGATTCGGTACTGTAGATACACAAAATCTGAGTTTGTGGAAACATAGGTGTGTGCAGTGACTTAGTCTCCAGTGGGCCAACACATCTACCAACATTTAAAATATTCAGGGCTGGGGTCGTGGCTCAGTGGTAGAGCGCTTGCCTAGCACGTGTGAGGCACTGGGTTCAATTCTTAACACCATAAAAAAATAGGGATATTGTGTCCATCTACAACTAAAAATATTTAAAGGCTAAATAAATAAAATATTCACAGCTCTTTGACCTAGACACTCTACTTCCAGGATTCTACTCCATGGACGCGTTTGAATATCTGCACAAAAGTATATATTGTTTCTAATAGGAGGAAAAAAATGAAGCTGATTAAATATGTAACTGTGGTAGAAATGTTTATAAAATATACTATATGGATTTACACAATTAAAATTTTTTGTGTTTTCATTAATATTAAGACAGACCTATTTGTATTTGCATGGAAAGATTTTTAAAATGTCATTAAATAGAACAATTGTGTCATTTATTTCGTAGATATTTCATTTTTACATTACATTATTATTGCATTTGTATTATATTTTTGTATTTTAATTCTATAAGTATGCAAATGTATAGAACAGTGTCTAAAAGTATTTTTGTTTTGTTTTTGCAGTACCGGGGATTGAACCCAGGGGTGCTCTACCACTGAGCTACATTCCTGGTCACTTATTTATTTATTTATTTATTTATGGAGACAGGGTCTTGCTTAGTTGCCTAGGCTGACCTTGAACCTAAGTAGCTGGGACTGTAGGCTCATGCCACCTGAATTGCCTGCTTGAATTTTAAATTCTTAAATCAAGCCTTTATTACTCTCTCTGTTAAATACTATCTTTTCAAAAAAATTGTTCAATCATTTCAGACTGCCAAACTTCTTCAGGCTTAATATTGTTTTCCAATTTATTAGATAGCTCTTCAGGTTTTATGAAATCCTCAGTCCTTAGAGCCCAATGTTTTTGTGCTCTTTGAAGGATCAAGGCAAAAAGGGGAATTTTGAATTGTGCTAGTAATGACCTCTTTCCAAGTTGGAATAGGTTCATTAATCAATGCTTCTTTGTTATCATGGTTCAATCAATCCTCCTTTGTTATCGTTGTTCAATAAGGGATGAATTCACCTAGCTAAGTTAGCATCTGATCTACTATATTATGAGAAACAGAAAACTTGTTCTTGAAATTAGAAGACATTTTCCTGTCCTTGTTAATTTGGCCTGGTTCCTTTTTAGTGAACCCACACTAGGTGCAACAAGCTTTGAATTCCTTGCTAAATATTCACGACTCCCACCTTTCTTTTTATATCTCATCCAGTTCTGCAAAATACTACAAAATTATTAAAATATATAATATCAATTTAATGCAAAAGGGAAGAATCATTAAATTTGAGCAAGGAGAAAAATGAGTAGAAAATAATAACAACAGCAATAACAACAACAATAAAATCAACACACAGACATGTAAGGCATGCACTCCTGTGTGTGTATTTGGAGTGGGCCCAATAAGTAAGACACATCACTAGTGATGTGGCACGGGGCTCAGAAGATAAAAGTAAATGCATTTTTGTTTTCGTGTGTGATTTTTTTTAATTTTAGTTTTTTTTTTTTATTTTTTACACACTGCCTTTTGATTCATTGTACACAAATGGGGTACATCTTTTTGTTTCTATGGTTGTGCATGAATGTACCATTCATGTACATAGGGTAATGATGTCTGTCTCATTCCACCATGTTTTTGTGTTTTAAAGAGGAAGCAGAGTTTTTCCTGATGCCAACCCTGAAAGAGCCATTACTTCCATGAACTCACCTGCTGCTCCTCACTAGGTCAAGGGTTTAACACCAAATCCTGATTGCTTGGGACAGTTTTAAAAGAGTCAAAGCAATGCATCTGCAGGAGCACGTGTCTCACAGTCTGCGTCACCCAGGACCCAGAGTATCTGGTGATACTGTGCTTCCTACAATCCTCTGTTAATGTCACTGCTTGCAACCACATTGCCTTATTAGTTTGAAATAGCTAAGACCTCCAAGGAGAATCTAGAGTTTGGATTTTTTATGCTAGCATTTAATAGCATATATATGTGGATTAATTCCCTGTAGAAAGTTAAGGAGCTTACTTAAATACACATCTGCCATCTATTTAATAAAGGCTCATTGGTTATCAGGCAGAGAAATAACATTTCTAGAGACCATGGCAATAGTTCACTGGATGAACTTGTGAATGTCTCTTTTAATGAGATACACATATAGACATGTCTACAATTAAAACATATTAGAAAGTACTAATATTTATGTTAGCCAGATGAAATTCTTTTTTGGTACTTGGTGAATCTAAGTAATAAATCTTATAATAAAAAAAGGAAAAAATGTAATTCCTATTTCAATCCTTCCTGTTTTTCTCTACACAGAAAAACTTGAAGATTTTCCCCTAATTTTTAGATAGAGAAATGCAAGCAGGATATTATACCTTCTAATATTTGTCTTATTTTATTACTCTCAGGACATGATAAATATTGTCTAAATAAATCTCTCACACAGTATAGAGTTTCCCCTAATCTCGCAAGTGCTCAAAAAATGCCACTTGATCATTTGCCCAAATGACTTAGTTCATAGTTTAAAAATAAACAAAGTCCAGACAGTCTGCTACCAAGTGGTAGTGAGCCAGTTCTACCACAACCAGATCTGCACTGTCCTCAATAGGAGATACCATGTTCACTCAGCCCACATCTGGGTTCACTTGCAGCTGTCATGGGCCTTCGTTGAGCATACGAACAGCTTCCCACCTCGAGTACCCATACTTCTCTGTTTTTCTGCCTGGGGACTTTTGCACGGTGGAAATGCTCAGTATTTAATGCTCTTCATGGGCAACTCACAAAGAATGAGACTGTGCACAGCTTCTCCCTCCTGCCAAGGCTGATGTATATTCTACATGTGTTTTCAGAGGATCTCCATGAAACTGAGCCAGTTGTCCAGAACAATAACATGCTCACTAACACACGGCCTTCCTCAAAGTCTTGTTTCATGGTCTACTTTTGAACAAACATAAACTGAGATATTCACCATTGGTACTGAAATTTCAGTGAATTGATAATGAATTAGCAGCTCCTGGAGGTCCTGTCTGTGACTAGGCAAAGTGACAGTGCAATAGAGGGAGGCTGGTGTTATGGAAAAAAACATGGGAACAAGAACCAGAAAACCTAATCTATGAGCTCTGGTCAAGTCTTCTCATACCTGACCTAGGTCTCAGCTGACTGCTTCCTTCATGAACACATTCTGCACTTGACCTCTGAAACTGAGTTCTTGGTTCTCTTCCAATTGCATAAACTGTACATTCTCAAGTGTTCTTTGCCAGACCCGCCTCATTTTCCTACCTCTATATGTTGGAGAAATCTCAGTTCAATTCCCGGACTCCTCTTGGCTACCTAAATTCACTCCCTGTGGGATTTCCTCTAATCATTTTTTTAGGTACCATAGATACATAATGACTCCAAAATCTGATCTTCAATCAGATCTTCTTCCAGGAATTCTAGAACACTTATGTCTAAGTTCTATTAAATTCTATTTAATAGTCTCATAGGCACCAATTTAACATACCCAGAACTGGATCCTTGATTTCTACTTCCCCAGGCTCCTCTTAGAGTACATGATTGTTCTTTTTCCTAAAAACCCCAGTCATTCGTAATTTCTTACTGTCTCACACCCAATATTCAACCCATCATCAAATCTGTTCCTCAGGAAAAAAAAAAAAGTCTGTCCCTCCTTTCAAAATAGACCTCTAATCTAGGTAATCTTTACTTCTCTGTGGCTAATCTGGGTCTGGGCACCATCACCTTTTCAAGGGGTTATTTCAATAACTTTCTGGCTGAAATCTCTTCTTCTACTTGTGCCCCCTTCAAGTTTATTCTGAAAGACCTTTTAAAAACGTTAAGTTAGATCAAATGACTAATTTGCTATGGTATCCCAACTCAGTATGAAATTCACCAGGCACCTTGTAATCCCGGTTACTCAGGAGGCTGAGGTAAGAGGATCAGAAGTTAAAAGCCAGCTTGGGCAATTTAGCAAATGCCTGTCTTGAAATATAAAAAATAAAAAGGACTGGCAATGTAGATCAGTGAGAGAATGCCCCTGGATTCAATCTCCAGTACAGCAAAAGACAAACCAACAAGTCAAAACAAAGAAATAACAACAAAAATTCAAGGTATACTGTATTATTTTGGGCTATAGTCTGACATGTCCCTATCTCCTCTACTCTTCTGATTATATCTCCTACCAATTATGGAAACAGCCTAGGTGTCCATCAACAGACAAATGGATAAAGAAAATGTGGTATAAATACACAATAAATACACATAAAGAAGAATAGAATTATGTCATTTGCTGATAAATAGATGGAACTGGAGAACATCATGTGTTATGGTTTGGATGTGAGGTGTTCCCCAAAAGCTCACATGTGAGACAATGCAAGAGGATTCAGAGGAAAAATGATTGGGTTGTAAGAGTCTTAACCCAATCAGTGAATTAACCCCCTGATGGGGATTAATTGAAGTGGTTGGGTGTGGCTGGAGGAGGTGGGAATTGGGGCGTGGCTTTCTCTCTCTTCTTTCTGATCATCATGTGGGTTGGTTCCCCCCACACTCTTCTACCATGATGTTCAGCCTCACCTCCAGCCCATAGTCAGCCTTCTATGGACTAAGACCTCTGAAACCATGAGCCCTCAAATAAATTCTTCCTCCCCTACGATTGTGCTGGTTGGGTCCTTTAGTCACAGCAGCGTAAAAGCTGACTAAAACAATCATGCTAAGTGAAATAAACCAGAATCAGAAAGTCAAGTGTGCAATGTTTTTCCCCCATATGCAGAAGTTACAGAGAAAAAAAAGAAAATGAAAACAGAAGGGAGACCAATAGAGGAGAGGAAGGATATACAGAGGGAGGGAGGAGGGGAGAACCAGGGTGTTTTCAGGGGAATGAAATTCTCCAACTTATGCTTCATTCATGTACAAATGTGCCACAACCAATCCCACATGTAAAATTATAAGGAACTGATTTTAAAAAAATAATAGAAGGGGGACCAGTAGAATAGAGAGAGGGAAGTGGGGAAGGGAGATGGAAAGGAAAGAGGAAGTAATGGGGAATGAGATCGATGAAATAATGTTATATGCATGTGTGAATATGTCACTATGAATTCCACTGTTATGTATAATTCGAATGCACCAATAAAAATCATAGAAAGATACCACACACACAAAATAAGTAAACAATCAAATAAATAAAATGAAATAAATAAAATGAAAGGTCTCACTGAGTTCAATTCCCAGTGTTCCAAAAAACAAAACCAAATAAAGGAGCTGACAAAAAAATCCAATGTATCCAGGACTGTCTTGAGGCAGGTGTGTCCTGGCCACCACTTCCTTCTGAGAAGGGCATCTCCTACTGCTCTCCTTGCTCAGATTGGTAAAGCCTCTGGTCCTCCTGAAATCATGTATGCTCGGGAACCTCTTTCTTCACCACGCTCGCTACTCAATTATCAATTTGCAGAGATGTTTCCCCTACCACTCCATCATGCCTGCCTCACACACAAATGCACACACATGTGCAAGTACACGCATACATACGTTGCGCATCTCTGTCAGCACCATCTAGCATTGCATATGTCTTTATCAGGATATTGTCTTTCTTCCCAACTAGACTATGAGTTCTTTGAGATCAGGGACTTTGATTTATTATGCTCAGCCTTCACCACAGTTTCTGGTACAAATCAGGTACTCAACATGTATATTGTGAATGATGTAATAAACCAGGTGTAAATCAAGGGAGAATGGCTTATAAGATCTCTCATCTCCCTTTCACTCAAGTACTTCAGGATTTTAGTTGACAACAAAAGATGTGCTATAACTTGTTTAATCAGACAAAAGACTTATTTTTAATATGGTTCTTTATCTTCCAAAGTTGCCCGTTAACTCACTTTTCTCTACTTATTGGGGAATATTTATTAAATTGATTTAACTTTAATTGATTTTATAAATTTATCTGTGTTTGACACTTGTCTCTTTCTCTCTTTCCCTCTCTCCTTCCCTCCCTTCTTCTCTCTCTTTTTCTTCCTTCCTTCCTTCCTTCCTTCCTTCCTTCCTTCCTTCCTTCCTTCCTTCCATTCTATCTTGATTTTCTATGAGCATTACAAAGTTCTCAAGGTACCTTGTATTTCTGATAGGTGGATTTAGGAGTAGAAAAGAATTAAAATTCCCCTTCTGGTCAGAAATAACATATTTTTCCCATCCATCCACTTTGCTTTAAAAAAAAAAAAAAAACATAAAGAGAAAAAGAGGAAAGAACAATGGTACCAATTTTATATCTACACAATTAGCCCAAGATGCGGAATCTCATTTTTTTCCTCTTCTGTACCCAAACTGATATGTTCTCATTCCTTTATATTTTCTCCACCTATCTTCTGTTTTAAAATTTATTTGTATGCAGAGCTGAAGATCAAACCCAGTGCTACATACATGCTAGGCAAGCACTCTACCACTGAGTCACAATCCTAGCCCTTCTCTACTTATTTTAATTGGTTACTACTTCATCTGTAACCTGAGATTTTTTTTTCCTTTTTTTGCAATGCTGGGAATCAAAAATTAGAGTTTTGTGCATGCTAGACACTCTACCACTAAGGTATGCCATTTCCTCTATTCTGAGAAATTACTTAGGCAATTATAAATATCTACTTAAAGACACATAGGTGTTTACTTCTTTTAATTCTTTCCTTAAAGCTAGAAAGAACTTTTTTTTCCCTTTCACATTACCAAAACAATGGAGACTGACATTTCTTTGAAATCTGCCAGGATGAAGACTGATTCCAGCTCTTCTCAAATCCCTCTTCAATCTCAAGTACAATTGGTGTTTGATTGCTCAACTGTATTTTTTAGTACCTTCCTTTTCCCTAGCATGATTTTGACCTAGTCATTTATTTTGTAAATCCTTTCCTGCACTCCCCGCCCCTCTTTTTTTTGGTAGTTCAGAAGTGCTTTGTAATTATTCACTGAGCAAAACTGAAATTTTATCAATTCTTCTTACTTTCCAAATATCCTATATTAGTTGCACATTTAAAAGGCAAAAATTAAGTACATATTAAAAGCAAGTAACTCTGAATAATGATAATGCATGAGTTGAATATCCTGTGAAAATATAAAGTGGCTCTCTCTCTTTGGAGGACGGAGGAGGCGAATCTCCATTCCCTATGTAGTTTTGGTGTAAACAGCCACCTGCGGGGCCTTTAGGAAGGTATGCAGGATCATTGTGTATGGTTAGCAACAGGATGGAAGTGGAAAGAGAAAGTGGAGGAAAGAACGATAACAGAGACAAAAAGGAAGATTAGATTCCTTCATTGATTTGCAAATACTTATTAAGTACTGCTTCTGTGCCAGGCCATGGGCTAGACAATAGGGATGCACTGGTGGACAAGTCCAGGCACTATCATTGGCTTTCTGGAGGTTAGAGTACTAGTAGGGTTGAGAGAAAGGGGCTGGGAAAGTGGAAAGAGAAATGTCTCCACAGAAACATTGTTAAATTGCAGCTGTGATGCCTGTGAAGGTCAGGGTCACCAGGAGGTTCAGGTCCTCTTATCTAAGAGCACCAGAATAAGGTGTAATGAGCCTGAGCAGCTAGCTCACCAGACTATCTGGAGTTTTTGCAGGCATCTGGAAGGAGAGACAGACACTTTGTTGCAATTCCCACAAAGTTAGGCTAGAAGAGGGATGTGAAGGAAATGTTCCTAAGAATTTATAATGGTCAGAGAGGCAAGAGAGGTTTATTCAAGAAAAAACAGACAAATGATATCTGAAAATTTAAAGAGTCAATTGAGGAGGAAGGTGGTAGCGGGCAGGGAGGGCAAATGAGAAGAAACTTAAGGAGCAGCCCGCACAGCACATGTGCATGGTGCCCTGGAGAAGCTAGAAGCCGGATGTGGACTGGAGAGGGAGATGGAGGAGAAGCTGAGAAGTATTTAGGGGCAAACCATGTGAACCGGAACAGGTACACTGTATAAGAATTGAGTATTCATGAGTGCTAAGTGCCTGGCGCAGCGTAGAGGGACAAGAGTAATATGCACAACTTAGAAGGCTATTGCAGTGATGGGCAAGAGATGGTACTGTGTGGGCTGTCTGTGGGCATGGGAGTTTCCCTAGGAACATTTAACAAAAACACTTAAAAGGGTGACGAACACATTGTTGATTGGAAATATCATAGAAGGAAAGACAAGTGTTGAAGAACAGAATTCAGAACCCATAGGGTGCAAGGCATGGTTTTCTGCCTTAGTAAACAGCAACACAATTACAATTGATTTTGTTCTTGATAATGAAAACACTTAGTTAAGATGAATTGTATTAATTTTTATGTGAAGAATCTGGGATATGAATTGACTATGTGGGTCTTAGATGTGCCCTGAACTTAATTTGTTGGCATTAGACTTATTCCTTATTCTTTACCTTGTTTGCATAAATGTGAACTGCGGTATGAACTACTCAGTGCAACATAGCTGGAAAATTAATAATCTTATTACTTTAGTGATCTTATTGTTGAAGTTAGTTGTTTCCAACTCTTAATTATTTTCTTAGGATAAATTCCTGAAGAGATAATTTCCAATACATATTTCTAAGGCTTTTGACATACATTGCCCACTTCTCTAGAAAGTTTAATACCAGGTGAGTGCAGTGGCGCATGCCTATTATCCCTGTGAGCCTGAAGCAGGGATCTAGCAAGTTCGGCACTAGCCTGAGAAACTTAGTAAGAACCTGTCTTAAAATAAAAAATAAGATAGGCTGGGGATGTAGCTCAGTGGCAGAGCAACTCCTGGGTTCGATCCCCAGTACTACCAAAAAAAAATTTTTTTTTTAAAAATATTTTCTACTCTCATTACCTGAATTAGAATATTGTTTCTCTATCCCAACATTGAATGCAAAATTAGAAATTAGCTTTGCCAATCTTGAAGATAAAATTGAATCTTCTTATTTTTATTTTTATGGCTCCATTACAATATGTAGCCATCCCTCCAGTTTTAGCCATTTGTGTTTCTTCACCCAAATTTCTATTGAGGTACATATCTTTTACTTACTGACTTTCAAGTTTTTTTTTTTTTTTTTTTAACATAGTAAAGTTTCATTAACTTTTTAAATAAGACTTAAAACATTCTGCCATTTCAGTATGTAATTACCATTTTGTTCATTTTTGACTTAAGGAGGAAGTTTTTTTTTATTCTAATATTTAGAAAATAATTATCAAAGAAAATTAAAATCCGGTTGCACTTTTGTAACTTTAACTGTGAGTGAATGTGCATGCCTTGGTTATTCATTTATTCTTCCATCTATGCAGTTACATATTTAAGGGCATAGATTTTAGAATTTAAATTTTAGAGGTAATTAATAATTACGTCTGGAATAATGACCTAGAATCCAGTGGTGTGCTGGCAAGTGTTTAACTGACTCTCCTTATAGAATTTACTGCTTTCTGTGGCATAAATGCTCCCTGGATGGCTGATTTCATGCTACAAATGTGAAGTTGCATTATGGACTCAAAAACTGGTACTGAAGTCATGCAGGATTCTAAAATGTCACCTGAGTCGTCAGATTGGTGCAGTTCAGTTGCACATAGCATTATTGCCAAAAATATTTTGAATTTTTCAAATCTTGCATGTATGGAAGATGTTGGATAAGAAAACTCCATTTTCAAATCAGTTGGCTAAATGAAATTTACTTGTAATTTCCCCACTTAAATCAACATATCGTGAAAGATTCTAGGCATCCTTGGATAAAGGAAATAATGAGGGCTGGGGAGATAGCTCAGTTGGTAGAGTGCTTGCCTTATAATCACAAGGTCCTGGGTTCAATCCCCCAGCACTACAAAAAAATAAATAAATAAATAAAAGAGGAAATAATTAAATATTTAATTCAAAGTTATTTTCTAAGATTCCAAATTAGACCTGTATGGAGGGAAAAAATCATAAGAATATGAATTCATTCATCTAGAAGAGGTTAAAAAAATGCATTGATAATTAGCTTCAAATATCTGAGTGGTGATAGTTAAACTATACCAAACTATCACCATCACTAATTCATGGGCACGCACACACACACACACACACACACACACACACACACACACAAATACATGCACACCCCTCTGTTTCCACAGAGTTATGAACAAAAACAAACAAACAGACACTAGAAAAGGATTTAGCTTGAATTGAATAATAACCTGTCTGGTTACAAAGCTACATATAAAGATTTTAAAGATTGAAGCTAGACTACAGAAGTATTCTCCTTCTTCTGTATATCTGTGTATGTATTGAAATAATAGAATGCTGTCCCTTTGACATTGTTCTGATGTGGTTTTGTAATAGATCTCATATACTGAACACCTAGTTTTGTTTTTCTTTACAGAGAAGGGGCATACACAGAGTGGGAACATTTGAACACATGGAGCAACATGGAACTCCTGAAATCCAGGTTCACAATGACACTGAACATAAGAGCAACTGCTCTTGGGAGGGGGAAAGAGAGAATCAGGGAGAACGCTCAGGGTGGGGGGATGGTGCCTGGAAAATTCCCTCGGTTGCTTTAAAAGATCAGCTTAACTTTGGCTCAAGATTCACATTTCCCACTTGTGTCTTGTCTTCAAAAATAAAAAAGAGGAAACCACCAATGAGCACATGTGGTGTTGTAAATCACTGTGATCACTGTTAGGAAAATGAGTGAGGGTTCTGAAGACTCTCAGAGGGTCCTGGCCAGTTCTTGTCACTCACCTTGAGAAGAACCACACAAGAGAGGACACAAAGGGAATTCTTTTTCTTTCCCTTCTCCAGTCATCAGCAGCCTTCTCTCCTGGCATCTGGGCCCAGTTGCTGGGTTACAGGCAAATATAATCAAAACAAACACTAAAAGGTACTCTTTTGGCTCTTAACATTCTGGAAAGGTCTTCTGCCTTCCAGCCTCTAAGCGAGCTAGTGACTCTCATTAGTTGTCCTTTCCTTTTCTTCCTGCAGGACAACTCCTGATTATAAACTTCTTGTAGAGCAGAAGCAGCCCTTAATGAGATCAGGAGACCTTTAGACCTTTCTCCAACTTCCTGCTGAACAACAGGGCATTTAACCTGTTTCCAGTGGCTGTTTTTTAGTAGAATTTACCACTCTGCCCCATCCTCTGAGTACCCGTGGGGTGCAGTGTGGGTCTTTCACAGTAGCATTAACCCTTCGCTCTCCACCTTTTTCCACTTACCAAGGACAGATTGCCAAGGAAACACATGGTATTTTCCACTCAGGATTGTGGTGCCAGATTCAGGGATGGACTTCCTGCTCCTCAGCACTTGTGATGTGATACACTATATTTGAACTTGGACAGGAAAGCTACAGGCATGTTTAGAAGTTTGGGAAATAAGATCTATGGCAAAAGTCAATCCATTAGCCAGTTTGTCCAGAGTATTTTATTAAGGTCCATGGGGTGCCAAGCACTTTAATAGAATCAGGGTCTTGCAGGCTGCTCTGCAGAAGTTAAAGGCATCAGGGCGATTCATCCTGGAGAAGAGAAAAGTGAGAGGAAGAAATCCTCTACTATTCAAAGAGGTTTAGAGGGTGGCAAACTGTACTCCAACTCTGCTCAGGCAAGAATGTGAAGAAATTGACATTTTGTTTATTTCTAAGGGAGAAATTCTGAACAGTGCAAATGGCAAAAAACAAAACAAAACAAAACAAAAAAAAACCCTTGATAGATTCCCTAAAAAGATGGCCACATATCCTTTGGACCCATAGACTCACCTTTTATCTGCCTGAAATGGTCAGGTTGTGTGTGATTGCGAATAGGTGCTTAACTGAAGACAAGAGCTGATCTGACTTCTGATACAGGGAATGTCTAACCATAACTGATCTTTTAAAAAGCAAATATTCACTATATTTCTGGAAAAGTCAGAGGTGCTTTTGCTTTGGTGTTTTGCAAAATTTGAGCCAAAGACAAGGTATCTTTTCCAGGATTACCCAAAATATGAGTATTAGAAGTAAATACATATTTTAAATTATATATTGTCTTTTATTAAAAGTTTGAAGTCAGGCTGGGGATGTGGCTCTCTGGTAGAGTACTTGCCCGGCAGCATGAGGGTCAATACACTATTCAAAAAAAAAAAAAAAAGAGGGGGGTTGAAGTCTACATATTGATATTTTACCCTTGTGGTCCCCTCCAATTATATTTTCCAAGATTGCTTACACTGTTTTTATTTATTCTCTTTCATGATCATAGCCACTATTCATTGAATTTCTGCTATGTCAGATATCACACTCAGAGTTTTATACACATCTTAATCTCTTTTAATCCTTACATGTCTGATGTAAGTAAAGTAGGTATTGTTTTGATTTTTCCAGTGATGAAATTTTGACTCAGACACATTTTGCTAAAACTTGTCCAGCAGCACTTACCAAACTAGTAAGGAGTGGAAACCAGAATTAAAATCCTGGTCTCTGAATCCAGAGTCTTTCTCTCCACTGTACTAGTCTGCGGGTGAGTCCTAACTCAATTATGTGATGCTAAAAGGATTAAACCATTGTTAATAAAAATATAATTCATGCATACTAACTTTACTAAAATGGCTGAAACATATGTGATTTATGTCAATTAACACCCTTAATAATGCTTGAAACCCTTTTCTGCATAAGAAATACAAAATGGGGTTCAAAGCAAAAAATCTCGTAATTCCCTTCCTATCCTCTTTCTAAAACGATTTTTCTGAGTGACCATAAAGCAGTAAGATTGATTTCATCGCAGCTGTATTTCATAACATAACTAGCATCAAATTCTGGAAACCTTTTCCAATGACCTGGATTTTATGTTCAACAATTTAATTCTATTTTATAATCTGAGTAAGGCATGTCTTTTACTTCAGGCCTCTGGAATATTCCAAATTCATTTTAGAGATGGTTCTTCCACTTGAGCTGCCTCACCCCGTGCTTTCCCCTTTTTTCTCCTTGTCAAGTTTACAGGGGAGACAGGTAGAACAGGTACTGGGAAAAGTGTTGGAAACTCATGTGATTCCAGACAACCTTCTCACACCTCTGGAGACCAGGTTTTTCATCTGCAAACTGGAGATCCTGACCCTGATATCCCTCAGTTGTGAGGTTTCTTTAAGGAGGTAACTGGAAAAGTCAACACAAAAACTTGGTTAAATGTATAATAGGTATTGCTGTTTTCAGTTGCTGCGTGAAAGGGGTTGCACCTTGGTCCCACCTGAATCCAGAAATTTGTAATAGTGAATTGATATATTATTTGATTCAGCTGACCTTCATATTCTGCTTTCTTCCATAAGAAACTGGAAACTTTCAAAATGTATTTGTGTCTGTGCTTTGAATTTTCTTTGATCTGGATCACTACCAAAACAGAACTCATCATTTTCTCCATACACTGGTTCCTCTTCCCATGTTTTCTGTCCCTATCGATGATGTTAGAATGCACTGTTTCAATCCCAGTTTCCCAAGTATCCCAATCTCCCCCACCCCCGTATTCCTCTTCTCCCCAGTGAGGCTCAAATTCAGCTGATTCTGTCACAGATGTTTATAAAATCTATCCTCTACTCACTGTCCCCACAATCTCTGTTCTAGGTAAGGCCTGGATCATCTTTCACTAGGATTACTGAAACATTTTCTGCAAGGATAGATGGAAACATAACTTCCATCCACAGTTACTACCTATGAATATGTGTCCAAGGGAAAGTCACACCAATGACAGTCTACCAATTTACCGTACTTTCTGATGGATGGGGCTTTTGTTCCAAATTTCTATTTTAGGACTTAGATTGGATGGCATGCCAGCTAAAAGGATTGCTCATGTCTGAACTAGATTCACATCTGCTTCAGCAGGCTCCTTTCTCCTGGGCTAACCTGGTTTTCTGTTGGCCTTCTGGGGATAAGAAAGGTTGGCAGAGGGTGAACATAAAAGCTCAAGCCTGTCTGATCTCACTGGTTATGTGGGAAGTGACATATAAGACCAAGAAGCATTCCAAGTAAATAAGGGAGGTCAAGGGAGCAAGAGCCTTAAATATTTCTCCATATGAGATCAAAGATGTCTCCCCTTTGGCTTCTTGGCCTGAAAGCCCCAACTCTTGGTGCCATGATCTGGCTCTGGGTTCCTGGTCTTAATCCATTACTGGAGTGTGGTCTGTTGTTGGGAGAAGAATTGGGGAGAGGAAAGGGAGGCTTGGATTTTTCCCAAAGTAGCACCATATTATAAGTTAGGAAATCATTTTTGTGGATTGTAGCCAGCATTAAAAAAAAAAGAAAGAAAAATGCATAATGTTATAAAGCAGAAAGGAATCTAACCCAACAGACCAGAAAGTATTAGCTCTCATAAGGTAAGATTATTGCCCCTTCATGAAATCTGCTTTTTAGTTATTTGTGGGGCTAATTGTGTATGCATTTGTGTGTGTGTGTGTGTGTGTGTGAAAACCTGGGCTCACAATTTGAAAGATACTTATGGTCTAAAAAGTTTGGAAGGCTCTTCTAGGTTGGAGTCTATAAAGGACTTCTCTCTGCTTCTAGTTTTCCCTCTTTGATCCATCCTCTGTTCTGCAGTTGTCAAACGGATTGTCCTCACACAGACGAGCGTGACCACATGGTTACCCGGATGAGGAGCTGCCCGGATCACAGGACCCATCCATGACCAGGATGGGCCAGGCCTTCCGCAGGGCAGCCCAACTGCTCTTCCAGGTCCACTGACCCTGCTCTTTCTCACCCGTCCACTCTGTCTCTTCCAGAAGGGTCTTTTAGGCTGTCGTTTTTGTCTTTACTCATATTGTTCTTTGGCATCAAATGTCATTTTTCCATTCTCCACTTGTCTAAATCCACCTCATTTAAAAACTATTTTAAAGTAACTTTGTTTTCTGATTAAAATTTTGAGCTGTTCCAGAGGTTACTAAGTATAGAATGAAATCATATAATCCCATAATCCAGAAATAGTATTATATCTTTAGATATATTTTCTAGTCTTTGCTTCAAACTACATATACATATTATGTATAAATATATAGACATGCATATATATTTAGAACTCTTCTTTTTGCCTAGTGTATTATGAAAATTTTACAATGTCATTAAATATTCTTAAAATACATGTATTGAATACATTATATTTTATTACATTGAGCTTTTAAATAGTTTCTAATATTTTATCTTTATAAATAATTCCTTAACATGTCTTTATATATATATGTGGTGTGTATATATATGCATATATATATATATATATATATAATCTATATATTATCTCTGATTTTTTTTCCTTAGAATAAAATATTAGATTTTAATTTACTTGGTAAAATTGTATTAACTTTTTGTTGTTGTTGTTCTTAGGAACTGAACTCAAGGGTGCTTTAGCACTGAACCACATCCACAACTTTTTACTTTTTATTTTAATCAGGGTCTTGCTAAGTTGCTCAGGGCCTCACTAAGTTGCAGAGGCTGGCCTTGAACCTGATCCTCCTACCTTAGCCTCCCATGTATAACATTTTTAAAGGCCTCAATATATGTATATATTGTTTGATTTCTCAGAAGAACTGTACAAAGTATCCTAATTTGTACTAATTCCAGATGTTAACCTTTTTTAAAGTCTGACAATTTGGTAGATGAGGATTGATTCTGCATTATGCATTATTTCAATTTGTATTTTTTTAGTATTAGCAAGGTGGACCCTTTTAAAATGTTTATTAGTCATTTAAATTGTGTTTTGAGGAAATTGCTTCTCTATGGTCTTTGTCCATTATTTTTAAATTTCAGAGTTTTTTTTTCCCCTGAATTTTTCCCTTATTATAAATTCCACTTATTCTTCAAAACTCAGTTTAAAATACGTTCTCCACAGAACTTTCTTCTAGTATCTTAGTTTGAATCTTTGTTTTTCCATAACAGATTAATTGTACCTCTATGTAGAGATCACTTTACGCAGCCCTGTTTGTTGTATCTTCCTCATTTAATTATAAGATATTTGAGAGTAAAAGCTTTTCTCATTTCTTTCTGTATCTCTCTCCAGTAAAAGGCACAAATCAGGTATCCAGTATATTGTTGATGGTTTTTGCCAAGATAAGGGAAGAGCCTTCTCTTTTCAATGTGAAATTTGATAAGTTATTTTTTCCTGTATGTGTTTAAAAAATTCTGTCTGAGGCTGCACTCACATATATTGCTGCAGCAGAGAACGCAGTGCCTCTCGAGTCTGCTTGGCTGTGCTCGCCAGTTCCATTTGGAATCATTTCACTAGCATTAGAGGCTTTGCATTGTGGGTGCTGTTCACCAGCTCTCCTCTCCCCTCTTTCCCTCAATACCATGGTGTTCTGCTTTAATACTCTTACAGGGCATTTGAGACCATTTAAATTACTCCTGTAAATTGGTCAGAGGTTGAATCATAAAATGCAATTGCTGGATGGAACCTCAGAGATTATCTAATCCCAAACCTTTGACCCTCTACCAGTTTCAACTCCTGAGACTTCCCTTACTTGAGTTGACATTGGCCTCCCAGAAAGAGTAACACTCAGGCCCAGACTCAAGAAGTAATTCTCCCTTTCCACACTTCATTTGAGAGAACATCCCTCTGAGCATCATCTCTGGAGACGAGCATGGGTTTGACTCTCAGCAAGTCTCCCTCCAGAGTCCCCCAGATTAACACCCCTGCCTGCCTCCTTGGTGGTTTCTCTAGGATTGGCACCACGACCACACACGTGTATGTTGGTCTGCTTCTGATTGTTCTACTTGCTCACATACTTTTAACAGGTTCTCTGAAGGAACTTTGCAATTTTATATTATTTCTTTCAATTGTTCTCATTTTGCATTTGAAGAGTGGAGGACTTTCAGCAGTTACATATTAAGACCACAGAGCTGGAGGGCCAGGGTTGTAGCTCAGTGGTAGAGCGCTTGCCTAGCACGTGTAAGGCACTGGGTTCAATCCTCAGCACCACATAAAAATAAATGAATAAAATAAAGGTATTGTGTCCATCTACAACTAAACAAAATTAAACAAAACAAAAACAAAACATAGAGCTGGAAAAGTAGGAGAGTGGGAACTTGGCCCAAGGTTTTCCTCCCTCAGTGCTGCCCTGACAGTACACCAAGTTTAAGTGCAAAGAAGTTGATTGGAATGACAGATCACGTTTATCCCTGAGGAGCTTGCTTTTTCTGGTAAGGAAACCACTGAATCTGGGGGTGGAAGGGAGAGGAGTTAAGATACATTTATTTTGAAATTTAATTATAAATGTTCAGAATAAACACTGAGTAAGTATTTATAGGGATGGCATGAAAGATTAGAAACATAGTAGGTGATGAAGCATATTTATCAAACCAAAGAGAACCATACATATAGTTTAATCAAGAATATGTTTGATTTAATGAGAAATTGTGACTTAGGACCCCAAATACCAGGAGACTTTGCTACAGAGTACTATTATATCTACACATCTTAGCGTCAATAAGAACTGGGTTTAAATCCTAATTTTGCCATGAATACTTCATCTCTCTGCATCTAAGTTTAGTCATCTATAAAGAAAGGTACAATACCTACCTCTTGGGCATTCAATGAAATAATAGATTCATTTATTCATCTATTCATTTCTTTGGCAAAAAGCGTTTTTGAATATTTATAATTTGCATGACACTGGGGAGGTAGCCATGAACAGTACATATACATGATTCCTCGTCTAAGAGAATTGATAATCTTATGATTAAATATAAAGAGTTTGTCTTGGTGTCAGGCACATGCTAAGCAATAAGTGGCAGATATTATTATTATTATTATTATCATCATCATCATTTTTATTATCAGTGTGCATTTCTACAACTGCTTGTAATTTTCCACGTCTAATATTTGATAATAGGTGCAAGACCTAGTTAACATTTTCTGTATTGGCATTTCTATTAAAGTATAGTGTCGTAAGGTAACAAGCAATTATTGTTAACAAAGAAAGTACTGTTAATCAGAATCTGCTTCAAGAAGGTAGGGTTTCTTCTCTACTCCTTACTTGCCTGCTATTCTGTCTTTAGCCACATGAACATTCAGAACAGTGTCTGGCACAATGAATAACTATAGTTGAAAATGGAATGTACGAATGAATAAAGGTTGCACAGGACTTTAAAGCACAGTATCTGGCTGGTGCCCGCAGAGGACGATGCTATCTAGGTTGAACGTGTACAATGAGAGTCTCTATGTAATAAGAGCCCTGTGATTTATGAACTCAAGCATCTTAACTTGGGGAAAAATCCAAGGTGGGGAGACTTTATGCAAGAAGTTATTTTAATGTCACTAGATGACAATGGGGAAAGAAGAGTGAAAAGGCTGCATGTGTATAATCATCTCAACATGAAGGATTCTAGTTGGAGGGAATTACATGCTGAAATAGTTATTCATGTATTTTCCATGTACTCATACATTACACAGTGAGTACCTTTAAATGCACAGTTTGAGCTAGTTTTATAATAATTTACTACATTTTAAGATTCATAGGTTAGAATTGGATGCAATAGTCAATGGAAATAACTTCTACATGCACTAGTGCCTATCCTTGAAAGTGTTTAGTAATGGAAAGAACATGTGATGTGGAGCTTTGAAAGGGTTTCTGCCATATCAGATTCACATTCATAAAGATAAATTTGTTTATGTGGGTCAGATTCCATTTCAACAAATATCATTTTGCAAAAGATGAAAAAGCCCCAGGTAATAATCTATTAATTTTACATTATAAGATCTGATCATTTAATGTTATATTCATCTACTCATATAATATTATATGAAAGTAGCACAAAACCACACGTTAATTGAACTTAAGATCGTGGAATTTGACCCACAACCTTATGTAACTGTGGCATAATTTCTAGACCATCTGGAGAAATCTCCTGCTCTTAATAACCTTTGCAAGAGCATTAGTGGTTATTTAGTTTCAATATTTTCACATTGTAATTCAAATTCATTACCATCAGGAAATTAATGTGATCAGTATGAACATGTTTTTACCTTTAAAGACATAATCATAATAATTTTAATAGGTAGGTCAAATAATGTTGATAATGAACTCTGGAGGAAGTTATGGCTTTCTCTCCCTGCCCCCTACTGCTTCTTTCCCACAACATCTACTATCATTTTAGATAAACATTGAAAGTTACAAGTATAATGCTCATTTACTGAAATATTCAGGGAATTAATATTTGACCTATAAATTCCAACCTACATCAGTCATTGTTTTTTTTTTTTTCCTTCCTTTCCTTCTAAAAGAAATATGCTTACTTTCTCTATGTATTGAATATAAATCAGAGAACCAATGCATCAGGGATGAACATTAACTTTCAAATCTATCTACACACAATGCATCGTATCTGGAGCTGTAATTGTATGTGTGTGTGCATGATGATCGCACACAGGGTCTAAAGATGTTGTTATGGTGAATGAGCACTTACGGAAATAGAAGTCAGCCAGTACTAGTTTAAGCCAGATATGGTGCAGGTAGGTAATATAAAAGCTTTTTTCTATAGACTTCCTAAGTTGTCTGCAGCATCCCAATTCTGAGCTAAAACCTTCATTGCTATTCCAGTCATAGAATTCAAAGATGGAAAACACCTATTAGGTTACTTAGTTTATCCCCCTAGGGCTATCACTCTGATAGCATATTTTATTCCTTCTTCTACTTCTTCTTCTGTATTTGGTCTACCCTCTTTCTAAAATGTCAGTGCTGGCAAGATTTCAGCATTTTTCCTTAGGTTAAGTATATTTGCCAGAATTTCTTTACATTTCCTTCAACATTTAGATACATTTTGTAGTTTGCAAATATTTTTGTGTGCCCCTAATCAGATCTAGGCAAATAACTTTCACCTTTCATAGTATTAATCATCTGCTCATGGATCACAGCATCCAAAACAATGTAGGGATGATAATAACAATAACTTTGATGTGTTCTTTTGCTTTCACACATATTTGTATGTATGCATGTACATTATTTGCCGATAATTTCCTTCTCAGATTGCTCATCAGCAGAGGCTGAAGAAAAGACAAAGCAGATCATTTGAGTTGTATAAAACCCTGCATACTGAACTTGCCATAAACCAGGATTGTTCCCAATGTCATTATCAGAGCAAATAGCATATGGACAGATACCCTGATCCATTTCATCTGAAGACATCTGGACTTACAGAGCTGGAATCCCACCTGGATATGCTGAAATGAAGGGTGAGGAGCTTTAGATGTATCATGGATCTTCCTAAGCACTTCACACATGTTAACCCAATCCTTCAAACAACTTTTGGGGAGTAGGTTCTAAATAGCTCTCATTTTTTCAGGATCACTTGTCCCCTGTAGTAAGAAACGGTCAAGAATCCAGTAGTTTGGCCTGAGTCTGTGTCCAAAACCACTGTATTGACTAGTGTGAGTGAGGGATTTGAGTAGGCTTATACTTTAGAGTCAGATGGACTCTGTTTTGAATATTGGTTTTGTCACAACTTTGTACAAGTTAGTTGTCCTCCCTGAGGCTCAGTCTCTTTGGGTAGTAGGGTGAGCAGTATCTTCTTAGATTTCATGAGGATTAAATAAGAAAATGCACAGCCAGCCCTTGGTACAATGTGTGGTATATGATTGACATCAAACAAAGGTTAGTTTTCACCTCTCAAAGTTCTCCTTAGTGACACAGAGGTTGGTCATCTTACTTTCTACCCAGCTTTTCATCTATTACTCTAAAAGTAAATGATTTTCTAGGTGATTGGCCTTTGTTCTTCACACGAAGGCATCTGTTTGTATATTTCAAAAGTGCTAGAGGTTTTATGGTATGAAGGAACGTCCTTGTGGAATCAAACTGAGACAGTTTGACAATTCTTTTATTCTACCATCATGGTCAGTTGGTAGAAACTATATGTAGATAGCCCCCAATCTAAAAACCAATTTTGTTACAAAAGTTGTAGCAGCTTAGAACTTGGCTCATGTTTTCTTCTAAACACTGTTACAAATGATAGTTAGAGCATTACGTTAGCTCACATAATCTTTTTGAGCTATAAAATGTCCAAGCTATCATGCACTAGTATCCTGTAGCAGACAGTAGTTGATTTGTTTGTCCTAGATAAATTCTTCTCTTTTTCTAGCTTAACCTGTTTATTAAAGCCCTGGAAGTGGGAGAACTGGGTACTACACGTTCTGTTGGTTTCTAGTAATTGAGAAATTTTAGAGCTTACAGATCCATCAGTTGGTTGATGGTCAGCCAAAGGCTTTCCCTAGAATTTGAAATGAGTCACGAAAAACCATGTTGAACACTGAAACACTACCTTCATGAAGAATCAGGGACAGAGTTCCTGCTATGGCCATATCATGTATTGGGCAAGAATGATATATAGGAAGAGAAGAACGAAGCAGACTTATAGCACTAGAAAAAAAAACATGTGGTTCAGAGGGTTAGATGGAGTTGAGTAGGTGCCTGATGACCTTCCTGGTCACATGAGGCCTGTCTGATATATTCTATAACTGGATCTCATAGGATCCTCCTCAGTTATTTCAGTAATTTCTTCTTCACCTAGTTTGAGAAGGGTTGTTATAGGCAACAAGCTTAAGTTCTCAGACCAGAGCCCATCTGAACATTCTAGCATTCTGGATGGTTGTCAGAGAGAGCTGAAATTTAATTATTGTATTAAGGGAGGGCCTGGGGTTGGGAGTAGAAGGCAGTAGGAGCCCTGGTCTTGATAATACTCCATTTTTCCTAACTCCCAATTGAAGGCATTGCTATCATCTTCTCAGGGTCTTCTCTGCTACATGCAGTCTACCACATTTTTTTCTAATTCACACTGTTCATATCTTGAATGCCCTTTTGTTCCTCTCTCCTTATACAAAGTTGATTTTGTCTTCATTATATCTCAGGATGAGTCATGGAGGGTTATAGAATTTTATGGCAGGAAGGGGACAAAGCCATCCAGTTCAAAGACTCCAAGAGGTTGCCAAGGTCACTCAACTAGAAAGTAATGTTGTCAGGACTCGAACTTAGGTTCTAACTGCAGTATGTTCTCCATTAGACTACTCTGTCAAAAGTTCTCAGTCTTCTCCTCTTAGAACAATCAGTCAGCCTTCCCACAATGCAGTATTTAATGCTGGGCCCTGACTTACCCACTTGGCTCTTGTTACATATGCACTTTAATAGACTGCAAGTGTGTTGAGAGCAGCAATGGTCCTTTCTTTTATTGTAATTTCTCCCAGTACAGGGAATGTTCTCAAGAGACAAGTCCTATGAGAATAGTTTTATTGCACAACCACTGGTGCCAGGGATTTTGTTGTAAAGTATGAGGATCTGACCTTTACTCATTAGGAGCCTGATCCTGAAGTTGGTAGTATTATTAACTAAAGAAGTGAGGTGATGCTGAGTGGTGGTATAAGCATAGAGATGGGACAAATGTAGTAATCATTCCCACTCAGGTGTGGCAAAGGGAGTGGTATATCCAATTTGAAAAGATGAGATGATTCGTGAACTACCTTACCATTTATTTCAAGGGATGATCATGTACCTTTCAGAATAATGTCATGGATGACTCTCTAAGAGTTCTTCCTTTGTAGCAAGCATGAATGAGAGGGCAAGTCAGCTGCTTTTTTTGAGGACCCTAAGAGTATCTTCTTGCTTTCTGATTTCCCTACTGACCACCATCTTAATGCTGACAACCAACTTTGCAGTCCCAGATACCATCATTCACACTTGTATCTTCACACAGTCTCACTGTATGTTTTGGGCAGTGCAGACATACTGTTCAGATTATGTCATTGGGACCAGCAAGTGGTAGTTAAAACATTTGGAGTCTTAGATTCATGAACTATTCTTACTGGAACAGTGACTTTTTAGATCATGTCTCAAAGTGATCTCTTTACCATTCACTTTAGTATAACCCACTGGGATTTCTGGATTTGAGAAGGAACAACAATTTAGATATGCTCTCAATGTTCAGATGTCTTCAGTTAAACTGGGCCAAGGTCTCCTTTCTATATCCTGTTTGTTCCAATGGTGAGACTTGGAACAATCCTAGCAATCCTAATTTGTGACTCATCTAGCATGTAGTGTTTGACATAATTCAGATGGTCCACTTGTCTTTTCTTCCACCTTTGTTGATGAATAATCTGAGAAAGAAATTGATGGCCTAAGAAGTACATATATGAATATGTATATGCATAAAACAATAGAAATCACACAATAAAATATTAAGTGGTGATTGGATTAAAGTGAGTCTTTCCCTACCCTAGTTTTCTTTTCCTTCCCAAATTTTGTTTCTTTTTCTTCCTGCTGTCCTCCTCCTTCTCTTTCTCTTTTTTTTTGATGGTGCTTGGGGTTAAACCCATGGCCTCACATATACTAGGCATGCACTCTGGCAGTGAGTTACATGCCCAGCCCTCTCCTTTCACATTTTGTGAAATGAGCATAAATTACTTTATAGTTAAGAAATCAAAAAGAAATTTCTCTTTGATATAAAAAATGATCTTAAAATTTAGAGTTATTATCACTTACATCTTAGATGCATTCAAAATATTCCTATTTTTCATTTTAAAATTAGAAGAGCACAGTTTGGAAGAATATAAACTGGAAAGGATAAAAAAAAATTTGATTTTTGATTTACTCAGTAATTGTGCTGTGTTTGTTTGTAAATATGCATACTATTTTCCCCATGACCTTTAGTTTATGCTCTGATGAAAAGAGTTATTTTCCTTAAAAATTTAACAGAATATTTGCTGTGTGGTTATCAGCAAGACACTTAATATTTCTGAAGTTCAGTTTTCTCACCAGTATAATATAAATAATAAGAGTCATTACAAATACCAACTTTGATAATATTCAAGAATTCTTTTTAGCTCTCTTTTCCTCTCTGGGTTTCTGAGGATCAACCACCATCATGAATGACATAGTAACTATCCCAACTGGAAAGCTCATGACCGACCAACTACTTCAGAGGAAACAAATGGTCATTGATGTTCTTCACACTGGGAAAACAACAGTACTTAAGACAGAAATTCGAGAAAAATTAGCCAAAATGTATAAGACCACACCAGATGTCATCTTCGTGTTTGGATTCAGAACCCATTTTGGAGGTGGCAAGACAACTGGCTTTGGCATGATCTATGATTCATTGGATTATGCAAAGAAAAATGAACCCAAACAGAGACTGGCAAGACACAGCCTGTAAGAAGGAAAAAGACCTCAAGGAAACAGCGAAAGGAACGCAAGAACAGAATGAAGAAAGTCAGGGGACTGTGAAGGCCAATGTTGGTGCTGGCAAAAAGTGAGCTGGAGATTGGACAACAGCCAACGGAGTCAAGATTCTGCAATGACTGTATCTGTGGTGATCATGAGAATTTTTCATGAGGATTAATAAATTGTAAAAACTTTTAAAAAATTCTTTTTAAAGTGTGAGGAGGGGCTGGGAGTGTAGCTCTAGGGTAGAGTGTTTGTCTAGCATGCATGAAACCCTGGGATTGATGTCTAGCACTACCAAAAAAAAAAAATATATATATATATATATATAGAAAATAAATAAGTAAATAAAAAATAAAGTTGAGGTGTTTTATATGTCTAATCATAATAATTATTGTCATTTTTACCTTCAAGTTCGTAGATATCCTTATAAAGCTCTCTTTTCATTGTTGGGCACAAACTGACTGAGAGTCTCACCCATTTCAAGAGCACTCAACTGGTAAATCCTCTCATCTGTGGCACAACAGGAAGTGCCAGGTCACTTGTACCTTCGTCCAATCACCTCGCCCTGAATCCTCTTCTCCACCTTGCCTTCAACTTGCCTTTCAAGGTCTAGTTCAAAAGTGCCCACCTCCATGATGCCTTCTCTGGTCACCCCTCTGGAAGAATTAGTTGTTCCATCCTCTGTGTTGACTCCTTTTTAGAATCCCCTTAGACTGTACTGTAATTAGTTGTTTACAAATCTATTTAGCCAGATCAGTTTCCCAATTGTCGTGTTGAGAATGGCAGATACATCATGAATCTTTCCCTGGTGTACTACTAAATTTGATCCAAGTATGAGGCTTATTTTTGCTACAACCGACTACGTGCATTCATTACAGTGACTTCTGTCAGAGGGTACTTTGGATTGAGCAAGTTGTGCAGAGTGGCCTGAAGCAGGGTGTTATTTGTTGTAAGGAGGGGTAAGAATTGTCAACAGCAGGCCTGGAAAGGAATAAAGATCAGGAATTTATGTCAGTCCAGGACAGTCCACAGTTATTCCCCTATGGTGAGAGTTCCTTGTGATGAATGGAAAAAAAACTTAAAATGCTTCAAATGCATGCTCAAATTTCTAGTATTTAAAAATGTATCCCCCAAATAAAGAGAATTGAAAACCACTGTTCTCAGTATTGAGTTCCTTCAGGGTATACCCCAGCATCTGAATGAAGAAGAAGAAGAAGAAAAGAAAGAATAATACATAAGAATCAGGGCTAGTAGACTTAAAACGTTAATGGGTCAAGTAATTTTTGGTTGAGTCTAGCATTTTCCTGATATAAGGTAAAGAGAGTTCTGGTATTGTCAAAGACCTACAGTTTCTGGAAACTTAAGAGTCCGACTAAGATTTGCTAGATTCATGTCTCACATTCTAGTGGATCTAAGAGTATCTTCATGTGTTGAAGACTCTTTCCTTCCTGCTAGTCCTTTTTAGGTATTGTAGAATGGGAACTCTCCGTTGGTCTGAGAAACATGGGTTTTGTTGAATGCAGGGTCTTGAGGAAGGAAGAAAGCAATTTCCTATGAATCAGGTCCTGGGTTATGTGTTTTCATGTAGGGTTTGACTGAAGGAAACCTGAGTTACTCTTGCCTCTCCTACTCAGTTTCAGCACAACCTTGTATAGAACATCATCTCTTGTCAGTCTTGGTTGTTTCTTCTGCAAAATAAGGATGATCTGGGGATCAAAGAGATAGTTGATGTGGAAAGCCTTCCTATACATTTTAGCTCTGTGATGATATTAGTTATCTTTCTTCCACTGGATGGCATTTATAGTGTAATATATAAGCTTGAGAATCAAATAAGCATAGCCTACTTAAGGGAAGGTGAGAATGAAACAATGATTGATCTAGGAGGAAATTCTTATGTTTAATGAGAAAAGAAAGCACATTTTTTTTTTCTTTCTGCACATCCTTCTCCACCCTTGGAATTTCCAGTGACCGCTGTGGAGTTTCCATTGTTCAGAAAAGTGTCTCTGACTGAATGGGAACAAGGTGAATGGGCTTATTTGAACAATGTGTCTGGGGGGAGACTTCCCTATTTCACCATTGGGAAATCATCTTCTCTTCTGTATAGGAATGGAGAAAATGGTATGAACCTGTACGCATTCAACAAATTAGGGAAATGCACTCAGAAATGAGTGTTGTTTTCTAGAGGATTCTTTTCTAGGGCTCAAGACTCAACCAGTCAGAGTTGTCTTTCAAAGAACAAGAACTACCATTCCTTAGGAAGTAGCATCAAATAAAGTGAATCTTAGGGATCGTCCTTGGTCTAATTTAAAAGTGAAATAATCACCGCACACGGCTTCATGTAGGAGCCTGAAAGTTGAACATGGGAGGAATTCTTAGCTCAATGTTCTTCCAGATTGTAGACAGGCCTCCTGCCAATCTAACTCTCCTAGCTAAGTGACTTTCACTCTGGTCTCAGACCTGCTGTATCTTCTCTTTAATAAAAACAGATCTCGCTGATGGCCTTGTTCACTCTTTCCTTCTACTGACCCACTTTGTTACTCATTCACATTACTTTCTCAGTTTTTTTTCAATAGTTTTCTATTCTCTTCCTTCAACCTTATATTTTATTGTTTTTTTTCTTCATTCTTATGAGATGATAAGTAGCATATCACTGTCCAATTTCGAAGCCACCAGACACATGGGCCGATTTAAGTTATTTAGAATTAGAGAAAATAAAAGGTTCATTTCACCTTCATTTGCACTGCCCATTATTCAAGTGCTCAATAACCTGTGGCTTGAGGCCATGGCAGTGACGGCACAATGCAGCCGGGGAAGGTGTCCACTGCCACAGGCAGTTATGCGGACAGTGCTGATCCGGGTATTCACTTTTTCTATGTCCTTAAGTATTTTGTCCCCTACTTTCAGTTCATCTCCACCAATTTTTACCCTTATTCCTACGAAAAGGTCAAAGATACTTATTTGAAGCAAAAGAGTATCTTTATAAGTTGTTCACAGACCCGAAGCGCATGTCCTTCCTTCTCCTTGGGCACAGTTATTTCAGTCTCTGTAATCTTTTCAGCAGGTTAAATAGGAGAACAGAGTTGATGCAGTCTTTAAGATTTCTCATTCTCCAAAATGGAATTTCATATATGCTCTGGAGACTCGCAGCTCCTCAACTCTTGGGCGACCATCAATACAATTCAGTCCTGATTACTGAGTAGCGACTTCATCATCAAAAGGGGCTGACCTCAGCAGAGCTGCGTCTACACAATGTGGCCCAGACCCAACTTTCAAATTTTATTGCTCTGACTTCTTGCCTTTCAGTCCCTGCCAGTTCTGATCTTGACTTACTCCTTGAATTGATTCCTGCCCTGTGAGCCTCCACCCCACTTTTTAACCCTTTGATTAGGGTTGGCGTCTTTTACACAGGAGTTGGATTCTGATCTCAGCCCATTGTCTCCTTCATTTCTGAGCTAATCTTCCTAAGCTTGATGACTCATCTGCATTGCTGCCATCCTATAATCTTCCCTACACCCACATGTTGCTTTGTCCTTCAGAATTTGAGGGCACACTTGGAGCTTGAGAAGACCTGGCGTTCCTCCATTAGCAAGCATGATTTCTGACGTCTTTCATTTGTTGTGCACTCAGTTTGGACAGATGCAAAAGAAGAAAAGAAAAATTCTTACCATCGAACCGTCTGTATGCTAATTGGGGTTACAAGAGATAGTTAAGAAATCAGACCAGATTATTTGCAAAGAGCTCAATGAATACTGTCATCAGAAGAAATATTAAGGAGTTGGACTATTTCATCAAGGAGATAGAACCTGGTTAGCTATAAAGCCCGGGCAACATTTGGACTGGTTGGGAGGGCATCTCAGTTGGTAGACTGGGGCAGACGACACGAGGTGAGAGTGACTTATGATTTGATTTCCTCCACATTATTCCCTTCTTCATCTTCTGCTCTCAGGTTCACATCTGGGCACAGGGTATCCCCATTCTTCATTCTTTTTTTTTAATTAATTTATTTTTTTATTGTAAACAAATGGGGTACAACTTGTTTCTCTGTTTGTACATGAAGTAGAGGCATACCATTTGTGTAATCATACATTCACATAGGGTAACAGTATTTTATTCATTCTGTTATTTTTCCCTTCCCTCCATCCCTCCCACTCCTCTTTTCCCTCTATACAGTCCCTCCTTCCTCCATTCTTGCCTCCCTCCCACCCCCATTATGTATCATCATTCACTTATCGCAAGATCATTCGTCCTTTGGTTTTGAGATTGGCTTATCTCACTTAGCATGATATTCTCCAATTTCATCCATTTGCCTGCAAATGCCATAATTTTATTATTCTTTATGGCTGAGTAATAGTCCATTGTATATATATACCACAGTTCCTTTATCCATTCATCAGTTAAGGGGCATCTAGGTTGGTTCCACAATCTGGCTATTGTGAATTTGGCAGCTATGAACATTGATGTGACTGCATCACTGTAGTATGCTGATTTTAAGTCCTTTGGTTTTAGGCCTTGGAGTGAAATAGCTGGGTCAAATGGTGGTTCCATTCCAAGCTTTCTGAGGAATCTCCACACTGTTTTCCAGAGTGGCTGCACTAATTTGCAACCCCATCAGCAATGTATGAGTGTACCTTTTTCCCCACATCCTCGCCAACACCTATTGTTGCTTGTATTCTTGATAATCGCCATTCTAATTGGGGTGAGATGGAATACCTCCACAATGAGAACTACAGAACACTAAAGAAAGAAATTAAAGAAAACCTTAGAAGATGGAAAGATCTCCCATGTTCTTGGATAGGCAGCATTAATATTGTCAAAATGGCCATACTACCAAAAGCGCTATACAGATTCAATGCAATTCCAATGAAAATCCCAATGACGTACCTCACAGAAATAGAGCAAGCAATCATGAAATTCATCTGGAAGAATAAGAAACCCAGAATAGCTAAAGTAATCCTTAGCAGGGAGAGTGAAGCAGGAGGTATCGCAACACCAGAACTTCAACTATACTACAAAGCAATAGTAACAAAAATGGCATGGTATTGGTACCAAAATAGACAGGTAGATCAATGGTACAGAATAGAGGATACAGACACGAACCCAAATAAATACAGTTTTCTCATACTAGACAAAGGTGCCAAAAACATGCAATGGAGAAAAGATAACCTCTTCAACAAATGGTGCTGGGAAAACTGGAAATCCATATGCAGCAGAATGAAACTAAACCCCTATCTCTCACCCTGCACAAAACTCAACTCAAAATGGATCAAGGACCTTGAAATCAGATCAGAGACTCTGCATCTTATAGAAGAAAAAGTAGGTCCAAATTTTTATCATGTCAGCTTAGAATCTGACTTCCTTAACAGGGCTCTCATAGCATAAGAAATAAAAGCAAGAATCAATAACTGGGAAAGATTCAAACTAAAAAGCTTTCTCTCAGCAAAGGAAACTATCAGCAATGTGAAGAGAGAGCCTACAGAGTGGGAGAAAATCTTTGCCACTCATACTTCACATAGAGCGCTAATTTCCAGAATATATAAAGAACTCAAAAAACTCTACACCAAGAATACAAATAGCCCAATCAACAAATGGGCTAAGGAAATGAACAGACACTTCACAGAAGAAGATCTACAAGCAATCAACAGATACATGAAAAAATGTTCAACATCTCTAGTAATAAGAAAAATGCAAATCAAAACTACCATTCTTCATCCTGAGGCTTCCTAATACTTGGCCGCCCGTAGTACTATCAAAGGGAGCTTAAGATTAATTTCCTTTTTATTTTTTAGCCACAGATTAGGACACACCAGCTTTTTCACTGGGAGTACTATTCATTCTAAAAGTTGAGTTTAAGTCTGTGGCTGAAAGTAGAAAATGCTCATTGGTTTTGTTCCGGGGGCTTCTGAAATCCTCATTGTTGGATGTACTTCCAGTGAGCTCATTTTTCCCTGACATGTTATTCTTGGGTGTAAACAGGCTTTGTAAGCCTTATTTTCCTGGTGGTGAATCTGAATTTCTAGGATGGGAGACGTTGAGCCCGGAACGAGGGCTCCTCTAGGAGTTGAGGCTGTTCTTTGCCTTTGTATCCCCAGTGCTTGTTGCTGTTCCTAAAATATATCAGATTCTCAGATGTTTTCTGGGTGAATATTTAATGATGTCTCAGGAAAACACAACGGTAATGCAGAGTCTGAGGAGCAGAGCTTCCTCTTCCATGAGGATTTGGAGTTCTACTTGTTGAAGATCCTTCTGAAGCTTTACACGAAGCCCACGGAGCCCATGCCTGGGTGTCGCGCGCTTATTTGTTTGTGGCTTCACAGTTCCTTATTCATGAGAGAACACTGAAGCATCATCTTTTAACGACCCCTTCGTCTGGAGGAGTGACCATTCCTTTAGTTGTTGACCGTTCTGTTTCTTTGTTCCTTTCTTCACTATTACTTTTTAAATTTATTTCTGGGTGATGCATTTACATTTATTTCTTTATTTTTTTTTTGAGATATTGGAATTGACCCTAGGTGTGCTCCACCACTGAACTACGTTCTCAGCCTTTTTAATTTTTTTTTTTTGCGACAAGGTCTCACCAAGTTGCTGAGGCCAACCTTGAACCTGTGATCCTCCTGCTTCGGCCTCCCGAGTTGCTGGGATTACAGGTGTGTGCCACGGTGCCTGATGAAACATTTTTATTTTAAAAAATATTTTTATTTTGGTGTTGAACTTTTTTAGGAAATAATAAATTCTTCACGTTTGAGAGTCCAGCTTTTGGTCCAGTAGCTGGCACATAGTAGGTATTAAGTGATTAATTAGAGTAAATGACAGTCATATATCACAGTAGATGCTGTGAGTGTCCCTGCCGAGCCTGTTGGATACCCTCCCACAGGCCCTGCACATGTCGTTCTTCACAGCTTATACATACCCATGACCTTGGTGAGAGAAGTATCTTTGAGCTGTTGGACATTCTTTGTTTAAACCTTCCAAGAGACAGAGTGCCTGCTAGTTTGCATCCCCCAGGGACCTCCTGGAGCCAGAGGTTTACTAGTACAGCAGTATGAAATCTCAGCTCTTCTGCCTCAAAGCGGTCTAAATGGCAGCATCCTTTATCCCCCACAGGTTCAGGATGAGGCTGGAACTTCCCCTGATCATACATCCTTGCCTTCTTCCCTTTCCCTACTCTGATTTTTTCCCATGATTCCCAATTTCTCCAGAGAACACTTCTTCAATAAGTCATCCGTTTGAGAATCTTCCTCTCACATTCTGCTCTGGGAAACCCAACCAAGGCCTGTGTTGATTCTGAAGTCTGGAATTTATGATGCAAGTTTTTTTTTTTTTTTTTCCATTTATGCTGAAATAATAAAAATGTTCCGAATAACCAGGTAATGTCAAGAAACATTAGTGATAGAGTCTCTGTGACGATTTTCCAATCTCATTTTTATGATATAAAATACCTCTTAAGGGAGAGCATGTCCTGCTGATAAAAATACTGATAGGGAGAACTGGCTTTCTTCCTAACAAAAAGAAGTGTGTTTCCCTCTCTCTCTCTCTCTCTCTGTCTCTTTCTTTCCTTTGCAGTGCTAGGGATTGAACCCAAAGCCTCATGCATGCTAGGCAAGTGCTCTACCATTGAGCTATATTTCCATCTACACATAGAGTGTATTTCTAAGGGGAAAAAAACAAGAAAACAAACATACAAAAAAAAAAATCACCTAGGAATCTAGCACTGATGTTAAACCAGACTACCCATATATTAGAGCTGAAGGATGGGACCCTAATGCATGAGTCACAGAGAAAACACAGCTGGAATGAAGCAAGACATTCCAGCACATTCAGGAATGTCACTAATTTATTTCTGAATACTTGGGAAAATGTAGTCAACTGTGTAACACATACCTTTCTGTTTGCTCTTTCCTATTTCACCTCTTGCCTTCTACATTTCTATACTCCCCAGATCTGTTTCTCTCGCTGTCCCAAAATAACTAGTCAAATTTCCTTCCATCTTCTGGTGACTGTAGCTCCAGGAGGACCTGACGTGCCAACCGAAAGAGCAACAGCTGAAAAATGTGGCTTTCTTAATGGTTGTGTATATTTTCCAAGAAGAGGAGATCACTGGCATTTTAAAGGGATCATAAATATACCATTAATGAAACTGGAAGCCATCATTTCAGCAGCCAGATTAGTGTCAGGAGCTGACACTGTTCCTAGAGGAGGGAAGAGCAACAAAATAAAATTATCCAAGTCCAAATATCTCCACGCTGCACAGGCATTGGATGAATGACACTTGGGGAAACACACACATCAATATCTTTTAAGTGCAAACTCTCCCTTCTTAAGCCCTTGGGGCTGGTGACAACTTGACACACCGAAGACATAACTCTGCATAGGCTATTTAACCAAGTAAAGATGATTGTCAATTTTCTCCAGTTTTCTTTTGTTAATAGTCTATAAACACAGATGTCCCTATTAGGTGCGGATCCTTTTCTTTATTTGAAATCACCATTAAATTGCTCTCTGAAAATATTGAAGAGTGGCCACAGACCTCACTGAACACTAACTTTATAAGCTCTTCCTCTCTCCCTTGAGCTTTCGTATGCTTAGCTGCCCGTCCTCTGGCTCCGAGTGTGTAATCAGGCCCAGCCTCCCGCTGAGCACCATCAGGAAAATGGCAGCTCTCACTGAGAGACAGCAGAGCCATTCACAGTCATGGAGCTCTGGAAACATTGACAGATATGACAGACATTTCCAAAGCTGCGCGAAGCATTAATTTTAATGTATGCTGTGTGTCCTTACTTAGTAAATATTTATTTGACTGTGAAAGATAGGAGAGGTAATCACTGCTTTCCTTCAAATATAGTTCCTGTGTGAACCCCAGCCCCCTTTACTTGAGGGAGCTCAAGACTCAGTCCTAGAGTTCTGAAACAAAACACCGAAGAAGAAAAGATGCAAGAGGCAAGATTTTTACTCTAGAGTCAGTTTTAACATTCTTTTGTGTTTTGTCTAAAGTGTTTCCTTTGGTCTCATGGACATAGCATAACTACGTTGGCTCAGCAACTAACAAGAGTCATGCTTCGTTAGAAAATAATTCCTAGGAGGTGTGGATTGCCAATGAGATCTTATCTGAAGACCTGTCAGTCTCTATCCTGACTTTCCTGCCTGAATTTCCAATTGTGGTCTCCTCAGTTAACTTCTATAGTCATTGACTAACCAGTCAACTCAGAGTATCTAGTTGGGGCCACCATCTCTTTAGATGTACAGAAGACCATTTTAATTATCTAATTAAATGGATGGAGACGTTGGAAGGGAGCAGGTGGGGTCAAAACAATCATCACTGAGCGCCTGTTGAGGGGTAGTTATTTTCACATACACTACCTCTGTTAATCCAGACAACTCTCTGTGATGCAGGCACTAGGGACACTGTTTATAGCGGAGAGAACTGAGATGCATGGTGGAGAGAATACTTTTCTCAAGGTCACATAATGGCAGAATTGGGACATAGACTAGAAACTTTCAAATCCAAGGTCTGGTCCTCTGTCTGCTACACTGTAATAGAGAGCATTGTGTATATAAGGGCACTTTGTAAATCTTAAATCTTTATAAAAATGTTAGTTACTGCTACTGTGGATGGTGAAAAATGTGCTTGTTAGTTTTGTCTGGCTGGTCAGCCATCCAGGGCTTTTCTAATGAGGCAATGAACCCAACAGGGGTGAGGGGATGAGCTGCCAAGCCTTTCGCATCAACTTTGTGTGCACTAATTAAACATCATGCCTGGATAAATGGCCCAGGATGGCAAAGTCCACAGCTTCTCACACATGGTTCCAGGAAGTCGCATGGTTGGCTGGAGAGGATTTGGTCATGAATAAGATGCAAGCTCAAACCTCCTCCATTGGCTCTGTGTGACCAGGTACATTAATCTTTCTTTATATCAGTAGCAAGCTGTGATGTAAATGTCAGGTGGGCCCCAGAAATCAATTTCCCATTGGTGAGTACCTCCTAAATGCATGCTTATTTTATTATAATACATAAGGAGAGTGACCTATATTGGGCTATGAGATCAACTTCTAAAATATCAATCCATTATAAGTTTTTTTCCCTTTGAATCTATGCTGTTTATCTTGGCAAGTTCTCTTAAATATCCTTTGACCTTTTGCAAACTAGTTTATTTGCCTAGTTGCTCTCTTCAGTTCTTTGTATTCAGTGAAACTCCTTTGGAATTTTCCCTTGACAAAATTTTAGAGTCAAATTTTATAGGAAATAGACATAGGTTTAAAATTATGCAAGATATTGATCATGCATGCTATGTTACAATACCCAGACAACTCTAATTCAGTATCTTGGAGACAGTTAATATTTTACCCAAAACTTTACTATATCCAAAGGAGGCTCTACCTTTTCTGTCTCAAGTTCTATAAGCGAAAAAAAAAAAACAACAAAAAATTCACTTAAGCAGGTGTTTGACCAGGTGATGGTTTTTTTCTCCCACCTTATGGTAAAAGTATGTTCTTTTGTGGATTACCTGAAAAAGCACAATCAGAAGAACAACCTGAATTTTCTGGTCATCTAAATAGGAATGTATTTGCTGATGGTCAATATGAAGATGGGTCATGTATGATTTCCAACTAATGTGATTCAGGATCTATGATCTCAATAGTTTTATCCCATTATGGCATTAGAGAAAAGACTCAGCACCTGGCATAGCAGACCATAATCTTACATCCCAAACTCTTTTACTGATCCAGTATTGATATTTGGGTCAAATCCTTACTTGGCACTATGCTGAATGTTTTAACATATATTATCTCATTGATGCTTAAATATACTTTTAAGAGTAATGATACATTCAGTGTTTACAAATAAGGATAATGAACCCACGCAACATTTGATTGATTTGTTCAAGGTCAGTGCTGAGACGTGAACCTAGGTTTTTCCAATTGCTATTTTATGACCTATTAGTGATTTGGTAGAACTGGATCCTATTGTTAACAAGATATGGTCAATTGAGCAGTGAGAAATCACTGAACCCATTTGGTTGATCTTCCCATTCAGTCAGATTGAGGGCATCCTGGGTAGTCTGCATTTTATTTTGACCCTCCCTTGAGCTTGGGAATGATGAGACACAATAATTCTCTGTTAATGCTTTGCTCAAAAATTCTTTACATTCAAGCAAGGTAAATAAATGTAAAAAATGAATGTCTGGTCATTCATTTACTTCAAATAACTGGCAAAGAATGGATGCTTGAGGTGGAACTAGGATCATCATTAACCCTGTAGAGACTGTTTTGCAATTAAAATTTCTTGTCCTAGAAAAGTCATGTAAGTCATCATGAACTTGGAACATGATAAATGACTTAGACTTACTCGTGGAGGTTAGTCTCCTTCCTTTAGACTTGAGGAAGACAAACGGGAAAGGGTAGAGGGACTTTTGATTTCTACTAAAAAAAGAGAGAGAGAGAGATTTCTTAGTTTGGATGCAGTTACTTTCTGAAGATGAGTTTACTCTTGCATTGTAAAGAAAAAAGTTGGGCAGAGTGGTGTACACTTCTAATCCTAGATGCTTGGGAGGCTGAGGTAGGAGGATGGCAAACCAAAGCCAGCCCCAGCAATTCAGTGAGGCCCTAAGAATCTTAGCCAGGTAAAAAATAAAATGGGCTTGGGATGTGGTTCAGTGGTTAAGTGCCCCCGAGTTCAATTCCTCAGTACAAACTAATAACAATGATGGTTTCTATTGAGAAAAAAATAAAGCCCCCAAAGTCTAAGAAACATTTTTCGGTTGATGAGTTCAATGCCATAAGATACTTCCTCTGCATTAGACAATGAGGTGACTTAACCATGGTTGCATTTTGTGTAATAAAAACATGGTGAAAAGTTGAATTGCTCTAGGATGGCTTGGAGATATTATTTTTGGAGGCCATGTGACATAGATTACGCTTCACTTAATTTCAGAAGAGTAAATTCCAGGGAAAGTAATGCAATAGACCAAGAAGATAGCATGTTCAACTCCCCTTCCTGGAACCATTCCCAGAGTTTTCACTGCTCACTACTGCCTGATGGCTCCCACATTTACGTCTCCAGCCCAGAGCCTTGCAGTGAACTCCAGACCCAACTTCCAACTGCCTGTTGGACAGTTTCACCCCCAGGTCTTACGTACGCATGCTGTTCATTTGAACAACAAAATCTAATCTGCCTCTTCTTTTCATATCTTAATTCCAGCTAGACCCACTTTAGACTCTTCCTTTTCTCTTGTTCTTCACATCCTATCAAGCATTTTGTTATGCTAATCTTACCCTAGAAATAAACCCCCATTCCATTTCTTCCAATACAGTCCTTAGTCATAACCACTACCTTGGACTTTTTTTTTTTTTTTTTTTTTTTTTTGCCAAGATTATTGCAAACATTTCCTACTAATTTCCCTTCTTCTGCTGTCAGAATATTTTCCCTAAAACAGTCAGAAATGGTGTAATCCCAACTACTCAGGAGGTTGAGTCAGGAGGGTTGCAAGTTTGAGACCAGACTCAGCAACTTAGCAAGTCGCTGTCTCAAATAAAATAAACAAGGACTGGGGATGTAGCTCAGAGGTAAAGGGCCCTTGGGTACCTCAAGGAAGGAATGAAGGAAGGAGTGAATGAATGAATAAGTTAAGTGGCACAATGTTGCCTCTCTGCCTAAAAACCTCCATTGTCTCTCCTTGCCTTTAGGATAAAGTTCATCCTGGTTCATACGTTTCATAAAACCTTACCCAATCTGGACCCAGGTTATCTTTTCAATCTCATTACTTGCCCTTCCCCACAACCACACATTTTGCACAAGCACCAAACTGAATGATCTTGTTCCCTTAACATAACATGCTTTCTTAATACTGTTTTTCATAAGATTTTCCCTCTGCCTAAAATTCCCTTCCCCATTTTTCCCCTAAAAGCTCCTAGTCACCTTTGAATATTTAGCACAGTGACTGATAAAAGGTGGATTTATTGACCATTTAGTCTATTTTAGGCACTATGTTAAGTATTTTGGATGTATCATCTCAATTAATTAAAAAAGATCCCAAGGTATGGGTATTATCCACATTTTGGAGAGGAGTTAATTAAGATTTAGAGTGCTTGGGTAATTGCCAAATTTACAAAAGGCATCCAGGTTCAAGAACTCTAGAGCCATATTCTAATTTCTATAGCACAGTGCTTGAAAAATTGAGTGGAAAAAAAAAAGTGAATAAATGAGAAAACAGTACGAGGAAGACAGCAAGCCTTGCTTTTGGAGAAACCATAGCTGGATCATACGCCCTTACCTTTAGAGCAGCAGCTGGCAGCATCTCCCTTTTTCTGCACTGAGAATTATAAATTTATCATTAAGGAACCTCTTCTCAGAGGCTTCTGTGACTGCCACTATAACCCATCGAGGTAAGATTAATAAGGCCTCCCACTGTTTCTTACAAATTCATGCCTGTACCTCTGTTGGTGTGTATACTATGTTGGTGGACTGATTTATCAATAGTAGCTCAAGTGTCTGTCTCTCCCTCACCAGGCAATGAGCTCCTAGAGATTCAAGAATGTGTGTCATTTCTTTATGTAAGTGCTGCAGTATCCGATGTGATGTTTGGTACAGAATAGGCCTGGGTTATGTGTTTCTAAAATGAATAGCTCTAAAAAGACTAATCACCCTTGCTTTACTTTGGAGATAGATATAGCATAGCTACCATAATGCACAGATCTTTTGTTCATGTTTTCACTCATTGAATATGTACCTAAGAGTAAATGGGAATTGGAAGCCATGATTCTGGTGTTCCTATGCCTCCAATTTATCACGTGACTCTTCTAGAGGCAATGTCTTACCATGCAGATTCTCTAACTGGAGTTCAAGACATTCTATAAATGTATATATCTTCATTCCACATTTTTATTGCTGCATTATAATTATAAATAATGATGGAATTCACTGATACATATATGTACATGCATATGACACAAAACTGTAATTTGGTCAATATCATTCCCCAGTATTTCCCCTTTCCCTCCACAATTTATATTTTTATACAATATGCCACTAAACACATGACAGTGATTTTCTCTAGTTCTCAAAGTGTTGGCGATCTCTTCTAGCACTAGAGGAAAAATTGGGTTTGTTGGACTTCTAAACTTGTTGGAAGATGATATTATAATACTTTATAGGTGATTTAAGGGATTTGCAAGAGTAATTTTCTTTTATGATGTACTTTTTTTTTTTTTTTACCTAAAACTAACACTGGAAGACTAAACTTCAAATAAGATATGATTCTACTTCTATTAAGTGGTACAGCAGGGGTGTGGGTAAAATATTGATGTAATAACTTAACTGGTGACATTGAAGTCCTAACTTGGCATCTAGATTTTCATGTCTGATTTATAACTTGTGAAAGGGATACCAGGCAATGAAAGCTTTTCATGAATTTATCTTTCCTTGGTTGTGTGGTTGTTATGCTCTCTCTGCTGCCACTAGCTGCCCAGGTCAAGCTAAACCAACTGAGTCTAATACCAGTCACCAGGAGTGCTGGCAGTGCCACGGGTGCATATAGGATGGATATATATATATAGTAAAGTCCACACCAAAAGGGAGAGAAAAACTGGGGGTGATGGTTGGGGATGGTGGTCAACATAGCAAGAGAGATTCTAGACTCCACAAGTCAAAGTCAGTATCTGAGGGGAGGGGCGGGATAGGAGAGGACTGAGGGTCAAAGTTGACAGGATCTGAACTGCATGAGCCTTGGTGAAGACCCAGTCAGTTCAAAGTGATTTCCTAGAAAAATATTTATTCAACTTAAATACTAATGAGTCACCTTGAGATTTGTCCCTGCCAGCTGACACATAAAACAGACTAACAAGAGCAACCCTCTGCTATTCTCACCCTCCACCCCAAACCACTGCAATCTAACTCTGGAAGACTGGAAAATAGTGTGTCTTTACTATCTTTTCTTGAAGAACAAGCCCAGAAGTTCACCATTTATCATTCAGCGAAATATATTAAAATTTTAAAAAATTATTCCTCTTTGCAAAGACATGCAAAAACCTCCCCTCTTTCTGTTTCCAATTCAGTCTCTGACTCTCGATCTCTTCCCAAGTCCCTTCCCCCTCCATCTTCCTTTTCTCAGTCGAGACAATGCTTCTATTCTCCTATTCTGGGAACATTCCTCCTACTCCCCAACCCAGACAAGGCTTCTGGTGAGAAAAGTTTTCTCTCTCTCTGTGGATATCTGCATCAGCACTCTTTTTGGGAAGACTCAGTGAAGTCCTGGCTTTACTTCTTTTAAGGTATATTTCCTCCAAGTGATCCTAACACTGGAGAATTTTATGAGAACTAGATAATTTCCAAAGGGAAGGCATGTAACCTGAAATGGCCTTTCACAAGTGACAGTTGCTTCATCACAGCTCAGCTGTCAATCAACTTGGACAGGCTAGACCTTGCAAAGTCCTCACCACCAGGACATCCAGAGCCAAGGATCCAAGATACTGCATGTGGGTGCTGCTCAAGAGGTTGCTCAGCTTCAGCTTCGACAGTGCCAATTATTAGGCAGCAGTGAGGTGCGTGGGCATGGTTAGATGGGCACTGGTGGCTTTAGGATATTGTGACTATGTATGGAAATGACTCTTTTTAATTTCCTTTGAACCAAAAGATAATTTCCATCATGAGAACAAACTAGTAAAATGGTTAAAATCAGAATGAATGGCACAAACTCATACAGAGAATATCTTGGTCAATGTTTTGTCAAGTGGCTAAAATAGGGATATTCAAATGATATTACAAGTGTGAAATGCATATATTTAGAAAAATAATTTGACAATATATACCATTAAAATAATCATTGGCTTCTATTTCTGAGAATGAAATGAAATAAGCCTAAATATTGAAAAAGAAAACTTTATACATGAAGACCCATTGTAATGTTCTTTATAATAACAATCAGTTGGAAAACCTGAAAGGACTATCAAACTGAGAAAAGTATATAAATCATAATCATTATGTGCAATAGACTAGTAACAGCCAGTAATCCAGTGCTAGTTATGCCCATGTTACAGTGTTCAGTGAAAAAGGTAACACCCAAGGTTATATATACAGCATGAGGACAACTTTGCAAAAAAAAAAATATATATAAATCTTTATAATAGTATATTTTTTATTTAAAAAGCAAAACTGTAAAACAAACTGTTAGTTGTAGTTGACTTGGGATGGTGGAATTGTATTTTCCCCATTTTCTTTCTAATAATGTTTAACAAAATTTTTTCCTATAAAGACAGTGCACTTCTTTTATAATAATAGTAAACATCACTAAAATATTTAAATACTATCCCAAATAGCAGGTTGCTTTGAGCCCTGAAGCCCATTGCTATAAATTATAAAAATAGACTTTGGTTTCACTCTTCTTGTAATGACACGTGACCACACAATTTCTAGCATCGTCAGCTGTGAGATTTTTGTAATCTCAAGGAATGCCTGCTGGTCTTAACAACCATGGCAACAGACTTCGAAAAAAGTTAAATGGAATGTGTCTGATTAAGAATCCCCCACAACTCAGTTCAATTTTGAATCTCACTCTCCTGGTTGGTGACGAATGCTGTCGCTAATTCTTGGGAAAGTGCATTGTGGTGTCCTTGGAAGAGAATTGACATTCCCTCTGTGATGTTTACTGTCATTTGTTTTCTTGAATCTTGGTAATACCTACAATCAGGGGACTGTTGACTAGAACAAATGAAGCAATTAATATACAGAAAGGCACCACGTGCACATCAGGTAAGTAGTTCAGCATACAGGGAAATGCGTCAGGCCCGGTATTGGGCAAACCTGTCTTTGCTTCCTGGCTCAGCCAATATTCCTGATCCTTAGCTCTTATGTTTGTAAAACACAGTAATGGCATTCACCTTGCAAAGTCATTATCAGAGTAGGAAGTAATATTTGTTTAAAAATGCTTCATCTGAAGCCTTTAGAATCAGTAACCTTTGCTATTAAGTTTTTATCAAAAGCAGTTTACCCGCTGGGTGTGGGGCTGTACGCTTATAATCCCAGCAGCTCTGGAGGCTGAGGCAGGAGGATCACAAGTTCAAAGCTAGTCTTAGTAATTTAGTGAGGCCCTAAGCAACTTAGTGAGATCCTGTCTCAAAGTTAAAAAAACAAAAGGGCTGGAGATGAGGTTTAGTGGTTGAGTTCAATGGGTTGAGTTCTGGGTTCAATGCCTGGTATACCCACACCCCCTCCAAAAAAAAAGCATACCCTTATACTCTTGGAATGTGCTCTCACCTTTGACATTTCCTATACTTGAATAATCAAGAACTCTCTTGGGTTATGGGCAACACTAATGATGTTTTGGATTCTAATCTGATGGATTCTGGTAAGTGCGATCTGCCAAAGTTGTGCTTATTTTGAGAACTTGCACTTCACACTACTAAGTTTGTGAGTGGAGTTTTAATGTGAGGCTCTGCTGCTCAAGTGAACTTGTATCTGAAGTTAACTGTAGAGATTCTGAGATGGATGCTTTTCTTGATCTAGGAAGTCAGTTGTTTAAAGATGTTTCTTTATGCTTTGTAGAAAGTGCTCTCCAGTGAAGCTGTGTCCTTGATTTCTGAGATACTAAATCACAGAGCCTCATTGATGATGTAAAGATTTTTCTTGGCTCATTAAAAATGACCACATTATTTCAAGGAAGTGGTACCCTTACAGGAGTTGGCTGATGACTTTTTTTTTTTTTTTCATACAGGATCATTTTGAAATATGTACATTGATACATTGATTCCCAAATTTGCAGTCTGGAAGCAGAAGGGACATGTTTGTGAGCTTTGCCTAACCAGGGCACTGATTTTATTTGTAAAATGTCAATCTCTAAACAATGACTAATGGTTCGAGGAGAAGAGCTGCTTTAATAATTTGTCCATTTACTTTTATATCCTTCTTTAGCTAAGGCAGAATGCGTGAGAATTCTTGCCGCAGCCATTCCTGCCTTCCTGGAAGCTCCTGATCTGCTTGGTCAAGGATTGAATGAGTTTTGTGAAGAGGAATAACTGACAGAGTCTAGAGTCCAAAGTAACCATTTGAACACAGGATGTACTCAGTTTCAGGGTAACATCGATATTATTATTATTATTATTATTTATGTAGAGACTAGAGAAATGGATATGCAATGCCTGTTGTTTAGTTTTCCCAATTTTAATAGGAACTCATTTTATTATTAGAAGAGGCAGGATTTGAAGCCGCAGGAAGAAGCTGTGATTCCAACTCTGAATTATATTACATCCGACAACTCATGGCTGTCATTGAAACCCTGTCTATAACACATGCATCAAGAAACCCCCTAACAGTATTTCCTCTAGGACTTCTCCTCCTTATCTAGCATACCCTAGAAGAGTCAGTGAATTCTGAATGGCCTGTTGGCTTCTGAATAAGGATTTTTATCCAATTGGAAGCTACTGTTCTGTTTTGAAATTTGGATGAAAAGTTATTGTTATGAAAGTCTGAGTGAAAGAAGAATGACATCAACTTCCTTGATGAGCAATGCAGGCTTCTCAAACATTTTCAGGTTGCAGAGAATACGATAGGCATTGGAGTTCATATTGGAACACTATGAAATGATTCATTTCTTTCCATTATATACATTAGGAACAACTTCATCATCAAGACCACCGACAAGAAAAAAAGAAATGCAAAACTGATCTTTGTTGAAAAATAAATCAGTGCCTGATAGTTACTAAGTTCTTAGCAAGTGTCAGGTGTTATTATAATATTATCAGGATTGCTGATGGTACAGCAGTTCTTAATGCATTTTATGTATAGTATCTACTTATTATATATAATAGATCTTATTAATTATTATATTGACCCTGTGAAAGGATATTAAAAGCATCCCAAATTCATAGTTAGGAAACTCAACCATCAAAAGGTTAAAAATGTTTCTCAGGAAAAGACACGCAGCTCATAGGTGGCCAAGCAGAGATGTGAATTCAGACAGAGTGGCCCCAAAACCTGGGTGTCTACTTTCATGAGTACTTGGTCATGAAGAACAAACTAACAGAAAGGGTATACTGCTTCCTGTTTTCTTCATTAGGTTGTTACTGCTTTGTTTGTCAACAAACAGAAAACTGTATGAAAGAATTTTAAAATTTAAAGAAGAGAAACTGGAATTTGAACAAACACTATTCATTAGTATTTTTCTTCAATGCTAATTCCTTTAGACAAAGACCAGATTTCAGAGACAGGACTGCTCATCCTAGCTTACTTTTGATTTATGGAATCACCATGTGAGAACTACTAGAATATGAAAGAGGCTTGGGATTAGGATAACAAACCCTTGGATCTGAATCATATTCTACTTTTTAAATTGCTATATGCTGCTAGGCATGGTGGCCTAGGAGAAGGTTGAGTGTCTCCAGCACATGCTAAACTTCCCCACACCAGCTCATCTTAGCTGATACCCTTTCCCCTTACCCTATCCACTGCCTGATTAAACCTTCCCACCTTTAATAACTACCAAGCCCTACACAACCATTTAGTCCTGCACATTTCAGTACCTAGCATCTTCATGAAACCTTACTTGATCACATTAGCTCCTCATTAAATTCCTGTAACCATCATAAATACTACAACACAGATGAGGGATTGGGAGGTTTCCAAGCAATTTTATGTATAATAATCACAGATTTTCAGTTTGAAGCTGTTATGGTTTAGAAGTGATATCCTCCAAAAGCTCACGTGAGAGACAATGTAAGAAGGTTTGGAGGAGAAAGGATTGGGGTATAGCTCTAACCTAATCAGTGAATTAATCTCTGGTGGGATTAACTGAGTGGTACCTGGAGGCAGGTGCGGTGTGACTGGAGGGCGTGGTTCATTGGGGGCGTGGCTTTGGGGTATATATTCGTGTCTGGCAAGCGGAGACCTCCCTATCTGCTTCGTGGTCATGATGCGAGCTGCTTCCCTCTGCCACACTCTTCCACCGTGATGTTCAGCCTCACCTCAAGCCCTGAGGAATGGAGCCAGCCTTTCAGACTTCTGAAACTGTGAGCCCTCAAATAAACTTTTCTTCTTCTACAATTATTCTGGTCACATCTTTAAGTCACAGCTGTGAAAAAGCTGACTAAAACAGAAGCAAAATATTTTCAGGTCAAAGGTCAAATCTTTTTCATCTCTTCCCCTGCTTGGCATAGGTCTCACAAAACAACTGATGGATGGCATTGAGTGAGGAAACTGCACAGGCTTTACCCTAAACCTGGTTTCACACTCACATGTGGAATGGCAATGCTGAACATTGGAGGTGATAGAAAAGAAATATCTTTAAGTTTTGTACAAAAAAATCAAATAACCATAGTTAATAGATAAGGAGGGTAGTTTCTCTAAAAAGAAAGGGTTATAATTTGACTGAGTTCAATTGACTATTAAGTCAGGAAGTCGGAATTAGGGAGAGCTGACCTAAGATGTCCTCTCAGACACCTTTACCTGATGTTCTGTGTGTATATATGTGTGTACAGTGAGTTGGTTTTGTTTTGTTTTGTTTTGTTTTACTGTCAGTTGGTTTTGTTTCCGTGGTGAAGGGGGAGGGACTCAGTGCCAACCCTGGTTTCACATTATGCAGGATTCAAATGAGGAATTAGGGTTCCAGGAGGCAGGCCAGGGTTTAGATTCATTCATTCCCTGGAAATTTGCAAAACTTGTGGGGACAGCCAGGCATAATGGCAAACACCCACGGTGCCAGCTACTCAGGAAGATCAAGGAGGAAGATTGCTTGAGCCTGGGAATTTGAGACCAGCTTGGGCAACAAAGCAAGATCCCGCCCCAATCAATCAATCAATCAATGCATTTACAAAATTAGATTTTAAAAAATCCAACTCTTGGGGAAGGATTTGATCTTCCATAAAGTACTGAGATAGGGTTCAAGATTTTGAGGGTCAAGCCTCAGAGGAAATCCAGGTTACATTTGCCAAGACTACATCTTATCCTAGAAATGGTAGGACAAGTGATGGTGTGGCATATGAAGGAGACCAAGTTTAGAATGGGAAGACCTATTTGTGGACACTACTCCTCATGTTTTGAGCCTCAGTTTTATCATTCATAAATGATACCTACCTATCTATGAAGCACAGAGAAAAGAACTATGTAGCACATACTATCATATGGTGTGTGCTCTGTGCTTGATACACAAATAGTCAACTTTTAAAATACAGTTGATTCAACTCAAATGTGTGAAACATGAGTCAGCACAGGCTAGATTATGCCTGGTAACAAACACCCTCCCCCAATTTTAGTGATTTATAGCAACAAAGGTTTATTACTCACTTGCTCTGTGTGTTTACTGCAGAGCGACTGAGATGTGATCCTTGTCCCTTCTCTGGAACCAGGTTGATCAAGCAGTTAGTATCATTGGTCATCATGAAAGAAGGAAAAAAAATGTTCAGAGAATCTAAAATATATTCTTGAAGGGACTATTTTACTACCATGTCCTAGAATGCAGAAAACTGCAATAATATGGAAAATAGAACCAAGAAATAAAATATTTATTCTTTATCATTTCTCTAAACTTTTTATGAAGGATGGGCATAGGTTTTTTGGACAGGAATTTTCTGGATGAATGTTGAGAAGCTTCTTCAGAGCCCTGAACCCTCTTAAGAATAGTCATCCTGTTTCATGGCAAAGAATTGCTTTCCACCTACCATCATGAATTTCAAGCAACTGATCTGAGAGTTGAAGATTTCAAAAGTGCAAGTGTACAATCTCCTGATGAAAATTCAAATGTGCTCAATTTTATGTCATTTCAGGCTAATTCTTAAGTCTTGACGAGAATGAGGGTTATATCCCAGATCAAAGTTAAATAACTGTTGGTAAAATCCAATCATCCAAATGTTGAGCGTCCCAGTACTATTATGTCTCATTACATTTTACAAGCTAAAATATACACCTAGATACATATGTATGTATACCCTGAGAATAGAAATATTTATAGAGGTAAATTTTATTTATTGTTCACTGTGCTATTAAAATACAAAGGTAGAGTTGAGTTTATGAAACAATCTTAGAACTACAGAGATATCTGGCCAATACATCTTCTATAAATTTCTCCCACCTGCCTGAAATCCTTGTTGGCCATGCTGACATTATTATTATTATTTTGTTCCCCAAATGCTATATGTCTCTATTTATAATATAGTGATACAGACCAATCTCACTTTCTCTACCTAGAGAATTCTTGCTCCATAATTAACTCAAATTTCATGTCTTTGTGAAGTTATCTCCATTTTGGCAAACCAAACTGCTCCCTCCACTGTAATTCCAAAGCACTTCTGTGGTGATTCTTCTGTGGCACTCACACATTGCATTTCAACGGTCTGTCTCTCTCTCATTTCTGTATCATAGGCATTAGGCATAATTCCTGGTACACAGTGGATATTACATGAATAAATGAAAGACATGAAGCCTGAGCTTGAAACCGGGTCCTGTAATCATGACTATGGATCATGCTATGCTTTATCACACTGCTTGTGATGGTTTTGGTGGTAGAGATGTTCTCCTTAAGTGATAAAGGCAAAGCCATCCCTGTTCCAATGTTCTAAGAACATTAAGACCCTCACAATTATATAAGTGCCTTACTGGGACATCTTTCTTTGAGAACAAGGATCTTTTCTGACTTATTAACTCCTCTGTTGCTGCTGCCTGGAATAATATCTGATCTATAATAGGCATTAAATAACTGTTGAATGAATAAGTAAAATAACCTTAGAATATAGGTTAGCCATTATTACCAATGGGTATTTAAAAAATTATTTGTCGACTCTAGTATGTGTCTGGAAGAGGGAATAGGACATCAAGAAATTAGGGGAGAAGAGGAAAGGTTTGGCAAAACCTGCGGCTTCTGGGGTAGGCAGGTCTGTCTGTGGTAATAAGAAGGAACTCTGTGATGTCCTTGGCCTGAATGGTACTTTGCTATGTCGAAAGGTATAGGTGACTATGACCCAGAAGTTCCTGCTTTGCCACCATCCATGTGGTTATCATTCAAACTTCTGGGATCTCCACTGTCTGAATTGTCATTGTTCTTATTTAGAATCATGCAGATGACACTATTATGTTTCTTAATCAACTCTGACCCAGATCTCCAGGTTTGGCAAGGGTGAGGGAAGCCACGTGGGGAGAACTGGCAGGGCCTGGTTGTCTGCCTCTAGCTCTTTTCCCTGTGGATTTCTTTGCCGCCACCATTCAGCCTTCTCCTCTAGGAACATGTCAGCCCAGGTGTACAAATACATTAACTCACCACGGTGGCATAAATGAAGAACAGAAAGATGTGCTTCTTCCATGAGACAGCCTGGGTTAAAGTTTAGCTTTTTGTCTATAACAAATAGTTTTATTCTTCCAAGCTTCAGTTTTCTCAGGTATAGAGTGGTATTATGGTTTGGATGCGAGATGTCTCCCAATAGCTCACATGTGAGGCAATGCTAGATGGTTCAGAGGAGAAATGATTGGGTTGTGAAAATCTTAACTCAATCAGTGAATTAATCCCTTGGTAGGGATTAATCCCTTGGTAGGGAATTAATCCCTTGGTAGGGATTAATTGAGTAGTAACCAAAGGTGGGTAGGGTGTGGCAGGAGGAGGTGGGTCATTGGGGGCGTGACTTTGGGGTATATATTTGGTATCTGGTGAGTGGAGTCTCTCTCTGCTTTCTGATCATCATGTGAGCTGCTTCCCTCTGCCACACTCTTCTGCCATGATGCTGCCTCACCTTGAGTCCCAGGGAATGGAGCCTGTTGTTCATGCACTGAGAACTCTGAAACTGGGAGCCCTCAAATAAACTTTTCCTCCTCTAAAATTGTTCTCATCAGGTCTTTTAGTCACAGCAGTGAAAAAGCTGACTAAAACAAATGGGAAAAATAAGAGTGTAATGAACTAAATTGGGTCCCCTTCCTTTAAATTCGTATGTTAAAACCCTAGTACCTCATATACTTTAAGGAAGTAATTTAGGTTAAATGAGGTTATTAAGAGTAGTGCCTTATCTGATAAGATAGATGTCCTTAGAAGAATGGGAAGGGACCCCAGAGATCTCAGAGCCCCCAATGGAAACCAAATTTGTTTGCACTGTGATCAGAGACTTTTATCCTCCAGAACTCTGGGAAAACAAATGCGTCTAGTCTGGGTTTTGTTGTTGTTGTTGTTTGTTTGTTTGTTTTTTGTAATCAGAACAGATTTAATACTAACAGTGTCTAATCAAGATTTTGGGAGGAATAGGTGAGTTTTGAGGAAATGTAACATTATTTTTTGTACCCATATTCAACCAACTGAAAAGAGAATGACTCACAAATAAGACTTTAGTAAGAAGGTCAGAGATGCTTAAAAGAACCCAGTCAGAGTGAGGTACCTGGTCTGTAGGATCTTTCTGTGCATCTGTAGCTTGGGATCTGTGAAGGGATGTTTGCCTGTGCTGAAGCCCTGGTGTCCATACCATTCACCTCTGCTCTCATGGTCTCAACTCTGGGATTCCAAAATAAAAGAGTGAAACTGTGATAGAAGAATGTCTCTTCTGCCTGTGGCCTGCTTTATCAGGTCCAGTTTTCTGTTTCTGTTTGCTTTTTACAGGATGACTGATTATGAGCAGACTCTTCCACCAGCCTTTAAGACCAGACCTCATGGCCCTCACCAAAGATACTAAATAAGCCCAGGAGTCATAAAAGAAATGCATGGATACCATAGTAGTAGGCAGGAATGACTTTTTTTACCTCTGTCCCTTCTAACTGCATGATAGAAAGAAATCTCTTCCATTTTTTCAAAAGCTTCATTGACATATAATCTACCTAGCATACCATCACCCATCCATCGTATACCATTCATTGATATTTGTTCATTCACAGACCTGTGTAACTGTTACCCACCTTTCTCATTTTTAATGTTGAAAATTTGGGTTCTTTATCCTTATATAATATTATGCATAAGATTTCAATATGCCAGTCTTGGGGGATTTCATCAGTCCAAGATCAGTTCATCTTTATAATTCTTTCTCTAGTCTAAGGTGGGTTCTCATGGTAGCTTCTCTTATATTCCTCTGGATGTTGATTCTGGATCCTTCTGTGAGCACATCTCTCACAAGAACAAGCATATCTCCATGAGGACAGGCAACAGTGTGTTAGTTAAATGCTGCTAGAGCTATAGGAAGTAATTTACTTAAAGGAAGCAGACTTTACCCTTCCTTTACCCTTGATACCCACCTGCCTGAAATTAGGGATTCCCTTGGAAAGCCAGTTGGGCTCAATTCTTCTTTGTGAATTCCCTTTTGTTTTCAGTCTTCTGTCTTAAGTCCTGCTCTGCCTAATTTTTTTTTTTTTTTTCAATCTGGGACCATACCAGCTCTTGTTTGGGAACCAGAAAAACAGTTCTTAAGAAACAGCAGAAAGAAAGCAGAAATACAACTTAGCCTAAAGATACCCCAATGTACTTCACTGCACACAAAAATTCTATTGCTTAGATAGTAGAAAACAATTGTGCTTTCTTTCACTTACAAACTTTTGAGCATCTCCATTTTAGAGGTTGGCTCATGAAACTATTCCAAAGTGGGTTTCCAAGAACAGTGCCTAGGTATATTTGCATTACATTTGCATAAATGAATCAGCTTTTGTGGGCTTCGCTTAGAAAAGGGGAAACACTGAAAGTGTTTTCAAATATCCATCTTGGTTCTGACCAAGTCCACCCAAGGTGGATTACTGCTTTCAGAGTTAAAATGTCCAGGTTCTCCAACATCAATCATCCTCACCGGCGCTTCACAATCTTAGCACCTAGTCTCAGCACAGTACTATTTAAGGTTCCTGGGGGTGTTCCTCATCCTGGAAGTGCTGTCAAGACAAAATTTCTCCCAAGCATCTGCCCAAGGAATGGGAAAAATGGAGGCAACCCAAGGGTTCTGCAGCTTCTATTTCCTTTTCCTTCACATTCTAGATTTTGCTCTAATAATCAGCAGTAGACTTATTCTGTGGTTTAAGTATGTCCCCCATAAGTTCATGTGTGGGAGACTTGATCCCCCAACTGATAGGTGATTGTCTTTGGAGATGAGCCCTGGGACGTAATTAGGACTAGATAAGGTCATGAGGATGGAACTACCATGATGGGATTAGTGACTTTATTAGAAAGGGAACAGTGATCTGAGCTTTCCTGCTCTCTTGCCATGTGATCCCTCTGGCCTGTCATGAAGCAGCACACAGATGTGACCCCTCGATCCAGCCTCCAGAATTGTAAGAAAGACACTTCTTTATAAATCACTCAATCTCAGGTATTTTGTTAAAACAACAGCAAATGAAACTAGGATGCCCTAATATGAGATTTTTACCCACAAATTCAGATTCGGCTAACATTTCCTGAATCCAAATGGGTACCAGGTTCTCTCAGATACCTTTTCTTATCTCTGTAACAAAATTATGAGGAAGGATTGATATTGTTATCTTCTAGCATCTGAGGAAATAGATAAGGTGATTTGTACAATGATTAAATAAGAACCACTTTGTTTGTTAAATCCAAATCTCTGGACCTACGCAAGTTTGATTCCATCTGATTTTTTTAAAGAAAAGTTAGAATTTATCAGGGGCTACACCATTTTTTTAATTTTCATTTAAAAAAAATTTATTCTAATTTGTTGTAATGACAGTAGAATACATTTATACATTTTGATAGATCATACATAAATGGAGTGTAGTCTCTCATTTTTCTGATTATGGGCTATGAATGGGAGATTAGAACTTTAGGAGGTAAATATATACAGCAGAGTTAGTGGTCATTGAGTGTTAAATGGGTAAGTGAAGAATGGGTGAGACGAATGAATGAATGGATGGAAGAGCCTTGGAGAGTCCTGTACTCAGTCGGGTGGTCTTCTAGTTCAGCTCCTTGATATCTGGTAATCTTGGAAGATTTTATCTCATCCTAATTTTAAAAGGTTCTTGAGGACTAAATGACTCTTAGAAGTTTTCTGAATATTTGAATCACAGGACAGGTCTTATTCTCAATCTCTTAACACTCATTTAGGTGACCTATTGATAATCTCTCTTTTTTTCTTTGTATGGAGATAAGACACAAGAGCACAAAGGATTCTATGATTTGGAGGAAAATTACCTGAGTTTTGTTTTTTGGCCTACCTGTACCTCATAGGGCTATTGTGAGATGTCAATGAACAAATAGAGCTAAGAGCAGGATACAGTCCAGCACTAGCTAATAGAACCTGGGACTCACCTGTAAAGTTGGACATCACTTTATGCAGACTGAACAGTAGAACATGGCATCTTGTGTGCAAGAGGGACATGCACATTGGAAATACATTTAATAGTAAGAGTGAAAAATAAACTGCTGACGTTATCGTTTTGTCCAGGGCTTGGTAAGGGAGGGTTTCTAAAGGTATTGGTTTTGGTGAGTTTAATTGTTTTTGCTTTTAAATTTTGTAGCACAACCATGAGATACGCTATTATCCTTTTCCACATGGGAATCCAAAGGACTAAGACAACTTGTAATGAAAAAGTTAAGTGAGGTGCCTACTTTGCTCTTGTCATTCTCTGACTTTGTTCTTTCCTCTTCTTCCTGGTTCCCTGAGCTCCAGTAACACCTTCCTGACCATGCAGAACATGCTCGTTGGTTCTGGAATGTTCTTCTCAGATCTCTGCTTCGATATCACCACATCTGCAGGAGCCCGGATAGCTCAGTCGGTAGAGCATCAGATATCACCACATCTCTCAGAACTTCCCCAGCCATCTTGCATAAACTCACAACCCCTGACACTCCCACTCCTGTGTGAAGTAACAGATATGTGCTTCCTTACACGCTTTCCCTGAATTTAGGAGAGCAAGGACTTTGCTATTATGATCACTGCTGTGTCCCCAGCAGTCAGAGCAGTGTCTAAAACATCTCAGGAGCCAGGCATGCATGGCCGTGGTACATGCCTGTAATCCCAGCGACTCGGGAAGCTGAGGCAGGAGGATAGCAAGTTCAAAGCCAGACTCGGCAAAAGCAAGATGCTAAGCAACTCAGTGAGACCCTGTCTCTAAATAAAATACAAAATACAAAATAGGTCTGGGGATGTGGCTCAGTATTGGAGTGGCCCCGAGTTCAATCCCCAGTACCAAAAATATAAATAAATAAAAATAAAAAAGCATTAAAATAATAAGTGAATGTTGTTATTTATTGTCATCACTGATATGATCATGAAAGCGGTTCCTGGAGAGTCTGGATTATGCCTACATCTTTAAGGTGTGCCCTGAGCTTGGTCGTGTCTGATTCACCTAACCAGCGCTGCTCAGACCCGGGCCTGACCCCATTTTTCCATTGCCTCTTACATTATCCATTTTTCATGGGGGAAGCCATGGACTGGCATGTCTCATAAGGAAAAGGCTACATGATATGCTCTCACTGTCCTTCTGATTCTGTCTCCCAGGCTGCTTCTCAAGTGGCTTGCTCAAATCCAGTTTTACAACTAAATGAGTTGCTTTGTGACTCGGTACTGCTTGTTGTAAACAGAGTGCAAGGGTGTGGTAAGAAAGGGAAAGCTCAAAGCTGTAGACATTAATTAATTAATTTTTAAAAAAATTTAACACACAATTGTGAAGTGCCAGGATCTGTGACCTGGAGCAGACCCAAGTGAGAGTGAGCTAGTGTAGAAGCCAGTCAAGTCCATGGACAGTCTCCACACACAGGTGAGCTGCAGCCCAGGGTGGAGGGAGCCCAGGGGCTTGGGAGTACAGAGTAGTTTCCCTGCTTTATCTGGGTCCCAGCTGTTCATGAGAATTGGGCTGGTCCTGTGACACCTGGTTATAGAGAAGAGTCATTCATGCTGTTAAGCAGGCAATGCCACCATGCTATGGATGGTCAAATTCAATAGAGTTTAATGAGATGGGTTGGAGGTGAACCCCTGGGGTAGCTTCCAATGCTTTACAGAGGTTACAAAAGATTTCTTCATATCTTGGAGAAGTAACCAGAGTGTGAGTTTTACCAGAGGTCGAATGTTTTCTCTTATATGCAGGTGCTAATCCACAATAAGGGAGGTGGCTGGGGAAGAACAGAGTTTGGGTTAGGTAGAGTGGAGTGAAGGGAGGGGAGAGGGTGTGGGGGTAGGAAGGATAGTAGAATGAATCAGACATTATCACCCTGTGTACATACATGACTACACAACTGGTATGATTCTACATCATGTACAACCAGAAAAATGAGAAATCATACTCCATTTATATATGATGTGTCCAAGTGCATTCTACTGTCATGTATAGCTAATTAGAACAAATAAAGAATTTTTTTAAAAAAGGGTGAGTTTTGGTCATGGCCATCTGACCTTTAAAATCCACATTGCCCTCAGGGATCAGGCTGCCCTGCTGAATCTGATCGTATCTTCATGCCACTTGTACCTGACTACATGCTGTGTCCACAAGGACAATGTCAGATGAATGAGGCCAAGAAGTGAGATTCTAGTCCTGATTTTTGTGCCAAGGTCAAGAACATAGTTCATCACCGGCGTCTCAGAAGCTGAGAAACCTTTTCTTTTTTGGTCTCCTGTGCATTTCACATGTCTCCTTCATTTAATTTCATGGGTTTAGGCTTCATGGAGGTAAGATTGGACACTAAATTATCAGTTTTGAAGCTGGGGAAATTATCTAACAAAACCATTCACCCTCATTCATTTAAGAACAACACACATTCCGGAAAATACTTTCACCTTTAGAGCTAATCGATAGGTTTTGTTGTCATTCTTCTGGAGGATTTGGGTTTAGATTTTATATAACCGGCATTTCAGAGGCTGTTTGGGATTGAGAGATTGAAGGGGCATCCAGGAGTTTCTTGAAACATGTTAGACCGTATGTATGGTTCTAACTGTAGTCATGTTTTCAGGAGACTGAGTTCTTCAAGAACTATCTTGTGTCCATGTTAGAAATATAGCTGACTTGGCTTGAAGGCATACTCAATATTTTGAACGTCTTCCCCCAAAGCTGCTTCTGCTTCTCTCCACTCTTCTGGCTTTCTCTCACAACCCAGGGCTCTGAGCAGGGTGTCAGTTCCTTTGAGGGAGATATCTTGATTCCTTTTCTCTGCTAATGACATGTAAGGAAGAACACTTGGTGTATAAGGTGCTTACTTGTTACCAGGTTTATAAACGATCCCAGACAGTGACTCGCTATTTCAGAAGGTTTCAGCCCTGTCCAGTGCAGGTTCCTGAGGTTGATGGACCCAGTCCCACCCATTTACAGGGCCATCCCTGAATAGGCTTAGCCCTTGGCTAGAGATTCCTCCCCACTAAGAAGGGAGGTCTAATATGTGCCTGCTGCTGTCCTTGTTATCTTTGGGTCCAGGGAATGCAGGTGAGCCCAGATATCTGTAGACTTGTGTGATAGCTTAGAATCCTGCCAGCCTTGGTTTCCTGATTACTCTGCACTTCTAACTCATGTGAGCTGGATCCCAGTCTTAGTCTGTCAGTACTGCAATAACAAAATACCCGAGGCTGGATAACTTATAAAGAACGGAAATTTATTTGTCAAAGTTGTGCAATATAGGAGTCCAAGATCAAGGTGCCGACAGGTTCAGTGTCTGGATGACTCCTCTCTGCTTCCAAGTTGGCACCCTGAATGCTGTGTCCTCTGGAAGGGACGAATGAGTGGCCTCATGTGGTGAAAGATGAAGGGTAAAAGGGCTGAATGGTATGTGAAGCATCTTTTATAAAGGCCTTAACCCCATCCCTAAGGGAGGGGCCCTCATGCCCTAATCACCTCCTAATGGCCCTGCTTCTTAATACTGCTGCACTGGAGTGAATGCAGCATGAATTCAGCATGAATTTTGGAGGGGACACGAACATTTAAAAGCAAGAGCAACCCCTCAATTCAGTCCATTGACTGGCAGACTTGGTGGCCTAAACCAACATGGCCCCAAGAAGGATATAATGTGAGCCATACAGATGAGGCTTGAGTCACAGGTATAACTTTAATATTTTTAGTAATTTAATTTAAAAAGGTAAAAAGAAACAGATGAAATTAATTTTAATGATATAATTTATTTAGCTCAATGTAAGTACAGTCATTCCTCAGTATTGGTTCCAGTGCAGGGGATTGGTTCCAGGATTCTCTGTGGATAACAAAATCCATAGATGCTCAAGTCCTGTATATAAAATGGCATAATATTTGCATATAACCTATGAACATCCTCCTGAATACTTTAAATCATCTCCGGATTACTTATAATACCTAATACAATGTAAATGCTATGTAAATAACTGTTATACTGTATTCTTTAGGGAATAATGACAAGAAAAAAGTCAATACATATTCAGTACAGATGCTTTTTAAAAAAATTTTTGATTCATGGTTGGTTTAATCCGTGGATGCAGAAACGGTAGATGTGAGGAGCTGACTATTATTATTTCAACATGTAGGTGATAGGAGAAAGATTATTAAGATAACTTACACTTTTCTTCATGCTAACTCTTTGAAATCTAGATTTTTGTACTTAATCCACTTCTCAATGTGGAGAAGCTCAATAGCCACATGTAGCTAGTGGCTACTGTATTGGATGATGCAGGCCCTGACCCAGCACTGTTTAGTCAATACTGCAGCCTGGAAAGAGAACCCATAGTCTGGTAGCTGCTGTCCTTTGTGAGGACGCCTCTGAAGGGACATCACTGTCTACCAACCCAGCCCCTGCCTTCCCTTAGAGGCTGAAATGAGCCTGCAAAGAGCATTAATTATAGTTTACTAGGAGCCAGACCATGTGCTAAGAACTTTATAAGCCTTATCTCATTCTGTCTGCAGAACAATCTGGAGGTTCTTTTATTATCTCTGAGGCATAAGAAGTTATGTAAGTTGTCCAAGGTCAGAGATTTGCTGAGCTACAGTGCCAGGATTCAAAACCAGTTCTGCCTAACTGTAGTCCAGGCTCTTACCTGTGGAACCATATTCCCTTTCTTTTGCCCCTCACCCACTGGACATAGGACTTGGATGCTTGCGGTCTCCATAGATCCTCTCTCCTAGCTATGCCTCCTCAGCGGACTCGGCCTTGGCATCTCCGCATGCTCTGCAGCTAAGTCACACAGGTGAAGATGGTGACAAGCATCAGTGGCATGGAGTCCTTGGAAAGGCAGATCTATATGAATCTGGTGAAGCAGTTCCCTCTTGTGTTTGGGGAAACTGGTACCCTGAGTTTCTAGCAGGCTTGCAGCTAATGAATACAGGAATAGGAAATTAGAAAGTACACCCAAAGCCGGTTGCTTGGCTAATGGAGACGTATCGCACGTCTCAGGAGCTTGTCTGGGGTCTCTGGGGACGGGGAGCCTCTTGTGTTAAACAGCTGGTTTAGCACATTGTCTGCCCTGTGAGCGAGTGCAGTGGAAAGCTCTTATGAGGAATCCTTAGGGACTGGAAGAATGTTTGCTTTGAGATGGATTTTTTTTTCTTGGTGCAAACACTCCCAGCTGGTCTGGTTTTCTCCCGGGATGAAAGAAGGGTTGGAGGGAGGTACATCGAGGATGCGGAAAGCTCTGGGTGAGCTCACAGGCCTTCGGAAGTCCTGTGGGCATTCAGTGTGACAGATCATTCAGCTGTGCTCTAACAGCACTTCCTTCATGCCGAGGGAGTAAATACAGTCCCCTTCTCAGCTAGCTCCCTGCAGGCCTGGGAGGGAGCAGTCGAGGACAATACCAGGGCTCTTAGATTCAGGAAGTCATGCACTGACACACAATGCATGACCTTTAGGGCCAGATGGACGAGCTGCCGTGTCTTCTTGTCGGAATAACTTACCTGTTGAGTCTCAGTTTTATTAACTCTAAAATTGGGGTCCCATTGTACAGGAATGACAGGATATGTGGAAGTGACCAGTATATTCCCAGTACATGGAAGACACTTATCATATGCTAGATCCCATTCCTCTAAATAAAGTTGCAATGGAAGCAGTGGTAGTGTGGGGAAAGCAGTAATTAATCTGTACGGGGAAATCAGAGAAGACTTGATGGAGGAGGTAGTTTTGGGGCGTGGCTTGATAAATGCTGACTTAGAGAAATAGTTTAGAAGATACTGGTGTGTGTCTTTGGAGAGAAGAGGTGAAAGTTGTCTGCTTACAAGTGAACTTTAGAGCATTTATGAACTCACTGTCTTCCTGGATTCTGAACTTCTTGACACTCCCGAATCCCATTCCACATTCTCCCATCGCCCCATATTTCCCTATCTGACTCTTGTTGAGTTTTATCAAATGTGTGTGTACTGGATTAAAGGGTGTCCTTCCTTCTAAAATCATGTCTATTAAGAACCTCAGGATACAACCTTATTTAGAAATCAGTCTTTGCAGGCATACTTAGTTAAGATGGATCCTACTGAAATACAGTGGACCCTAAATCTAAAGACTGGGCTCCTAATAAGAAGGTTGTGTGATGTAATAGAGAGCAGGGAATGATGTGAAGATAGACAGGGAAGAAGACCATATGGAGACAGAGGCAGAGATGAAGGAGACACAGCTACAAAGAATGTCAAGGATTGCTGGAAACCACCAGAAGTAAAGGGAAAGGCAAGGAAGGATTCTTCTCTAGAGCCAAGAGGGGGTGGGGTGCAGAGCTGCCAACACCTTGATTTTGAACTTCTAGGTCTCCAGAAGAGTGAAAGAATAATTCTATTGTTTTAAGCCATCCAGTTTGTGGTAATCTGTCATGGCAGCACTAACAAACTCATGCAGTTGGAATTAATTCTCTATGAGACTATGCGTTTCCTTGTTCCTTGTATGGCCATGCCTTTGGTGATAGTATAGTTTCTAGCCCAGAGTAGACACTCAGTTTCTGTTGTTGAATAAATGAATGAGTGTCATTTGGTCATGACCACCAAGATTAACCATCACAACCACTTCGTATGGAAGAATTTCCATTTCCACCTCAGCATATCCCAGCACTCTGCATCAGCTGGGTAATGTTGTACCTTCTAAGAGTATGATTTGTGTTTAAGTTTCATTTCACCTTCTATGATCTCAGTTCCTTGGGGCATATTTGGGTCCTGCCACATGATCTAATACAGCATCCAGCACTGGATTGGTGTGAACCCTTACTTCTATAGCCTCAGAGAGAAGCTCTGGAGAAGACCATGGATAGATGAGCTTCAGTTCTCATTTTCAAAATGGAGAGAATGATATTTCACCCTCAGGAGTCTTCAAAGTGCTAAATAAGGGAACCAGCACAAGGGCATGTAGGTAGGTTGTAAAGTGGTGGGTATGACCATGACAGTTTGAGCCAAATCTACATTCCTTCTAGAAGTCAGACATGACTAGACTTACTGGATACCTGGGGGTAGGCCCGCCTGTGCTCTGTGTGCACGCAGAGGAGCCTCTTGGAAAAGAAATTACTCTAGAGCTACACATGGTTGCTCCTGCACCAGAACCTTGGCCTTCATAGGTAATGACTTCTACTCGCCTTCACCCACAGTGTCTGCCATCCAGAATTCTCCCTTGGATCAGCTCTCTGAGGATCCATATTTAAACCCTGGGGGCAGCATAAACACAACTGCAGTATGATTGTTGTAGTAATGCTTCCAATTATAATGGCAGAGTGGGACTTTCTTTACACTTCAGCACAGAGATAGGTTGACTTAAGCACATTTTAGACTATGGAAATAAGGTGTTTCTTTGGCAACTCCAGAACTCTAGCATTAGTTGACTCTGTGGCACTAGAGATGTTGCAGTGTGTGCCCTGAAGCAGTGTTGTTAGGAAGGTGAGCACTGAGGAGGCATTTTGACTCAGGAAGGGAAGACCAAGGGGTGGTCTTGGTGGGAGAAGACAAAAGGGGGCATGCACACATGTGGTGCAACCACAGGAGACTCCTGGGAATCACCGGAGGAAATAAGGGCAATCTCAGGGTCCAGGAATTGTTCAAAGAACAAATGGAGTCATATCTACTGAAATACTGTTTTGATGAGCATCTATTTGTGTCTGCTAAGCTGATTTAGCCTATGAACACTCACGCCAGGGATAGTAAGGAGCCAGGCAATCCTGTTGAGTCTGAGTTTATTTGCAGGAGCAGATGGCATGGCAAAAGGAACATACAAAGAGGACATTCTGAGTGGATGGTTTAAAATAAGGTAGACAGCATTGGATTTAGTGGCCAGTAGGTTGATGTGGACCAGGTCTGGATTACAAAGGAAAAAGGATTGTTTTTCTCTTTCTATGTAGAAATCAGAAGGGTATTTGTAAAAAACAGTTATGAAAGCAATTGTATTATAAAACATATTAAGTTTGCTAATATTTATTTTCTTTTTAAAAAATTTTTTTTCATTTTTTTCCTAGGTGATCGTATTATTTTATACTTCTAAATTTTTTGCTGTTGAATAGAAATCCAATTATCTTTTTTATTTTTAAATTTTACAGACTGCATTTTGATTAATTGTACACAAATGGGGTACAACTTTTCTATGGTTGTATGTGATGTAGATTCACACCACTTGTGTAATCATACATGTACATAGGGAAATGATGTTAATATTTATTTTCAATAGCACTATAGACAAAAACTTCAAGCTGTGCGTGAGGTCTTCCTCATTATGGAAACCCAGCAACCTGTCCTTTATATCTATCTGAGACTTTTTATTTTATAATTAAAATTTGTTTATTTATTTTATTTTTATTTTAATTGATACATAATAATTATAATTTATGGAGTATAGTGTGATAATTCAATTCATGTGTATATTTAATGATCAAATAAGAATAATTAACATTTATCATTTCTTGGGAACCTTCAAACTCTTCTAGTTCTTTATAAAATATACAAGTTTCTTGTGAATTTTAACTTCCACATATGAGTGAGAACATGCAGTTTTTGTCTTCCTGTGCCTAATTTCTTCCACTTGACATAAAGGCTTCCTTCAATCCCATCCATTGTTGCAATTAACAGGATTTCATTATTTTTTTATGGTTGAATAATATTCCATATTGTATATATGCCACATTTTCTTCATCTGTTCTTTCATTGATGAATACATCTGTGGTTTTCATACCTTGGCTAGTGTGGATATACTAATATACATTTCAGAAGGGTCTTAATTCTTTAAAGACTGAGGGAGAACTTTAAGCATCTCAAAGAATGACAACTTTGGGTGTCACTTTAGGTTACCAGCATCCCAGAATGTTAATTATTCGCACAGAGAATAGCAGAAGAGCCCTGAAGAGGACATGATGTCCAACAGACATGGTGGATTGCCAGCTCATTGGATTACACCTCTTGCATGCCCTTCCATTTGGCTCAGTCAAGTCAATACTTTCTGGCCAGGCACTGCCATAGAATTTGAACGGCTTGTCCCCTTGAGACAGAATTAAGGTAGGTAGATGAGAAGTGGTTTCAACCCCTTGCTTCTAGAGTCAGCATTTAACAGATGATATGGTTTTACTACCATGAATTAGGAATATATTTAAGAGATGATTGTCTCTGGTAGAAAGGATCCTTCTAAAACCAGAGTCACCATTTCGGATACATGAACCATTTTTTAATTCATATGTAGTAAATAATCCTAACAATAAATGGCATAGGTTGTGGACATTTTGTAGTTATTTTTTCTTGGCAAGTGCACCAGGAAGTTATTTTTAAAAATTCTTCATAGTTGTCATATCTGTGCGTGTGTGTATGTGCATGTGTGTATAGGTATATGTGACTAACAAGAACATTACATCTGCTTTGAGTTTCTTCCTTATATCTAAGTCATGTGATTTGGACATCCCTTTTTCTCCCCCAGTTAATATATTTTGAATCAAAATTTTTTTGGTGTGACAGGATAGTTCTACATGGAAGGTCTTATGTTCCCTCACCACTGACTTACTGGTTGAGGAGTGAAGATGAGTCGGTCAGAGTTCTCAGAGGCTTTAGCATTAGTGATAGGAAAATTTTAAAGAAACATCTGATTTGATCTTACTTCATTGACTGTGAATCTTCCAATTTGTCCTTCTTTTCCCTTTTAGCATTGACTACTAGCTTAAGGGAACTTTTAGTTCCGAACTAAATTTTAGATTCAGTTATTTTGTAATACATAGGATTTTCTGGTCTGCACTTGCTAAACTAAGCTTTCCTTTACATCTACTATCCTTATTTATTTTTCCTATATGCTCTTCCAATGTTTTATTTCTTAATTCGATTTACTAGATCATGCTATAGTCATCTTTATAAGTCACTGTAAGTGCCTTTTTGGAGTAAGGCAGAGTTGTAAATAGACAAATATTACAATACCGTTCCTTAACCTTTGGATGGAGGAAAGGGCGAGGATGTAGAATCCGTAGACTTGCCACGGTTCACTTCATTTCTCTGATCTCAGTCATCTATCAATCGTCAGTCAATCAATCATCTATGAAATAGGGCTCACAGTAAATTCCATCTCAGTATTGTTGTGGAACTCAAATGAGACTATAGATGCAAAAAGTTCCTTGTAATATTCTTTGTAATGGTAAGAACAAGAACCACCTCTCTTCTATATTAAAAATTATGACTGTGGCCCACATAGTATAAATATAAAGAAGTAGTAAAGGTTTTTATAAGATATGATAGCTCTCTGCCCCACCTCTTTCCATCCTCAGTCCTAAAAGTCCATTCCTTAAATTTCCCTCTGATGTTTACCTTCAAATATCTGTGTACTATACTTATATATTTTCGCATATTATTTTATATTATATCATATTATATATTATTTATTATATTTTATATTTTATATATTATATGTTAACTTTATATAATATAAATTATATATTATATATATTCAATTTTATATTGTATATTGCATTATGATTTTATATCATATTATATATTATATATTATATATTATGTTATATATTATATTTCTATTATGTGTATTTAGGGCATATCTCTCTAACAACCTCTTTCTTCTCTTTTTGATCTCCAGCATCTCACTTTTCCTTACAAATGCATAACAATGTTTGGCCAAATCTAAAGGCAGAGTAACCCTTACACAATTCAGTCTAGCCAAAGACTATAGATTCTTTATCATATATATTTTTTATTCTTCTTGTGGTTAATAATTGCCTCATTTGTTTCACTCAATTTTCTATTCACCTGTCACATGAAATTTTTTCTAAATGCACGCACAGATACGTCAAACACCCAACAGTGCATTTTACACATGCTTAAATACAGAAGATGAAACTCTATCAGTAGCATATCTATCCCCTCCCTGTATGGAGTTCTTTTAAGGACATTCCTCATCTAATCCATTGTTGTTCTCTAGACCTGGTGAACAACTAAACTCTCTATTAGCATCTCACCAGTGTATGAGCTTTTTATTCCTTAAGTAGTTTGACTTCCATTTTCTCAACATTCTTTTGCTGGGGCACTTCTTTTAGTAGCTTCTGAAGAAAGGCATCTAAAAGGTAAGTCGTTTTTGAGGCTCAGCATGTGTAATGATCTATTTTCCTTCTAATCTGAATGTTAATTTAGCTTGATATAAAATTCTACAATATGCAATGTCTCCCACCGACATCGAGGCCACGCGTGGCAGACCTGCTCAGCACCCATGACGTGGAGAAGCCTGCCTCCTTCTGCGTCTTCCTGGTCAGTGACTTGCGGTGCATTTCTAGAGGCATTTGCATTTTCTGTTTGTCTCTGGTGTCTTGAGATTTCTTGACAATTTACCTTGCTCGTTTTGTTCTGGCCACACCGAGGCCTCTTGAAATGTCGAGATTGTTCTCCCTTCTTCATTCCTTCCTTTTCCTTGGCTCTGTTGTTATTGGTGTGCTGCTTGTTCTGCTTGATCCTCTTCCCAATTCTGTCTTTTCATTTTGCTTTACGTGAGACTTTCTCTTCTTCAATACTTCTGAGTTTCTGAACTTTGGATACTTGGACTAACATATTTTGAATATCAGAATGCTCTGTTTTTTTCTAAATATTTCCTCTTGTAGCACTCATGTATTTTATGGACATAGTATCATTTCTTATCACATTACAAATACTAAATGTAGGAGTCTTTTTTTTTTTTTTTAAAGAAATTTTAAAGCTCTCCCTGTTCTTCATCTGTTTTCTCCAAAAATTAAAAAAAAAAAAAGTTTGTTTTAACTCTTTAAAAAAAAAATCCTGTTGATGTTTCTTAAAAACCTAATGATCCTCTACTATCCGTTCTTGTTTAAAATTGAGCCATCTTTTGGAAGGTGTGTGTATGTGTTGGAGGTGGGTCTGTGTTGGGAAAGTGCTTATGACCTGCAGGCTTCAGTTTAGGGAGATCAAGATCAAGAACCAAGACAGCCTGATGTTTGCTGAAACCACAGGGTTGGAGTGCACAGTCTTTCCTTTGGAACTCTGCTGGTGGTATCTGGAGTGAGAGGAAGGAAGTGCAGTTGGCAAGGTCAGCTGACTTGTAAATGGCTCTGCCTTGCCCCTTGCCCTGCTCTCCGTGGTGCCTGGTGCCTCTGAGTCTGGGGTCCCTTTGAAATAAACCTCTGTCCTACCACCAGAGAGGATGAAGGGGCAACTGTCTGGCTGCTTGAGTGAATGAAGGGTGAGGGGTCTCATTCCTCTCCATTCAGACCTCCCGTCAATTCCCTGCCGGTGCTAATCTTCTCTCCTCTCCTGGCCAAGGGTTCTGCAAGGGCAGCTGCTGACTAATTTCTCATGATTTTTAAAATTCATTTATGGATACTGTATTTGTAATTTCCTCTACTCTGCTGAATTCTGTAATTCCTTGAATTCTTATCTTCTGAAAACTTTTTTTTCCTGTCCTTGTCTTTGGGTGTCTTTTATCCTTGCTCTCCTTCCATTTTAGGGATATAATGGGAAGAAGAAAAGTGAAATAAATTTAGTGTCCAATTTGAATTTCCTAACGAATATATTACTATTTTAAAAATTTTAATCAATTCTTTTGAAGTATAATCTGCATACAATAAAATGTATCCATTTTAAATATATAGGATGATGACTTTTTTTTGGGCAGATGAGTACCAAGGATTGAACTCAGGGGCACTCAACCACTGAGCCACGTTCCCAGCCCTATTTTTATTTTATTTAGAGACAGGGTCTCACTGAGTTGCTCAGAGTCTTGTTTTTGCTGAGGCTGGCTTTGAACTCACGAGCCTCCTGTCTCGGTCTCCGGAGCTACTGGGATTACAGGCGTATACCACTGTGCCTGGCCTGGGTGATGACTTTTAACAAATTGATACATATAGCCATGTACCACCACCATCAAGACACAGAACACTTTTATTACCCTCAAAATATCCTTCTCAACCTGTTGCTCACTCTTACTCCAATTAGTGCAGACTCCGATCTGCACTCTGTCACTATAGATTATAAATGTATCAATGTTTAAGAAATGATAAGATGGTGTGTGTGCTAGTTAGTTTTTCATCTCTCTGACCAACGTAACTGATAAGGACAACTCACAGGACAAAAGATTTCTTTTGGCTCATGGTTTCTGAGGTTTCAAGCCATGGACAGCTGACTCTTAGATGGAAACATCACGGCAGAAGAAAACTGCTCAGCTCCTGTCAATTGGCAAGTGTAGAGAGAGAAAGAGAGAGGAAGGGACCAGGAACAAGATATAGTCCCCAAGAGCTTGCCTCTAGTGACTTTCTTCCAACCATGCCAGACCTGCCTCTAGTTTCTACCTCTTCAAATCTATTCAAATGGATTAATCTACAGATGAGGTTACAATCCTCATGAACCAGGCATCTCCCCAAAGCTCCACCCCAGGGCAGTCCCGAACACAGGAACTTTTGGAACATTCCTGAACTAAACTCTAACAGTGGGCTCCGAGATGGTAAAGACTTACAAATATTTTCTTTGCATTGAAAAAACGAATACATTTTAGAAAAACATACAAAATGTAAATCTAATAAAAAACTGCTCTGTAAACCACAATGTGCTTTCCAAATATTATTTTTTAAAACTAACTCATGCATTATTGGAAAGTGACTGGGGGGTGGGTATTTTGTTAGGAGATAGGACATGGAGAAGGAGATGGGAATGGCAATAGGTTCTACTGGAGATGCCTAAGTTAAAATTTGCCATGTGCATTTTCGTTGGCAGAAACTGGTATCTAGGGAACATCCTAACAAAACTGAGCAATGCAGCCAGTTCAGTGTCCCTGAAGCCCTTCCGATTAAGAATGGAAATGAGTTGTGCTCTCAAGGAATATATGAAGAATAATAGATAAGGTAATTTGTTCAAATGGTATTTCCCTAATCTGTTAGTAATGCAAATCTAGGTAATTAAATTGTTTGACAGCAACAGACATAAGCAATAGTATATAGATCTGAATTAGCAAAAGTTAAATTAATTGCCAGTGTTTCTCATGGACATAAACAGAGTGGAGAGTGCAAATGTTCCTAGAGTTAGAAGAAATTTTCATTTCCTTGCAATGCAGTGTTTTAAAAGGGCATAAAACTCACATCTTTTAGGCTGAAGTTGATTAATAGCTGGTTGGAATTATATGATATATAAAATTTTCTTTTCTTTTCCAATTCCGATAAAAACGTCTTGTCCTTTTTTTAAAAAAAAGTGAAATCAGGATTTTTTTTTTAAGTTTGAACTTTGATGGCACAAATGTTCTTTATTGTTAACATGCATTCTTAATGGATAAGAGGTATGAAGAGAGTAAGTGGAAAGGGGAGAGGGAAACAATTTCCATCACTCCAAACACTTAAACCCAGTTTAAGGAAAATCAATAACCATATCCAGGTTGTTGTGGAAAAAAATGGAGCAATTAAAATTCACTTTACACATGAGGCTACATCCTGAGATTTTGAGATTTTTGCTTTTTTGAGGCTGAAAGGGAAATGTAATTGGAAATTTAATATTTTAATTTATTGAAGGCGTTTCTAATAACGCTGGGCATTAATAAGAAGACCAATCAGTTATATCAGCAAGGATGTTGATGAAAGCAATACAGGGGCAAAAGAAAATGTTAATTTGATTGATCTGATTGGAGTTGGTGATCTAGTGTTTACTGTAATCAGTCGGGCGATCAGTGGGTTTCTGACTGAGTTTTTACCTAGTCCCATGGTATTAAAGGAAAAAAATTGAAAAATCTAAGAGTGTGGTTCTGGGCACTGTGTGAAATCGCTTTGGCCCAGGCTTCAGAGCATGGAGTTTGCTATCATAACCCACCACCATCACCACCACCCCACTTAGATGGTTTAGTTGTGAATTTCTCCTTTTATTTAAAGAGTCTGGGGGAAAAGAGTAGGTGATGAGTTGGGTTCATTTTTTTTTTCAAGCTTCTTGATATTTAACTGTTTACAAGGGCTCTGTACTAAACTAAAATGATTAATGCAAATACTCTGTATTAAACTAAAATGAATACAGCACTATGAATAGCACTAGATATGAATAGCACTAGAGTAGGGTTCAGGAACCTGGGAATTCTAGGTGTACCCAAATATGCTCTCTTTGCGACCTTGGGCAAGTCTTGTCATCTTGGGTTCAGTGTTTTTCTGGGGGGTGGTGGTGGTGGTGGTAAAGTATGCATTACATTACACTTACCACTTCAACCCTTTTAAAGTTACAGATCAGAGGCCTTGGGCTCATTACGTCACCATCATGAGTCTCCGGTATGTTTTTGGCCTCCCAGACTGAAACTCTGCACATGAAGCAATAATTTACCAGTGGCTCCTGTCATCAGTCCATGGCAACCACTGTTCTACCCTGTGTCTCTTTGAATTTGACTCTTCTGTGTATTTTATCTGAGTGGAATCATACAATATTTGTCCTTTTATATTTGGCTTATTTCACTTAGATTAATGCCTTCAACATTAATCCAGGCCATAGCATGTACCAGAATCTTATTTCATTTTAAGGCTGAAAAATATTCCCATCTATGAATATACCACATTTTTGTTTATCTGTTCATCTGTTGGTGGACATTTGGGTTGTTTCCACATTTTGGCTACTAAGAATAAAGCTACTGTGAACATGGGTGTACAAATCTGTCTGATATTTCAATTCTTTGGGTTATGTATGTGGGAATTGGAATTGTTGGATCATATGGTAATTCTGAGTTTAATTTTTTATTAACTGCCATATTGTTCCCGTGCAGCTGCACTATCTTATGTTATCACCAACCATGTATAATGATTCTATTTTTTCTACCTTCTCACCAACAATTGTCACTTTAATTTTTTTTTCTGTCCCAATGGGTGTGAAGTGGTATCTCATTTTGATGTCAATTAGCATTTTCTGAATGATAAATGGCATTATATTTTCTTCCTCTTCCCCTCATCTCTTCTTCTTCTTATCATTATCATCATCATTTTTTGGTATAGGAATTAAACTTAGGGTGCTTTCCACTGAGCTACATCACCACTCCTTTTTATATTTTAATTTTTAGACAGGGTCTCCCTATATTGCTGAGGCTGGTCTCAAACTTGCTATCATCCTTCTCCAGACTTCTCAGTTGCTGGGACTACAGGATGTGCTACAACACCCAGTCATCTTTTCATGTTCTTGTTGACAATCTCGATATTGTCTTTGGAGAAAAATTTTATACAAGTCTTTGACTATTTTTAATAAGGTTTTTCATTATCACTGCTGCTGTTGTTGAGTTATAGGAATTCTTTATGTATTATGAATAGCAATCCCTTAAAATTGCAAATATCTGTGCCTTGACTTTGCATCCCCTCGATAGTGTCTTTTGATGTACAAAAGTTTTAGAATATGACCAAGTCCAATTTTTTTCTTTCATTGCCTGCATTTTTTTTGTCTTTACTTTTTTTAAATTTTATTTTTATTATTGTAAACAAATGGGATACATGTTGTTTCTCTGTTTGTACATGGAGTAAAGGCATACCATTTGTGTAATCATAAATTTACATAGGGTAATGTTGTTTGATTCATTCTGTTATTTTTTCCCTTCCCCCCACCCCTCCCACCCCTCTTTTCCCTCTATACAGTCCCTCCTTCCTCCATTCTTGCCCCCCTCCCTAACCCTAACCCTAACACTAACCCCTCCCACCCGCCATTATTGTCATCATCCGCTTATCAGAGAGATCATTCAACCTTTGTTTTTTTGAGATTGGCTTATCTCACTTAGCATGATATTCTCCAATTGCATCCATTTGCCTGCAAATGCCATAATTTTATCATTCTTTATGGCTGAGTAATATTCCATTGTATATATATGCCACAGTTTCTTTATCCATTCATCAATTGAAGGACATCTAGGTTGGTTCCACAATCTGGCTACTGTGAACTGAGCAGCAATGAACATTGATGTGACTGTATCTCTGTAGTATGCTGATTTTAAGTCCTTTGGGTATAGGCCGAGGAGTGGGATAGCTGGGTCAAATGTTGGCTCCATTCTAAGTTTTCTAAGGAATTTCCACACTGTTTTCCAGAGTGACTGCACTAATTTGCAACCCCACCAGCAATGTATGAGTGTACCTTTATCCCCACATCCTCGCCAACACCTGTTGTTGCTTGTATTCTTGATAATCGCCATTCTAATTGGGGTGAGATGGAATTTTAGGGTGGTTTTGATTTGCTTTTCTCTTATTACTAGAGATGTGGAACATATTTTCATATATCTGTTGATTGCTTATAGATCTTCTTCTGTGAAGTGTCTCTTCATTTCCTTAGCCCATTTGTCGATTGGGTTATTTGCATTCTTGGTGTAGAGTTTTTTGAGTTCCATTGTCTGCATTTTTGACTCCAGTTTATTTCTAAATATTTTATCCTTTTTATTTCAATTGTTAATAGAATTACTTTCTTAACTTCCTTCTTACATTGTTCATTGTTAGTGAATAGAAATGCAAGCGATTTTTGTGTTTTTCTTTTTGATTTATGGAGACTGGACTTGTAGGGATTCATGAAGATTAAACTCGTATCTAGGAGAGCTTATCAAATTGCAGGAGCTCAATAAGTGGTAACTATTATGAAATTATGATTATTAACACTAACTTATTAGCATTCTGTGCTAGAGTCCCACTTAAAAAGCATGGCCTGAGTTCAAACTTCCAGGTCATGAAAAGGGACCCGGATGTTATAAAAAGAGCTTGATCTGGGGTTGATCATGCTCTGATGTTTCTTATCCTCACGACCTTGAACAAATAACTTCATAACTCTAAGCTGCCGTTTTACCCATTTGAAAACTGGGAACGTTTTTGTTCCACTCCTAGTGTCCCTGTAAAGGTCAAAGGAAAAAGTGTGCACGACAGTACCTAGCACCGTGCAGTAATTACTCCCCCGGCTAGTGACTGAGGTCAGGGACTGTGCAGTTGGACTGACTGGGTTTCAAGTTTGGCTCCTCTACTGACTAGTGGGTGAACTCGGACGAGTTACTTCTCTGGGTGCCTCAACTTCATCTACCGAAGGGGGATTTTAGAGGTGCTTACCTTGCAGAGTCATTGGAGGATTAAAGAAATTAAGATCTGTAAAGTGCTCAGTGCCTCGTGTGTGCGAGCACTATGTGATGATGATTATTATCACCGTCATTACAACTACTATAATCGCTTTGCTGCCCTGTGTCAGAAAGTCTGTAGGCTGCTGCATGAAATCACTTGTAATTTTTTTTGGCTTTCCCATTAAGTGAATAAGGTCTTTGGCAAAAAGGAGAAGTCTCTACCCACAGCCTGAAATGCCTCCGTTGGGAGTGCTGCTCCTGTCTCCTGCTTGTAGTGACACCACCTGGAGGGGGTCCCCCCCCCCACGGCTCCATCAACAGGCCCACTGGAGACCTGAGCAGATGTTCCTGCTTCTCAGTCCCAGGCATTTCCTCCCTCCTAGCAGCACATGCCAGCACAGTCAATATCTGGAGACCTGCTGCTTCACAGTAGGGCTGAGGACTAAACTGGTACTTTACTAGAAAATGGTAATAAAGCAATTTGAATTGCTTTTCATCCTCCCTGCTCTTAACGGCTTTTAGGTTCATATGAGACCAATCAATTAATCCTGCTTCGGAGTTGCAGGAATGGGGTGTTTTCCAGCTGCTGAGAAGGAGATGGGCCCATAACAGAGATTTTCGTCTCATCGCACAGCGACCACTCAGCCTGGCGTCTGGGGCAGTGGTGGCCAGAGTGCCCATTTGGCTATCTATCTCCATGTTCTCGCAGCCTGGTCAGCTTCCTGGGTGCCGATGAATGACCTCTACCCCAAAGGCAAACCATAATTGTGATTTTGCTTTTTGTGGTCTTCTTCTCACATGTTTCCTTCCTTCAATCCCAGGTTTCTGTCTGGGGGAGTTTATCAGGTAGAGATAAGGATTCATCTGGATGGAGACTAATGTGTGTGTGTGTGTGGTGTGTGTGTGTGTGTGTGTGAGAGAGAGAGAGAGAGAGAGAGAGAGAGAGAGAGAACACGGAAGCAAGAGTTGCCATTTCCCTCCTGACCAAGTACAAGATAGCTTGTTATGGGGTTTGGATATGAGGTGTCTCCCAAAAGTTCCTCTTAATGCAGGAATATTCAGAGGTAAGATGGTTAGATGGTGAGAGCTGTAATCTAATCAGTCCATCCTCATTTGAATGGAATGACTGAGTGGCATGAGTAGACAGGTGCAGCATGGTTGGAGGAGGTGGGTCACTGGGGGCATGCCCTGGAACAGTGCATCTTCCCTCTGGCCTACCTCTCTCTCTCTCTCTCTCTCCTCCCCTCTCCCCTACCCTTCTCTCCCCACCCATCTCTCTCAGCTTCCTTACTGTACCAGGAGTTGAGCAATTTTCTTCCCCTGGGCCCTTCTACCATTAAGTGCTACTTCATCTTGGGCCCAAAGCAATGGAGTCACCCATCTATGGACTGAAACCTCTGAGTACAAGTCACAATTTGTGTAGATGGACACAATACCTTTATTTAATTTTTTTTTTTTTAATGTGGTGTTGAGGATCAAACCCAGTGCCTCACGCATCCTAGGCAAGTGCTTTACCACTGAACCACAACCCCAGCCCCTCTAAGTTATTCTTGTTGGGTGATTTGGTCTCAGCTATGAAAAAGCTAACTAACAAACACATAACTCCTCCCTCCTCTTGAGTTCTCATGGACCCCAGCATCCCTAGGACTGTGCCCAGAACACAGTATCTCCCAGAGAATGACGGATGAAGTGAACTGAAACAGAAATAAAATAACTCGGAAAAGATGGAGGTTAGGGCAGGATCTCTTCCTTCTCTTCATGACTAAGTATTGACTGTTATTCTTTTAGGAATTAATTTCTTTTTGCAAAAAAAAATCTTAGGACCAAAAGACAGATGATTAATCCATAAGTGGAAGGTAACAGATTGAAAGTGATCAATGCATGCGGACTGACACTTTGACTCTCCTGCAGACAAATTGGTGATAGGACAAATTGATGTTTTTTTCCCAGTTGTGGAGTTAGTGTGGGGTATTTCTCCATCTCAGCACAGATTTTTGCCAGAAGTTGTCTCAGGACCTCAAGCACAACTTGTTTAGACATTTTCCAGTTGTAATTTTTTTCTAGGCTGTTAAAAATATTGACTTTGACAGTTTTAAAATGATGGCCTCAAAATTGGAATAATTTACATTCTGGAATTAAGATAATTCAGGCATTTCTGCTGGCAATGACAAAGAATAGGAGTCAGTTATATAAATCCCAGATTTGAGGGAGACGGAGCCATTAGCATAGATCGGTAGGCTGTAGATATTCAGAGCAGTCACCTTCTCGTGTAAATGAATCTTTATGTCTCTCCCGGGCAGGCCCAGATTCTGAGCTATTTTTGGAGCTTCTCTTGGATGGGGAGATCTGGAAGAGGGTGGGCAAAGGCCTCAAACTCAGGCCGCACTCCTGCTGCTGGCCTCTCGGAGTTCTACGAGAGCCTACGGAAAAACCGTGGCCACTGTCTGGCGGTGGTGTGTTTACACTAGACGTTCTCCCCTTTACCTCCTGGGTCTCGGGCCCAGGGACTCAACACAGACAGCATTCAGACCAGCTCAGTGGTCCTGGCCTGGGCCCAGTGTGCTCTGCCAGATTCCAAACACACCTGCTAAACTGATCCCTTTCTCCCAGCCCTCTGCTGACGTTTTCAGCTGGAGCAAAGTCACTCTTCTGGTTCCTGCCCTTCCTCTGACTCCTAAGTAGATCATTTGTCCACCCCATTCCTCAGGAGCGACTCCTCAATTCTGGCTGGAAACAATTACATTGAAAGAAAACTTGGCCTAAGCCCTGAGGCTGAGGCTGGGAAATGACTGAGTGGAATCGTATTCTATAGAGAAAAATGAAAGTCTCAGCTTCCCATTAGGAATTCCTCCTCCGTACCAGGTACAATAGGAAGTTGTCACATTCAGTTATCTACAGGTTGCTCTGAGGTATCATTCACACTTCACCTATGAAAAAAATAAAGAAATCCAGAGAAGTTAAGAACTTTCTTCAAAGACACCTGAGTTGTGATTGGGTCAAATGGATCTTAAATTCCTGGATTGGATGTTTTACCTGCTACCTCTAGTAAAGATGTAGGTGACTGAGTCACTCATCCCTGTGGAACTCACCAGCAGAAGGGACACTAGAAAGGACTGTTGTCTGTCACAAATACGTGACATGTGAGTGAATATAAATTCAAATTGGCCACAGCTTCATTGACTTGGAATTTTGTGATCAGAAGAGATATTAAAGGCCACCTAATTCAGCTCTTTAACACTCAATGCCTGACATCCTTAAGTACATGGCAAGTGGTTTACAACCGGGGATGATTTTGACCTTCAGGGGACATTTGGCAATGTCTGTAGATTGTTTCAGTTTCACGGTTTGGGTGGGGCACCAGTGGGTAACAGGCCAGGGATGCTGCTAAATATTCAAAGAGGCTTAGGACATCCCCTTCCCCCTTCCTTCAGCACAAAAAAGAATCATCTGGATCAATAATGTCAGAAGTGTGAGGATGAAAAACCTTGCTATATAGGAAGGTAAGATAATAGAAATATAGATATTGGGGATAATCTGGACTAAGCCTCTCATTGATATAGACAAGAAAAAGAGGTCCAGAAGGTGAAGTCTCTGACCCTTCATCATTTTAATCACACAGCAAGGTTGGGTAGAGCTGGATCTGTACTCCATTGAACATTAGCAGATGAAATCTATAATATTAAATGTCTGGACTAATACATGTATATAATAATAAAGCAAAAATTATGACCACAGGGTGACAACTCTTACCATCAGGCATAGTCACATTTACCATGCACATGGAGTAATAATAAATAACAGAGGAAGATCCAGCCCACATATAATTTCGGTTTAAAGAAAAAAATCGAAAAGACCCTGTTGAAGAAACCAAGGTAGAGAGGGGAATAAAGTAGCTTAAAACCCCATAGTTAGTAAGGGGCCAAACTTAGAATGGAACCCATTTCCGCTAACTTTTAAATCAAATTCCTTGATCACCCAGGGCCTTGGTTATTTCCATGACTGTAGAGGCATGAAAATAAAAAAAAAAAAAAAAAAGAAGAAAGGTCATGCCCTAATATTTGAGAAGTTATAGGATGTTCAAACATCTTTTACGGTATCACATTCGTCTGCATTTGATACATCTTCAGAGTCCCTTGCTCTGAAGGGTGCTGGATTTACTCCTGCAGGTTCAGCTATTGGGTGTATAAATTGCTCTTGTTTCTGGAGGATAATTAAGCAGTGTGTGTGAAGAGCCACCCTTTGATGCAGTGATTTTACTCATTGGAATCTGTCCTAAGAAAACAATCAGAGGTGCAGAGAGATTTATGCACAAAGATATTATGATAATAATAGTGGTTGGGAGTTCTCGAGCTCACACCATATGCCAGGCTCCGTGTCAAGTGCTTTTTACAGGCACCGTCTTATTTACTCCTCACAACAGCACTATGAGGTGAGTATTGTTCTCATCCCGATTTATACGCAAAGAGGTCGAGGCTCAGAGACTCTCAGTAATTTGGCCAAGGTTACTTGGCTCTGTGTGATAAGCGATTCAAAGCCAGGTGGATGGATTCACTGCGTTTCTTAAATCCCTAGGTGGTACTGAGTGATAGCAGTATGTTACAACTGTACTGGTCAAAGTTGGAAAGAACTTGGAAGTCTAGTATCAGTGTACTTGACTTGGTGAATTATGACCGGTTTCTTCTTTGGCATCTTGAACTGAAGTTCTCCTTGACATGCCTTCCTTGGGTAGAACAGGACAGCAGATCTGTTAGAGGCTTTGTAGGTGATTCACACTTGGGTAGAATATTATTTAGTGCTTGCCTTTGTTCGCTAGAAGGGGAAGGCAAAGGACTGGAAATCAGACAGACCTCAGTTTGAATCCTGGCTGGGCCACATCTTAGCTCAGTCTTTGATAAACCACCTAACATCCCTTTCCACATTGTTAGAATGCAGAAGTGACACCTACCTACCAGAGGGGCGACCTCTGGCTTGCAAAAGAGCTTGGTGCTCACTAAGAGCTAAACAGTGGAAATAGGCAGAGATGGAGTTCTCTACTTGGGTAGGTCTTGAAGAGGAAACCTTGCTCCTCTGAAGGAAGTGGATCCCTGCTACTCAAGAACCCTGAATTCTGTGGCCAAATCCTATGAACAGCTTTAGGAAAGTGTCAGTAGGATAACTGACTGTGGGAATTGATTCAAATGAGGTGCAGACTCTGAGAAATCCAGAGACCCGAATGCCCAGGTGGGAAGACTCTTTCTTCTGTGGAAGCCCAGGCAGGTTCACAGACCCCGCGAGGCTGTGCCTCTGGGGGGAGAAGCTTCAGTAACAGGGAACTGTCTCTGGCACCTGCCCCACCTCAGGTGAGACCTACTGATTTCCAGCTCCTCAAGAATCAAATCTGAGATGTGACTACAGCCACTGGATTCCCATTTCCTGGTCAACCCCCAAATAATCCCTTCTTCTCTTGGAAAAGGCTCAGGTTGGTGGCCCCTTATCACAGGTGTTTGACTTAGAGTGTGAGAGCTGGAGGGGGCCTTGGAGAGAGGTCATCCTAGCCAGTCCCTCTATTCCAGTGTTAAGAAAGGCTCAAGAGAGAAGGAGCTTGTCTGATGTCTACCCAACTACCATGGAGAGTGCCAGAAGCCCATGTCACACACTGTAGAATCAGAGTCCAAAGAAGGTCCCCTGCCCACCACCTTAACACCATTTATCAGCAATCTTTGATGATTCATTTGTTGAGTTATGTGTCTTTACTCATGTAATTTAGGGAACTTACGGGCTTTGCATATCCCCAAAATGCATATGGTGAAGACAAGGGAGTATATACTCTGTCTGTCAACAAATGCTGTCAATGCTTATCCAAATGTGTCTTTTGAGTCCATTTCTCTCTCCCTCGTTCAGACTTAGCACCTTTTTTCTGAATCTTCATAAATGTCTGACTGGTTGTCCTATCTTTAGTAACTGTTTCTCTTCTCAGACTTTTTTTCAACTCTGCAGTCAGATCATTTTTCAAGGAAATCTTTCCATGGTTCCATTACTTATTGGGCAAAAATATACTTCTTAGGAGGACCTTCAAGGCCTTTCCTAATCTGAGCCCGACCTCCCTGGCCAGGCTCGTATCTGACTGTTCTGGCTGCGTACGCACGATAGACTCTTATCACACCGCAAAGAGTGATAAGAAGCTGCTTCACGCCCCCTGCCTTTTCCAGTGTTCCCGCTGGCTGGAAGGCCTGTCTGCATTCTTCAGCCCAGAGCTGTTTGCTCATCTCTTAAGCACAGCTCCAACATCACCTTCCTCATGGAGCTTTCCCTCACACCTCTCCAGGGAAGACCCATCGCCCTCTCTGCTGCATTCTCCAGTGCTCTGCACACACACATGAGATCCAGGTGACTCCGTTTATTTGCCTGTCTTTTCCAGGAGGCTGAGAGTGAGCATTTTCACAGCAGGGACTATGTCTGTCTCATCTCCTCTAAAGTCCTACCAAAGGGCCTCACATAGAAGAGCTGTTTAGTAATATTTTATGAGATAGTGAATGCCTAAATTATTGAATTTACCTACATACCATTATTTATCGCTCATGGGTTGCCCCATCAAGCAAATAGCTACTTAGATGTTCACCAAGCCTGGGGGGGCATGTTTGAGATGGTTTGAATTAAATTATAACCTACGTAAGACAGAAATGAGCATAGAGAGAGAAAATATCAGTGATTTTAAGTATAGCCCCACAGCCAGGTAAGGTGACACACACCTGTAATCCCAGAGACACAGGAGGCTGAGGCGGGAGGACACAAGTTTGAGGCCAATCTCAGTAACTTAGGAAGAGCCTGTCTCAAAATAAAAAATAAAAAGCCTAGGAATGTAACTCAGTGTTCAATCCCTAGAGTAGTCATAGTTGTGGTAGTAGTAGTAATAATAATAATAATTAATAATGATAATTATAGAGCTCCAAATAAAAATAAAGGAGATGCCTTGGAATGCAGGTCCAGAATTGACTGGGAGCTGCTTCTCATGTGGGCAACTCTACAATACGTACTCTAAGGGAGAAGTGGCAAATTATTATTTGGATAAAGGAGATGTGATGATTTCCAAATACAGCACTCGGGAGGTCAGCTAGAAGTCTATAAAATCTGTAAGTGAGTCGGTGAATGCTTAAATGTTGGTTGTGACCTGCTATGCTGTAGGTGGCCAGTATGAGGGCTTGTCCATCATCATGGACAGCTTCTTGAAGGAAGTTCTTGAGATAGGCTCCTTTCCAGCATCACCAGCAGCCATGGAGCCCACATATCTAATCCCTCATGGCTTTAGAGATTATCTTCTGACTTACATGTGTGTTGGATCTGACCTCCTGTGTTTTGAAATTTTGTGTGTAAGACAGCAACTTTTTTGGACTTTTAAAAAGTTCTTTGAGTTAGTTTATGTTCATATAAGAAATGAAAACTAGGGAGTTCAAACCAGCATTTTTATAGAGCTTCATTGTGACCCTCAGATGGTTTAAATGACAATAAAGTCTTTGAAGTGCCTGTCCTCTGATTTGCTAATACTAGATATGTTCCCAGAAGAGGAGTAGAGAGGGATTTAGAAGATACTGGTGATTAATGATTTCATTGAATTCTAAAAATTTATATTGCTGTATTGTTGAAGGTTGGAAGTTTTAGTTAAAAGGATTTGGATTAGTCATTATTTTTATCTGTGCATTTAAGTCTCTTTTTTCATTTGCTGTGTTGAGCAATATTTCCTTAAAATAGCAGAGCCCAAGCTGCTTTACATTTGCCATTCTCCTGCATCTTCCCAGCAACAGGGGATAGAGAACTTAGTAGACCCATTTTACAGATGATGAATCTCAGGTGGAAAAAACTTAAGCTGTTTCCTACAAGAGGTAAGTGGCACAGATGACTCTTGCACATAGTTTTCGTGGCTCCCGTTGCAATGTGCTTGGAGGTTCACAGTCCCTGGATTTCCACACGGTCTCCACCACTTCCGTGTGATGTGAGTTGGGGTAAGTTACAGGGATCCCAGATGGTCCCCTATCCTACCTTCTCTTCCTCTCCAGTCCAGCCTCCATTGGGCTTTCACACAGTGATTCTTCTGCAACACATCCCATCATCTCAACCTCCTGCTTACAACTCTTCCTCCATTCTGCGTCTCTTGCAGGATGAAAGGGCAGTCTGGCCTTCCAGGCTCTTCCAGCCATGACCTTGGACAATTTTTGGATTCATACTTCTCTGCAGTAGCTCATCCTAATGAAAACCCCTTGACTGTTACAGTTGTTTCCTGCCTTTGGACACGCTGCTCTTGGGGGCAGAGAACTTTACTATGGCATCCTCCAAGGCACACAGTCCTAATCATCGAGACTCAACTCAGCCAGCACTGTTCCATCTTACTGTAATTATGTGTCTATCTTCTGCAACAACCATGAACTCCTTAAGAACAGTGGCATGTCTTACTCATCTCTGAACCTTAACATGCAGCACTGGGCTCTGCATTTGTAGACTCAGCAACTAATCAGCTTGAGCTCCAGAGCCTGACCACCTGATTTCTAACTCCAACTCTGCTGCCTGCTAGCAGCACAGATTTCTCTGTGCTTTGTTTTTCATTTGTGAAGTGTGCCTACTTTCTGGGGCTGATTGTATGTATGTATATATTTATGTGTAATAGTAGAGATGAATGGGATTAGTGCCCTGATAAAAGACAACTAAGGAGCTGGTTATTCTCTTGCACCTTGTGGGGACACAGAAGGTACCATCTTTGAGGCAGAGAGGTAGCCATCACAAGACACTAAATATGGGGGTGCCTTGATTTTGGACTTCCCAACCTCCAGAACTGTAGGCAATCAATTTGTTGCTTATAGATTGGCCACCCTACGATCTTTTATTATAGTGACTGGAAGAGACGAAGGGAATGTACTAGTCAGTTTCATGTTCCTATAATAAAATACCTGAAGGCTGAGTTTATAAAGAAAAGAGGTTTATTTAGCTCACAGTTTTGGAGGCTATAAATTCAAGCAGCATTGTACCAGCTCTGACAAGGATCCTTGCCCTAGCTATGTCACCTACTGGTGGATGGCAAAGTTGGGAGCATGTGTAAGGAAGTGATCACATTGCCAGACATGAAGCCAGAGGTGTGTGGGGCCAGGTTCAGGCTTGTACGAAAGCCCTTTTCCTGAGACTACCCAAAGATCACAAAGAACTACCTTAATCCTTCCCAAGGGCAGCATCCTCAGGACCTCCTACAAATCACTTATAAAGGTTCCACACCACTTGGGATGAATATCAACACCCTGGGACCAAACGTCCAACACATGAATCTTTGGGAGATACACGAAAGTCCTTTCTGAATCATAGCAGACATCTGGTCATGGCAGGCTGGTTGGGACCATGACTCTTGCACACAACTAAGCCTCTCGACTGAAGGGAACTGCTGAGGGTTCCAGTGTCCAGCTCCAAGCTGATGTTTCTAATGGCACAGGGATTAGTCCCTGGGCAGTAGTATCTACCACTTCCCGTAAATGACCACCCACTTCATACATATGTGAGAATGTCTTCTCACCTCTAGGGCTAGAACCATTCTACCTTTTGGGAGGTCCAGAGAGCAGATGGGTAGCTTGTGGATGGAGTCAAGCATGCTTGGGAAAGGCTCATCCGTGGAGGTGGTAGCAGTGGGTAGCAGTGGGAATAGGGAAAAGGTAAGAGAAGCAGACTGAACAGAACTTTGAAGGAAGAGACTTGTTACTCCATTTGGCCAACTTCCATCTCTGAAAGAACTCTGCATGGGAAATAAAAGGAGGGAATGTATTATATTATGGAACTAATGGCCCAATCTTTAATATATTGAATGATCGCATTATAAATAATATATAATTTATAAAGCCCAAAATGCTTGTTCTGTAGGCCTGTTTATTCAGCTGCTAAGATATATATCCTAGGCCACTTTCTCTTTTTCCCATTAAAAAATCTATTTCATTGAAAAAATACAGCATCCTTCTGACATAAATTCTGATGTAATTTTTCAGAAATGTGAAGCCTGATGAAAATATAGAGCTTCTCTACAAAGTCTTGCAAACCAGCTGGTTAATATTTATGTGAAAGAACAAAACAAAAGAATGTAACGTGAAACTGTTTGGGGAGGGGTAGAATATGGAGTTGAAGATTCTAGCCCTGTGTTCTACTAACAAGCTGTGTTACCTGGTGTAAGTTACTACTAAACATCTCTGACCTACACTTACCCCATAAGAAGACTGTGCTCTTTTGAATAAAGGATCACTAAATTATTTTTTTCATTACTAAGCATTGAACCCAGAGGTGCGTTTACCACTGAGCTACGGCCCCAGTCCTTTTTATTTTTTATTTTGAACCAGGGTATCACTAATTTGACAAGGTTGACCTTGAGCTTGCAATCATCCTGCCTTGGCCTCTTGAGGAGATGGGCTGGGATTACAGGTGTGTATCACCATGCCAAGCACTACATTCTTTTCTTAATTTCTGGTGAAAACATAGAGTAGCCCCTGAGAACTAGAAAGATCTTCAGAATTCACCTCTCTACCCTCCTGCCTGAAATGAGCACTGACCCACATTGTGCTACTTGAAGATTTTTCTTGTTTTTTTTAAAGATCTTCCAGGAAAGAGATTCTACAACTTGCTGCTGTAACTCAGTCCACTGTTTAACAACTGCTACCCTCATCCTGGAGTTCTTCTTTTTACATTGAACACTGTGGAATGCTTTCAAGAACATGTGTGCTTGTGTTTGCATGCATGCGTGCGCACACACACACACACACAAACACACACCCCTGACTGCAGAGTACTATTCAGATGCAACAGGTGCAATGAGTTATAGATCTTACAAAGAACACAAAGAAGCATCCAGTCAGCAGGAACAGCGGTTGCCAAGAATTTAATTCATCAGTACAAATCCAAATTTACAAAGAACTAATCCCACATAATGGATAGAGGACAAAAAAGAAGGATTAATGGGGGAAAAGGGAGTTTCTGAAAATTCACATCTGAAGTCCACTAAAGTCCTCATTTGGCCAGCTTCATTTTCCTTCTTTTCCCAGCAGATCTTAATTTACTTTTCTTAAGAAAAATGAAGTTCGTGCCGAACGGTTGCAACCTAAGAACATGTATGTGCTCAACTGCTCTGAAGTTGGTTTGAACTTTTCTGGGTGTGGAAATACGTTTGTGTCAGGAATGTGGGAAGATTGCAGTTGAGAATAATGAATCCCTTCCCCATGGCTTGTATTGTCCCTGCAGATTCAGGGAGAAAATCTGTTCCTTCTCAAAAGGGATGGAGCCCTCTTTCTCTCAGCCACAGGAAGAATATTCTCCTCCTGACCATCCGAAATGAGTGGCTCAGCCTGTCAGACCACACCATATGATCCTCTTGACATACTAGTAGCTCCTCACAGTGTAAGGACTCTTGACCAGGTTGGGAATCAGCCCTGTCACATTGCTTTTAGAGATTCTGCTTTGACTTTTCTTCTCTAGCAGCCGTATCTTGGAATGACCTGGATCAAGAGGAATGAAAGAAGGACTTCTTGGCAAACAGGCCAACCTTGGCCTTAGGGACTCGGAACTTGCCCTGTTTTCCAAATGCTCTTTTTTGTTCAGTTCGTTGATTCTCCGCATCTACTCCTCAATGCTCCTCACCTAGGGCCTCAGCCCCATTTGCTACTATTCTTGCTGTGTGCCCTCCCGTTGTTGGACTCACATCCACGGCGTTAAAGCATATACCTCCTGGCTGACCCTCAGGTCTTCATCTCTTGTTCTCAATTTTCTCCAAACTTTCCAACTCCATTGTGAGACGGGCCAGTTATGCATTGCTTGCTGGAGGTTTCAGTAGCCTCATCAAACCCTGCTTGTTCTAAAGTGAATGAACATATTTCTCCTCAAACAAAAGCTAGTCCTCTACTGGTCGCCATGGAGAGGGGACCCAGGAGTGCATTGTTCACACCACACTGGACCGTCACTAAGTTTCTTCTTCCATCTGTACCTTTGATTATCATTTTTTGTTTCACTTTCCCTAACTAGGTTCTCTGTCACTTCCTTTGTATTCCCTTACACACTGAAAGTGCATGTTTACATGGATTCCATCTCTCTTCTCTTTGTTTTCCCACCAGTTGCTTTCATTTATTGTTGAAGAAAAACCTGAAATATTCTAAATATGCATTTTAGCATAATTACATGCTAAAATGTCTATCTCCCATAGATGTGTGGGATACCTCAATATCAGGTTTATCTTCATTATTCTAAGCATCTACAGAAATGTTTATTTAAGTCAGAGGCTCAAAATGGTATATCCTAGGGCAGACTCAAATCTTGGATGCATTTCATTAGGTCTGCCCAGTGTTTTTGCAAAAGAAGTTATTTTTCAAATTAAAAAAAAATCAAGATATGTTACATAAAAGAAGTTTAAAAATTTTTCCTTGTATAATCAGAATGGCTGATAATGCTGGACCCCATTCGTAACTCAGCAACCATGATGGGGACAGAGGAGTGAGTTACTAGTTTTAGGGAGCATGTCTGCTCCAGTGTCCTCTCCCCGCCACTCTCCAGTGGTCCCCGACACACAACCTCCTTCCTCATGTAAGTGTCTGCCTCATATGTCACCTGTTGGCATCTGAGTTTGCATTTCCAACTGGAGCCCAGAGTAGGCGCTGTGATATTTCTTGAATGAATGCTGCATTACTGCATATCATCCCGAGTCTCTGAGTGAAACAGGATCTCAAGGATTTCCCAGTGCCATATTAGTTGTTAAAAGTCTTTACAGCAAGTTTTGGGATTTGTTTCAATTTCCTGACAGTTACTGAGATGCAGACTCTAGTGAAGACCCATTCCCTGTCTTCCCAGGCAGCTTCTCTCGTCATAGGCAGTCAGAGAGCTCTAATTGTTGGAAAGGCCTTCCTGGTATTGAGTTGAAATCAATTAGAGACCATAACAAGGACATGTATCAAAGGACTGAATGGTATGGTGTAGATTTTTAAGTGCAATCTGAGTGTTTGGAGGAGCTGGAGATTACATCAATTTGCAAAGTGTGCAGGGATCATAGATGGTTCTTTGAAATAGATGGCATTTATTATGGGCATTGAAGGACAATTAGGATTTTGCTAGAAGGGAATATGAAGAAGGTTAGTCACGGGGAAAAAAACAGCAAGGACAGAGATTTGAGGTGTGCTGCAAATGGCACAGGTGGTCCAGGTTGGCTGAGGCATGGCCTAGAAGCGGGGGAGAGAGGACAGAAGAGCCCCTGGAGGGGTGGGAATTCTGAGCAGGGGCTCAAACTCCCAGTTGCCTCTTCTGACTGCAACTGACTGCTCATTTCCAGTGCCAGTGCCTGGCCTTTCTTCTCCACTTCAGTTTCAAGTTTCAGTCACCTTACATCTGAAGGCTCACCTGCTTTCCTGGACCCATCCCCACCCATGCACGTCCTTATTCCCTAATACTGCATCTTCCCCACCAGGACCAGGATAATTGTCCTAAAATAACATTCTGATTACACAGTGAAGATGAACCTCCCATCAACATATGCTTTGCCCAGACTTTCATCTTTTATGATCCGAGTGGCCTTGTGTAAGTTCTTTAACTGAGTCTGAATTTCCAAATATTTTTAAAAATGGGTTTACTATGATGGAAAGTTTTAAGAAGACTGGGTCAAGTGGCATCTGTTCTTGAAGTTTTTTCTAATCTCTGAACATATGCCTTGCCCAGAATGTTCATATACATCTCAGCAAACGGTATTCCAATTATTTGATAATAATGACTAACTTCTCTGAACGCTAATTTTCATATGTCAGGCATTGTGACAAATCCCTTCCCTATATTTTCTCTCATAATCCTACTCATCTATCTCTGTAAGGTAGGTGTGCTTATCATCCAATTTATAATCTTTGGAAGGCAAAGAACACATCTGATTTTTTTTTTTTTTTATCATTTCTGCCAGGCATTGCTTGGCAGATGATAGATGCTTATTGCAGGCAGAATTCTAAGAAGGTTCCCCAAGAGTTCTGCCCCCTCCCCCAATGTACATGACCCTACATCATATCCTTCCCTGCAGTCTTGGTGGGATCCGTTAATATGACAGATGTCATTCTTGTCATGAGATTGCACTACATGGCTAAGGTGAAGGCATTTTAGCAGATATAAAGTTCCTAATTAGTTGGCTTTGAGATAATAATTGAAAGGGAAATTATCAAGGTTGGGCCTGACTCAGTCAGAGGAAAGCATTTTAGCTTTTCAAAGAGGGATTGGGCCTTTCCTGAAGGGAGAGAGATTAGCCGGATGGTCTTGGAAAAGGAGGCTGCCACATCGTAAGAAGGTCTGTGGAGGGAGCCATGTGGCAAGAACCTTGGGTGGCCTCTATGAGTGGAGGGGTCCCTAGCTGACCCCTAGCAAGGAAGTGGGACATCATACAAATGCATGTAATGATTCTGCCAAAAAGCAGAAAAGCTCAGAAGTGGAGTGTCCTCAGTTAAGCTTCCAGATGGGAACGTAACCCAGCTGATGGCTTTGCGAGATCTTGAGAAGATGACCAGGCCAAGCTATGGCTGGACTCCTGACTTGGGTGAGAGGATAAATGTGTTTTTGAAGCCATATGACTGGGTGAGAATTCCTGAACAAAAAGAAATAGAGGAACAGCTTGGGATCAAGCAGTAATTCAGAAATCAAGAAAGTAACCCTTGAAGAGCTATAGAGTACTCCTCACCCAGGGGCCCTTAATTCATATTAATTTTTTATCACTTCTTATACTAGCTGTGTCTGGTGACTAAAATGTTTGAAGAATGTCTTATATTTTGCAAATTTATGCAATTTTATCCTAAGTCAATTGCATTTCTATTTTGTAATTGTGCCAATCGGGTTGTGGGGATATGGCATATCTTGCCAACAATTCAGTCAACACGTTTGTAATTAAATCAAGAATTCACACTCAAGTCTCTGATTCTTAATGTCCTATCTTGCTAGTGACCACAAAGATCATCACAAAATCTCAAAACATCTGCAACTGTAATTCTACCCTATCGTGAGCTGCTGACTGACTCAGAGGCCAAGAGAATTGTATGGAGTAACAGAAACGGGGAGAAGAAGGTTCAGATACAGGGGGTCAGTGAGGAAGGTGACCTAGTCTTTTAGGTCACAACAGTCAGGAATCATTGTGTTCGTAAGAAGCAGTTGAAATTGGAAATAATAACACCTAGCAGTGAAGGGAAATATGTGTTTGTAAATGAAAGAGTACACTCCTGTGAACTGCAAAGGATCATTTTCTTAAAATGATCAAGCGGAACAGGGCACAGTGGCACATGCCTGCAATACCAGTTACTCAGGAGGCTGAGGCTGAAGGATCATAAGTTGGAGACCCTCCTGAGCAACTTAGACCCTGTTTCAAAATAAAAAGGGGATGTAGCTCAGTGGTAGAGTGCCCTTGCTTTCAAACGCTAGTACCACAAAATAAACTGATCAACTGGGGTGATAGTTCTCTAGGAAAAAATATGGCCAGCAACCATGGAGTTTGGAGTTTGGAGATTAAATGGCCTAGAGTAGGTGAAATAGAATTAGAGAAGATTATTTAGGGTACCCTGTGTTCTTCAACTGGCAAGTCAATGAACATCTCCCCAAGAAGTGGGAGAGGCCATTCTTGCCTCTGGTGATTGCAGTGTCCTATTTGAGACATAACAGAGTTAGAATTTCCTCATCTATTATTGTAGAAAATTGAGTAAGAGCTTTCCACTCCAAATCAAATATCAGTTATCAGCAAATTGCCTTTTCAGCTGTTGATGATTCTGTGTTCAACCCAAGAGGCATTTCCTTTTCTCATTAGGGACACATAATCGTAGTAATAGCAATGGATAATGACGATGATGATACATATGTTGAATGATTTACTAGTGCCAGGCAATCATGCTGCAAGTTTTACAGGTTCGATTTCATTTCATGGGTACAGTCATTCTGGAAGGTTTTCATTTTTATCTCTATTTTTCAGATGAGGAAACTGAGGCTTGCAATGTGCTAGAGAATAGATGCATAGGAGAGGATAGAGTGATGTTTTGGGCAAAGAGCTAACTACGCAACCCTCTGGTTCTGAACCGCTGAGCTATAAAATCAACTCTTAACTGCTAAGCTATGGAACCACTGAAGTATATTACCACTGAGTTACATGACATGGAGCTATGTGATCCTTGGGTGGCAACCGCTGAGCTATACACTTCTGAGCTATATGAATAGTAGTCTATATAATAACTGAGCTATATGTCCACAGAGCTGTAGGACCACAGAGCTCTATGACCGCTGAGTTACATGACCATTAAGCTGGGTGACCACTGAAGCGTTGCCAAAATGTTGTACACAGGTAGTTTTGAGTATAAAAGTAAACACATTCCTGATCTACCTGTCTCACTTGGCATATTCTTCTTCTTCATGCTTTTCAAACGAGTGTCAATAAGTAAATAAAACATAACTAGGGCTTTACAAAATATGTAACGTGCAGTCTGACATCTTGTTTCTGAGCATTACTAGTTGTGGTTACTTGATCAATTCAATTTAACTCACAGTTATTGAGCACATACTGTGTGCCAGATGCCACACTGGGTTCCCGGTTCCATGAGACTCAGTGGGGAAGATAGGCATCAGGTAACTACACGCGAGTGAATGTTACCGATAGATTACTCCAGCAGCATCCTGGAAAGTTTTCTAATCTTGTCACTTGATGGTTATGCTTAGTTTGCCTGTCCAAACAAAAGAGATAATAATAACACTGGTTCTACCCTTTTAATAAAAAATCACAGAAAGTATTATGTATTAAATCACTATGTCATACAAACTGTGAAATGTAAATGCTAATTCTTTTCATATTTGAAACCGCTAATGTTGGAGTGATAAGGTCACCTGTATGTTACTAAGTTCCCCATTACGTAGTTCTTGTCGTGGGTATCATGCCTCCAACTTATAGCTTTAGAAGATAAAAATTCAACAACACCCATTAGCCAGAAGTGGCAATTAGCCAGCTTATGGACTTTATTAATGTGTGCCTTAAAAACATGAGCAACAGAGAAATGTTAGCATTTAATACCTTGAGTCATATAAATGCTAAGAGTTGACTGAGTGGAAGATGTGGATTCATAACCTAAATGTAGCATCACTTGAGAGATTGCAGGAAGGTAGCTGTGACGGTTGATAAATTTGGTGGGAAGTTTTCCTTTTTCTTCTTTCCTTCTATTTTCTTCCAGTATTTGCCTCAAGAAAAGGAAACAGTCCCATTTACCCAAACACACATACATTCCCATAAACTCTACAGTCATGATCTTGAAGTGAAATCTCAAAACTGAATTTCTAAGAGGATCAGTTGGAAACTGATGTTTGATGTAGGGAAGAAAAAGCTTTTACTCAATTATCTACGATAACAGCAGGGAAGTGCTGAAAATTACTGACACAGTAAATGGATTTTTTGCATAAATGTTCTCTGTTTTCGAGTTTACTTTAGTGTGAAAGACCTTTATTATAAAACTGTCCCTCTGTCTCATTGTCTTGTTTTTCAAAGAATAAAAAACTAATTTATTTATTTATTTTTGTCAGGAGCAATGGAATCACCATGGTGCATTGTTTAGTCCTAAATATCTGACAGCAGTCAAGATTTTGTTTCCCACAGTTAGATGGGGTGTTTTGTATGATCTTAGATGAGTGGATATCTCTTCTTATTTTTTCCTTTTTTTTTAAAAAAGAGCTTTATTGAGATATAATTTGCATATCATAAATTCAGTTATTGAAAATGTCCAATTCAAAGACTTTTAAGGTATTTGCAGAGTTGTGCAGTTATTGACATAATCTAAACTTAGGACATGTTCATCTCCTCAAAACAAGACATAAAAACATCTCATGTTCATTAGCAGTCACTCCCTTTTTCCCAGTTCTGCTACCGTGACAACAATTAAATTACTTTTCTGTTTGTGTGGATTTGTTTATACAAGGCATTCCATATTATGCAAGATGTGAACTTGCATAATAACTCATGGTTGCTTTCTTTTACTTAGCAGTTTATAAGATTCATCCATAGTATGGCATGTTTCAGTACTTCATTCCTTTTCTCTGCTGAATAATATTCCATTGTATGGATATGCCACATTCTATTTACCCAAATATCCTACATTTTTCACCTCTCCAAAATGTTTGCCTTTGTTAATAACTTCTTGGAAATCCTTCTTCCTCTGATTTTGTAAACGACTTTTTGTTTTTCTTTCATTTCTCTGGCAATTCCACCTAATGCTCCTTCAGGGAATGCTCTTCTTCCAAATTACCTTTGAACTGTTGGTGTTCCTTAGATAGATGAGTCTTTTGGCTCACTGATAGGGACCCTTACCCAGAACAGCTTCATTTTGAAAGTCCTCCAGTAACTTTATTAGAGAGTATCAGAGCACCTCCTCCATTTGAGATCCAGTATGCAGTCCTGGCAAGTGTGTCTCCTAACCTTAAATAACTGCTCTCATGACTCATGCTGTTTGGGCCTCAGGGAAATTCTCTAGACATCTTATACCCCATGTCTTCTGAACCAAAGATGCTTAAGTCCGAGTCCCATAAAGGTGTGTGAGTTACGCTGCAGCAGAAGCCAAGGATGGGCACTGCTTTGGTGTGCAGGGAGAATTTGAGTGGCAGAAGTACTTAGATAAGAGAAAAGACAAATTAATTAATGTGTCAAATCTTTCCACTCAGATAGCATGAATGCAATACATTCTTACAGAGTGAAGTATCATTTCTCTACGTGCCAAGTGCCCATTTTCTTGCTTCTCTTTACTTTTCAATTCGTGGTTTCAGAACTACTCATGAATTAACGTGGGATTTACAGTAGTGGCACATGGCAGCAAGGGAACGTTTGCAATATTAAGAGCATAATGCTCTTAAATTGTGTATATGCAGGTTTAGATGTAAAGAGTGTGAAGGATGAAATGGAATCTTCGTTTTTGTAGATCTAGATGCTACACTAAGACAATGAAGTTAAAATATTTTGTAATATTTTCTGTATGTTCTGTGTACTACAATGTTTGAACACAATATGCAAAATTAATGATTCATTTCTGAACTGAAGTATTGCTTTAACAATTTTGTTGACATCCCCCGTTGTTACTGCCTCAGTTTTCTATTTTGGCACTACTGTGAAAAAATGTGATTGTAAAAGAATATTGATTACAACACCATAATTAGCGATTTTGTTCAAATGAAAACATGGAAATAAATTCCATGGGATACATTGATAATAATGCATGAAATGTGTGTATCTTTTTAAGATCTCGTTTGAATGTTGCCAGACCATCAACAGAAGATGCAGGTGTTCAAAATGAAAATGGAGCTCAATCATCTTATTAAATTTTTGTCAAATTTCAATCATATAAAAACTATCCTTTTATACATTTAAAATTGTATTATTATAGAAGTATAATTATAAATTCAGGGGAATTAAATATTTTAGTTAGCAGCCTGTTAGGTTGATGTTTTCACTTTTGAATATTTGTATGCATGTGAATTTCCAATGGTACTCTTGCCCAAAGGGTCACAAATACAGATTGTCCTCAGGGATTCCTATTAAGATTCTTTCCTTGTCACTTTATATCCTTCCTCTGGGTGACCTTGCCCATTCTCTGGTCTTCAATACCACCTTTGCTCTTTGGAAACAAATTTGTTGTTTCTCCAGCCCAGGTTTCTCTCTTGAGCATCCCATTTGTATTCCTTAACGTCTAACCTGTAGGCCCCGCCTGGGACAGAGAGTGTCACTAACTACGCATGCGCTCAGGTTGTTCCTTCCCAGACTGAACCCCCCCCCCCTTCTCCACCTCCTGGCCCCGCCTCCAAGAGCAAGCCTGCTATTTTCCTGTGCTGGCTCCGCCCACTGGGCCTCTCATCCTGCTTCACTTCTCCATCCCCATTGCTTTACCTTTAAGTGGTTCCTCATTTTGTGTTTACTTTTCTCTGAGTCTTCCTGAGTCTAGGACTCGGCTTTTCCAGCAAAAGTCTAGTCAGTTAAAATTTACCAAGGCAGCTGCAGAGTCTTTAGGAAATGGTCCAAATTCCTTAATACAAAAGGCACATGGTGACCTTGTCCTTGCCTCTGTCTCTCCAGTCACATCTTGAAATGGTCTCCCCTTGCACCTTGTGCTCCAGCGACGTGAGCTTTCGACTTTCTGAATTGTGCTGTTTCTTCTTCTGCCTCAGTAACTTTGTGTGGCAGTTTCCTTTGCCTGGAGTGATCTCTCTTGCCTTCCTCCTCCCTTTGACCTAGTGCTTGGGTGGATGTATAATAAATGCCTGTCTTTGCCAGAGAGTGTCTGTTTCTACTGCTGCTCCTTGGGGACAGGCTCAGTGTAGTTTTTCCATCACACTTTAGTCCTTGGTGCTTGTCTGTCTTAAAGTAGACACTCATTATATGTTTGTTGAATGAAGAAAAACAAATTCATTTTTGTATCCCTCATCCTTAGCAGAATGGGTGGCATAAATTAACTGCTCACCAAATGCTAAATAAATTAAATAAAAAAAAAATTGAGGCATCCTGAGGGAATACCCAGATAGTCATTTGAAGGTAGTTCTTCACAGATTGAAGGTTACTTAGAGTTCAGGTAACATGTTCCTTTAATTCACTGAGAGCCTAACCACAGTCTAGCTATAGACAGGAACTTGATAAATGGAAGGGACGGATATGGAAAAGATCACATGGTTTGTGTCTGCCTGTGTATGGTCTAAATTCCCTTGCCTGCAAGATGTCAGGAGGCTAGCTTTTCCGGAGAGTGTTCTGTAGTCTAAGGGAGGAGGGAAGGGGTCATGTGTGACTCAGGCATGAAATTAAGGGGCTATATAGAGTCAATAGTTGAGTGTAGACCTAAACCATTAAATCAATGGGTCACTCAGCTGAGGACAAAGGCCAGTGGCCCTGTCCACAACAGGATATAAGACCAAGGATATGAGGGTAAAGTAGTTGAAACAGATACAGGGGCTCACCTGTTTGCTGTGACTCAGTATATATGACAGCAATACTTTTTGAAAAAGTTGCCAAAGGTTTTAGCAAATTCAGTAATCCAAATAGATTGAGATTGTTTTGACCTCAAGTAACAGAACAGAGCTAGTCCCAACCAGCTTAAGAAATGTAATATCCCATATAGTAAGAAAATCAGAAGGACAGGGACTCTGGTGTTGGTGACCCAGCGGCATATCAAGAATTCGGGATCTTTTTACCCTTCACTTCTGCCATTCTGGTCTTCCTGCTCAGACTGAATTCTCTCTTGGTTCCAAAATGACTGTTGCCGTTGTAGATAACACGGCCGGACGTGATCATGTCCCAGAGAGAAAGAGACCAGCTTTATCTTCTCTCTCTCTCCTTCTCTCCCTAAAAGGAAAGCTTTCCCACAATCCCTCAGCAGATTTTCTCTCACACCTCACTGACTTGAATTACATTCCATGCCACCCTCTAAACCAATTTCTGTCAAGGGGAATGGGTTCATAACCCACCCCTGGGCTGGATCTAGGGCGTGTGTGGACAACCAACAGTACCAGCTTTCCCCAGGCTGCTTCTACCTTGAACCTCTGCCTCAGAAGCTTTGCCATAGAAAATGTATCCTCCTTCCTCCAAGTCCCCACTCCACAGGAGGGGAAGGACTGAATTTCAAAAGAATTAGTGAAGTTTTGTTTGTAGACCTTTTTATATACTGGATGCATAGTCGATGGGCCCATTGCTGAGGGTTGAGTGTGAACTCTGGAGCCCAGAGAGCAGTCCGGGGATCCTGGAGATTAATTGCACAATGCCTAAGAGTGATTACGTTTGATCACTGTATTTTCTCTCCCCTTTTACAAAGAGCAGCCTAGGTGGGGTTTGCCAATCATATCAATCTGTTCCAGCTTCTAGACCAGTAGTGTTTGTGGTTATGTGGCCCTGGAGTCACATTTTCTGTCATTATTAACCAAAGGAGTCACACGAGCCTAGTATAACAGAATATTCTAATACAGAAACGAAAGGTCTTACAGCCTTGCAGGTTGCAGAAGAAGAACCCATACTCGGCCTGTTATCTTTTGCCTGAGAGTATGATTTCCTTAGACAGAGCTCCAAGCTTGGCGTTGTATCCAGAGGGAAAGAAACTGGTCTAACCAGTTTATTTTCAGTCCTTTGTTCTCCCTCCACCACTTTTTCTTTCACTTCAAAAACATTATTAGACCACCATGCAGATAAATTTGCATCAAGAAAGAAAATCAGTCATGCTATTTCATATATGTTCACTTTAATTCCAGGTATACTTTTCGAGCATCTCCTATGACTCAGGCACAGGAGTGGATATTGCGGGGAGCACACAAACTAGCAAACTTGTCATTGTACACACATTTTCTGAGAACATATTTTGATCAAGTACTTGGATAAGTGTGGGGATAAACAAAAAATTTCTTTCTTTCTTTTTTCTTTTTTTCTGGTGCCGGGAACTGAATCCAGGGACCCTTAATCACTGAGCCACATCCCCAACCGGTTTTATTTTTTATTTTGAGACCAGGTCTCATTAAGTGGCTTAGGGCCTCGCTAAGTTGCTGAGGCTAGCTTTGAACATGCCATCCTCCTGCCTCAGCCTCCTGAGCAACTTGGATTACAGATGTACACCATTGAGCCAGGCCGAATAAGAAATGTCCCTGTTTCCAAAGTATATATGTATCCAGGGTAAGAAGGGGCAATACAGATAAACAAATAACCCATCAACTTTGAGAGCGATAAGTCAATTTGATGCTGGTTGCTGTGGCATCAGGAAGATGCCCAAACCAAGGACAGAAAGAAAGCAAGGAAGGCCATTGCCACAGGAACGATATTTAGGTGTTTATCGAAGGCACAGAAGGGTTTTACAGATGATCTTGAGTCCCAAACTTCAAAAGGAGAAAGAAGACATTTGCACAAAAGCTATCAAAGAAGACACACGTGCCAGGCTCTCTGAGAGGCATCATGGACCAGTTGGAGGAGGAGGGCTCTTCAGCCCTGGCCATCCAGTGAGGTACTGACTTAGAAAGGGGCACAGGGCCTTCCATGCATGGTGACAGTGTGAATCTCATGCAAGTAAGACAAACTATACTAAATTAAAAATTTTTTCCTCTTCTTATGTCTTCTTGCCAAGAAGAATATTTTGCTTGTTGGGTTACCTAGAGAGTTTTTATAGAATAATTCTAAGAAGCTAGGGAGGTCAAAATGATATAGATTCATGAAGAGCATGGTTATGGAGGAGACTAAAGAGCCTGAGCCGGCACTTGAAGGACACAGTAAGGCAGGAGCTTTGGGTTGGGGAGTAGAGAGAACTGGGGTATGCCTAGACACATGGGAAAAGTGTCAGCAGGGAGGGGGAAAGAACAGATTTTAGGAAATTTAGGAGTTCCTATGGTTTCTCTTTTGGCATTTTTATGAAAAAAATGTTGTAAATATTTAACTGATTTACATTTACGTATCTACCTGTCTGCCTCCTCAGAGCCAACCAATTGTGGATCGATAATACTTGGAAAAAAGCAGACTGTGTCTTACTGAGCAGGTACAGACACTTGTCATTATTCACCCAATAATATAGTATAACTACTTTTTACATAGCACTTACTTTGTACTAGGTGTTTGTAAGTTATCTAGAGATGATTTCAAGTATACAGAAGATGTTTATTGCAGCAATATTTAAAATAGTCAAGATGTGTATTCAACCTAAGTGTCCATTAACAGAGGGATGGATAAACAATATGCATGGATATTGTAATATTATTTATCCACAAAAAGGGATGAAATTGTGTAATTTTCAAGCAACAGGGTTGAACCTGGAGAAGAGTATGTTAAAGGAACTAAGTCAGGCACAAAAACACAAATATCACATGATTGCACTAGTATATGAAATCTAAAAAAGTTGATTAGAAGTAGAAAGTAGAAGCATGTCATTAGAGGACAGGGAGGGCAAGGGGGACCAAAGAGTGGGGGAGAGATTCCCAGGCACAAAATTACAGTTAGATAGGAAAAATAACTTTTGGTGTTTTGTTTTACACCAATGTGATTATAATTAACATAATAGTGTATATTTAAAAGTAATTAGGAGAGAGGATTTTGAATGTTCTTACCACAAAGAAATAATGAACATTTGAGATGAGGAATAGGTGAAAACCCCTGATTTGAACATTGCACAATGTGTACACATAAAGAAACAGTATAGAATACCCCATAAATATGCACAGTTATCATGTGTCAATCCAAAACAAAACACCTTAAAAAATAAAGCATATGAGAGGATGTGTACAGGAAATATGCAAATACTACACAATTTTACATAAGAAACTTGAGCATCCAGGGACCTGGTATCTGTGAGGGGTCTTGGTACCAATCCCCCTGGATGCTGAGAGATGACTGTATTTGGGTCTGAGTTGCTTCAGTGGTGAATGGAGATGGTGCCCTATGGCTCTGGGTTGCTACATGAGTTAATGGAGCAGAGGTAGGAAAGTGGAGAGAGTACACACAGAACCAGGCAGCAAGAAGTCACACAGTATAACTGAAAACAGAGCTGTCTGGGGGAGAGCATGGGTTGGAGTTTAGGGTTATTGCAGGCAGTAGAAGTCAACGTTAGGGAGATTCAGTGTTCTCTCCGTCCAGGGAGAGCTTCCAGGAGTAGTGCATGTCAATATCAGAGATGTGTCTTAGAATTGGTGAAATTGATAGAATTGGTGCAGAAGGGATAAGGAATAAGAGATACCAACCAAAGAATCATTGCAAAACATGATGCTAAAAAGCAGAGTTGATTTGGGAGATTGTTTTCACGGAACTGATTTGTTTATGTGTATCAACCAAGGGTTTGATTTTATCCAGACTCAGCCTTAGTCAGAGCTACAAGATGACAATGTGCTCACCAACCTCATTACCGTTTTTTATTTCTATTATTTAGGAGTGACGGAGGACTTAGAAAGTGCTCAGGGTGGATCTGGAGTACAATGCAATAGAGCAAGTTTTTATTGAGCCCCCACCAGGTGGCTGGCACAAGGGCCTTGAGCTCTGGGCTTACCATATAATTAGAGTTACCAGATCAACACACAAGCCAGCCCCCCAGTGCAGAGGGAGACAGAGGGCTGTAACTTAATGAGAGGCAGATGTCAACGGGGAGCAGATGTTTGCAGCTCTTCAGTTATATCAAATTAATCATCTCCTGACTTCAAGGTGCTTCTTGGAGTCCAGGAAATTTCCCTGTAATAAATTGCTCCTGGGATAGAGTGTATATGCCACTGTCTTGAATGCTTTGGAGCAGTTCTACCCAGAAGCAGAACAAATTTAGGTGGAAGGGAAAAGACCAAATCCAAGCTCCTGGATGGATGTCTTAAAAAACAAAACAAAACAAAACAAAACAAAAAAAAAAAAAACAAAAAAACAAAACAGGGCTGACTCTTAACAGAACCAGCTGCTCCACCACTCCTCCAGTGGATCTCTTCACCTTCTCCCATGTTTAGCAAATAATTTTGAAGGCATACCATGTCCTAAGCTACAACAGTGAGTGAAAACAGGCTGACCCATGGAATCTGGAACATACTAGAGGTTGAATATCCCTTATCCAAAATGCTGGAGACCAGAAGTGTTTCAGATTTCAGATCTTTTCAGATTTTGGAATATTTACATATACCTAATGAAATATCTTGGGATAGCATGCAAGTCTATCCTTGAAACTCATTCATGTTTCATGTACGCCTTACACACATACCCTGAAGGCAATTTTATGCAATATATCTAATAATTTTGTGCGCGAAACAGAGTTTCATGGTGCACCATTTTGGATTTTTAAGGCATTTCAGATTTTGAATTTTTGGATTGGAGATCCGATCTATATTGAATAATCACTTAAGTATACCTGAAGCTACAAATTGGTGAGTGCATGAAAGAGAGTCCTGTGGTTCTTGAAGAGAGTTCATTTGACTTAAGTCTGAGAGAACAGAGAAATCTTTTCTGAGCAAGCAGCAATAGCAGACTTCTTCCTTCTCCTTCCCATCCCCCTCTTCCTGTCCCTCCATTCCCTTCTTCCACTTTCTTCTTTATTTCCTTTGCTCCCTGCAAGTCTACTCTTCCCTCCCGTTTGCCCTTTCTTTTCCTCCTTCCTCTCTCTCCTTCCCTCCTTCTTTGCTTTTTTCCATCCTTGTTTTCTTTATTTTCTTCTCTCTCTCCTTATAAACCTCCTCTCTCTCCCTCCATTGGCTTTTTCTTCCACACTTTCCCAAACAGTTATTGAAAACCTGTAAAGACCCAAGGGCCTTGTACCAGGTCTGGGAGGAGGTGGTGGGATCGCTGTACACACAAAGATGAACAGGAAACTGTTCAAAGTGTCCACAGCTGATGCATGATTATTTGGAATTCAGCAAGATAGGTGTTATGGTGGAGGTAACAACAGGTTTTTCAGGGAGTCCACCCACGAGAGGGACCATTGACTCAGGCTGTGGTGTTGGGTAGGCAAAAACATGGTTCTTGAAGTGGTTGACTTTTGAGATAAGGAATATCTTCTTAATTGCTGGGATGTTTTCATTATAGCAGTGATGATATGGTAAACCAATTCCTTTTGTTTAAAAAAGGGAAAATGTTGCCTGTCAGGGTATAAAAATAAAGGTAGTTTATAAAGAACGAAAGGTCAGAAAACATTCATTATTCTAAACCAGGGTTTCTTAATCTCAGCGCTATTTACATCTGGGCTGAAACATTCCTCCTTGGCAGGGGCTGTCTTGCATTATAGAATGTCTAGCAGTGTCCCTAGCTTCTATTCACTGGATGCCAGGTAGAAAATCCCTTCCCACTTATGACAATCAAACATGTCTCCTGCCATGGCCAAATAGAGGCAAAACTGCCCCCTGTTGAGAACCAATGTTCTCAACGGTGCAGTTGGAAGTCTGATAGACAGGACGAAATTCAGAAGAGATCCAGCCCAGGTGTGCTCAGCAAATTCTTCCTGTGTGGAGAGGCATGTGGGGAGGGACTGGTGGCATCTGATAAGTGAATTCCAACGTTGCCCCCAGAAGACTCGCATCTCCGCACTCTCAGGCCCGTGCTAATTATTAGACCACCCCTTCCTTTCTTTCATCTCCAAATGCCTCTAATGTGTTATCATGGCACCGATCCTACTTTCTCTCCAATTACACGATCAGATGGACCTTTTTCAATTTGGCTTTCAAAGCTGGTTGCTCCTCAGAGACAGTTTTGCTAAAAGCATTTAATGATCCTTGAGGTAGCCAAGGCTTGGAGGTGCACATCTGAGGCGTGTGGAGGGATGGGGAAGCTGTCTGAAGTTCTGTCCACCTTCCAGGCAGCTGCACCTTCCATTTCTCTGTCCTCCCAGAGTGGGTCCAGGATAATTATTTAGGTGCTGCTTTGCAAATTCTTATTTCATAGGATGCCGGCTGCAGCAATTTCAGACATTTACAGGCAGAGCAGGGGGCTGCTTCTTCCCAGTTAGGTCTTGTGCACCAAAGCTTAGCCTTATGTATTAAAATGAGGATGCCTCAGAGTGTCCCTGAGGCTGATGACCAGATTTTAAGCCCCCTGAGAAGAATTCTGTCCTATTTCTCTTTGATTTCCCAGTGCTTATGTACTCTCTCATGCCTTAAGGATGCTAAGAGTCTCCTTCTCCCCCAACTGGGTGCTTAAAATGAACATCTTCCAGAACACACAGGAGCCTTGGCCTTGCTACATCTGATAGCAACGTCGGTGTCATGTCACTTGGAGCCCACATTATGGTTGTGAACTTATATTTTACCTAGCACCTTCAGCTGGGAGATTGCATGCTATTTTTAACAGTGTCTCTCTTTTTCCCCCCCAACATGGCTCTTTAACAAGGTCATGTTATTATCAGTTATTTAATATTTCTAAAATTAGAAACGATTTCACTGCTGTGGCAGATCAAGTTGGAGGCTGGGCTCTTCCAGCCTTCTCACACTGGGGCTACTGATATGGTGTCATGGTGAGTCTTCCGGCTCCTTCCTTCTCTAGTTTACAGTGGTGTTCAAAATTCAGGCAGGTTTTAGTTTTTACTGTCTTTTGCTCGGGATTTTTACTTATTTAAGGAACCACATTAACTGCCTTTAAGCCAGAAGACTGGGTTTTACTGCCTAGTTGGTAGTCAACATTTTGTTCTTGGTGACCTGCGTCTGATCAGCTGAGGGAAAGAGCCAAGCTGTGAAATAGGGTTCTTCCAGAACTGCCCTCCCTGTTTTCCCCAATAAATCAACTACAATTTCTGGGGATCACGAGGAGGGGGTGAAACAAAAACCGAGCAGAAGTAGAAGGGACGATGCACACTATTGGTGAAAGGTACCTCTTCATCACCTGCAGTGTGCCAGGCCCTGTGTGAAGCCACAGAGGTGGCATTTTAAATGGCAATCTCCTCCTGTCGTGAACTCAGAGTCCACTGGAAAGGAGAGATTGGGTGCAAATCCTGGTATATGATTTCAGCCTGCCTGGAAGGTGTCCCCTTAGCACTTGCTGGCACATAAAGAACTTTGACTACCTCACATAAGCTCTGCATTGTGTGGGAACTCATTATTCCCATTTTACAGAGGAGAAAACTGAAGTTTGCACAGGCTAAGTCACTGGTCCAAGGTTACTCCTCTGATAGAGCCAGGTCTGGAAACTGGATCTTCTGACACCAAGTTCAGTGATCCCTGGGGTCAAAAGAAGAAACTTCCACATACCCTCCTGGGCCCAGCCTTCCTCCTCCTTCCAACGAGTCCTATGATCTCTCAGTATGGATGTCCTGGCAGTATCTTCTGGCCCTTGCGCCATGTCTAAAGTCAATATTTACTCCTCCTCCCAGAGGGCTCCTTGCTGGCAGAAGGACTGCTCATTAGGCATGCTGGAAAGAGATCCCTGCACCCTTCAAGGACAGCCTCGTAGCACGAGCCTGAGGACTGTTATTGATTAACCTGTTTCCATTTCCCATTGTGGAGCGCCATTCTCAAACACCCGCAGAGGGCTTTGTGCCCATAAATCAGGTCCTTGTAATAGTAATTAATAGGGTGACCTGCAGAGGGTGAATTCTCCTTTTCCAAAGAACCTGAGTAAGTGGGTCAGAGAGAGGAACATAACTGAAAAATAAGGGAAAAGCTCCATTGATGGAAATACATTGTCAGGTTTTAAAAAATTTTTCTCCTGAGGAGAAATGAGACATTCGCTAGCACCCAAATGGTTTTAACTGCAGTAGGAAATAAGTACAAAAAAAAAAATATAACATCTACACATTGTTTAACCTAAGGTGAGGGAAGGATGGATGAAAAACTTAGCATTATGCCCAGAACATAGTAGGGACTCTGTGAATATTTGTTTTAGAGTGAGTGAACAAATAAATGATTGTATAATCCACTTAAGGCAGAAAACCTTAGTGATTCAACTGGGCATTTTGACTCCATCATGCCAAAAAATTGACCTCACTATTTGTGTCCTGGCCCCCCTGCTCCTCCCTCCCCCATGGTGACTGTGGGTTTGGGACAATTGGAGATTATGTGGATTTTGGACCTGACACATGTACTAATTAGTGCATAAACAAATATTTACTGTGTGGGACTCAGACGAAATATTCCTTTGATTCAGGTTCAGAGAATATGGGTTAAAGTCTCAGTTCTGCAACTTTTAGTAGCTGTGAGATTTTGGGCCAATCATTTCACTTTTTGGGCCTCAGTTTCTGTCTCTCTAAATGGGGTCTCTCTCTAATTCTGTCTCTCTTAATTAGCCAAGAATTAAGGTTCTGGGTAGTGAGTGTGAGAGATGCACCGTCCATCGGAATCTAGGATGCGAATGTGAGTAGTAATTCATGTTAGTAGTCACTAACTACTTCATAATGTTGACTGAATGCAAGGAATGACCAGCTTTTTGATGATGGTGGTAATAATTATGAATATTAATTACTTTGAAATGACTCTAATCATTGCTCTGAGCTGTCACCTATCAAATCTGGAGGTAAACTTCCTGAATGTCTTTGGAAGACAAAGGAAAATGTGGGTTCCAATGATCTTCTTGGATCCTTGTGGTTATTTTGGAATTATCCCTGGTCAACAGCATCAGAGGGAGGGCCTGGGCTCTGATGGTGTCCCCATGACATGTGTCATCAGAGAACATAGGACAACTGACTTCACTGAAGCCAGATCAGAGTTGTGTGCTTGAGTTTCAATCTGCCTATGTTTGCGGGTTGTTTTCTACCACCAACTCCAAAGGAGAGATGGAAGGCATGTTCACGAACCTCACTGAACCCCATTTACAGAAGGACAGTGAGCAGGAAGGATGAACTTGCATTCTCCCTGGGTTTTTTCTAACATGCTTCTTTCCCAGTGATGCAGGGGTTAAGAACTCTGTTCCAAAGATCAACAGACAACCAGGCAAGAGAAAGAGTGGAGACAGAGGGCTGAAGGTGTAGCTTGGAGATCAGGTACTTGCCTAATATAGGAGAGGCCCTGGGTTTGATTCTCAGCATTGCAGAGAGAAAGAGAGAGAAGATAATGATTTTTACTATCCCCTGCCCCCTTCCCTAGTTCTGATCTTTTGGAAATTGGACATTGAAATAAAATAAGAACATAAACATATTTCAAGCTGTAAGCCCACTCCTTCATTCTATCAAGAAAGCTAATTCGTTTTTTCTTTTTGCCATACTGGGAATAGAACCCAGGGTCCTGTGCTCTACTGAGTTACTAGAAAGCTAATCTTAAATCTCCTTTGCACCTCAAATTTTCTTTTCCCTAGAAGCTTTATCTTTGCCACCATTTCAGTAATTTGTATCCCTGCTAGCTCTGCTCCGCTTGATCAAACTAACCTGGATAATTCGAGCTATTAAGAGAACACACCATTTCCTTGGGGAGCCATTTATTCCCATCATCACTTATAATAGAAAGTCCTTTTCTGGGCTCAATGCTAATGACTTCTCAATCCAGATTGGGTGCATTTTCTGCAATTGTTGGTTATTCTCGAGCTATCACTAGCAGTCTTGTGGAAGCAGGGGTGGGGTATCCTTTGTGAACCCATTTTGTGTTCTATTTTTATTATTGTCAGCAATGTGGATAAGGCAGTAGAAGTGAATGGGTGTGGGACAATCAGTTTTATTGGTGATTAGACAAAGAAAACACAAAGTCTGTGTATTTTTCTGGTTTGAAACTCAGAACGGGTTTATAAACAAGCAATAAAAAGTGTTAACGAATTTTATGACTTCACAAGGCAGGTCGAAGTTTGAAAATGGAGAGTTCTCCTAGGCACATAGAGAAATATTTTCTTAAATCCCTAAGTGTTTAGAATTGAATGTCACCATCCTTCATATATCAGTTGTTCTTCCATGGATGCACACAGTTTCTGTTATCTCAGTTTAAAATTCCAGAGTCTTCTGCCTGTCCTGCTCTCTCATTCCTATACACAGTTCTCATTTCTTCACATCAGTTCTTGCAGTTATTAATTTGCTTGCCTTCTGCCCTCTAGCCTGCCTATGTCGGGCCATTACTGCCTGACACTGAGTCGAGTGGAAGAGCCTCTTTGCTGGTCACCATGGGCCCAAGTCCTCTTGCTTTAGTCTGTCCTGCACCTGGCTTTGCGGTCAGCCTTCTTAAAGCATCACTCTGCTCATGCCCTTCCCCATTCCAGATCATCACTGACTTCCCATCCTTGGTCAATAAAGGCCAGACCTGTCAATGTGAGATTTAAAGTCATTCATAATTTGCCCCAGCCTACTCATGCTTTTCCAAGCCTTTCCCCCTCTGTTCCTCTAACACCCAACCACAATGATTCAGTCATTCCCTAAAATAGCCTTGTATTTTTTTGCATCTACATTTTTTGCTCATGCTGCTCTTTCTTCCTAGGAATCTGTTTCCTTACATCCTAATATATGCTTTTAAATGTCTCCTCAATTAATTCTTTAATAATCAACACAGAGGGATGCATTATAGTCATATACATCTATTTTATCTTTCATACAATGAGATCATACAGGACAGAGTTGTCCTATATATTGTTACACTTTCTACAACTCTTAATGTAATGCCAGGACAGAATACACTTTTGATAAGTCTATTTGCCGAACAAATGAGTGTGTAAATAGAGACAGAAGGAACATATTGTTTAAACCTTAAATTATATCATATTCTGGAGTATCATGAATAGAGATTTTTGGAAAGCTAACGAGTGCTTTCAGAGAATAATGGAATTGAGAGTTCTAAAATATTTTCAGACTCATTAAGCCCCAGTTCCCTACTTTTCTTTTGCTTCATCTTCTCATTTTCATTTCCTCAGACCTCTGCCACTTCACTGTCCCATAAATATAGCATGTTGTATAGAAAAAAATTTGTAAAAGCTGTTAGCATTTAAAGATATGTGGCAATTAAATCCCCTTATCCTTAACTCTGCCAAGCTGTCTCCACTATTCAAACACAGCACATAAATAAAGACCACTCTTTGTGATCAAATCACGGGCAAAGCCCTGCAGTGGGTCACTGTAGCCAAAGCCATCATTGGAACAAGTCAGCAACGTCCTGGAAACCTCATCATTCCAGATCATTTTAAATAGACATCCTTATAGTCTAGAAAACTGGCCTCCTTCTGATGTTTTGGAAAGGCACATGATGCTATGATGAGGTTCCAATAGCTACTGGCATATGTATAAGCCCATGTACATGTGTGCACGGTGTGTGAGAGCATGTCTGTTTGCATTCATGGGTTGGTTTTACCCCAAAGTTCCAAGGTCTTTGGAGACAGAAAGAAAATGAAGTCTCTATTTCTGCTTAAATGAAGGGCTCAAATCCAAGAACTCAGAGGTTTGGTTTGGACAGGCACCCAGAAGTTAGGATGACTATCTGAAGCTCTTGCATCTGCATATTTGGGCTGGATCAATTGAGGACAGGCATTGTCATGACATTTCCAGTACTCTTTACTGCCACTCAGGCTAGAACAGAACATCTCCTTTGCCATAATACATTAAGATTTGGGGAATTGGAAGAACATGCAGGAAAAATAGAGAATGAAAAAAAAAAAAGAAGAAGAAGAAGCATTGGTTTGATTTCTTTAAGAAATACCATTCTTTCATTACCTTCAAAGACGTGATTACATATTTATATAGCTAATAGCTGGGTCAGGTTATGACACACAAATGTTATGAATTAATAATGGGCAACTTTACAATAGATTCATAGATCCACAGGACTTGAGAGCTAATGGGGACCTTGGGAACCTTCTGGTTAAATCATCTTTTTATACAGATTATAAAACTGAGGCTTGGAGAGAAGGAATGGTTTGCCAAGGACCCAGAGAGTAGAACTGGGATTCGTTCCAGAGACCTGACATTTAGTCACCCTGGTTATTCTAAATCATCATCCAGTCGGTCCTACCCTTGCACATCTAGATGGATTGAATGGGCTGAGATCAGACTGCAGCTAAATTTTACTGTAATTCTCATTTTTATTTAAACTGACTTGATTTTTGCCAATTCATTTGTGGAATGAAGGCTTAAAACATGAGATGGACTCATAAATATAGGAGCTATCAGCAGGGGGCAGTAGGGCAATCATTGACATTCATTTCCTGGGAGGGAGCATTATTGAGTGCTCTGAGCCTAGACAGGAAATGCTTTCCTTCCTGAGAGAAGATGGCTACCAAAGTTTTGAGGAGAACAGTCAATTGATTTAATCAGAATCAAATTTAAGGAAGCATACATTATGAGCCAGAAAATCAACCACCTAGGCAATAAAGGAAATGAGCCATGGTGCCAAGAACCTTTAACCAAACAACGGCAGGAAAGATAGGCCATATATTGAGATCAATCCCAAAGCAGGAAGAGAACTGCAATTAAGAAAGCTGGCCAAAGGATACCAAAGGGCAAGTTGTGTTTCACATACACTTGTGGTTACAGCCATATTTTAAACCTTCTTGCTTTGCATTTTTGGTTTCTAACTGTTTCAGAAACTTCCCGATGGAAGCAATTTTATGTGTTTGTGAAACTTGGTTTTCTAATTTATTGACACAGTATATCTTTCAAATCTTCCAATACAGAGGAATCAGATTTATATACTGGAATATTAGTCAGGTTTATCGGTGGGATTACAGAGTAGAAAGAGCAAACTTAAAATGCTTCCAGACAAAGGTTTAAACTCCACCCAAAATAAAGTCTCCTGAACTATAGACCTTGCACAAGAGGGAAATGAAGATCATTTAGTTTAGTCCTTTGCCTTAAGATAAGTGATGTATTTTTATTTCCTGATGCTTTCTTTTTTTCCAAGTTGGAAGCAATAGCAAATCCAGTAGGTGATTGATTCAATAGCCAGGAAATCTCACATCTTAAACTATGGATAAAGAAGTTCACTTAACCAAAGACATGGAACAGTAATGTTCCATGATCAATAACCAAGGTTTTAATATACTGTATGATATTACTATGGGAGGACAAATTGTGAATTAATTAATCCACTTTTGATTTGAGTAGGAAACACATACATATTTATAGGTAAGAAGGCAAATTTTACTAATTACAGGCTTAAAAGTTTGTTCCTGGAAAAACATCTCAAAAAGATCATTAAAGAGACGAATTATGAACCTTAGGAGTCAGAAAGAGTCCACTGAGAGAGCTGGTCATGCTGGACTTCTTTCTGAGATTGCAAAGCTGGTCAACAAGGGAAGGGCTATAGACATAATATATTTAAATTTCATTTTTTTCTGCACATGACTAAAGAGTCTTAAGGTGGTAAAATGGATAGGCATAGTTTTATTCCAGACCTTTAGGATCTTATGGAAACATGACAATTGATGCTACAATTAAATAGGTAATAACAACTGAATAGCCACACTTTAAAAACCTGATGAATGAGTGAATGGAAGCCTAGCATTCCATATGATGCTCTTCTTGGTAGATTTCAGCTTATTATTTTATGTACAAGAATATTTATCAAGCAACAGCATACATGCAAATTTGGGAGTGATATCTGATATGATAATATAAGAATCGGTATCTGAACTCTCTCAAATGTGAAAGTATAGTGAAAATATTGTAAGAAATGTAATAGGGATAGATGTAAAATAAATATAAATGTCATAGTGGTAGATGGAGAAGTGCTAAAGGGAGAAGGTGGGGATTATATGGCCAAAATAGCAAGTAACAGCTCATGATGTGTAATTCCTGTGTCAACTTGACTGTGTTAGGGAGTACCCAGATATTTAGTTAATCATGATTTCTGAATGTTTTTGGATGAAATTAACATTTGAATCAAAAAGTAAGGCAAATTGCTCTCCAATATGGTTGGTCCTCATCCAATTTGTTGATGACCTGAGTAGAATAAAAATGAGCAAGAAAAAAATATATATTTTTTCTCTGTCTGACTGTCTTAAAATTGGTATGTCATTCTTCAGCCTTAGACCCAGATGCATACTGGGATGTACACCACTGTCTCTCCTGGTCCTCTGACTCAGACTTGGATTGGGCCTACATTATCAACCCTCTTGTTCAACAGGTCTTTAGGTTCAGACTGGAATTGTACCTTTAGTTTTTTTTTGTTGTTGTTGTTCCGGACTTTCATATAAGCCTATTCCTTATAATAAATCAGTCTCTCTGTGTTTCTGCCTATCTGTCTCTTTGTCTCTGTCTTTTTCTCACACACACACACACACACACACACACACACACACACACACTCATACACACAATTGATTCTGTTTTTCTGCAGAATCCTGAAAAGTATACTGTCTTTCCCCCTCCAAAAAAGAAAGGGGAGCACATCTAAACTTGGCATAAGTCAGGAGTTGAAGAGTACACCAAAACATTAAGATTATCCTTGGGTCCCAAATAAACCAGGCAATATCTTATTAGTTACTCGACTTGGATCCAATTACACCTGGAGTGTCCAGTTCAGTTTTTGTAATCCCAACATGGAAGGAAAAGGGTCAAACAGAAGGTAGTCCAAAAGGAAAGGACCAAGGTGGATGATGTATCAAAAGGCTTGTCAATGAGAAATAATCAGATGAGGATGTTACATGTGGAGAAGACAGGGAGGCGTGCAATAGCTGTCTTCAAATTCTTCAACTGTTACCACCAAGAAGAAGAATGATATCCATTTGGTGTAATTCTGTATATCAGTGAAATAGAGTAAATGTTCACAGGGAGGAATTCACCCCATCTAAGGAAGTACTATCTAAAAATGGCCTGAGATGAAATGAGAGTCTAAGTTTTCTTCCCTGAGTCCCCATGCTGTGTGGGGTGAGGATTTCCTGGGTAAGAGTGAGATTAGATTGATTGCCTTAAAGATACTTTTCAGTGCTTTTTTAAAGCTATGAAATTGTTTTCTAAAGATTATTTTCAAGGCTTTTTAAAAAACCTATGAAATTGTTTTTCATAGGGAAGGGGATTGTTCTTTAACCAACAAATAGCATGATGGTATGGAATATTCACCTTATCTAATAAAAAACACTTTCCAAGAATATTTTTATTTATAGGCAAATGGTTAATTTAACTATTTTTTGAAGTAGGTGCCCTATGAAACTTTTTACATTAATACTTTCCAGTTATTCTAGCTGCTTCCTTTAGCTATTTTAGTTTAAATACCTATAACTTTTTAAAAGTAATATGCTGTATTTAAAAAATATTTTGTAATCCATAATTCTCATCAATCTGAGCAGGATTTTCCTTAATCATCCTGGATGAGTCACACTGTTCTGAATGAGAATGATATATATTGAGCAATAGTAATAGTAATAATAAAAATAGCTTGCCTTGGTGGAAAGTGCTATCTATGTACCAGGCATGGTTTTACATGTGAATTCACTTGTTTAGGTATTAACGCACTTAGTCTTCACATCAACTGTCTGATGTTGTTACATTTTTTATTACTATTTTAGATGGAGAAACTAAGCCACGGAGAGGTCATGTGGTTTGTTCTGGGACATATTGTTAGTGAAGAAGCACAGCTAAGGTTCTGGTTCCCATGTCTGTATTCTCGTTACCGTATTATTTCTGTTTAAGGGCATTCAGATTTTACTGCATTCCTATTAGAAGTAAACCTTGGAACTCTGGCACGTGGTCCTGTACATCCCACTCTAGGATGGCCTTATTATTCTATGCTGTGGGAGACAAATAGTTTCAGTGCCTCATTTCACACTTCCATAGAGACAGACAGGTAAGTTGAACATTTTTGCGATCTAGTAATTAATTAGTTGACGTTTCATTCTAAGTCATCCCTAAAAGATGTTGCTTATGCAGCTGACTTTTTGTTACTTTGAATCTAATATCTTGGAATTCATCTAGGATGGATCTATCCCGTGAAATCTGACTTCATAGACCCACGTTCAGGTCCCAGTTCTGCCTCTTCCAAGGCATGTAATGTGGGAGGAGCGACTCTACCCTGGGACAGCAATCTCTTTGTGAGCTAGGTATTCCTAATACCTACTTTGCAGACTTATTGTGAAGAGTAAAAGAGATACGGTGTGGAATCTCTTGTAAAGACCCGACACATAAGATAATATTCTGTGAGTAGAGCTCTTTTTCTCTTGGTTGATAAATATTGTATGATCTGTTTAAAATTTTTTAATACTGCTAGTTGAAGGAAAAGTGACTCCTGAATTTGTTTCAAGATAAAGAAGAATCACATTGAGAATGGTTTCCAAATAGTGGCTCAAGTTCAAGTGGCCACTCAGTTGCAGTGGGGAGCTGCATTCCAACACAGTGTGTAACTGGGCATCTTTCACATTGCATAAAAACATTCCATTGTATCTCAAATTTCCCCATTATTGATATCAATGATATGGTTGTGTTTTAGGCATGACCACTCTGTTAAGTCAATTTTCTATGAGCCATACAGGAGCTGCACAAACACAGTGAGCATCTATTATGTTCTGGCCACAGAGGAATAAGACACAGGTCGTATTGTCTAGGCAAAGGGCTCTGGAATATAACATAAACACGGAGAGTATGAAGGGCAGGGGAAGGGATGTTCTTCTACCTAACCACAAATTCAAGCATGCAGAAAAGGGCCTGCACAAATGAACAGTTTTGTGAGATGTGGGTGGACCTTTTCCTAGAACTTCTTGCTTCTTCAGACTGCCACAAATAGATTTTTTTTCCCCTCTTTTGGGCAATTGGGTTCTTGATTAATTCTTTGCATCTCTTGATCTTTTGACTAGAAGAGAGCATTTTGATTAGGTAGTTTGCTGATATTTTTCTTTAAAAAAAAAAAACTCCAAATGAATATTGTCTTAAAGTAATACACAATGCTGCAAATTAGAAAAATACTAAGAAAAGGGTGAACATTCACAGCCCACCAAACAGAGACAATCTCTGTTGATTCTTTTGGAGGGTATTCTGGGAATCAAACCCAGGGCTTTGTACATGATAAACAATACTCTACCACTGAATTACATCCCCAGCCCCCTACTAGCACTTAAAAGGATGGTTCTTAACTTTTTCTCAATACTTAATATATGTAATACATAATAAATCATATTATAGATACAGTTATACATTCTGCTTTTGAAAATAACCAAATAATATATTGAAATTACTTTCCTGTATTAACAAAGGGATGTGGGTTCAACCACTTTGGAAAAGGATATGGCAGTTACTTAGTAACCACAGATACACCTACCTGTGATTCAACGATTCCATTCTAGACATAATACTGGAGAGGAAGGAAGACATTTGTTCAGAAGAATATTTGTACAAGAATGTTCATGGCAGCTTTATTCACACAGCCTGGGTTTTCATCCTGGGTTCACCATTTCTTAGCTGTCTAACCATTGGTTTACAGTTGTCTAACCCTCTGTTTTTTATTTGTAAAATGGATGAATAATAAAAGCCATCAAACTCATGGAATTACAGTGAACATTAAGTGAGTTGGTACTTGCAAAGCTCTTAGAACAATGCCTGGAAGATAGTAAGTCCTCAATAAATGTCAGTTGTTATCCACATATCCATAGCAATTATTCTCTTTTTAGAGAAATCACTCTGAGATAAAAATAGTCACAGCCATCGTTCTCAATGAGTTCTTGCCTTAGGAGCCCATAGCACAGGTTGCTCATGTCTTAGGGTTTATTCCAAGTTCTTGCTATGATCCTCCTGAATTGTAGGTGCTCATTGAATGTTTAATGAATAAAACTTTAGATCGATAGCAGATAGAAAATGGAGAAATATCTGTGCTGTAATAAAAGTAAGTCCTTTATTTTTGGTGTTTGACTAGGAAAGTTCTCTAATTTGAAATTGGTTATATATATACATCTTTTAGGTGGAGATTCCACAACTGAGATACACACATGGCTTATTGGGAAGAGCAGAGGGTATTCAGATTAATCTGGGCTCTGTTACTTAGTAGTGGTGTGATCTCAGACAAATTACCTAATTTCTCTGGTCCTCTGTGTTCTTCATAAAATAGGGTTAATAATTTATACTTCTTAGAGAGTTATGAAAATTAAATGTGATAAGTGATGTAAATACTTTCTGTAGTATAATAATCAGTTTGATTTCAGACTCTTTTATATTGATGGTAAGAATCCTGGAATTCATTTTCTGTCTGGTAAACACTAGTGGAAGTTGATGGACATGAAGTTGTCAAAAGTAAAGTATAACTAAAACAGAGAAAACTTTTAAATCACAGTATTCAGTTATAAAATATGCATATACAAAGAAAATTAACTACATGTGGACTTGATGGAAACTCTGCTTTAATTTTATGTGAATTTGATTCAGGAAACCTCTCCTGAAAGGCTGCCTGGGATTCCTCTGTATCATGTCTTATGCAAGAACCCGTAGTTTTGTTTTATATCTATAGTTAAATGATGGGTTTACCTCTGGTTGGACTAGAACAGGTTGTGACTTGAAATTATCTGGAGCTCATATATAAGATACAAAGGAAGTTTTTGTCTTCTATCAGAAGGTGAAAATTAGAGTTCATTGAGAATACCAGCAACAAAATTGTTACTAGAACTTTTGGGGGGTTTGGAATGTGTGGGATTGCATGGAAAGGGATCTCAGAATCTGATCTGCAACTTTTGCTTTCATTAAACACTTCTGTAAGTACCAAAGGTGTTCTAGGCACCATGTGAGGTACTGAAGCTGGTAGCAAAGATGAGTAGAATACAGAGATTCTGTCCTGAAGTAGCTCAGTCTAGGGTGGGGGAGCAACAGATGCAATTATTTGGCATATAGTTTTATGCATGTAGACATTTCTGTAGTAGCAGAGATGTTGAAAAATGCAATAAGGACATGAAGTTCAAGCAATTAATTCATCCTGGGAGCATTACAGGGGAAGTGGGATCTTTAGTGTCTCCTGAAAGACATTAGGGATTCAACAGAGGAACAAGAGAGAGATGATCATTCTTGTTCAAGAAAAGAGCACTGGCCCAAGTAGCATTGAGAAGAGGTACCTGTCTAGTGGGTGATTTGGGGCCCAGAGTGCAATGAGGAGGCAAGAATAGGTACATTAAGACTGGGACTGGGTTGGGCATGGTGGTGCAGGCCTGTAATCCTAGCAGCTTGGGAGGCTGAAGCAGGGGGATCGTGAGTTCAAAGCCAGCCTCAGCAAAAGTGAGGTACTAAGCAACTCAGTGAGACCCTGTCTCTAAATAAAATACGAGAAAGGACTGGGGATGTGGTTCAGTGGTTGAGTGCCCCTGAGTTCAATTCCCCAGTACAAAAAAAAAAAAGAAAAAAAACAACAAAAAAAACTGGACTGGTGATTTTCTGGAAATTTAAAAATGTTGACTTTAAAATCACATAAGTAATAAAAGTAATGCTTAACAAAAAAAATCTATAAAACAGTACTAAGTTGCCTGAAGTGAAATATTAATGTTCTAGTTCTCCTCATTTTTCAGTCTTCAGATCTCATTCCCAGAGAGAACAAAATCAATAGCGTTTTTTCATGATGCTGTATGTTTTCTGTGTACATATAACACATATGAATTCAGGCGTATGTACATGCACTGAGATGTTTTCATACAAATGAAAAATATTATCAATATTGTTTGTGTGCAATTTGTTTGATCGCTCATGTAAAATTGTATTTTAGACATCATTTCACATATTCCTATCTTCTTTTGAATGGCTATATGATAGTAGGTTATAAAGGAGGACCATCATTTAACTAGAACTATGTTTAAGGTTCTTCTCAGCTCACTCTGGGAGGTTCACTGATTTTCTTAGATGTAAAGTAAAGATAGTAGGAGGGTAGTGTTGAATCTCATTTGAAATGCACCTTTGGATCAAAACAAGTTTTTTAGGAGCAAAGGAATGGGAACGGTCTTTTCAAGTCTCGTCTCATCTTGTTGCATGCTATTTGATTTAGCCCAAGAATTCTCAGAACTTTCCAGTTGCAGAGCAGATGGCATTTTTGAGCTAGATCTTGAAGCATCAGCAGAAGGTCATCAGTCAGGAAAGCTTAACTCTACTCTCAGGAGAATGCTGCTGGACTGGATTCTGGTGCATTGGTGGCCACTTTTTCATTTTAATTGTTCAATGAGCAAACAATTTTTAAATACCAGCAATGTGCTCAGTAGGAAGCAGGAAGGGAAACATGATTCTGGACTTTGAATAACTTATAATCTGGTTGGAGAAACAAGATTCATGAAGCAGTAGGATATACTAACACAGTGTTCGACATTAAGTTCTGTAGGAACTGCTTGGAAGAATCGGATGAGCATGGGTTGAGATAATCAGGGAAGTTTCTCTGGTTAGCGTGAGATGTGAAATGGACCTAGGAGGATGAACAGAATTCCAATAAACAGGGTCCTAAAGCGGGACTTTCCGGCCAAAACCAGTGTACAGACAGGTATACCATGCAGCCCATTGATGGGCATACTCAATCCTGTTGTTTGGTTAAATAACAGGAAAGGTCTAAATTTTCTGTCTGTGTTCTCAGACACCAAAGCATCCTACAATCTCCCTAGTTCATGAGTCACAGATTCCTCCTGGTGAATAAAGAAAATAATGATTGCTTACCATCATGAAAATAAGTCACAGGGCATTGGTATTGTTGATGTTTATGCCTCATCCTCCTATTTTCAGGCATATCATCAGTCTTATTACTGGGGTTGCAGGAGAGCTTTGATTCTCAGCTGCTTCCAAAGCCAGGAAAGACATTTTGTTGGATTTTCAGACATTTTGACCATATGCAGAAGAAAATCTAAGACTCATTAAAGGAATGCTGCCCAAGCCAGGTATAACACTGACATGAATTCCAGTCTATCAAAAAAACAGAGTGTTGGTGACTTGGCATAGTATCTCTGTTAGGCTAACTTGACTCCAAGAATTTTCTCAGTGCTGTATTCCTGGGAGCCACCTTAACCCTCCATGAGGTCTGCTTGGATGTACTATGGAGATTCTCCACTTAACCAGGATTATGGAAAACTAAAGAAATTTAAAAATCTAAGTGAACAAGAATATGGGAGAAAGAAAGCTGTCCTGGGATTTAGAAGACCTGATTTCTATCCTGGATCTGCCATATAATTTTGGATAAATTACTTCACTCATGTGGAGGGAACTATTTAAAAAAAATATTGTTCGGTTAGGCAGAACGATGCATCTTGTTCTCAAGTCCTCTAAGGAAAACAAGGTTGAATGAATTCAGGTGTTCCTATCCTACAGAATTACAGCTAAATGTGAAGGTTGTCTTGAACTCCTTCAAACTTCTGTAAAATCTGGTGCCTGTGTGTACATTTCTGGAGATAGACTCACTAGCTTTCACTTGATTTCCAAAGACATTCATGGGTCCCCAAAACTTAATTGCCCCTGGATGAGAGGAATTCAAAAGACGTTTCAAGTTTGGAAATGTTTTCATTCATTGATTTTCTATCTTTGTGGTAAGATATATGGAAGAAATATTAACATAGGAAGAATTGACACAACTTCTTTTAAATCATAAGTTCTTTACTTTAATCTGAGACTCATTCTGTATTATGGAAAGCACTCTTCACAGATAATTCTTGGGGGCCCAAAGTCTTATAATTTTCATTCTATTAAACTTGTATGTATACAGTGTTGATTGCATTATTACCACTGTGTGCTCTAAATGACTGTGGAGAGAAGATATTGCATCTTTGAGTAAGGAGTGTTCTTCAGGGTTCTCTGGGTCTATCCCTGGATTAAGTGGTTATATATTTCAGGGAAAAAAAATTGTTTACTGGTTTACTTCCCTGTAAAATGTCTTTTCTGAGTTGCTAGTTACTCTTACTTTCTAAGCATTTACTTTTTTAGATGACCACTTGTGCATTTGAACAAGGTTTCTGTGTCTTTCACAGAAGCAGAGCAAAGGCATTGCCCAATACAATCAACTAATGTCCTTTACTTATCTTTAATAAGCTCAACTTTTAATTTAATATCAGTAAAAAGGGTTTTTGAAAGATGAACTTGAATTCTTTCTATCAAAAATACATGAGCAATTTATTTCCCTTTTTGCTTTATTTTCTAGGACTCTCAGAGCTAACAACAGAGATCAGTATAATTTGCAAGAGCTTAATCATTATAGTTGTCTGGACATATCTATATTTTCATGTATTTACTCCACTGTTTTTAAAATGATAAATAATCCATTTCCATTGAAGAATTTTGAGAAGAAAGTGGGAATCATTAGGAGTCTCCTCATCAGGAGTAACATTTGCTTATGTTCTGGACTTCTAGTGTTTCTTTCGTGTATAGAGAGACTTTTCATAATATTGACATCAAATTGTACGCACTGTTACATATAAATTCCTGTTCTATTTATTGATATATTATGAATGGTCTCCATTTCTATTTTCTTTTAGAGCAAGATTTTTAATGATGATTTGGTATTCTGTATAAAGGATGTGGCATTGTTTTAAACAATGCTAAGGTGGATGTCCTTACATATGGGTGTTTGTGCTCACTGTTGACTGTTCACTTAGAAGAAATATCCAGAAGTGGAATTATTAAACTTATTTTGAAGATTTTTAATTACACACTGAAAATTTACTTTCCATAAATGTTACAACAATGTCTACTCCATACCAGCCATGTTTGAGAGGGGCTACGTCCTCACACCACTGACAAAACTGAGCAGCATTTTTTTTTCTTATAGTTTGGTTCGTCTACTAAAAAGAGATATATCATTTAAATATGTTTCATAATTTAAAAGTTTATTAACTGTTTAGTGGTTTCTCTGTGTGATTTGACTGTTCTTATCCTTTGTCCACCCGAAAAAGTGATAAGCATCTGGCTTTTTCTTATCACTTTGCAAAAGTTCTTTGTATATGAAGAATAATAACTCTGGGCCGTCTACCTGGTTTATGTTCCTACTGTTTTGTTGGTTGCTTTTCCATTGCTGTAAGAGGAATATGGCGCAGAGATTATGAACAGACTGGAGACCCGCTGGGTCCATGGCACAATAGCTATGTATCCTTGGTAAATTACTTGTTCATCTCTTTCCTTATCTATAAATTGGATGTTTGTGTTGCTTTCTGATATGTGTAACATTTGGAAGACTGTCTGGACACTTGATTGATATTCATTAGTTCTATTAATTATATTTTTATTTCCAAAAATTCTGTGTTATGCCAAGATTTCATAGTTGTGTTATATCTTTTGTGGGGGTGGTGGGGATGGGAGAATCAAAAGAATATACAGAATATCTGTGTCAGTACCATTAGCACTTCATGTTAGCTTTGCAAAGCACAAAGCATAGTGTCCTATTCCAGGGTTGATTTACAATTTAAAATAATTGGGTGCATAGAAAAAGAGGTAACTCAGCATACTTGGAATGTGCTGGTCATCAAACACACAGGTTATTGCGTCTATTTAATTGTTTAGTTTTAAATGACAGATGATGTTCCAGTGACCTTTCCTATGAGGATCTTGGGAAGTCTCACAGGTCTTTGATTTAAGTTTCATCTTTTCCATCCAGGAAATAAAGTAGGGCTCTCACTTAAAGGGGAAGAAACTGAGGAGTTGCCAGTCAGCCATCAACCTTGGAAAAGCTCAGAATTATTTTGCTTGAGACTGGAGACCCCACCAGCTGAAAATAAAACAAATTATGTTCCAAATCTGGTTTTGAAATGAGGAGTGAAGAGCCTCCAATTTGAAAATAATCACATCCACTGTATCTTCATCCTCCAAATGAGGACTCTCTTACATTTTAGTTAGTCAGTGTGTAATGTTCCTTTTATTTCTGTTCTCAAAGTCTTGACATCACTAAAAATAAATGACTCAATTACACTTGTGCATAAGCAGCTGGAAAACTACCAAAATGTTCCCAATCTCTAAACTGTGTAAACAGAGACACCAGAGGAGGGAAAAAAGAGAAAAAGAAAAAGAAAATGAAGAGATCAGGAAAAAATTTGAATATAAAATCGTACGAAGGAAGCTCCCAGGGCTAGGGTAGAGTGTACATCTTATCTCTTTCTTTCTGGTGGCCTGCTACAGTCCATAAACCTCTGGGGCCAGGAGGCAAACCAGGTGGAAAAAAGGATCAAGAAACTTTATAAACACCTTGCAAATAGATGTGCCTGGCCAGTACTCATTCCATCGCTCATCCTGGGAAAATGTTGGCTGCTGTCTTTGGTCAGAGGCCCCAGGATCTTGGGGGCCTCAATCTAGAACTTGAAAACTAATGGGAGAAATGGAGACAGAATCCTTGCTGGTCAGCAAGCCCCAAAAGAATACCACAAACCCCCTCAATTTCCAAAGACTGGTCTTTTGTGGTGGCTCTTAGCTCAGAATGCACAATTACAAAAATGAAATGTTCTAAAAGTCCTACACACCCACAACATTCTTTCTTTTATTTACTGTCTTGGGTGGAAGAATATATTTTGTCTCTTCGTGTCCTTTTGCCAGGAAAGAAAAGCAGGTTTGGCCAGCAGCAGACTTGATCGTCTTCGCTCCTTCATGTTTGCAGGAGATGAAGGAAAAGGTCAGAGCAACTTGCTGCACCGCTCAGCTGAATCACCCTGGGCTGGCTGCACGTTGGCTGTGTGCTTCAAGGGGAGAACGTCGCTTGAGATGAAAGTAGGTCACAAGGCAGCGAAAGGGGAATCAGACTTAACAGAGGAAAATGAGAAGCAAGAGCTGGGTTAAACCCGGGGCCCAGAGCCCTCCGTGCTTCTTCTGAAATGGTGACCAGAGAGGAGAAGGGGAGTGTGACTTGGTGACCTCGCCCTCTCCATCTCCTGCTCTCCCAGGCCCTGCCTGGCTCTCATGTTAATCAGTGAATGAAGTGCCCGTTGGAGCCAAGGCTTCTGTGAAGGGACCCTGCAAGGGCAGGGGCAAAGAGCTCTCCTCTTTTTCCAGACAAAGGCAGGCCAAAGGGGAAAGATTTAAATTGCTTCCAGCAGGATTTAGGTTGAGCAGGAAGAAAATCTCTCCAGTGCGAAGAGCTCTGGAATGCATTACTAAGGGAGGCAATGGAATCCACCTCAGAGATCTCCAAGGATGCCATGGAATGCTAATCTTTCCTTAATGGCTAATATTTTGGTGTAATCAGAGGCGGAGACAAGGATGAACCTTCAAGTTCCTTTCACTCCTGAGGTTTGAATAGACGCTGCAGCAGAATGAAATCTCACATGTCCTGTGACATCTGTAGTATCTAAACCCTTTTCCCTCTATGTCACCTGAGGTTCTTTGAGTACCTGGTCCCCCCTTTCCCACTACTAGTGTTTAGGTTTTGGTCTGAGGGTATAAGTCTGGTGGTAGAGGTGGTGGGGTATAACATCGAGAAGAATCTATTGGGAAAAGAAAAGGAGCACAAATACCAGAGAGTGAGTATAAGCCAAGATATTTAGGAAGTGCTGAAATTTGAGTGAGGGAAATGACAATAATCTATTAACTATTCCGTGGGGTAGGAACCAGGCCAGAAATTGAAAGCAAAGCCAGAACTTCCAGGCTGGGGAGAAGGAAGATCAAAAAGGGCATGTTAGGAGGCAGGAATTTCTATTTATGGAATTTCCAAGACTCAGTCTCAACATCAGGTGTGTTGAAGGAATTGAGGAGGGAATGAATGAATGAATGAATGAATGAAAAAAAGGCATCAAAATTTTGTTTTAAGTAAAAGTTAACATCCAGGGATTTATAAATGAACATAAGATTGCCTGCAAGTGTATCTTTATAATAATATAGCATATCATTCGTAGGCCATGTGCTTTCTCCCGTGAAGACTAGTGGGTGGGGAACTGGGCTACACTTGTAGATGCCCTGGAAAGTCACATATTTGAGAGTCATAGAGGGGCACACTTTGGAGAGCTTATGGATGGGTCTGGCTGGAGAGGTCATCATCCAGGGAGTAGACTCAGGTCACTTGAAGATCCATAGTCCAATATTAAGATATATGCTCCTTCATGAATCTTCATTGTAGAAATACTTGCCTGTACTATGGCTGTCTTGGTCCATTTTCTGTTGCTGTAACAGAATACTGCAGACTGGGCAATTTATAAACAGTAGAAGTTTGTCTGGCTCATATTTTGAAGAATGGAAAGTCTGAGATTAAGGGGCCATGTCTGGTGAGGGTTTTCCTGCATCGTAACAGGACAGAGGGCATCAATGGTGAGAGTGTGCATGAGGGACAGGGAAAGGAGGACAAACTCTTCCCTTTCATAAGTAAACCCGCCATAAAGGCCTGCACCCCTTCAGAAGGGCAAGGCCACCATGACCTGCTCACCTCCTAAAAATCCCACTTCTCAATATCATCATGATGGCAAATGAATTTCAACATGAGCTTTGGAGGGGACATTCAAACCAGGGCGAACATGTAGGTGCTTTTCCCCTTCTTTTCTGCAGAGCAACTTTCTCACATGTGCATGCTCATTTTTATTGACTCATTTGGCAGAAAAAAATCTGTGTGCTCACATGCTGGGCATGAACTAACCAATGCTGGCTTTCCATTTGGTGAGTTTGGAGATAATGAGCAAAGAGAAACTGTTAGTTATCCTTTTCCTTGTATTTCATAGTGACATTGGCTCGAATTTGTCCTTCATACATGGAATAGGAAATCAGAGATAGGGTTTCTGCCCTTAAGGAAATCAGTTCAGGAGTAGCCATCAGCCTGCATCAGCATCCTGTATCATGGAGTCCACACAAAGAGGCCAGGAGGGATGAAGCCACCATGGGTGAGCAACATGATCCCGCATCACATTTTGTTTGATGATGAAGACACTGATTTAATAAGAGAACGTAATCAATGAAGGTTAATGGAAGTCATATCCATTGGAGAGGATTGCTTTACATACTATACCATTTATTTTCCTTCCATGGGACAGAATGGTAAGGACTACTGGGCTAGAGAATTTACCCAGAATCCTTAACCACCATTGTCCTCTAAGATGGAGAACAAGGAGAGCAAAACTGGTCTGCACCACCAGGGTGCTCAAATCTCCTGGGCAAAAGTTTCTCACTTGGAGTTCCTTTCTTGATGCTTCTCAATTGAATGCCATTAAGGCAAGAGGTCCCGGGTCCTCTGCTCCTGGGGACGAGTGGAATGACACTGACGTTGAATGGCAGGGAAGATGCTATGACCCAGGGCTGGAAGTTGTTGGCCTGGTGGTAATTGTCTGAATCTTGCCACTGACATTTCTAGGAAGGAATTTTGGCCTTGATGATTTTGGCTGCACAAAGTTGGTAAGATAACCCTCCCCTCTCCCTTCCCATTTTCATGTCCTCTGGGGCAGAGGAAAACCCCAGACACCAGCTTTCTGGTAACATAAGAAGCTTCCCATAACCATGTACTGTAAATTATAAGCATGACCCTTCTCTTTCTCTTCTTCTTTGTTTTGTTCCCTGAGCAATATTGTAAGAGTCTACACACTCTCATAAGGGACTTGGCTGGCAATCAGTTGAAGATACTATTCCTTTGGCAGCAGTTCCAAGCGACTAGACTAATGTATTCCTTTTTGCTTCATTTCTGCAAAATTGCATTATGGTTCTATGCAGCTGAGGGACTGGAAGAAGAAACCAAAGCACAGAGAAAGAAAAGGCACAGACTGGCAAAGCTGACTAACCAAGCAGTATGATTTCACCAGCTGAAGTCACGGGGCCGCACATGTGCAGCAGAGTTGCTGTCTTCTTGGGGTGTGGCTTCCTGACAGTCAGTGGGGCCCAGGGTTTCTGGATGACCAAGAGGAAGCTGGGACTATATGGAGGTAAAATCTCCAGGCTGACTTCATTTTCTGTATGGCATGTCTTCCTTCAGCTCCACCTTTGATCTTGTGGAATCTGGCTATGTTCATTGGAGGGCATGTTTACACAAATGTCCCTGGAAACGAGGCCCACTGAGTGACTTGCCCAAGTGAACAAGAGAAAGAAGACTATTTGTGAAGGTCTTTTCTTCCTATCTTTGAGCTATGAGAAATGAATTATTATTTTAACACCAACACTAGCTACCTGTGTGATCCGGGGCCAGTTGTGAGTTTCGGTGCCTCCTCTCTCCAATTCCTCATGTGTAAGAGGGAGGCAATAATCTCTGAGTTCTCTTATTTCTCACTTAGCATGAGCCTTTGAACCAAGTCTTAATTTCTCTAAATTACATTATTGGTCGATGAAAATATTTCTCTCATCTCTTGAAAAACAAATAGGCCTTGAATAAATCACTTTCCTGCTCTGGGCGGTTTCCGGACTTTCCTGACATTTAAGGCTTTTCAACTTCCTCTTGCTTTGTTTTCTGAGATAGTAGGGCTGTTTCACCATGAAATATTTGGCTAAGGCTGAAATTTGGAACAAGTCTGTATTCCACTCTTCTGAAGGTTGTTTTTATGGAAAGAGCATCGTGGTAGTGACTGGGAAAGGCTGCAGTCACCTGACAACTTTGGAAATGGATAGTGAAGAAGGCCTTAAAAACAGTGGTCTAAATCCTTGTCTAGTCTGAAGGGTTCATGAGGACCATTACTGAGGATGCATCATTCACCACCATTATTCTCCCTTTAGTCCCTAAAATGGTGCTGGCTCATAGGTAGACATGGTTATTCGTGGAATGAAGACGTAGGTGGACCAGTTTATTATGAAAAGTCTTCCTTGATAAAGTGGAAACATAAGCTTAACTCTTCTCAGTTGCTTTATCAATCCTTTTCAAAAATTTCATTTTTAAATACCATTTTTAATGGCACAGAATTGTACATATTTTGAGGTACAGTTGGAAACTCACCTGAATGAAGGTCACAAATGCCCATGACCCTAGTTGCTTGCTCTGATTGCTCCATGATGGCGAAGCAGTAACTCAAATCCCCTCCATAGTCTCCATTCATGAATTAGAAGATTGGGATAGGGATGAAAAAACACTTTCCAGAAGTCTAAGATCTTGGATTTTGATCTTGGCATCTTTCTAACTAGCCATGTGGCCTTGAACAAATCCTCTATTTCTTATGACCTTAGTTTTCTCATCTGTAAACAAGAGGTTTAGATTTCTAAGACTCCTTCCAGCAATAGGAGAAAGTGGAAAATTATACACATGTGGATATTTTTAAATTAGAGTTTCACCATCCAAAATGCCTCTGTTACTTTATTAACTCCATTCCTGCTTTGAGCTTGGAAAATTGGCAAAATGAGTGCAACTGTTTCAGAAGTTAATGTTGTATTGGATCAACATAGCAAATTGACACTTGCCTAGAGAGTAATACTTTTTGCCAGAAATGGGCTGGCTCTGAAAAATGTTGCCCTGAAAAGCCCTATCCAGCTCGGGACTCTGTCTCCTCATGTCCCTTCTTCCCCACAACACCACCTGTCTCCAGAGGTCAATCTGTTTGAGATTTGAGTCTCAAAACCTCAGCAGCCTATCATCTGAGGACTCAATATGGAGTCAACTCTTCTGAAAGTTTACCCATAACCTGGTATTTCAATCTGAAGAGTTGATCTTAAGCTTTAATCCTCCCCAAGTCTGAGAAAAGTCAGCGAGAATAGTTATTCATGCTTTTGTTCCCAAGTACTTATTGATTCCTAGGAAGTGCAATCTCCTCTAAATCTTGTCTGACTCATGCACTGGACTCCTTCCCTCTCACATCCGGACCCCCTGCCACCATGCCGTCCTCACCCATCACCTATTTCTCAATTCCACTCCCTCTAATGAAAACCATTCTGTTGGTGGTTTCACCTGGAAACCTTGGTTGTATGAAGATGACCTGGTGCATGACCTTTGAAAATAATTTAATTTCCAGGATCTGGCTAAAATGGTAAATCTGGTTCAAGTGGGTCAGATTTAGCATCTGAGTAGAAAGGCAAGATATGAAGAGCAGAGGTTCAGTCAGCACCATGCCACAGAGGGCCATGATTGTATTTATTATATTTCTTCTGGGATTGCACGCTTCTTGCACTTCTTGGAGAAAGGTTCACAATAGCTAGGATTCCTTACCTGAAATGAAACTAGTACATTCTTCTAGGTAAGGATGTGGACATGTTCACATCTTCTAATAGGTGTTACTCTTATGTGCCATTCTGGAAGCCATTAGAACCCAGATAGCACCAGAGCTCTCACCACCTTAGGAGCTGGAGTCCAAACCCTGAACTCTGGTCCAGTTGCTAGGATCCCTCATTTGCATACCTAGGGTATCACGGGCTCCTGTGTTCCCAGCTCATCCCTCAGAAACCCTGTTAAAATCTTCTTAACCTCTGGTTCTAACTGTTCCTATTTCACCGATAATTGATTATCACATTCAGGAGCTGCTCAAAGAGGTCAGTTAAATCCATGTCCTTTGGGAGAGAGCTCATGTGGTTAGAGGTCAAGGTCAGTTTCAAACAAGGAGGCCTGTAGCAGTGTACCTGTGTGAAATGAAGCACTGGTTGCTGCTGCCACCAACACCCACCATCAAACCCACAAGAGTCCCTTCAAACTGACTTTTGCCTCTGAAGGAAGGGTGGGAGGAGGGAGATGCAATATTTCTTTTAAGCACCATCAGTCTGGAAGGAAAAGAAGAATATCTGAGGGGAAAGGAGAAATGTGGAAAAAAAGGACTACATTGATGTGCCACTACTTACAGGACATTTTTACTATCTTGTTTAATGCCCCAAAAATTCTGAAGATGCTCTTGTTATTCCCATTTTACAGATGAAGACGGTGAGGCACATGATTACAAGCCTGGGAGTGGCAGCGCCTGCACTCAGAGATAATTCTTCTGACTTTGGAGTTGGTGCTTTTTCAAGTACCTTAACCCCTTCGCTGGACACACAGCAATATCACAGCCACCTGAAGCTTTCCTCCATCGCAGAGTCAGACTTTGTGGTGGACGTGTCTTAAAAATGATGGATGGTACATTGGTGCACATTCCCTATTTTAGTTGACAGCATCACCTTGTGGATGAAAATACATCTGGCGTGTGTTTTTATTTGTAAATATATGTTTACTCTGTCGATTAGGGATAATGAGCCAGGCTATTATACTGTCAATCAGAATGATTTCGGTGTTGAAACTTCGTTTCCAGAGTTTATTTTTTAGCAATCAACTATTAAAGAGTAATCAAATAATACTTAGCTGACCAATGAACAGAACGAAAACTGGTTTGTTTCTGGCCATCTTGATTAAAATTTATGGCAATTTTGCTTGCTTAATTAATGTTTTTTGAAGAGGAGGAATTAGAATTTATAGCATTTGTGGCTTTGTGGTGGGAACTAAAGGGGCAAAGTGAAATAGAAGCAGCTTAGCATATCTCATTGTCTAAATAAAAAAAAAAATACAGGGCCTCAGGTTAGGAGATCTTGAAGTTGGGACTTTGCAACTTTGAGTAATTTTAAATTCTCTCTTAACCTCAGTTTCATTATTTCTAACATAGGGAGAATAATGTCAAGCATGAGGGATGTTTTCAAATGCCTCTCTCTCTCTCTCTCTCTCTCTCTCTCTCTCTCTCTCTCTTCTTCTTCTCTCTCTCTCTCTCGCACACACACACACACGTGTCTAAAGATTTTTAAGGCAAATAGTTCCTGTATCTAATGACTATGAAGGAAAAGTCCAAGAGGCTCATCCATCCACAGAATTCATGTGACTCAAGTCAACAATTTAGACACATTTTAGCAGGAATCCTGGCTCACCTGGCTCCTTTATTTGATGTAGTTTTTGGTAGACAATATTTATCAAAAATATTTTTAGTAGTGAAAAATGTCAAATCCTCCAATTTTCCCTCCAAACTGTCCTTAGATGACAACACAGAACTAAGTTAACTAACTTAATCAGGTGAGAGTGATTTATCCCAATGTCACCTTCCGGGGGGGTGATTGTTTTTGACAGGGAACTCAGCAATCTGCATTAGATTACACATGATGTTTTGATTTAACATTTCCTCCAGAAATTTTATTGGAAGAAGGTTTGCTTTTTTTAAAAAAGAAAAATTTTCTTCTCTCTCATACGGGAAAAACTTTTTGGGCAATCCACGACAGCCTGGATGGATTTTAGGCAACGTCTCCTCTGCGTGGTGACTGAGAAAAGCAGCCCGGCCACCTCTACCCCACCAGGCTCTTTGCAGGTGCTCCCTGCCAGACCCCCTGGCTGCACCCAGCCCAGCCCTGGCAGCTGAAGGTCTTTAGGGCAAACTTTCAGTTTGAATTTCCCGGCGTTTTGTCAGTTTGTGTCAAAGCCATGGCCGCCTCCTCCCACTGGCTGGGGTGGCTTTGTGTTTTCTTCCCCTCCATTTGCTACTTGTTAGCCTCCGCGTGCAGTGTGGGCACACTTGCGGGAGGCAGAGCGCTGATGACAGATGGTGGGGGGTGCTGGGAATGGGGCTGCAGTGGCAAGATGCCAGGGGATACGCCTCGCCACAGAAATGAGCTGCCCAGAGCTGGCCCCCAGGCCGGCCCGGTTCCTCGGGTCCTGTGGGCGTGTTTGTGTGTGCCTGTGCACACGTGGCGTGTCTTGTTGTGGTGGTGGTGGTGCTGGTTGTTTTTGTTGTTGTTTGGGCCAATGACAACAGAGGCCTGGCTGGCTGGCTGCTGCTTTCCACTCTTGGCAGTTTCTAGGCTCCCAGACAGGAAATTCTCCCCACGATTGCAGCTGTGAATTGGCCCATTTTTCTGGAAAGAGGATAAAGAGAAGAGTTTTGTGGGATCATTTGCTTTTCTCGCACAAGCGGGGATGTGTTGAATACAAACAGGGGAATGTGGAGGAGATCAAGGGGCGAGTGGGGAGAGGAGGGAAGGAGAGTCATCAGCAAGAAGACAAATTCAATTTCAGGCAAGAGCTCTGAGACACTCCAGTGCGACTCCCAGGGAGCTTGCCCAGTGTGTCCTCTGGAGTCAGGTGTGGGGCTGCCTGAGAACGGGGAGGCACTGGAGGATTTAGAGTCGGGAAGGGACATGCGTGGGACTACACTTGTAAAAGATCTCTGCAATGGGGAGAGGAGATGGGTTGGACTGGACAAGTGTGGATTAGGATGGCGACTCTGAACATGGAGAAGGGGGGCGATTAGGCGCCTGTGGTGGGGGTGGATGCCAGAGGAAGTGCCCATCAACTGGTTGCAGGTGGTGAGGCAAAGTGGTCCTGGCTAGCATTCTGGGCTCTTGCTTTGGCCAGTGGAGGGTGGATGGTGCTGTTCGCTGACATAGATGGGAAGGACCAATGACCAGCCACGGTTTTCTCCTTTAGCCCATGGAGCCTGCACAGACCACTTTGTACACTAGAAAGGTCAAGGTCCAGAAACGAAATCTGAGGCCTTGAGATAAAGAGGAAATGCTGTGCACTGAGGGGAATAAAGGTTATATCATATCAGATAAGAAAACAGTTTTCTAAGGTTTGTGATGTTTTATACTTGAGCTTTTGTCCCTGTCTTATTTGATCTTCCCTATGATGTAGTTATCAAGATACCAGTTTTACAGATGGAGAAAATGAGACTTTCATGATCACATAGCTAGCAACCCTCATTAATGCTCACATTAATTAAAGGTTTACTTTGTACTAAGAACTGTTCTATGTCCTTTTCACATACTGAGTCTTCATAAATGTGGGAAGTAGGTTCCAGTCTTACCCCATCTTGCAGAGGGGAAATCGAGGCATGGAAATTTTGAACAACTTGCTGGTTTTCAAATCTAGCAACTGAATTCCTGGATGTCCACTGTTGACCGCCATACCATACTAGGGGTGATCGAGGAATTAGACTGTGAATCTCAGAACTTTTCACTGTTTTAAAGCTTCCTCAGTGCCACTGTGGTTGATTCCTTTCCCCTCCACTTGCTTTGCGTATTTCAGACTTTTCAGCATTTCCTTGGGTGGCTAGATGCCCATTTCTCAGTTACTTTATCTCCAAAGACCACAGAGCATTGTAAAACTTGAAAAAAGACCACACCATGAAGGGATGAAACTTTTAATCAGAATTAAAAAGGAAAGGAACGAAGACCTAGAAGCTATGAAGTGGTTTGGTCTATACTTACCCACGTACTGGAAAACCATTTTGCTTAAAAAAAAAAGTTTAAAGTTAATACCTACGTCATGGAATGTCACTTATCTTCTTGAAAGTCTGAAGGCCAAGTAGAAGGCGGGTGGTTTAAACATGATATCAGTTTCAACATCTCTCTTAAACAGCAATCTATGCACCTAATAAAGACAAAAGAATTGGGCTCGGCACAGTCCGCTCGCACACGTGGGCAGAGTCCTGCAGGTGACCATATTGGCAGCGTCTGTGTGTACTTCATGGCTTGTCTCTTTGTGGAGGGCAAGATGGGGGAGAGATGATTTCCACTTTGTTCATATGTCTCCTATCAAGCTTTACTTATTTATTTATTACCAAGTGACTGCTGGAGCGCCGGGGAGGATGGACGTGCATTCTGGCACCACGCAAACTTCCAGAAAGCTGCTCTGTCCCTGTGCAGGAATGAATCAGCTGTGGGTGATTTTCTTGTTAATTTAGAAAATGTTTTCTAGCTCTCATTGAGTAACCATGGCTGGGTCCTCATTCTGCAAATGTCCTCAGTTGTATCTTGTACCCAGATGTGGGTGAATAGCTGCCTTACCAGCTTGGTTGTTCTGAAGATGAAGGGAGATGATTTTTCCACTTTAGCCACCATTTGATCAGGTAGCAAAGACAAGAGAGGCAAAATGATTGCCCCATAGTTCTCCACAGAAGTCTTAAATAACGCGGCATCATGCGCTACTCAAAATGCGCCCCTAGGTTAGGCGGGATGAATGCTGCAATCTATTCTTGCTGCACCTTAGAGTATTAAAAGCTCCTATGAACCCTTCAATAAAGAAACCTGTTGAGTTTTGCGTAGCACAGTATTGCCTAGCCTATCGACCGTCATCAAGGCTGATTGTCATTCGTGTGGCTGATGTCCCAGTAAGATCATTCTTTAGCCCATTTTAGGTATGTTGAGACTAAATCTCCCTTAAGAGAACAAAACAGATCTAGGGTGAGGGGTATCCAGTCAGATGACCTGGGGCTTGTGTCCTGGCTTAGTCTGTTAACAATTCTATAATTCTGGGCAAGCATACTTAGATTCCTTGAGTTCCATCATCTGCAAAATGGAAAAAAAAGAAATCTTTCCTCAAACGATGCTCATGATTTGTTTACTCATTCATGAATTCATTCAACAAATATTTGTTGAATATTTTTTCAGTGCCAAGTATTGAGCTAGGAGTGGGGATTCAGGAGATAATCAGCCCACTTGGAATTGAATTATTTACTCCTGGGAAGCCCCTGATCAGTCGGCTGCACCTATGTCATGCTGGAGCATCAGTTACTCATCCCATTTCTTGGTATTCCATAGCAAGAAAGAGAGAGAGAGAGAGAGTTGCTGGCAAGGTTGGTCTAGGCCAAACCAGGCCAGATGTTTTTTAGAAGCTGTAAGCCAAAAGGGATATCACTCACAGCCTGGATGGGTAACATAAAATGTGCCAAAGTAAAGACAAGCTATTTGTCAAGGCTTCTCCTACAAGAGTTTTAACAAAAGCTATTTTGACTACTGCCCTTTGTTCTGCTTTAAAAAAAAAAAATTCTTGGAGTTTTCAATCTTTGTTCTTTCATTTGAGAAATTTATTTTTAAAAATCAACACATGGAAGACATTCCTTTGAAGATAAAGCATTATAGGGAGGATGGGAGGAAGAAGTGGTCACCCTTGCACCTTCCATTGCTATTCCTGGTCCCCAGGAGGAAAACTGTTGTATCTTCTCACCTCCTCCTTCCTCTCAGCTGCCCTCCTAGCCTGGAAAAGGAGCCACACCTTTTAAGTGAGGGCACCCTCGTGGAAAGCACCTGGTTAGCCATGCAGTCAGCACCAGGTCTGGGGGCTAGAAAAGGGCTTAGGTACCATCTTGTTTTGTCTGCAAGAGAGGCTTCTCACTTATACTTACATTTCTAAGAAGCTGGTCCAGTAAATCCAGCTGTGCCCATCATCATCCTTGCATAGAACTTCCGGTCCAGGAATCCAGGGTTCCAGGGCGACTGGTCATACTTGACGGAGTTGGGGTGAATGCTGGAGGGAAAATCAAAACAAAAACAAATGTATCCCCTGTGACCACTGAAAGGGAGCACAGGAGGATCAAGAAGGACAGACATAAAATGGGGATCAGGTAGAAATGGAGAGAATAGCACCTTTATGCCCTTTTGTTGTGTATTGTTACAAAATAGGGTTTCTTTTGTTAGACAATGAAAAATGTCCCTGGGTGAATGGGTGGGTGGGGGGATCAAAATTGTCCCTGGTTCTGAACCACTGTCAAAAATAAGAACTCTTAAATTTTTTTTTTTTTTGATGTAATGAACACCTTTGGAGAAGACAGTGGACTTTTAGATTAATGTTTTTAATAAATGTATAAAATAAAATATACAGGGTAAAAAGGCAAAGTATTTATATTAGTCATAGAAATATATAAAAACCCAAAATTGTGGTATAGTCATTTATACAGTGTTTGGACTGAAATCCAAGAAGGTATCCTAGTTGTTCAGGGGACCAGAAGACCTCCTGAGCTCTGGTGATGTGTAACTACGGTGGTAGTGTTGGGAACAGGCTTTGTCAACAACTAGCTGCGCACCTGAGCACATAACCTAACCCCTCTGAACCTCAAGTTCTTACTTATAAAGTGATGGGCTCAGTTTGGACCAAAGTTTATTAAATTTCTGCTGTCGGGTGGACTTAGTGGAAGGCATTTTAACCTACACAAACATCAGTCAGACTTAAAAAAAAAAAACCCACAGAAGTGTTATTCCCATTTTAAAGGTGAACTGAGATGGAAAGAGGAGCTTAATCAAGCTATTCCACTGCACAGGTAGTTTTTGGTGTAGACAAGTGAATTGCTGGGGTCAAGAACTGGGTTTATTTATTTATTTATTTATTTATTTTTACCTTAGAGTCTTAGCAAATGCCAGGAATATAATGGGCAGCCAGTAAATGTTTGTTGAATGAATGACTGAGTGAATGCATTTGTGAATCACTAACTTCCATTTTCAGTGCTGACTGGGTTCACCCATTTTTATCACTTGATGCTAAGGTACTCACTCATGAATCTCCTCTTGCATGTATGCATATGTCACATACACACATGTGAGCACACACACACACACACTCATGCACAGAGTCCCTTATTAATGGGTCTGTTGGATTCAATGGGATAGAGAGGAGGCCAGTCCTGGGGTGTCTTCTCAAAGTTCTGCACAGCCTTAACTAGGCTTCTACTCACAGCAGAAGGGCTCCTGTAGACTCCATTGCGCTGTGATGGTATCACCCTACTAAAGTGGGATTTCTGATAAATGGATTAGGTTCGTAAACATGCAGCAATGGAAGCTGTAGAGGAAGAAGTACATAATGGAAGCCAAGCAGGGCAAGCCTGGCCCAGTCAAGACAGAAATCAAGACAGGCTTTTATTTGAGGATTCTTTTTGGAAACCCAGCTTTTTTTCCAGTAAGAGGAAGCCCAGATCAGCTATGGAGTAAAGAGAGTCTCTTCTCTTTTGTTTTGTAGAAAATCAATGGGCCTGATTAGGGGTACATAGCTCTAGAGTTGTTGTAGTGAGCGAGGCATCCATGGATCACAGGGTAAGGGGGTCCAGGGAAACATAATACAAAAGGGAGTAGTGGGGACTGTGGCCAACTGAAGCTACATGTTGCATCTGAAAGAGATAGCACTTTTAACTCCAAAAGCTCAAGAAATAAAGCCAAGAATCAATAAGTGAGATGGCATCACATTAAAAAGCTTCTGCACAGCAAGGAAAAAAGAGCTTGAAGAAAGAGCCTACAGAATGGGAGATTTGCCACCTACTTTTCCAAAAAAGATTAATAACCAGAATATATAAAGAACTAAAAAAGGAAAAAAAAAAACAAAAACAAAAACAAAAAAATCCATTAGTAACCCAACAAATGAGCAAGTGGATCTGAACAGACCTTTCTCAAAAGAAGAAATATAAATGACCCCCCAAAAATGTGAAAAAATATTCAACATCCCTAATAGTCAGGAAAATGCAAATCAAAATGACACTCAGATTTCATCTCATTCCAGTTAGAATGGTAATCTTCAGGGATACAAAGAACAGTAATTGCTGGCGAGGATGTGGAGTAAAAGGTAAACTTACACATTGTTGATTGGACTATGAATTGGTACAACCACTTTGGAATGTGGAAGCCAAGTTTGGAATTTCCATACTTGTAGATTCCTCAAAAGACTAGAAATAGAAAACCACCATGTGACCCTGCTATCCCACTCTTTGGAATTGATGCAAAAGATTTAAAATCAGCATACCATGGTGATAAATGCACACCAATGTTTATAGCAATGCAATTTACAACAGCCAAGTTATGGAACCAACCTAGGTTCCTGTCAATAGATGAATAGACAAAGAAAATGGGGTCTATATACACAAAGGAGTTTATTCAACCATCGAGAAGAATGAAATTATGGCATTTGTTGGTAAAAGGATGGAACTAGAAAGCATTATGCTAAGTGAAGTTAAGCAGACTCACAAAGTCAAGGATTGAATGTTTGCTCTAATATACGGAAGCTAGAGAGAGAGAGAGAGAAAAGAAGAAGAATTAACCATCTCACAAAAATAGAATGAAGACCAATAGATTAGCGCTTGAGAGGAATTGAAGGGGAGAGAGGAATTGAGAGCATGGGAAGTATTGGGGAATGAAATCTACCAAATCATGCTATGTCCATATACAAATTATATATATATAATAACTATATATATAATATTATATATATATAATCTCTCTCTATATATGAGCTCTACTCTACGTATATGTATGAGCTCAGTAGAGTAGAGCAGGAAGGAGGGAGGAGGAGAGGGAGCGGGAAGGTGCTGGGGAAGGAGACTGAGCAAGTGATGTCATGTGCATGTATGAATATGGCATAATGAATCCCACAATTGTAGTTATTATGGATAACTATAATGCAACAACAAAAATAATTTTAAAAAGAGAACACTTAAATTTTAGGTCATTGCTGCTATGCTAAAATGAGGATCCAAGGTTGCCAAATTTACCAAATTTCTAAAGACTCCCTGAAAGTTGAGTTATTACTGTTGACAATTTCCCCAAAGTGTTAAAGATACAGTGTAGGACAGATACGATAATGGGGACAGCCATGGATGAACTCTTCAAGCCTAACAGTATTAACATTCAATGGGTTTAAGTAGACATTCTAATGGTTATTTTTTTCCCCTTAAGTTCACATTTTATGCTGCTTAGCAATTTGCAAGTCACTTCCATGATTTTATCTGAGTCTCATGGAGACCCTGTGAGGTGCTGTTATTGATTTGCAGAGGAGGAAGCCAGATCGGGAATATAAGGGACTGGTCCACAGTCACAGAGCCAGAGAAGCGCACAACCCAAGCGCACTCCCTGGGCGTGGCCTCCGCAGCGATCCTCTAGACCGGCTCAGCCTCTCCCATAATGCGAACCTTTGTAACCCTATGTGGCAGCTCTGGAGCTCAAGGGAAGCACCACCCTCCAACCCACCCTCCAACCCGGCTCTGTGGAGATCTGCCTTTGGAAAGAAGGTTATGGAATACTTGTTCTTTAAAGAAGTGACGCTGAATCTCCTTTTTAAAATTTAAACATCAGGTCAATGTTTCTTGTAAAGCTTCAGGTATTCCTCGGGAACCCCAAGACAGAGAAAGGTCTTGGGGGAGGAAACATGTTCTAGACATTAACTGACTGTGTGACTTCAGGCAAAATGCTCTTGGTCCATTTCCCAAACTTCAGGTTTTTCTTCTGCAAAATGGGAACAAGGAGATGGATGAAGTGTCAGACCTGGAAGCCAGATCAGAATCCCATCCCCGGAATTTCCATGCAATGAGACCAACCTGCTCTTCGGAGAGTCAAGCAACTGGGGAAGCAGACTTCCAGCATGTAATTACAACACAGGGAGGTGTGTGTTATCGCTCAGGGACGTGTGGAGAATGGCAGATAAATAACCCACAGATAAGACATCCTGGGAACTGTAGTGCTTACCGAGTTCTTATTAGTGGTCATGAGCAAACCCAACATAGAAGCTGACTCTGTTTGTGTTATCTTAATACCTTTCAGAAAGGATTAACATTTTTTTAGTATGAACAAATATACAAATTCCACTTTGCAAAGGTAACTGATAACACATTCTTATGTGCTTCTTAGAATTTTTTAGATATACAAATTGATATATGAATGTGATGTTTACATCCATCTCTTTTTATACCTATATATTCCCTTTTTTCACTACACGTAGCATTTCCTACCTACTTTTCTTTGTAAATATTAGTGAAAAATTTTCTGCCTCAGTATATACAAATTTATCTCATTCTTTAGAGTAACTGTATAATATTTTATCTTTGTACCTTTATGTATGCTAATTTATCTAATTTCTAATTGATGAATATGAGTATATGCCTATTGTTTTGCTATTTTCAAAAATGTATATATATATATATATATATACAATATATATCCTTGTACATATTCCTGAATACAAGTCCTTTATAAAATAAATTTCTATTTGTTTCATTACAGGTTGTGAATATTGATATTGCTCTTTACTAAAGCTCTATCTTCAATCTTTTCAGAAAAATTTCAAGTAAGTACGTACACATTCTTATCGATGTCTTGTAATGTGAATTTTAAAATACTCTTGCTAAAAGATAAAATATTAGCATTTATTTGCTTTTAATGAAGTTGAATATCTTTTCAAATATTGATGAGACCTATCTTATGAAGAGGTCTGCTGATTTTCCACTCTTCTATTGGGTTGTTAACATTTTTTTCTTATTGAATTATAAGAACTCTTTATATATTAAGGGAACCAGACCATTTGTATAGCATATGTTTTACATACTTTTAAAAATAGTTTGTCATTTGACATAATATCTGCCAGAAGTTTTCTTAAAGGTCTGTTTTCAGTGTTTAAAACTCAAGATGTTTCTTTAAGATTACCTAAGATTACCCTGATTATGTGACAGATGCTGCTGCAGGTTGGATTTACACAACTTCACCAAGAGTTTCTGCTTATATTACAAGGGGGTGATGTAACACTTTTTGAATAGGACCTGTTTTATGTCACTGTGAGTCATCAAAGATAATGAGAAATTGAACTGACCCCTGGAAATTATTGGTTTAGTTCCCATAGTCCTCCGAGGAACTGGGGGTATTTAAGAGGGAATGTTTCTCATTTTCGCTGTATCCGGACATTGTCCTGACTGACTTCAAGGCTTTGTCTCTCAGACAAAAATCAAAGAGAATCCCAAAGCAAAATGTTTGCCTCAATTATTTTGAGTTCATGAAAAATGATGTTAAACAACGGAAACCAGAATTTCAGAAAGAAGCTCTAAAGACATCCCGGAGAGCTCAGCACCTTTGAACACCATTCTTTGGATTGCAGGTTATACTGTGAGGTACATAAAGCATCCCGGTCAGGGAAGAGGGGCCTGCCATTAATCAAGCAGAGGCACTCGTGGGAGAGCTGACTTTGCCCTGAACCGGTGAAGACCAAGGTCACACACAGTCACCAAAGTAAAAAGGGTGCCACGTTTTTGTTCTGATCCAGAGTTGACGACAGAACACAAAAACAGCCCTCTCCCTGCAGACGCTGAGGACAGACCATTCATGGGAAAACATTGGCCCCAAGCTGTCAGAGGCACTCTCTGAAATAGTATCAGAAGTGCAGGAAAGGGAAGGCCATTTTCTGTCAAGGTCACTACAACGGCCAAAGCAGGGTGTCCTGATGATGTGCATCTGTGCCACAAAGCACTCCCAGCTGCCCCAGCCCCCTGCTCACCGGGAGTGTTTCATTCAGGGGAAAGAAAGATGGACACTCCCTGGGCTTTAGGGGCGTCTGCTCCTGGTTTGCTTCCTCCTCCTGGTCACCACATGTGTATACAGTAGGAAACAGGACATAGCGAGTGCATGGAACTTGACTTTTCTGACTTCACCAGACACCAAGATACTGCACCACGTGAGGCACAGTGACCAACTGTCTATTTGCTTAGGATTCCCTCCCACCCCCGATTTAGTACTGAAAGTGCAGTGTCCTGACTTCGGTTCCCAGCAAACCAAGACATTCGGTCACTCTTGGTCTCACTTGTATCTAGCTGATTCTTTCTCTACTCCTGTTACCCTGGACAGGACTGAAATAAGACAAAAATGGGGTTTAATTGAGGAGTCATTTTGTAATAGGGATGGGTAACACAAAGCTGCTCCCCCGCCCTTTCTGCTGCATCACAACCTAGTTTGTCAGTCTGTGGACATCCTAGCTAGCTATTGGTTCATCAGTCAGCTTGCAAGTATCCTTTTCTGTTAATGGTCCCCTGTTAGCCTGGCGGGATTCAACTGCGTAAGGCTAGCTACCCGCCATCTTTTCTCTTGCTTTCTCTCTCCTACTTACTCTCTTTCTCTCTCTTCCTCACTTTTCCACTCTCTCTAGCGTGCACCCTTTCTCTCTTCCTCTCATTTTCTCTCTTACCCTGCAAGGAAACACTCTGTTTGCTTAATAAACCCTCTTATGTCAATTCCCGTGTCCAGCATGGTTTTCGTGGGTTTTCTTACAATGTATGTAAGATCACAACTTTGGGAGTGAGAAATGTTGGAAGGCATGCAAGATCGGACTCTCAGGAAGAGGAAAAGAAATGTTTTTGATGTCACTTCTAGTTGTTTGATTCACTGATTCTGTGACACTATCCCGATTATCTTGAAAAAGTTCAGAGAGTAAAATAATCTTTATAATAAATAAAGTAAATAATATAATAAATAAATAAAGTATAATTAATTATAATAAATAAATAAAGTAAAATAATCTTTATTGCTATTTATCAGATGATCACCATGCACTGCTTTAGGAAATAGATATTATTAGAGATAATTTAAGGGTAAGGAAACAAGTCTAAAGAGCTTATGTCACGTCCAACTCATTCAGGTAACAGAGGGGGACCACAGAATTTGAATTTGGGTCTGTACGGGCAAGAGGCCGTGCTCATACTCATTCTGCCCCCATCATCCATTGTCCACAAGTAGTCATGAAACGTTATTGTTCTGTCCCCTGATACGGGCATGTCACAGTCCAGCCTTGAAGGTGACCAGAGAAATGGTGGCACTGATCACAGGGCTTGGCAGTGTGTCGTTCATGTTTCTTTTTCTTCTTTTCTACTGTCATCATCCAAAAGAAACTGGGGAGTGGCTGTTGTTGGTACTGTCTCCGTCTATCGGGTTAGGTGGGTCTGGACCATCTGGTCAGTTGTTGATGGGCACAAGGAATTAATGACAAAACTAGACTCACATCTACAGCCCATGATCCGAGCTCCTCTGAACACCCGTCCACTCAATAGAGATGAAAGGATTCTGAGTTTGCTAGTTGTCATCCGAGACCTTCCGGATTTGGGGAAGTTGTTCACCTTTGTTCCCCTTATTTTGACCTTCCTCATTGGACTACAAGTTCCAAGAAGGTAGGTTCAAGCACCTGGCTATTCTTTATACATTTCGAGAGTCTAATGCACAGATTCTCTGTATCCAATGAATATCCTCCCTTCTCTGAACTCAGTTGCCATTCCCCATTTCTGTGCCATGTGTTCTTGCCACCGTAGCTACTTTCCTGATGTTTTCTCTTCCTAAATGCATGTTATCTCCCCAGCTTTCCACGGGACCAAAGACACGGTACCATCACCACCCAGGTAAGGCCTCCAGTAGCCTATGTTATGTTCTCTTCTCAACACACAGGAACCAACTCCCCAATGCCCTACCACCTCCTTCTTTGGTTACACATACCCATCTCTCTTTTATGAGAGTGATTTGTAACTTTCACAAGCCAAAAGGGCATAGTGGGGCCTGTGGCTAACTAGAGTGCAACCATTGTGTACAAAAACAACATTGCTACCCAATTTTAGTCCACGATAGCAATGTGAAGTATAATGTGTTGCCAGATCTTCTGAATTTTTACTTAATGGAATTCAAGCTTAAGTTTTAATGTTGATGACTCTTCCAAAGTTTTAAAGACATACTACAAGCCAGATTTGACCCCAAGAGGGCTGGTATTTCAGAACTGACCATTCAATGATGTTACAGATATGCTTATTATCTGTGAAATTATATTTTAGTTAACATTTTATAGTGCTTTATAGATTGCACATTGCTTTCATGATTTTGTATAAGTCTTGTAAAAACCTTAAAGGTATTGTTATCCCTGTTTCGCAGAGCAGGAAATTGAAGCTCAGAAATGTCAAGGGACTTGTCTGAGGTCACACAGCAAGAAAATGGCAGAACTTGGTCTGTTCTCCAGTCTTGACACTCTTGGCTCTTCCTGTTGACTGTATTGTTGTATCCTTCTCTTCCTGGACATAATAAGTGTAGTCCCCTGTTTGCCTTTTTACTGTTTTCCTCACAGGAAATACTAAGTGCCTGATGCATGTTTGTTTGTATGAAAGAAGGAAAATGCAATCAGAAATGGAAAAATAATCAACACAGATTATATTTCCCTGTTTATCCATCGACTCTTTGGGTTGCAATGTTCATGACTATTTTCTGTGATGTAGGAATTCCTGATCAGAGACTCAAGCCAACCCATTTCCTATTGCAATTCCTGTGAACTCTCAGGACTTCAGGCAGGCAGCGGGCATTCAGAAATGTTTTGGCAAATATGTGTTGATTATCTTTGCCACGCCTTATGAATATAAAGAGAGAGTGAGTGAGTCTGAGTTTGAGTGTGTTTTAGATGAATATTATGAAATTAAGGAACTAAAAGAGATAAGTATAAGCAAATGGTTTCATTCTTAAGAGTTTCTTAGGAGTAAATGGGGAAAATAGTGCCATTTTAAAGAAAAGAAAGACTGAGAGAGTAGACCTTAATTAATCAATAGGAATTTATTTGATTTTAACTCAACCAAGATACCATAGTCACTGTCTTCAAATGATTCACAATTTAGTTGGAAAGAGTTATATGTGTACACACACACAGACACACACACACACACACTCATATTCACACTCACCAGTTGTTGCATTCAGCTGAAATTGTCTTTGCTCTTATCCCTAATATGGTATGGGACCATTTTGTTACCTTGCCTCTCTAGAGATTTTTAGACACAGTTGAATATTTCTCAAAAAGAAATATAATTTTTTGTTCAACATCTCTAGCAATTAGAGAAATGCAAATCAAAACTACACTGAGATTCCATCTCACTCTAGTCAGAATGGCCATCATCAAGAATACAAATAACCATAAATGTTGGCAATATTGCTGGTGGGACTGCAAATTGGTACAACCAGTCTGGAAAGCAGTATGGAGATTCCTCAGAAAACTTGGAAAGGAACCACCATTTGACCCAGTTATTACAATCCTGGGTATATACCCCAAAGATTTAAAATCAGCATGCTACATTAACGTAGTCACATCAATGTTTATAGCAGCTCAATTCATAACAGTTAAGCTGTGTGGAACCAACATAGGTGCCCTTTAACAGAGGAATGGATAAAGAACACATGGTACATCACATGATGGAATATTACTCAGTCATAAAGAAGAATGAAACCATGGCATTTGCAGGTAAATGGATGGAACTGGAGAATATCATGCTAAGTGAAATAAGCCAAACCCAAAAAACCAAAGGCTGAATGTTCTCTCTGAATGTGATGCTAACACACAAAAAGGTTGTAGGAGAAAAGAATAGAAGTTCTTGGATTAGACAAAGGGGAATGAAAGGAAGGGAGTGGGAACAGGAAAGACAGTGGGATGAATTGTACGTAACTTTCCTATGTTCTTACATGAACACACGACCAGTGAAACTCCACATCATGTACAATCACAAGAATGGGAAGTAAGTTATACTCCACATTTGAAGAGTTTGTCAAAATACACTCTACTGTCATGTATATCTAAGAAGAACAAATAAAAAAAAATGTAATTTTTGAATGCCCAAATAGCTCCTATTCTTTCTAGACAGTGATTGTCTCACCTAATTTATGTTTTTTTGAGACTTAGTCTTCTAAAAGGTAACTTGCCCATTTGTATGGAACAAAGCATCTTTGGTGTTGTCATTTGCCTGATGCCAGGAGCTACTTCCAATCCCCTTCCCCAGGAGAGGCCCTGAGCCGACCCTGCTCCCAGACCTTCTCTCTTGCCCCCTGTGGGCCAGAAGGCCTTCCCTCTTTTCCTTCTGTAGACCCTGGAGGCATCCTTGGATGCAGTGGGCCCCTCTTCAGGTTGCACACACCAGTGCCCGAAGCCTGGAACTGTGAGTTCACTGCTTTGATTCCAGGACTTCCACCAAGCCCAAAGGCCTCTGGGAAGAAACCAGAGACTCAGTACCCTAGGACTTCAGCCCACATCTCAGAAGGAACCTAGCAACCGTCTCTGCAGGCTCCACCAGTTGTAAGGAGTGAGATGCGGATTGGCTGGCCCTTTGTGCAGTCAGAGGAAAGGAGGTGTGAGATCCATCCGACGGATCGTCCTTGACTACCGGGAAGAGATTGCTGCATCTCTTGTGCTCACCCTGCCGATATTCCCCATGGAGTAAGCTCCCTGAGGTCTTCTCTTCTTGAGATCTGAATGGGACTTCTATTATAACTTTATCCAACTGAAGAGTTGAAGGAAAAATACTAAAACCATGGATCCAAGATAACATTAGGCCTCTGAGATTTTTCTGTCTGCTCTTATTATTCTGAACTTCAAATAAAAATCCCAAATTCCATTTTCTTCTACTCAAAACTATAGACATCAAGACAACCACTGAACAATCTAAGGTTGTGCCATTAGGACCAAGTGTTTGCTTTTAGCACATATTGCAGAATCTCAGATTTTGGTTTTATGCTTTCCACTCTGTGTAGTAGGTAATATTGACGATAAGGCCCATTGAACCAGGGCGAGATAATAGCGTTGGCATGATACGCACTAGAGAAACCTGAAAATTTTAGTAATTTCTATACTTAGGCAAAATAAAAATAATTTGCTACTTTAATGCATTTTGTTATGGCAGTGGTTTGGTATGCTGGCTTTCTGATAACAAGGAATAGCTATGGGTTTAATAAAACGTGTGGATTTGGTTTTCATGCCAATTAAAAAACCCTAAACAAAACAAAAGTAGAACAATCCCCCATTTCCCCCACAAAACCCCAACACTGATGCCCATAGAATGTACGTTGTTCTCCAAAGGTCGTCTTCATCATTAGCTGGTAGGAGGTACAGATCACCCCTCACTTCCCTCCTCTGTGTCCCCACCTGAATCTTCACACATCCTTATAGGGACAGATGGGTAAGATGGAAAGAGTTCCAACAGACCTGTCCTGCTTCTTTGTAGTGGTGTGACTTGGGGGAATTTCCTTGTCTTCGCTGAGGGTCCATTTTGCATTAATCAACTGAGACAAATGATGTCCACAGAGTGAGTTCTGAGACTGAAAGAATGTGAGATTCTTCACCCTATGCCCCACATGGGTGGATGCATTACTTAATTTTAGGTTCTCCTGCTGGCTGCCGCTCGTATTCTTGCCCTACTTCTTTTCCCAGAGTCCCTTCCTGTAATCTCACAAGCAACCTCTGTGAGGCAGCTCTTTGCTGACAGTGACCACAATTTTGCCAAAAGTGTGGGTAGAGAAATTCTCCCATTCTGAAATTCTTAAGTGGGCCATCTGGATGAACCTTAACCTTCAGTGTGTTTTAGTTTCTTGTTATTCTAGATGTGAGGCAGAATATAGAAGGCAGAAGAGTCCAAAACTCAATAGACAGCTCATGAGAGGAAGCAGGAGATGATCAAGTGGGACAGAAACTTTGAAACTGATGCTAGGTCTTTCATTCCAGCTCTGTCACATAATATCTGTGATGTCTTGGGCAAGTCATTTCTCCGTATGGGTTTCAATTCACTTACCTATAAATCAGAGATAGCAATATGCCCATCTCATAAAGCTATTGTGAAGATTATGTTCACTGATGCATGTGAAGCACTTAGGAATCCTCCCTTGTCACTGCTCTCACTAATGTCATTGCTATTGTTGTCCTTGGTTGCTAAAATATCTCAGCACATGATGGGTGTTTGGCTAGACTCAGTGGATGCAGGATGAATGAAAAAGAGTGAATTGGTGATTAATTTGATTGTCTGGAATTGGGCACACATGTGAATGAATGCATAGTAAATGTTTAATAAGTACATCAGAACAAAAATAAGTATACAACAATGAATCAGGCAATAAAATTTTAGAAAATCTGGGCCAAGTCATTCAAAAACTTTTGCTCTGGTTTCCTTGACTTTGGTCTCTTAGCCCATGAAATTCTTCCATATGTGACTCAGACATCTGTCTTCGTGGGTTGCTGCTCAGATTAGTTTATGCCACCCCATATTTCCAATTGCTCTTGGTTACCTAATGAAAACAACCAAAATGGTGGGATGTGGCATTCAAGTTTCCTCGCCATCTGGCTCCAATTTTTCTGTGCTGCCTCACTTCTTGCAGGTTCTCGCCAAATACTTCTAGTTGCAATTCTTGCTGTTTTCTGCCCCTGGACTTTGCCTGTACATTCATATCTCTTGGAGAGGCCTTGCAGTCCCATCTGCACACATCCTTAAAGGTCAAGCTCAGTCTCATCTACTGTATGAAGTTCTTTCTTGATTTGTAATTGTCTAGGTGCTCATTGCCCCTTGTTCCATGAAGAAGGTCTTTACACCACCATCTGGCATTATGCTGTTTGTGCCTCTCGCCTCCCTCCTCTGAGACCTCAAGCTGCTGTTAGGTGAGTTGTGAGAGATTGGATGGAAAGAGTAGGCACCATGGAAAAGAGGAAATGACTCTCAGGAAAGGAAAAGTAAAAGGGTGATGATATTTCGCAGGGTAGAAGAAAGCAAAAAGAGGCTCAGTAAGCTTATTACATACACAATCTTCTTCTCTCATGTAACCCTTGTGACAGTTCACCATAAAAAGCCAGGGATCCCAAATAGCCCATCAGCAGCCCCCACATGCTGGGTGGATTTCAGTGTGCAAACCTGTAAGATGTGCCACCATGGCAGAGGGTTGAAGTGGTTTAGTCCAATTGAGTGGGAGGTGCTTCTGACCCTGCCCTGTGATAAGACATGCCAGGTTGGAGGGGTGGCTCTGAGTGGAATGTGAGAGCCCTCAGGAGAGGGAGGTAAGAGGTGCAAACATAGCATAGGGCAGATGGTGGCGTGAAGGCCATCTTCATGACACGAGAAGGGAGCCCATCCTAACTACCATCTTGCCTGGGAGATTCGGGCGCATGCCTGTCCAGTGTGATTGTTCTCAGCATCTCTTACTCTGAAGTGTTTGGTTTTCATAAGTTGTATGTTTACCCTAGAGTGAAGGCAGCCTGCTTCGCAGTGTTCTGAGGTGAGTGGGAGACTCACAGATTGAATCCTGTGTGTGGGGGTGCGTGCCTATTTACATCCATACCCCTGTCCCCGCATCTCCCAAGATTCAAAGCAGGTAAGTAGCAGTGTGGAAGGAAAATAGATAGACTGTAGCTAAGATAAATGGTATCTAATATGGTTTGGATATGAGGTAGCCCTCCAAGCTCATGTGAGACAATGTAAGAAATTTCAAAGGTGAGATAATTAGATTATGAAAGTTTAATTGGATCAGTGGATTAATCCACTAATGTGGATTAACTATGTGGTAATTGTAGGTAGACAGGGTGAAACTGGAAGAGGGCACGTCTTTGGGGATATATTTTGTCCCTAGTGAGTCAAGGTTAGGTTCTCTCTGCTTCCTGATTGTCATGTCCTTGTGCCATGACGATCTACCTCACCTTGGGCCCAGAGGTATGGAGTAGGCCATTTATGGATGGAGACTTCTGAATCTGTGAGCCCAAATAAACTTTTCCTCCTCTATATTGTTATTGTCAGGTCTTCTGGTCACAGAGACAAAAAAGTTGATTTAAACAGTATGCAGAGACCAAGATAACCCACAAATTTTACGTAATATGGCATAAGACATGCTCAGTGTCTCCTTTACTTTCCATTGTATCTGCAATCAATTAAATTTCTTGTGGGAGAATTTGCCCTTCATTGCAGATACTTTCCAACTTTCTAGGAAAGAACAGTTCATGATCCACAATATCCCCTGAACTTATCCTTGGGTGAATCATATAGAAATCATACCAACTGGGTGAGAATTTATACAGTATTTTACTTTCCATATATGTTATGCTCTTAAATTTCAGCAAATCTGCTAGAAATGTTTTGCATGTGAGAGAACAATATTCTCAGAGAGGGTTAGTGACTTGAAAAGGACATACTGTTAGAACATAGGTGTAGGAATGGGCCTTGGCACCCATTCACCTGGTTCTCAACCTCCTGTGCTTTGGCTATGATACCCTGAAGGTAGAAATGAGTGACTGTGGGGACGCATAACTCCTCAAGTTGGGAGTTGAGCTCCCTGTTCATTGAGTCTCACTGATGTGCAGATTCCTCCCTGCTCTTCCTGCATCTACTTATTCTTTCTCAATACCTGATCCACACCTCAGTCAGTTTTATCTGAGTATATCCACTCCTTCCCCCTCCAAGAAAAACCAGTTCAATAGTTTCACATTGTACTTGGTATGAAGAAAGAAAGCTTTACTATCGCTTGCAGAGACGTGGTATGATATAACACCCCACTGCCAGCCTGCCTCAGGATTTCTGTGGTAGATTTCCCCCTAACACAGAAAGTTCTCACCCGGTTAACATCATCAGATTTCAACCTGAACTTTCCTCTTTCAGGAACCTTTCATGAACCATTCAATACAGTCCAGGTCTTAATAGACCCTATAACTTTCCTTCATAACCCTCATCACCATTGCTATTTTCATCTGATTGGCAAAATTATTTGATTGATATCTAACTTTATGTTAGATTAACCTCTATGAAGACAAGGCATTATTTTATTTTTCACCTCACTTTATCATTAACATCTAGCCCAGTGTTGAACATGTGGTAGGTGTTCAATAAATGATTGTTGAATGAAACTTCTTTGCTACCTAATGAACATATGTTGCTATTTAACTTAAAATTAGTTAAAATATTAAATAAAATTAAATATTTAGTTCCTTGATCATGAACTACATTTCATGTATTGAAAGGCCATGTGTGAACACCCCTGCTTGGACAATACCATTATAGAATATTTCCCTAGTCAAATAAAGCTTTGTTGAACAGGACCCCTCCAGATGTTTGCATCAATTATGCCTCATAGGGTCAATGATTAGAGTTAAAGAAATTTTTTTAGAGATTGTGGTTGTCAAAATAGCTGACAAGAACAACTTAAATAAAGAAAGCTTGATTTGTTGACCCTTGTTTTCAGAGGTTCAGTCCATGATCAGCCAACTCCATTGCTCTGGGCCTGAGGTGAGGCAGAATATCATGGCAGAAGGGTGTGGTGGAGGAAAGCTCAGCTGCTCAGGGAAGACAAGAAACAGAGAACAGATGGGGGGAGCAGGATCATGGATAGATGCAGGTGCCCCCAGTGACCTACTTCCTCCAGTCACACTCTATCTGTCTACTGTTACCTACCCAGTAACCCATTCAAATTATTAATTCATCAAATGGATGAATCCATTGATGAGGTTACAGCTTTCTTATTTCACCTCTGAACGTTCCTGCATTGCCTATTATATAAACTTTTCTTGGGACATTAAAGGTCCAAACCACAACAGAGACACTATATATTTTGGCTTGAGAACTCCTGGGGAGTATGTTCCATAAACAGAAGAAATCTGAAAATGAACCAGCTAAAAAGTTTAGGTGAATTTTTCACTTATTCATTTCCCTTCAACAGTTATTGAGCACCTCGTGTATACTGCTGTGGCCTGTTTAAGCAATCAATTTTCCTGAATTTTTAAATTTTCCTTTTAGAGAGACAATATAGCTTGATGATGGAGAATACAGACTTTAAAATCAGGCATACTTGTATTCAAATATTGTCTGTGCTGTTCACTCGTGTGTGTGTGTGTGTGTGTGTGTGTGTGTGTGTGTGTCTGGGTAAGATACTAAAGTTCTCTGAGCTTCTATGGTATCCTATAACAAATGGAGATAAAATAGTATTTACCTGATAGAATTGTTGTGAAGATTAAATGAGATATTGGAAGTTATTGTCATTCATAGTAATCTTATTATGATTCTTTATTTCCTTGTTGATTGAGATTGAGGTTAGCATTCTATACTTTCTTGTATCTTTTCTCTCTTAAATACTGATAAATGGCATGTAGTTTGACTTTTAAAATAAATCAGGTTGCCTGATTTCTATGTTCTCACTACGTTTCAGTGGGTAACATCAAGATAGACCTTCTCAAAAATCTGAGGGTATCTGCCACCAACTTCCTTGCCTCAAGTTTTTCTTCTGTGTAGTAAAAGCAGAGTGGTCAGGAGCTTCCAGAATGGTACAGGAGGCTTGTTTAGCTCACAGCTAGAAGTGATGGGGATCTAATTACATCTCCACTTCAGGATGCTTAAAGAACTCAGGCAGTTTTCTCGTGAGGCCTCTGAGGCCTTCTGGGTAAGATGGCGAGCTGCCTTTATCACTGCCATTGAGACGGTAGCACATTGAGACTGAATTCTCATTTGGTCTGAGCCTTTACTGAGAACCATGTGGGAGGTCCTATGCTAGGAATTGCAGACTCAGAAACGAGTGAGAAAAGGGTTCTGTCTTTAAGGAGACCACATCGTAATCAGGAAGGAAGGTGATTAGAGAATTCTTCCTGGAGGATATTCCACGAGCTGAGTCCTGGGTAAAAAGTAAGAAAAAGGTAGAGAAGAGTTAGTGCAGGAATATTCAGAGCTGAAATGATATAGAGGAGAGCTGATTACCGTTCTCCTAATCAGCTGATTGATCCATTTAATTGATCAATAATTTTAAAGACCTACGGTACTGGCTGGTAACTGTAGTCAGGTGATACATGACTGAAGGAAATAAGTCTCTAGGGGTGTGTCCTTGAGGACTGTATCTTATACCCCTGGTTCCCCCCTCTCTCTCTGCCTCTGGACCACCATGAGCAGAACAGCACTACTCCACTACACCCTTACAGTTTGATGCACTGCCTCACCTTGGGCTCGGAACAATGGAGTCAGTCATCCACGAACTGAACCTCTGAAAACATGAGCCGAAATAAAGTTTTCCTTCTCTAAGTTGTTCTTGTCAGGTATTTTGGTCACAGCAATGTAAAGCTGACTAACATAAGGAAGAAGTCTCGGTCATATTCATGGAGATGAGAAAGAAAAATGGGAGGGGGTGAGGGAAAGATATTTGGAAGATGGTAGCAGGCAGATGGTGGTGGAAGTTGAGGCTATACAGTCAGGAAAGGGAGTATTGATTATACCTCAGAGTTTGTGGCTTGGAAGAATGTGCTGATAGACTTCTATCATTCAGAAATTGAAGAGAAGGAGGAAGAAAGAGGATGAGTTAAGCTCTAGATTCAAGGTTGGAGGAAGGTAGAAATGAGATTTATGGAAGATGTGCAGAAGTGTTTGAGAAGCAGCCACGTGGGGATGTGCATTAAGCAGCTGGTCATTCATGATTTGGAGATTGGAAGAGGGAGCACAAGGCCATTATCATTAGGTGGTAGCTAAAACGATGGGAGTGTTGGCATTAATTTATTAAATGAAGTTTGAACCAACTGAATGAATAAAGAAAGAAAGAAAAGAAGTCACTTAGGAACCAGAGGGAAGAGGGAATAGGACTTAGCATGGGACTTGTTTTCTTGTCCAGTAACCGAACTATAAACACCTAATGAGGATTCCTCAGTGTGTTGTGTCAAGATGAAGACAGGAAAACACTTTAGGAAGCTGCAGACATTGTAACATTCAATCCTCTAGAGACTGGGAGGTTTTTATAAATGCTGTTTTGCTATCATTATAGTTGAGTTGGAGCATATTATGGTTTAGATGTTAGGTGTCTCTCAAAGCTTATATGTGAGACAATGCAAGAAAACTTAAAGGTGAAATGATTAGGTTATGAGAGCTTTAACCTAATTAGTGTGTTAATCCACGATAGGGATTAACTGGGTGGTCACTGTGGCAGGTGGGGTGTGACTGGAGGAGGTGGGCTACTGGGGGTGTAACTTTGGGGTATACATTTTGTCCTCAGGGAGAGCAGCTTTCTTTCTGTTTCCTGGTAGCCATGTTCTAGCTGCTTTACTCGGCCACACCCTTCCGCCATGATGTTTTGCCTCATCTTATCCCTAAGCAACGGAGTCATCTATCTATGGACAAAGACTCTGCAACTGGGAGCCACAAGATAAAATTTTCCCACTCTAAAATTGTTCTTGTCAGGTCTTTTGGTCACAGCAGTGGCAAAACTGAATAACAGAGAGAGCATGCTGAATCTCAGCGATGGCATAATCTCACGGTCAAACGATCAAAGCTGCTAAAAAGGAACAAAACAGAACAGACAGTTTGAGTCTTGGTGATAACCTGGATGTGAACACACCCACAGAATGTGAGGGCCACTTCCTCAGAAGTACTCACCTGCTCCACAGATGAGCCCATTCTTCTCAAGTTTGAAAATCCAGATCTTAATGTGTTTTTAGTCTTTTGACTAGATCTTGTCAAGGTGTTTAGAATTTCCATGTAAAAAGTGATCCATTTACCAGTTTTATATTTGAGAAGGAAGACTTGTATATATACTACTAAATATCTCACCTCAGCCTACACAGTCCTAATCTCTTCTTTCCATTCCCAAATGCCAGGTTGGCGTCAGAAAGGGTAGAGGATTAGCAGAAAAATTCTCTCACCAGTCCTTTTCCCACACTACCACAGAGCCGATTGCACATTCTGCCTTTGCTACAGGCTGAGCTACTCTTTGCATGAATAGGACTTAAGTGCATGCCAGGAGTCTAAATTATGCAATGGAGACCATCATTGTGTCTCAGAGAGGAGAATTCGGTCTTAAATGATGGGGCCAGAAGTCACACTTGGAGTTTCCAATTGTTCTGTCTTTCATTCCTGAAAAAGCTTGCTGCTTTTGTAAAGAGCTATCTCCAAAAGCAAACTGTACTAGATTTTTTTTTTTTAACTTAACAAGAATGCTCTTTGGTAACTCTACAGAACATGAAAAATAAGAGGGAAAAAGTAAAGGGCTTTCAGTGGGTTTTCCATGCTTGTTTTCTGACACCATGAAGCTAATGCATGTCCAGGTGTGCGACACATCAGAGTGGCTCATATGAACGAACATCTAGTTCTCTGCAACTTTAAGGGACTCAGAGAAAGGAATGAGGCTCTGTATCTCTCACAAATTCAGGCACTCCTGGAAGGAGATCAGGGTTCTTCTACTCCTATGAGGGTCTGAGGAGCCTCTCTGCAGGAATCAGTAACTCAACAAACCTTTTGACAGCTGTTTCCCAGACTGTGTTTCATCTTGTCCAAGTCATGGAGAATATAAATTACATGAGAAAGGAACTGTTGAGAAATGAAAGGAACTGTTGTTAAAAGAAGAAAGTCAAGCTCCACACTTTGGTCCAGACGTAGCAAATTATTGAGTGTATTTTTATATGATAGATCTGTGTTGGTGCTTTATAATCTATGATGTAGTCATTATTATTCTCCCCATTTTATACATTAGGAAGATGAGTTACAGGGAAATTACATCTTTTGTTCAAGTTCACATATTGAGTCAGTGGAAGAGAAGGGGGTTGAACCCAGATCCATCTGACTCCAAGGCTGTGCTTCTACCTTCTAGAGAAGAGAAGGGTGATGTGGAATGGAGCGTGATTCCTTGCTTCTTAGGTGGTCTGGACTCCGGAACTGAGCAGGTGCTAGGGGGCCACTTCTAGGGGATCTGAATGAACTGAAAACACCACCAGAGAAATAACCTGCTCAATAGGGGCTGGCAAGAGGTTGATTGCCAGGGTGCTCTGTAGGCTGATTTGAGTGCAACACACATGGGGGAACATTCGGCCCCCCAAATATGTATCCCTATCCTTGCTTGAGTGTGCTGATTATGGGGAATGGGGTGGAGACCAGATCTCGGTGACACTGTGTGGTACAGCAGGAGCTATAGGAACAGCAAGGCTGGGCCCTGCATTCAGTGTGACTCTGGGCCAGGAATTGAGCAATGACTGAGTCAGTTCAGGAATTCCAAAACAGGAGCTAAAGGTTTCAGTGGGCTGGGCACCAGGAATTTCGTTGAAGGAGAGTTTTCACCTTGCTTGGGAGCAAGGATTGACTTTGTTGTTCCTCACACATACGGCCCTGTTCCCGCCTCCCAGCCTTGTTTCAACTCTACCCAGGATCTCGCCAGCAGAGATCCTCTGGCTTCCAGGTTTTGGTTTCAGTGTCTAATCAAATTAACAGCCTTTCTCCCTGTGCATGCTCTCTGCTACATGACTCTGCTTGGTGTTCTCATAGCACTTTGCTTATCTTGTTCCATTTATTTGCCACATTTGTTTAGTATCTCTCTTCTTCCATTGGAATGTAGATTCCCTGTTTCAGAAACCATATTTGTTTTGAACAGGACTGTACCCCAGTGCTCAGAATGGTACCTCCTTTAGTAAATGCTCTGTAAATCCTTCTTAAATGAGTGAATGGATGAATGCATTGAGTAGACTCTGGCTGGTTGTTGTCATTATGACTTGCTGTGCTACCTTGCCCAAAAGGGGTGGAAGAAATATGTGTTCCTAGTAATCTGAGCTTTAGATAACCTACTCAGAAATGGATGGAAAGGGAAAAAATAATCATCAAAGAGAGCACTTTCCATGGACCATGGTCATTGCACCTGATAAATCAGGTAACTGCTGCAGATACAGAAATGTAGACATAGGCTACATAGCTGGTCAGGGCAGGGAGAAGAGGTGTGCCCTGGGGCTCTTAATCTTATGATTATCAGTGCAAAGGAAGGCTAGGAATAGAGGCCATGCACAGTTCTAAGTATTTCATTATTGTTCCTATTTTGCAAACTTGTCATTGAAAAGTTTGATGATATGCACAAAGTAAACTCACTAAAAAAAAGGAACAGGCTAGCTCCAAAATTCTGTGCTCCCAATCACTGGAATGTAAAGCTATTTTCCAGCAAAGGTGATATAGAAAGTCTCAGAGGAGGCATCAATGGACCTGCACCTATCAGGATGTGTGGAGATGGTGAGAAGGCCTTGTCAGTCGAGAGTACCAGCCTGTGCTAAAGCCTGTTTTTCTCTCTTTCCATCTCCTGGCGTTCTTTCTGATCTGCCTGAAATTCACACATTCCTGGAAATGTTGCTGTCTGTGATTTCAGGGTAAATGACACAGCCAAGACTGGAGCAAACAGGACTCATGCCGGCCGTTGCTTCTACTGTTGAGCCATTCTATCTTTGCTGTTTCTGAGACAGATTCATAGAATTTTAAGGTTTAGTTGTTTGAAAAGCACATGATCAAGTGGTCCAGCCTGGAGTGTCTGTTCAGTGAAGGTTGGAGATAGTGACCACTGAATGGGTACTGGTTATGGGCACCTATTTGCATTTCATCTGTAACAATTAAATAGGCTTTCAGAAGCCTCTGGGTGCTGATGGGCTCACACCCCCAATGCCATGTAATCACATCTAATCCCATTGAGCTCTGCTCAAAATAGCCATAATTGGTGGTTTTATCCAAATCAATAAAGACAGCTTCTACATATTGATTATCATCCAGGGTATAAAATCATCATCAGTTACCTGGAAAAGAGAGAAGCAGCCTGCCAAGGGAAAAGGTCAGATATTCCATCTAAACAGGGGAGGGAAAGGGGGAGGTGGAACCAGTGAGTTTTAGGGTAATAGTATCAAATTACCTGAAAATGCACACAGTATATTCTTGTAATTTGCAACAACAGAGAGCCGAGAAATAGGTCAATCATTTAAGTGAGTCTTCAAGTCTTTTCTCTGTGATGTACTGAGCTAGCTCGCATTAGTAGTCTTAAAGGGGCTGGAGTCAACCAAGACACAGGGCCACAAGGCATTCTACAACCTAGTTATGATATAATTTCAGTACAAGGGACGGCTCAAGCTCATTTATTTTAGCTGATTAATGATCAACAGAGATTCTCTGCCACTGTCATGAGTGATTATAAGAAAATACACAGGGAGGGGTGAATACAAAATCATTCAATACCATAAGTAGAAAGCAGAATAAAAGGAAGACAATCCATGTTATGGCTTAGATATTCAGTGTTCCCCAAAAACTCACATGTGAGAAAATACTAGAGCATTCAGAGGTGAAATGATTGGGTTTTGAGAGCTTTAACCTAATCAATGCATTAATCTGAGGACAGAGTTAATGGAATACTAACTCTAGGCAGGAAGGATGTGACTGAAGGAGGTGGGTCATTGAAGTGTGCCTTTGGGGTTTATTTTTTGTCTCTGGTGAGCAATGCACTCCGCTTCCTGATTTTCACGTCCTTAGCTGCTTTCCTCCTCCATACCTTTCCGCCATGATATTTTGCTTCACCTCAGGCCCAAAGCAATGGAGTTGAACATCTGTGGACTTAGACCTCCCAAACTGTGAGCTCCAAATAAGCTTTTCCTCCTATAAAATTGTTTTTGTAAGGTCTTTTGGTCACAGTGACAAAAAATGATCACTAAAACAATCCACTCACAATATTGTTACTCCAACATGTTAAGACTTGGTCTTAGGCAATTCCTGAGTTTAGTTTCCTCTTCTGTTAAAAAGAGATGGCATCAGCAACAACCTATATTATATGGGGAGTTTTGTGAAGAATATATTTTTTCAATTATATATTATATATAATAGAAACTAAAAAGATAAAGAATTTGATTTTAGAAATGTATGTATTTATGGGAGTTTTCTTGAAGTTGTTGTCCATATGATACAGCATTTTTACATAGCTATGATTATTACAGAAATATAATTGGGTATCACCTGTATCTTTTTCTATCCTAGTTCTTTTCTCATAAACATGCCATTTTCAGAACTGCAAAAAATTCTGGTGAATGCATATTTACTTTGTTCATCTCCCATTGTGAAATATTACCTTTCTATGTTAGATAATGTTCTAATGCATGTTTCTGGCACATAAATTACTCTTGATTTTGGATTATATTTCCTCAATATAATGAGGAAAAGTAGGATTTTAGGTTAGAGTTTTTGTGATAGTGTTGTTGGTGGAACTAGAAAGACTTAACCTGGCAGGTAAACCATATGAATGATTTTCCTATAGGGGTAACTATCCAAGCTGCAAGAGCATTAGGTGGAAAAATCAGTTTTCATTTTATAGATGAAAAAAACTGAGGATATAGAGAGGATATTTAACAATAGACAAATAAAACAGTCAAGGAATAGACTAACAGCCTTCCCCTATCACAAGTGTGCCTTGAGGCACAGTAGGCTTGCCATCTCTGTTCTTGGTGCGTTCTGGTCTAGACAGCTGCTCTGTGACAGTGGAAGAGGGACCAAGATGCTGAAGGGAGGAGGAGGGTCGTGTGGCTTGATGGAGTAGAATCTGTAAATGATTGGCACTTAATATCCACTGTGACACGCTCATTCATGATCCTCAGGTTTTCATCTCTGAAATCAGAAAATTCTAGTGCTCTCATCCTATGTGATGGTTGTGTAGGATTCCTCCTAAGCAAAGATTTTTACTTCTATGTCTTCTTCCATGAATGTGGGGAAAGGGGGTAGATTTTAACTTTCTCTTTCTAGATTTGATTTAGCTTAATTTTTATAATCATAATTTTGAATGGGTTCCTGGGAAATTAGGTTTATGAATTATGACTATTTTTTAAGTGCATCACATGACAAATAATAAATAATAAAATCAGCAGAATAAAAGAACGGAATAAAATGGGATAACAAAAAACCCCATTTTTTTTCTTTTTTTCTTGCTATTTTTGGCTCTATCGTTCTTCAAAGTCACAGGTTTGATTACATTTGTTTTCATAAACTTAAGTGTTCCTCAATGGCAGTATTCAATATGAGCCTGAAAAATCTGTAGTATTCCAAATATATGTTTACAAGGAAGTAGAACAGCGCGGAAACTGCTGGATTGCTGCTACTGGACCTGAGTTCCATCATTAGTCCCACCTTTTCTCACTCCATACACTTTCTCTGGGTCACAGATCTAGTCTCATGATTTCAGTTTCACTCTTTTTAGGTGATTCTAGTACCAATCTCTCCAGCCAAAACCTCTCTCATATTCCAGACTGGGAGAGTTGGCCATCTACCTGCCTTGTCCAAGTGGATATCCCTTGAGCACTTCTAATTCAACTCAACGTTTGTCCTTCTCCTTATCTTACACCCTACTCCATCCTACCTCTAAAGCTATTTCAATTTCCTTCTCTTCTGTCTCTGAAGTTTCTATGAAGGGTTCTACCATCCAACTGGTCACCCCACCAGACGTGGGATTTTTCTTCACTCTTCCACTTTTCTTATGTCTGCTGCTCAGTCAGTTATCAAAGTCATCCACTTTCACCTTCTAAGCATTGCTGTGATTCACCCCCTCCTCTCATTTTTACGATGTCTTTTCTGTTGTTCTCTTATCATTCCTGACCTGAGCTGGGATGACAGTTTCTTCAGCGACCACCCCGTTTCCAGTCTTGACTCTTCTCAATCGATCTTTACTTCCAACATTAATATTATAATATGATCATCTTGTTTACTTTCTTAAAACTTTCCAGTGATTTAACACATGCTAAGAAGTCAGTAAAACATATGTGTGTTTGTGTAAAATGAATTAATAAATAAAAGATGCTGATGAAACTCTAACTTACAAGTTCTTTCATGATCTGCCCCTGCCTACATTTCTAGCCATACTTCTTATAATTTGTAACTCTCTACTTTATATACTAATAGTTCCACAAATACTTCATAGTGCTTCATTTGTCTGGAAAGCATTCCTCATTACCTTCATTTGGATAACTTTTAAACCTCACTGGGGAATTCGGCTTAGGTGTCATTTCCTCTTGCTCATTATTTCTAATTTATTTTTTTCTGAAACATTTAATTATCTACTATATGTCTGGAACTGTGGATGGCACTGGGAACGCAATGGCAAATTAGACCATTGTGCCCTGAAGTATAGATGGGGAAACAGACATGGAAACAAATGGATTTCATCCACTAAAAGAAAGGTTATAATAGAAGAGAAATGCAAGACAATGGTGAATAGGAAAAAGACAAAAACAGAAGATTTAATTGAAAGAACTCTACCTGTGGAGATTGGGCTTAGGGAAAAAGAGTTCCAAACAGATGGACCAATATGTGTAATACATGGAACTATGAAAGAGCCTGGAAGGATGGTGCTATGGGTTGAATTTTGTCCCTAAAATTTTCATATATTGAGCTCCTAATCCCTAGTAATTCAGATGTAACTTTATTTGGAGACAAGGCCTTACTGGGTATGATCAAGGAAAGATGAAATCATTAGGGCAGCCATTATTCAGTGTGACTGGTGTCCTTCCCAGATTAGTTCTTTTTTTTTTTTAATCTGTTTTTGTATTTTTACAGATTGCATTTTGATTCATTGTACACAAATGGGGTACAACTTTTTGGTTCTATGTTTGTGCACATTGTAGATTCATACCATTTGTGTAATCATACATGTACATAGGGTAATGATGTCTGTCTCATTCCATATTATTCAGCTATAAAGAAGAATAATATTATGGCATTTGCAGATAAATGGATGGAATTGGAAAATATCATGCTAAGTAAAATAAGTCAAACCCCAAAAACCAAAGGCCAAACGTTTTCTCTGATAAGTGGATGATGATACATAATGGGGGGGGGAGAGGTGGGGAGTAGTAGTAGAAGAATTTAGTAACTTTAGATTACATAGAGGGAAAGGAGAGGGAGGGGGCAGGGGTATGAAAGATGGTGGAATGAGGTAGACATCATTACCCTATATACATGTATGATTACATGAATGGTGTGAATCTACATTGTGCACAACCATAGAAATGAAAAGTTGTACCCCATTTGTGTAAAATGAGTCAAAATGAAGTCTGTAAAAATAAAAAAAATTAAAAAAAACAAATTAAAAAAGATGAAAAGGAGACCAGTAGAGACAACTAAGCCATTAAGAAGCGTCAGGAAGCTCATTCTGATGGCTGCATACATTGGACCAGAGGTGGAGAAGCACGGAAGTTGGTGGGTCATCAAGGGGCTATGGTAATCATTCAGGTCGGAGAGGCTGAGCTTGGCTCAAGGCAATGGCAGGGAAGTTAGGATGAAACAGATATGAAAATATTCGTGAAGAAAAATTGGCATCACTAATGAGTCAACTGGATGTGTGAGTGAATGTCACTGCCAAATTGCTTTAATTGCATTTAACCTGAACCTATGCCTCAAAGTGTAAAGAGAGACAAACCAAAGAATAAGCTGAAAGAGATAATGACATGTTTCCTTCCAAAGTGTCTGAGCCTTCATTCAGACTTTGGGGCACAATCCAGACAATTATAAGTCGTAATCCTAATTCTTCAGTATGAGGAATGATTAGAACTTAATAAGATTAATTATGTATAAATCCCAAAACAAATGAATTGAAACTGTTCAAAGACATCTCCAAGAGAATAGTAATTGAAACAAACAAAACATCAGTGGGTATTCATCCTTCTGGAGATAGGATGCTGGGATGGTTAACACTGTGTGTCAGTTTGAGAGGGTCATGGGATGCCCAGGTGTCTGGTGATTTCTGGGTGTGCGTGTGAGGGTCTTTCCAGCGGAGAGCAGGATCTGAATCAGCAGACTGAGTGAAGTGCATGCCTTCTCCAATGCATCACCCAGTCTGCTGAGGGCCCAAACAGAACAAAGAGTTGGATTAAGAGGGGGATTCATCTTCTCTACCTGTGTGCTTGGGCTGGGGCATTCATCTGCCCTTGGTGCAACTGGTTCTCAGGCCTTTATACTCTAGCATCAGCTTTCCTAGTTCTCCAGTTTGCAGAGGGCAGATTGTTTCCCAGCCTCCGTATTAACATGTGCCTACACCTGAAAATAAATCTCTCTTTCTCTCTGTGCACACACACACACACACACACACACACACACACACACATACCCCTACTTCTTATTGGTTGTTTCTCTTGGGAAAACTCACAACAAAAATACTCTTCCTTTTTCCCTTCCTTCCTCCCTTTATTTCTCCTTTTCCTTTTTCTGTCTTTCAACAAGTACTTGCTGAACTCTAACTTTATGCTAGATGCTACATTAAATGCTGAAGGTACACAGGAAGCAAACAAACTAACACACTTTCCTGTCAGAACCTTGGAATTTACTAGATGAAAGAGGTGTAAACCATAATCTGTTATCTCATGTAATAAGAGCTATAGGCACCCAGAGCTGACTGGGGATGCCAGCTCAACTTGAGGGAATGAGGAGAGACTTCCTAGGAGTCGGGACTCCTGAGCCGTATCCTGAAGGAGAGAGAGAAAGGCTCAAAGGCAGTGAGTGTGGGAAGCAGGGAGATGCAAACATCTGCTAAGTCGGGCCCTCAGGGCAGGCAGGAGCCAAGGGCGGAAGTTGGAAGAGGGGTCTAGAAGACTGATCTTGCCAGACTGACCTCTTGCCTTGGAATCCACTGGTTTGTTCCATGGTCCAAGAAGAAGAGGAAAAGGTTTTCCAGTTTCTTTTTTCTCAGTCATGCAGCCTTTAAAAAACCCCAGTAAGATGATGGGTAAATAAATAAATCTAAACTTGGAGAGCTTCCCTTGGGCAAAAAGTCCTAATCATAGTTTGTTAAACTCTTGGGTCCCACTGGGGAAAACTGAGAAAACTCCTCTAAGGTTCTGTGCCTTAGCTTCTCTGTGGGACAGCATCCTTGGTGGAAAGACTGTGGGTCTGACTCAGTTGGCTGAGTCAGCTGGGATAAGTTGCTTTGAGTCCTGAGCTTCTTTTTTTTTTAAGCACTCACAGCCCGACCTCAGTGAAGCTCCCTTTGAGAAAGCGGTAGCCGTAGCTGCCCCGCTGCCCCTGCTGCCCCTGCTGCCCCTGCTGCCCCTGCTGGACCCAGGGGTTTAGCAGTGGAGTACATGTGCAATGAGAGACGGGAGAAGCACCAGAGCCACCAGCCAGAGCTGGAATGAAAGGTCTACATCTTCAGGGCAATGAAGAAGTCAGCTTCGTGAAAGCTCCAGTGGGTGGCCTCTGGTGGCAGCAGAGCCTTCTAGTCCAAAAGCACAATCCCAGGGCATGAAAAATCACAGACAGATGATCATAGGGCATTGGTGCAAGGAAGAAACTTGTAGATCATTGAGCCAAGTGCCTTCATTGTACAGAGGGGAGAATCCAGACCTGGGGAGTTGAGGGGAGCTCAGTTAAGCAAGCATCATTAAATACCTCATTACACCTTTATTAGGAGCCCTGGAGAAATCTGTTATTGGAAAAATCTCAACTTCACCTGAGCAACTGGTTTGGTTCTTCTCTTTTGGGCATGGAAAACCTAATTATAGATAGCATTGCTGGATGAGATACAGGACATCCAGATAAAACTGAATTTTAGATAAATAATAAATAAATTTTAGTATAAGTATATTCTACATGTAGCATATAGAATCCTAACATTATTGATTTTTATCAGAAATTTAACTCTAACTAGGGTTCCTATTGTTGCTATTATGATTATTATTTTTCTATATCTGATGACCCCAACTGCAGAGTGTTTTACTATCTCTGATCTGTGCTCTTTGAAGAATCTTAAAGGCAAATGTGCCATTGCAGCTTTTTAACAAGCATGGTGTGTATTTGGCTTTACTTTTCTTTCTTGTTTATTTATTCCTTTCCCTTCTTTTCTTCATTAAGAAATGTATTTGTTATACATATGTCAATAAGGAGCACTAAAACTTTGCTTGGGTCAACAGTGATTGCTAAGGCCTGGGAAGCACTGGGGAGGGGTAGAGAGGAGAAGGAGGGCGGATGGATATGGTCAATACATACTTAGTACATGTATGAAAATATCACAGAGAATTCCATTAGCATGTATAATTAATATGTGTTAAAAATCAAGTTTAATTAAAATAAAGCTTTGCTTGGATATTAACAGCAACAACACATCTTTGAGTACTTATGAAGAGTCAAACTTTGAACTAAGTCCTGCAGATGTAAATATGAGAAATACCTGCTGTCCAGTCTCAAAGAGTTCAAATCAGGTGGAAAAGATGTGAGGATGTAAGTAGTCAAAATGCAGAGAGATGAATGAGGTGGGCCAAGGTCACACAGCTAATTCATGGCAGAACTAAAATGTGTTTTGTTGTGTAACATCCCACCTAGTTGGCTAATACATAACCCTTTTCTTATACCTGTCCACCTAATACCTATGGGACCCTCTGCAGTGGACACTCACTTGTCTTCCTATGCACTGTTTCCCCAGGAGTGCCGTACTCTTTTGGGAAGTGGGAAATAGTTCTTCCTCTTACTGTAATGTGCTGTTAGTAGGACCTACCAATCAGAATACTTCTTTATCATGAATGGTTCATTCAGGATGTGGGTATGACCCAAGCCAGGCTGGAGTCCTTCCCCAAGAATTTCCAAATTGTAACAAGACAAAGAGCAGCACCTCCCTGGTGCCAAAGATGCAGATGAACATGTAAGTGACAGCCATGTCCCCTGCTGTCTGGAGGAAGCCAGGCTGAGCACACAGAGGTGATATGCAGGGAGCAGCAGAGTTCCTGCAACCTTCTGGGCTCTAATTTCAGCTATTCTCAAAGTTTAGCTGCAAGTCTGCTAATTCCTCTTAGCCTAACAAATTTGAGTTGTGTTTCTGTCACTTGCAACCAAAGGGGTTTGGCTAACAGCAGTAGTGAGAGTTGAATTGCTATTAGTATTTTCCCAATCCCTGAACCAGAAAGGGATGCCAGGGTGAGCTTTTGGAATTCCATGGCCTACAGCATAGTTTACACAAAGCTGTTGATTCTGCTCCAGACAATGCAAGAAAGTGCCTCTCCTTTTAAAGACACTGCTAAAACCAGTATGTTCAGAAAACTGCTTTCAAGATACCCTCAAGATGTTTTTGCTTCTGACAGACTCGTATTTAGCAAAATCAAGAAATCTTGCAGTGGGATAAAGCTGAATAACCAAGTCAACCTCAAAACCTCCAAATTAGCTTCTTACTTCTGTTATAATTGACCTCATTTTAAAGACAGGGAAATTAAAACCCAGAGAGGCAAAGTAGGCTATTCAAATTGGCACATATTTGGTTAAGTTTATCCTAGAATCTGTCTTGTCACTCAGAACATTGTTCTTCCCAAATGCTGTCTTTTAACAGCTGGATCTTTGATGTGGAAAGAAAACATTGATTGTGATGAACATAGAAGAAAAAAGAAGAAAAGAAAAAACCTCTCAGGCTCTGTGGTTGTTAATCATTCATCTGGGGGAGGCAACCTTGAGAATGCCGTCAGAGGTGATGTAGACTTGAACTTTCCCATTTTGGTCACACAATACAATACTGGCAAATACTTTAAAAAATAAAAATTTTGGATTTTCCTCCAATCCCACCAAAACCTACTGAGTCAGAATATTGGGAAGGTGGGTACCAGGCTTTTCTACATTTCTAGTCCAAGGACCAGCATTTGGGATTGCTGATGCAGATTTTTTTTTGTCTATATTATCAACTGTTTCATAAACAACACTTAGTAAAACTGTCTTTTGATTTCATTGATGTAAAATCAACACAACCCTTTATATAACCAGTGTAGCCTGCCTGTTTAAGCAATGTTATACCTCATTCATTCAATTGAAGTTCATTAGTTTCTTGTAAGTTACTGGGTTCTGTGTGAGTCAGATAGAAACCCAACCATCAAGAAACCTAGAGGGAGAGGTAACACTTGCATATCTAAATACTCATATTCAAATTAATCATATATGCATATTCAAATGAGATCATCATGTCACTACTATGGGTTTGTGTTATAGGGGAAAAGTTGACTGGAATGGGAGAGGGCTTCTTGGAAGACTATTTAAACTGAGCTCTGAAGGCCAGATAGGATTTGGCTTAGAAACTAGAGGAAGATCAACTCAAGGGAGAGTTAATAGTCAGAGTCCAGACAAGGAGCAAGTAAAATTGTAATAACAGTGACTAGTACCTCACACGTACCAATTACTGCTACGGATACTTCACATGGTCATCTTGCTTAATCCTCACGACAAAGCAATGAATGCATAATTGCTTGCTGCTGTTATTACCCATCATTCCTCATTACACAGATGAGAAAACTAAGTTACAGATAACTCACCCAAGGTCACACACCAAATAAACTAAATGGAGAGTACATTCCTATTGCATTCAGTTCTTGTTTGCTGAATGAATATCTTCATCCATTTGCCAACATTTAAAAAATGAAGAAATGAAGGTTAAGCAAAGCTAGGGTACCCACCCAAGGTCACCCAGCTAATTGCTGGCAGTGCCAGGATTAGAGTCATTGTAGTACACTTTCCACTCTGCTGAGCATGTAGTGTGGGACTGAGTGAAAGGAAAGGTTAGTATGTCACCTTCTCTTAGTTAAAAATTATTTGAAAGAAATGTGGTATTTTGAAATGTAAATCCAGAACTGACCCAAGATATGGCTTCTCAATGCAGCTAAAGCATGGAAGAGTGGGACTCGTTTTGGACCAATTTCATGTATAAAATGTTCTCAAAAGTAAAACGCTGTACTCAGACAAGAAGGTCTCCAAAGGTTCTTCTGGTGTGGCTATTCTGTAGGATTCTAGGCAGGGGTTGAAGGAGGTTATACATATATGTCTCTAAGTTTAATGGACTGAAATACAGGCAGCCGTGAATAATCATGGTCTACAAAACCTATGTGGAGAGTCCGGGAAGCAGCTGTTAGATAAATGGAAAGGGTAGCATTCTTCGATTGAGTCCTGATTCTTCACTTACTGTTTCAGGTGATGCTGAGAAAGTCACTTGATGCATTTATGGAAAGCTCCAGGACCTAATCAATTTCTTCCTTCCAAAAGAGGGGACTTAGCAGGAGACAGCATCATTTTCTGTGATATTGCAAACTGAAGAAAAGACAGAGCAATCTATGATGAAGGCCACCTGGACACTGAGGGCTTGTTGTCTATTGTTTCCTCCCAGACTGCACACCCCATGGGATCCAGAGTTGAGAGCATTCCCTGCATTAAGCAGCAAGACAGGTTCATGTGCATTCCCTCTGTCACGCTGCATTTTTTAAGTAAAAGAAAATTTTAAAATATGGAAGTCGAGGGTTGTTTGTAATTCATTTTGACTGATGCTGTTGCACCTAATGCAATATTTAGCTGCTTTCCTTGTTTAGAAGTCTGAGAACAGCAGTGATCCTCAAAAATAGTCTTCATCTATTGTATTGCAAGATGGATGGAGAAAATTTTTTCCACATAGCAACAATGATTACATTTGAATTTATATAGCACCTGTCTCTGGAAAACCTCAGAGAGACTTTGAGAATATTTTTCATTCCTCATTTTAAGAAGCCTGTAAGGCCAGTTAAAGAGGTTCTTCTGCCATGTAGTCAGTCAGATTGTGACACCCTCACCTGGCCTCCTGATTTCCTAAAGTTTCTTGAATCAGTTGTTTCACTGCCAAAGCCAAGGTCACCCCTGACCCAGGCACCAACGAACAGCACTGATGTATTGAGTCCCTGCAATTTGAACACATTAGCAGCTCTCTCATGAAAGCAAAGGCAAGAAAAGACCCTTGTCATCTGTTCCAGGATCAGAGTCAATATTGAGGATGATCAGAGAAGAGGTTTACAAATATGGAAACAGGAAATCTAGAAAGAAACTCAAAGTGCTAGATTGGAATTGGAAACACAGAAGTAAACTCAGTATTGTTTTCAAACATATAATACATAGATGTACAAATAAACATAGATGCATGTTATGTACATAAGTGTATGCCTATGTGTCAGTACATTATATCCACTCCTATGTTTCTTCCCTCCATCTACAGAAAGGTACTGGAAAAAAGGCTATCTAGCAGCACTGTAGGAGCTGAACTCCCATATCTCACTTTCAAAATAGAATTTTTCCACTGAAGGGAACCAAGGCCTCATGGAAGAAGGGTTGGTTTCCAAGTTGGGACAGGAAGAGTGGAAGATGAGCCCCAAACATTTTTGGCAATAGAATGTAGAAAGGTGTGATAAGAATATAGGAATAATTCCAAAGGAAATAGGAGTCAGATTGAAGGGACTCCTACTGACTGAATCTGGGAAAGTTTAAGCATCAAAATAAATAATGATCGTAACAGTTTACCACCTGTTGTATAAAGTAGTGATCCTTGAATCCCTACTGAGGAAAGAAAGAGAAGAAAGCAGGATGGCAGGAAGGAAGGGAGGGAGGGACAGAGAGACAGAGGGAGAGAAGCCTTAAGCCTTCCTTAAACACCAATAAACTGATGGGCGATGTAGAGGAAAGGAGAAGATAGGAATCATTTGACAGCCAGCGTGGTGGTGGTACTCCAGGCAGAAATGAACAGGTGACAAAGCAGGTGGGTCAAGTTTTGTTGAAGTATGATATGCTGGTTAGTTTGTGTCTGTGATAAAATCAGTCACAAAGATTAAAATGTAATGACTTTAGAGTAGGAAAACCTAACAAAAAGCAATTTGGGTACTCAAGGTTTGGCATCGCTAGGGGTTGGGTAGGTGACTTTAGATACCTCCTCATGAAATGTTTTGGTGTGTGTGTGTGTGTGTGTGAGAGAGAGAGAGAGAGAGAGAGAGAGAGAGAGAGAGAGAGAGAGGGGAAGAGCAAAAATATAACAAAAGTTTGGAATTGAGTAAAACCTGGGTTAAAAGGATACAGGCACTCTTTTTGCATTGCCTCTGCAACATTTCTGAAAGCTTAATAATTAGTTAATCATCGGAATTCATTTTATGAGATTAGGTGAACATATACTCCAGTCTGAAGTACTTCCAATTCCTCCAGCACTTTCACCCCAAATGTAATGATTAAAAGTGTTCTTTCCATATCAGCTACTTGTTTGTTTATTCAATACACATTTTAATGCATTTAGTTTAAGGTTCAAGGCATAGCTCAGATGATAAGAAAGGCAGAAATAAGATACAAAGCTTAAAAGTGAGAGAGAGAGAGTATATTTCATTGAGTAGTCAGGAGAAGCATCATAGAGAAGATGAGGTTTGAGATGAACCTTTCATGCTGGATAAAATGTGGTCAGGTGCTCACTTTGGCAGCAAATATACTAACACTGGAATGATACAGAGAATATTGCTATGATCCTTGGGCAAGGATGACATGGAAATTTTTGAAGCATTCCATAAAAATATGTGGTCAAGGAGAAGACATTCAAGGATTCAGGTTAGAGGAAGAAGATGTAACAATGACATGCAGATACAGAACCAGGGAGAGTGTTTGTATCAGTACTATTTAAATTGCTAGTGACAGAATTTCATTCCAGCTATTTCAGAAAACAAATAGGGACCTTAATGGTTCATGTAAAGGGAAAGTGCATGCTATGGTCTAGATATGAGATATCTCCCAAAATGTGTTGAGAGATAATACAAGAATGATCAGAGTTGAAATGATTAGATTATGAGAGTGTCAAACAAGTCAGTGAATTAGTCCACTGATATGGATTAATTGGGTGGTAATTGTAGGCTAGTGGGATCTGACTGGAGGAAATAGGTCATTGGGAGCATGTCTTTGGGTTTGTATTTTGTCCCTGTTGTGTGGAGTTCTCTGCTTCCTTTTTGCCGTTTCCTGAGCTGCTTTCTACTGCCATGACCTTCCACCATGATGTTCTGCTTCACCTCTGGCCCAGAGCTATAGAGTCAATCAACCATGGATTGTACTTCTGAAACCAGGAGCCAAAATATGCTTTTCCTCCTTTTTGTTCTTGTCAGATCTTTTGGTCACAATAATGAAAAACCTGACTTAAAGAGTGCATAAGCAGTGTAACTTCAGGTATAGCTAGAACCAGGTACTTGAAGACATGCTGTTAAAAATGGAGTCCATCTTATGACATTTGCTGGTAAATGAATAGATCGGGAGACTCATGCCAAGTGAAATAAATCAATCCCCAAAACCACAGGTTGAATGTTCTCTCTGATATGTGGATATTAACCTATAGCAAGGGGACTGGAAGGGTAGAATAGAAGGTCAGTGGATTAGACAAAGGAGAATGAAGAGAAGGGACCGGGGATAGGAATAGGAAAGACAGTGCAATGAATCTGACTTAACTTTCCTATATACATATATGAATATACCACAGTGAATTCAACCATCACGTACCTCCACAAAATGGGGTCTTAATTAGAATAAAACATTCCATGCTCATATAATTATATCAGAATGGACTGTACTGTCATGTACAACTAAAAGGAACCAATAAAAAAATGGAGTCCTTTTTCTTTCTCTGTGTCTTGGCTGTGTTTCCCTCTCTCTGCTTCAGTTTCATTCTCAAAATAACTTTCCCCAGTGCTAAGTTGCAGTTGATAGATTTAAGAATTTGGTGAAAAAAATGGTTTCTTATTTCCAATAGTTTCAAAAACAAAGTCCAGAACTCCACCATATTAGTTGAGCTTTGGTCATACGATGACTTAAGCATTGATCATTATAAAAAGAATGGAATGTTCTGATTGCCCAGTCTTGCCATGGATTCTTTCCTGGGGCTGGGAGGTGAGGTGGAACTTGAAGTAGTATTAACTCCCCTAGAACCATAAAACCCGAGGGGTCGAAGCAGTTTCTCAAAGGAAAACTCGAGTGTTACCAGAAGAAGAGAAAATGGGCATTGGCCAATCTAACCTTTACAATGTGTGTTTGGGGGACACCAAACAGTCTCAGTTAACTCTGACATGGGCAGTATTAAGGAGTATTGGGATTAAAGTGGGAAGCCAACTTGTGGCCATTGTCTTGAAGGCCTGAAATGTTAGACTGTGATCATGATTCTTTTTTTTTTTTTTGTTAATGGTTACAGCAGGGATTGACACAGTCTTTCTATAAAAGGCCAGATAGTAAATATTTTAGGCTGAGCAGGCCAGATGGTCTCTGCCACAACTATTTAACTCTGCTGTTGTAGTGGGAAAGCAGCCACAGACAATACGCAAACAAATGAGCATGGCTGTGTGCCAATAAAACTTTATTTACAAAAATAGGTGGTGATTTGGATTTGGCCTGTGGACTATAGTTTGCTGACCCTTGATTAGAGGAAACCATTGAAAACTTTGAGCCTACAAATTATATCATCAGAATTATTGCTTGGGAAGATGAACCTAGCTACTGAATGGAGAATGATTAGGGGGAATGGACTAAGAGTGGAAAGAAAGACTAGGAGACTGTTGGGATGGTCCACATGTTTGCAAGCTCAGGAAACAAATATAGCATTTGCAAGCCAAATGCACAGGGACTCTGGCCTCACACACTTCAGCTGGCACAGAGCTGGATCTGTCTGTTCTTAGCTGACCTAGATTCTCACCATCTTGCCAATTCAGCCACCTCTGAAATCCTATGCTGGAGTTTGTAAATCATCTCGGGAGTCTGATTATTCCTTTTCTTTGCTCTAGTGTTTTTGATTTTGAGAGCTAAGTCTGTACTATTTGTATGAGAGAGAAAAATCAATAGAAAGAAAAAGTTTAATAAAAAAAATACATTCTCCATTGACTTTAATTAACTTGGCCTTAGGTTTACAACTTTGGCAAGAATGGAATGAAAAAAAGAAGTTTTCACATCTCACCTTATATACCAAGCTATTTTAGAATAAAATCTCAAATTAAAATCCAAATGGATCAGCAATTTATTTTCTTGCAACAAGTTGAGGGAAAAAAATACAAGATATGTTTTCTTCTTATTCTTCTTATTGCATTCTTGTAGGATGTGACAAAGATGAGGCTGACACTTCTAGCCCCTGTGGGAAATGAGCGAGCACCAGAATCAGGCCAATGACTTATCTAAGTTGTGATATATGTAAGCCTGTTCTCTGGAATCAGATGGTCATAGCTTTGGTGTCTTCTGGTCTCATGACTTAAGACCCACAGTCTTTGAAACCTCTCTGGTCTTGCTTGTTTTGTCAACACCAGTGCTTTCTGCCTTGGGGTGTGGTTCTCTTCAGAGAAAGAATCATCAGAGTCTATGATGTGGGTCCCTGCCTCCTGCCAGGTGCCTGCAGAGAGCCCTGGATTGCATGGACAATTCATACAAATACACATCTGAGACTTTTCTGTCATATGAATGACTATTTAGATATGCATGTGTCTTAAATAGATGTAAACATGTATATTAGCCTAGTGTAAAGTACAAACACACACACACGAGAGGCTACACACTTTCCATAAAGTCATGTATGCATTCAGTTGCATAATAGATACATGAATGAACATCTAATACCATAGTGTACCATAGAGACACAATCAAACTGCCACACAAATATTGCACATTATTTTCTCTATATGTCTACAATGAATATTTAGACAATAAAAACACAAGTAGAACTACAGATATATTTAAAATTAAAAATAAAAAAATGTCCAGGTATGTGTATGATGCACACATGCACAGCATCTGCATGTATCTCTGTGCATCGTAGGAGCAGGTCCCCTTCCTCTCTAGCTGCACTCTCTGCTGCTCTAATACTCTTGTCTTCCAAATTATATTCCAAGCCTTTCCCTGCTGTTCCACAAATGGCAGGTACATTCCCACCTCAAGATCTTTGCACTGCTTGTTCCCTGTAAAGAGAACACCATTCCTAGCAGATCTCAAATTCTCTATTTCCTCTTGTCCTTGAAGTCTCTGTTCAGACACCAGCTTCTTAATGAGATCTATGTAACAACTCTTGTCACTCAGTTAAAACTGTACCCACCCACTGCAGTCCATGTCCCTGATCTGTCTTACTCCATTCCAGCACTTTTCACTAAGAGATCATTTGATTAATTTATTTATTGTGCTTGATTTTTACCTTTACACCCACTAAAATGAAATTGCTAAAGTTGGGCAGGGCTACTTGATTTGTTCACTAACGTACTGAAAGCTATTAGAACAGAGTCTGGCTCATGGTAGACACTTGGTATATATTTTTGAATGGACGAATGAATGAATTAATCAGTGGATACACCCATATATTATATAATATCCATATATGTATGAGAGTATTTATTTATGTATTTATTTTTGTATCATATCTATATACCAAAAATGACATTATTCTTATCTATCAACAATTATCCAGGTGTAATCTGAGCATTTGCATACACATATTCAAAGAAAATAAAACATTTGCAATGGTGTATGTGTGTGTGTGTGTGTGTGTGTGTGAAGTATTTGCTCTTGCTGAATGTGTTCAGCAACTCACTAGGATGAGGAAAGGGAAGCTGGGTCTAAGTGGTTTCTGGGGCATCCCAACTATAGGAAACTATCATTATATTCACTATCTAGTTTTAGAAACGAGGCTACATTGGACACTGGGCGGTAGATTTTGGATTTTGAGACCTAAGTGGATTCCCAGGACCTAAAGTTCAGGAATTCTGTCTGCTACTAACTGCTATAACAAACTGGCACAGCATTTTGAAATTGAAAACCTTGCTATAAAGTAAGGTAGAGGGACAAGGCAGAGTCGTTTTTACTCCCTTGGACCTGGGCTCAGACATGTCTTTCAAGATTTCCGTCAGGCTCATCCTGGGAATACGAACTAGAATTAGATGGGAACTTTGAAGTCAGAATCCACAACTTTTGGAGATTGGAGAAATCATAAAAAGTCACATGCTCTTTTCTCTGTTCTTGCCTGCTATCTGTTGGATGTCTGTGTTCTCCTAAATTCGTAACTTAATCCCCAATGTGGTGGTATTTGGAAGTGAGGACTCTGGGAGGTGATCTGGTCATGAGGGCTCTGCTCCCACAAATAGGATTAGTATTCTTGTAAAAGAGGTCCCAGAGGGGTCCCTTATCCCTTCTGCCATGTGAGAAGATGCCCATTTATAGGCCAAGAAGCAGGTCCTATCTGACACTGAGTCAGACGGGCCTTAATTATGGACTTCTCAGCCTTCATAACTATGAGAAAAACTTTTCTGATATTTATAAGATACTCAATTGATAGTATTTTGCTATAGAAGCTCAAGTGGACTAAGACATCTCCATTAGTAGTATCCGTGTGTATGCGTGTTGTGGGGAGGTATGGGGTAGGGGAAAATTTTAGAGAAATTTTTATTTTTCACTGATAGTACAAAGAAACAAAGTTCAGATCTGAGCTTCCATAGCAGTTGGATACAGAGTTCATTCTGAGACTCAGAAACCCCTGAGACCCCTCGAGACTCCTTAGGGACTACCAAAAATGAAATTGTCCTTCTGGGCTTTCTTATTGCCTGTAACTCCTCTGTAGTGATAAGGAAAATTTCCAGTTCCAAATCTCTTTCACATCCCTGTTCTCTGACCTAAAAACATCTTTAAAACATTACTGAGCGATACCTATGAGGTGACCATAACATTTTTTTTCTCCAAATTGAGATACTTCTGAAAGTAAAGGGAGTGCTATTACTAGTTATTTCTCTCCTTGTTCTTCCTTCTCCTTATGTTGCTTTTCTTCCTTCTTTATTCTCATTACTGTTGAGTACCTGCTTTGTGCCATATAACATGCAGGTTCTTCCTGAGAAATACAGTGATCTGCAAAAATGACACTATGTTTGGTGCACACGTCTGTAATTTCAGTGACTCTGGAGGCCAAGGCAGGAGGATTGTAAATTTAAGGCCAGCCTTAGCAACTTAGCAAGGCCCTGAGCAAAGTAGGGAGACGCTATCTCAAAAATTAAAAACCAAAAATGACTGGGGATGTGGCTTAGTGATAGAGCATCCCTGGGTTCAATCCCTGGTACAAACAAACAAATAAACAAACAAACAAACAAACAAACAAAAAACCAAGCATGACAACAACAACAAAACCCCACTATGTGTCCTCACGGAGCACATGAGCTTTGTGAAGGAGGACGATGTTGACACATTCTTTCAACACATAGTTCTTAAGTGCATACTACATGTCTGTTGCTGTTTTAGACATGATGGATTCTGTAGAGACCAAAGTAAATAAAATTCCTGTCTTTGTGGAACTTAGAAATAGACATAAATCACTACATAGTTGCAAACTATGACTAATTCTTTGAAAGAAAGGTGTATAATTCTAGGAAAGTTGAATAGCACCCAGTCCTACTCTGGCAGTGGGAATGACTCTACTAAGGAAATGGTGCTTAGGTGCAGATGAGTGTAAGTGTCCACTAGACAGAAAGGAGTGGCAGGGGAGAGACAGGGAAGAGCATGTGCTTGAGGCAGAAAGACACATAGTATCTTCAAGGAACCAGAAGACACAGTTGCAACTGAAGAACAGGCTCAGAGATACAGTGTGCAGGTGGGTGGGTAAAACGGGATGAGTCTGGAGGAGGAACAGAACAGACCTCATAGATGTTCTGAGGCTGGGGGAAGACGCTACTTCCACTGGCTGCCTGGGAAGGTGGTAAGTGCTGATGTAGATCCTGGGGTATTGAAGCATGGTGGAGGCCACCAAAGCAGCTGCAGAGAGTGCTCAGGAAGATGAGCTTGCATCATAATCTCACATACAACCTTCCTGTGTGGTCACACACAGAAAAGGAAGTGGCAGTGAGTGACAACTGGTGGGACAGAGGAGGTCTGTGGTCATGATAAAGAGATGTGGTTTCAGATGAACTGGTGTGGACCAGGCCAGCAGTACTGTTTATATTCATGCATTTACTTAATCATATTTATTGAGCCATTACAATGAGCCAGAAACCCGGATAGGCATTGAAGAATTAACCATTACCACAATAAATGGTATTTATGTCAAAAACAAAATTGCACTTTACTTGACAAAATATGTCTATGCACTGTACTTTAAGAAAGATAATGAAAACTCTAGTTCTGACAAAGAATAAGGACTTTAGACATCAGATCCCATGAGGAGAGTTGACGATTTTCTAATCTCCACAGAAGAACATGCAGGAGTAGTTCTGCTTTATTTAGGAGATGGAACTTGAAGCCAGGGATGAGAGTTGTAGGGAGATCTATTTTGGTTTAAAAAATAAGAAGACAGACTGTTTCATGCATAGAAGGACCTGGGCTTCTAATTCACAGTAAGGTCCTTATTCACAGAGTGCATAAAGTTTAACCTCATAACCACCCATTACAAATAGGAACTATCTAAGAACTGCCTATAAGGGAAGGAAGATGGGCTAGAAATTGCCAGTCTCCTAGGGGACACAGACATATATGCATGTGGCACACAAAGGAAAACCCAAGAGTGGGGAACACGAGGTAGTAAGATTAGTTGTGCAACATGGAAAGCTGGAGCTGTCTGGGTGTAGCCTGGGTCACAGAGCTCTGGCAGGTAAGGGAATGTACTCTCAATTTGGGGAACAGGAAGAGTAGTCTGGCAGGATGTTCTGCTACTCCATCAGTTCCTGGTCAGGTGGTCAGTGGGAATCAAATCTTGATTTGACACTTGTCTACTGTAAACTTCTTTGGTTTTAAACCTCTGATTTTATTAGCTAATGTTTAAGCAAGTAGATTCTGCTTCTTAATGAAAATCTGTTGATAAAGTTCATTGGAGGTTTTTGTTATTCTTAGGACTTAATCCAAGGCCAGACCTTGTGAAGGAAATATATTCCAAAATTGGTTTGGGAAGACAAAGTCCTCCATCCTTATCAATAGAGATTTGGCAAGAATAAGAATTACCTTGTTAAGAGGATTTACTATTTATGTGCTAACTTTAGATTCTTTGATGACAGTAGCTATTTCTTCAATTATCTTCATTTTTGAAATGAGAAACATGATGTTCAAAGAGGAAACAGTAGTTTTTCAATGTCCCACTGAGGAACTTGTGTTTGTCAGCATAGATAGGATTATGTGGCAATGACAACCCCCAAATCTTTGGGACATCAAATAATAAAAGTTTAATTTCTTCTCATGCTACTTAAGTGTGAGATTGAGAGTCTACTTGGGAGACCTGCACTGTTGTGTCATGGTCCCTATTCTGGGTCCCAAGCTGACTCGGCAGTTAGAATTGAAATATTGGCTATCAGCAAGGCAAAACAAAAAGGAGAGGCATCTGCTCTTACCTCTGCGGCAGAGTTGACTTAACTGACTTGAGCTCATATTTTACCGGCCATATTTAGGCCACTGCTAACTTTAAGTGGGTGAAAAATTTGCTCCTGCTATGTGCCCTATAGAAAGAACTGGGTTATCTTTATAGCCTTAGTGACTAGCAAAGTGCCAGGGATAGGATTTCAGTGCCTCAAAAAAATCTACATCCTTTCTACTGAGCTCATTGTCTCGATGTTAAGTGTGAAATCAGGACTAAGATGGCCATAATCAATCCAACTAGCTGGAAAATTCTTTCATTGCTTTCTTGACACTCCTCTTGGTCTCTTGATTTTTTTTAAGAAAAATTTTCCCAGAGTATAGTCTTTTGGACCTAACATAAGTTAGTTTCTGCTTTCATATTGCAGTGTGGTTTGGCAGAGAGACACAAAGACTGAGCTCTTGTGAGAAGGTTTAACTATTATAAACCTTGTTATGTTTTCCTAAGTGAATTGTTCAAAGATTTACCTGGAACATAAATCCAAAGGAATGATAGCTATTCTCTCCACAGAGGAAACACATTCCATCTACACTAAAACACACTTCCACCTCCACCACCAACTTGCTCACAAAATCTGGAAATATTGTCCCTGACTGTTCTCAAATGCCATCTATATGGACATTGACTTTAAGAATCTCTGGCTTGGGTTGCTTTGCTTTGAGATATTTTTCAAATAACCTGAACTACTGCAGACAAGAGAATCCTAGATTTCCTCATTTCTCCAAATTAGCCCAACAGTCTTAGCAGCATCAGCAGTGAGAGAAGTACTGACAGCTAAAAGAGAGAAATTAGATGTTTGTTGTGAACTTGCACAATAAAAATAATAAATAAGTAGAAAAACAACAGTAATTCCCAGCCAAAACAAAAAATGTAAATGGCAATGATTTTAATGGAAACTTCTCTTCCTCTGAACCCAGAACTTGTAACCAGAGAACTTCTGATCTATATCCTTTTTATTCTTTTGTGCTTTGAATATTGTAATTGTCTAGATAGGGCAGGAACTTAGAATTATCAAGTTGATAGATGATATGTGTCCTCATTATACTTTGGTCGATGGAATCTTGTGACCCAAAACCTGTTGGGTTGGAGGAATAGGAAACATAAACTATTCGGAGCCAGTGCTAGATGGACTACATACATTAACCCATTTAATTCTGTTATTTCTATAGATTGTTACTCTCCAATAAAAGGGGAAAATGAGCATCGAAGAGATTAAGGGGGTTGATTAGGGCTAACAAAAATTCAAACTCAGATTTGTAGGGTTTTTTTTTTTTTTTCCTCTCCACACACTGCTACCTTGTGCTAGATATAGGACTTATCCTCAAGAGGGATGTCCAACTATTTAATCAAAATGTAATTTGCTGATGACATACCAACAAGGGATAATTTCACCATGCAAGGTGGCTCAATCCATTGAATGTGACTGAAATTTAAGTAGTAGATTTTGACATTCTAGATTCAGGTGACCATTTGCTATAGAGAAAGAACTCCTGTAATCTCCACATGGGTTCCTTTATAGATGCAGTGCACAGCCTACATAACTGTATGTGGTACTTTTGCCTGAATAAATGGATAAGAAGTATGGGCAGAATTTAGCTTTCCATTGATGGTAAAATTCAGAACTAGTCATGTGCCAGGGCTCATCCAGGCCTCTTGGGTTGAGAATTGGGATCCATTTCCAACAAGAATTAAGAGGTAATTAGGAAAGAGAGTCAAAATTCCTTCACACACTCTAAGTAAACATATGCAATATGAGGACCCAACATTTTAAATTAGATAAACCATGGCTAAAGATGGGCATGTTCAATAACTTAGAATTGCAAATCTGCAAATGAGACAATGGCCAAGAAAGACTACTTGCTAAGCATCTTGGACCTGGTGATAACTGATATTAATCTTGAAGGACATGTGTGAGTTAACCAAGAAAGTTTGGGAAAGACCCACTTCAACAAAAGTGAAACATATGTACAGAAAACATAGACATATAGAAGGGAATACCACCCCCTTCCCAAGAATAGATAGTTCAGTATGGCTGAGAAGACACTGGAAAGGCTGGAGGAGACAGACCTTGGAGGACCTTTCATTCTATGCAAAAGAACTCAAATTTTATCCAGGGGCAGCAGGAGTTCAAATCCATGTTTTAAAAAAGGACTAGTATCATCAGATTTGTGGTTTATGTAGGCACACTGGCTATGGAAGACTGTTGGGGATAGAAGAAACACAGATAGGGACAGGGAGACCAGTTAGGAAATCTAGTCCCAAAATGGAGTAGGGTAATGGGTCAGAAGAGAAAGAGAAGAACAAAAAAGGTATTTGAGTAATAGTCCCATAAGACTTAGTGATTCACAGGATGTGGGTTGGGGCGGGAGTAGAAGAGTCAAAGATGAATCCCACATTTCCCACTTGGGAGAGTATGAGGGAGGTGGTACACTTAGGCAAATGAGGAATAGAGGAGGAGGAAGGAGTTGGGGATGGAGGGAGGGAATGGGGTAAGTTTAGTTGGGATGTGCTAAGCTTCACTGGGGACCTATGGTGGGAATGTACCATAGGAAGCATGCTTATGAATTGTTGTCCATGGGAGAACTGTGGGGATTTGCATCTCCAAGACAGAGTTGGGACTCATCCAAGCATAAGCCGTGGTGGAAGCCACAGCAGTGATGAGATCATCCAGGAAGAGCATGCAAACTGAGATGATGGCCTAGGACGTGACCCCAGGGAATACCACCGTGTGTGGTGTGGGCAGACACAGAGAATGCTGGTGAAGGAGGTATAAAAGGAATGGTCAGAGAAACAGGAAAAAGGCCAGGGAAGCAAAGTATCATGGAATGCCAAGGGTTGGGGAGGAGAGAGAGAGAGAGAGAGAGAGAGAGAGAGAGAGAGAGAGAGAGAGAGAGAGAGAGAGGGAAAGAGGAAGTCAAGTGAGGAGCATGCAACACAAATGTTACAGAGAAAATAACATAAGGACTAAACAGTTCAAAGTGAAGGCTTTAGGGAGTGAAAGTCAGACTATAGGGAATTAATTCAAGGGACAAATGGTAGACAGTTAGTTATAGGCCATTCTGGTCTTTCTAACCTGAGTATAAGAAATCTTTATTAAATTTAAAAGAACCATGTAAATTCCCACATGATAGTGATTATCTATTTTTCAGCTAACAGTTGCCCCTTGAAATCCCTCTGTCTTCTACCGTGTGTTTTCTTCCAGAAGTCTGGAAAGTCCCAGCCTAGAGGCTACAACTCAGGATCTTTCTCCTTTGAGGAAGAGTCCATAGAAAGAGAAAACACAAGTGAAGATCATATTTAAATATTGTGTGTCTTCTCCCTTAAACGGAAGAGAATGGGGCATACTCATGCAATAGTAGCAATGGATAATTTTGTTATCAGTGAAGCCTGAGAGGAGCTTACCTGTCATTCCTGCAGTTATTCCAGACGTGAGAGGGAGATACTATTACTTGTGTTCCTGCTTCCTGTCCAGTAAGTTGAAGTGGAAAAATCGGTTTCCAAAAGTGTCACTTATTATTAATAACTATGTAAAAATAAATGAGTTCGACTTCTATTGATAAAAAGTCATGCATTTAGGTTTGTTAAGAAGTAACACTATATAGACAGTGCTGATTTCAAATGAGCTGAATGTGTAAGTTGTTTTAAGAGAAGTTTTAGTGATAAAGTCTTTTATTTGGCGGAGGGTACTGGGGATTGAACTCAGAGGCACTTGACCACTGAGCCACATCCCCAGTTTTATTTAGTATTTTATTTAGAGGCAGGTTCTCACTGAGTTGCTTAGCACCTCACTTTTGCTGAGGCTGGCTTTGAACTCAAGATACTCTTGCCTCAGCCTCCTGAACCCCTGGAATTACAGGCGTGCACCACCATGCTGGCAGTCATAAAGTCCTAACTACACATTTTGGAAAAAGAATCATTGTCATTTTTATCTGACTTTGGTTATTCTTGGAAAATCCATGGAAATAGATTAGGAACAAGAAAATATTGCTCCCTGTGCCATCACTATGCATCAGTTTGTGAAGGATACAGCTGAGAAGCAGATGTCCTCCTTGGGCAAAGTGATTAAACAGTTGAGCTTCAGTTTCTTCATCCTCCAATGGACAGAATGACCCTTACCTTTTAGGATTGTGTAGAAGGTTAGAACATTAGCTCTCTACCTGGAACATGGGAGGTATCCTATGATGTCAGCTCTAGGAGAGGCTTAGCTTGTGATCAGTTACTTGTTGTAAAGCGAAAGTCTCAGCTTTATAATAGAGTGATGAAATTTAGCATCGCAAATCATACAGCAGCCCGACATCATGTGCTTTATGACAGAATGTGAAATACTTAGCATCACCGTTAAAGTATTCTTCCAAAAAAAAACCCCATATTTAATCTGAATCTTATCAAGTTTCTAGTCTTAACTTTTTAGATTAAAGGAAACACAGGTAATTGAGGAAAGAGCTAAATCACATCACTAAGAAACCATGAAACAAATACTGGATGTGTATGTACGAGAAGGCAACTGACCTCTCTTCCAATAGTCAGTGTCATGAAAAGAAAATTCAGGTGGGAGAGATTGCTGTGCAGTAAGAAACAAAGCTGTAACAGTTAGACTCATGAATTCTCACCTGAAAAAAGTTGTACAAAATATAATGTGATGTCAGTTAGGAAAATTTTGAATATGGGCCAGTTATTCGATGATATAGGGAATTGCTATTAATTTTCTGGTTAAAGTAATAGGACTGAGATTATGTACACTAATGCTTTAATTTTAGAAGTTATAGGTCAAAACACTTAGCCATAAAATGTCATAATGTGTCTAATTTACTTTGAATAAAAATATGAATACAGTATATATATATATATATATATATATACATAGAAGTATGAAGCAAATATGACAAGATATGACTCTAGATGGTGAGTATGTGAGTGCTTATTGTATCATTTTAAAACTTTTCTGTATGCTCAAAATTTTATTATGCTTGAATATTTAATAAATAAGAAGAAAAATGGAAAGAAATCACTTAGTAAGATAATGACAACCAAATTGATTTCATTAAAAAGTAGCAAATTCAGCAGCAAGATCTGAGTGCAACATCCATATCATTTGGTAAGTGTTTATGCTGATGGACTGCTGCAAAGAGAAGATGTTTATAACAACAGGGTTATCATACTATAAGACAATTCATAAATGATTTAACAAAGATGTTTGGCAAGCCAAGGATTTATCTAGCAACAACTTGGATTTCCCAAATTTGCTCAGTTTACAGATACTGAAAACCATCAAGGTGACAAGTCTCTTTGCTCCTCTTTTGGAGAGGAGTGTATGTCTGTTTCTCTTTCCATTTTTCTATTTTTTGATTCTGATCATTGGGGCAAGAGTGAGTAGAAAATTTTCATTCATCCATCTATCCATTTATCTGTGATTAATTCACACTTGTCACTGAGCTCTGGGGATTCAGAGATGGACCCAGTACCACCCCTGCCATGAGGAACAGCACAGCATATAAAACAGAAAAATTAAGAATTTTGGATTTCATTCCAAAAACAATAGGAGTTTTAAGCAAGAAAGCAACGAGCTCAGATTTATGTTTGGAAAAACTCACTTTGGCTCCTGGGTGGTGAGACAGGGAAAGCAATTCTATGTCTGAGGCTGTGTCTGGGGTCCACAGAGAGGACCTGGGCTGGAGGGGGAGTACAGTCCGGAGTTGTTGGTAGAGTAGATGAGAGGATGTGGGAGGTGAGGGAAAGTTGAGAATGAAGCCGGGCACCTGGCTCTAGGCTTGAAGAGCTGAGTTGAATGGTGGTGTCACCAATGCAAATGGAAAAGCCTAGGGGAGGAATAACTGGGTTGCAGGGTAGGATATGGCAGCAGAGTTCTGTTCTGCTCATATTATTAGGGTGGCAAATTAGACACCCAGAAGAATAAATCAAACAGGGAGTGGGCTGTATGAGCTACAGTATAGTATTCACCCTGCTAATATCATGAATTTGAATTAATTTGTCAATATCCACTAAGAAAGTAGAAAATGCATAAGCTTTAGGACTCAGAAATTCTGCCTCCAGGGCTTAGCTGCAGAAATTCCTGCACATGTACACCAGGAGACCTAAACAAAGACGTTCATTGCAATATCGTTTAAAATAGAGAAGAATTGGAAACAAATTTCTATCAGGAGAAGAATGGATATATAAATTGTGTTTTATTCCTATGATAGAATTCAAATTCAGCTGTAAAATGCACTACATCCATATGGATTATATCTCATATATGAGTATATCTCATAAACATGATATAGAATGGAAGAAAAGTTACAGAATGATATAGACAGTATGACAGCATTTAAAAAATGTAGTGGCACTTATACTCATAGATGTAATAAAATTATAAACATATGAATAGGATATATACCAAATTCATGAATGTGGTAGCTTAGGGAGGGGAAAGAGGAATGGTCTTGGGAAGGTTTGACAAAAAGGACTACAACTTTATCTTCAATGCTTTAGTTCTTCTGATTAAATAAAGCAAAACCAACAGTAGCTGACCTGGCCAGGGTCTTTAACTGATCAAATGGACTTTGCTTGGTGTTATGTGGTCACACCATAGAGGAGTTCATCTTACAGAGTTCAGGTAAATCCTCAAGTCCTGGTAAGTGTTGGAACATCTGACCTTGCCAAGATGTGCATTAAACATGAACACACGTGTGCATGTTAAACAGCTTGCTGTTGTCTTTTACTAGAATTCAACAGAAAGCACATGTTGGATTTACTAACTAAAGTCACAAGTAGTTTCTGGATTTCAGTAATAATATTGAAGAAGGTTCAGATATGAGGTGTCCCCAAAAGTTCATGAGTGAGATGATGCAAGAAGGTTTAGAGGTGACATGATTAGAGAGTTTTAACCTAAGTGATTCGTTAATTCCTGATAGGGATTAACTGGGTGGTAACTGTAGGCAGCTGGGGTGTGGCTGGAGTAGGTGGGTCACTGGGGGGTGTGACTTTGGGGGGGGATATATTTTGTCCTTGGTAAGAGAAATTCCTCTCTCTCTCTCTGTCTCTGCTTCCTGGTTTCATGTCCTAAGCTGCTTTCCTCCTCTGCCATGATGTTCTGCCTCATCTAGGACCCAAAGCAACAGAGTCTACTATTTGTGAACTGAGACCTCTGAAACTGGACTGCAGATAGACTTCTTCTCTAATATTGTCTGGTCAGGTGTTTTGGTCATAGCAGTGAAAAAGCTGAATAAAACAGAGGAGGAGGTAAATCTTTCTCACAGAAGCTCTAGATAACACCAGTCATTTACACAGAGGGTTCCTGGTTGTGATAATATCAAGGCTGTGAAATGCACCCCAATAGAATGCCAAGGACTGCTAAAATAGAAGAGGTGTCTTGATATTTCGATTGTCTCATGATGTAAAATGGGCCATCTTTAAACTGTTACAGAATAAATGGAGCCCCAATCAATATTTCACAGTTCAAGTAGTTGAATTTTATACTTTCATGGTCTTATTTTTGTTTGTTACAGTTGCATTTGATTTCACTTAAGAATATCAGACTAGTGTGACAGCAGATCGGGCTGGGTATAATATGGTGACGTTGTTGGGATGAGAGTGGTGAAGACTGGTGGATTCTACCCTGTTTCCCTCTTTCTCCATAGGACATTACTCTCAGAAAAATATGATAAATGTATATCTAATATTAACCTTCATACATATAAGGCTGCTTTCTTTTTTATTTTTTATTTTTCTTTATCATTTCCTTCCTTTTACTGTTTTTAGGTTTAATTTGCCTTTTCTTTGAGTTTCTTAAGATGAAAATTTAGGGCTTTGGTTATTAATCTTCCTTATTTTCTAATATATTATTTAGAAGATATACATTTTCTTCTAAGCAATGCTTCATTTTCATTCTGCAAATTTGGTATGATGTGTTTTACATATCATTTGGTTTGATATACTTTCTAATTTCCCATGGAACTTCTTTGACTCATAAGTTATTTAGTTTATGATATATGTTGTCTAATTCTAAAATATCTGGGAATTTTCCAGTTATATTTTTGTACTAATTTCAAATTTAATTATATGTAGAGAACATATTTAATGTTTTCTATCCTTTAAATTACATTGAGGATTATCATGAGTATATGATATGTCTTGGTGAATGTTCTTTTTCACTTTGAAAAAAAGTATTTTCTGCACTGACTGGTTGAAAAGTTATAAAAATGTCCATTAGATTGGTTGTTAGTGTTTATATCATCTATGCCCTTACTAATTATTTTGTATACTATTCTATCAGATACATTTTTAATAAAATGTCTACTTAATCTTGACTTTATTCCATTTAGTTTGTCATTTTTCATTTTATATATTATGAAGCTTTGTTAATATACATGTAGTCATTTCATGCTATATTGTCTTCTTGGTTAATTGACTAAAATTATTATAAAGCTTTTGTTCACCTCTGAAGATACTCTATTTTAAAGTTTACTATTAATATATACATTCCAACTTCCATCTAATTAGTGTTTGTGAAATTCATACTTTTACAATTTTTTACTTTTAAGTTATTCACATTTTTATATTTAAAGTCTTATAGATATTGTATAAGTGTATCAAGCTTTTTTAAAATACAGTCCCATAGTCTCTGCCTTTTAATAGGGTATATTTAGTCCATTTATATTAAATATACTATTAGATGGTTGGTACTAACTGCACTACCTTATTATTTATTTTATGTATGTTATTTTTGTTTGTTTTACAACATTGGTTAACTCAAACCTTTTATAAATAATTCCATTGTAATATCTATTCGTTTTAAATTTATACCTATTTAAATATTTTTGTACCATTTTATAAAGAGTCTAATTACATTTAACCTTCCATCCTTTCTCCTTTTGTTGTCAAATCTTCTACATCTACCTATATTTTGAAGCCAATATATTATAATTTTTGCATCAAGCAATTTTTTAAAATAAGCAGGGGAAAAATAGTGCTTATTTATAAAATACTTACCATTATGTATATTTTTTATGAACATATTTGTAACTTATTTTTGTAAATCTGAATTTCAATTTGGTGTACCTTCCCTTTAGCCTGAAGAAACTTTATTTCTTTGTTTTGTGTTTTTGAGACAAATTCTCACTATGTTACTTAGTCTGATCTTAAACTTCTGGGCTCAAGTGACTCTCTTACATCAGTAATTTGAGTAACTGGTACTAAAGGTTCATACTTTCAGATTCAGAACTTTATTTTTCTTGTAGTGCATATCTGTTGGCACTATGTTCTCTTAGTTCTCATATATCAGAAAATATTTCATTTCACTTTATTTTTGAAGGTTATCTTTTCTGTGCATTAATTCTGCATCAAGGGATTTTTTTTCCCTTTTGCTTTTCTTTTATTAGTTTAAAGATACTTTTTTTTAATGTAAAGTCAGCAGTAAATCTCATTATTGCTACCTTCAGAGTAAATGCATTCTTTATTCTGATTGCTTTTAATGGGTTTTTAATCTTTGATTTTTCAAAAATTTGACTGTATTGTGTTCATGCATATGTGTATTTGTGCGTGTGCTTATTTCCTGGGTATTCATCAAGTTTATTCAATCTATGTGCTTATATGTTCATCTGCTTTATAAAACTTTGGAACATGTTTTCCAATTTGTTTTTATTCTCATAGTTCTCTCATGTTATTTCAGGTCTCCAATTATACTTATAATAGACCACTTGATATTTTCTCAAGTCACAGAGTATCTATTTATTTTTTTATTAGTATTTTTTTCTTTAATTTCTTCAGTTTGGCTACTTTCTATTCTTCTGTCTTCAAGTTCACTAATCTTTTCTTCTATAGTGCTCAGTATATTAATAAGAATAGCACATCTAGTAAATTTTTTGATTAAATTTTAATTATAGATCCTGTATTCTTCATTTATAGAATTTTTCTTTAACTTCACTTTACAAAATAATCCTTAATATCACTTGACTGAGATTCCCCTCTGTTTATTCATTATAGCCATTTTGTATTTTATAGCTTGAATGTACCTCTACTAGTGTTTTAAAATCTTTATCTATTAATCCAGTGTATGTATTATCTATTTTCTTTTTCTGTTTATTTCTCTCCTCCTCTCATTTATGATACCCATTTTCCTGACCCTCAGCATGTCTAACAAGTTTTGATTGTTTGGATTTTAGTTACAATGTTCAGAATCTGAGTTCTGTTATTTTTCTTCAAAACCTCCCTGGGTTTGTATGACTACATGTCTGTTACTAGAAGTCAGTTAATTTATTGACAGATCAGCTTAGTCCTGTCAAAACTCAGTTTTAGTTTAGGTAGGGGAAACTTTAAAATATTTTACTCTCTGGTTAAGGTAGTAGCCCTACCCCAGCATGTGTCACTTCTGAAGAACTTTGCTCGTGGCAGAGGTATTCACTGAGGACGTTCTACTCAGGGTGATGGTGAATTCAGTATCTGCAAGCACAGTGTGACTTTTGTAATCTCTGAGAAGTTCACTGCTTGCATGTAGTTGTTTTCTGCCAGTCCTAGTGGAATCTTGCCCTCTCCACATACAGATTAGTGTTTGGCCAAAAACATTGCAAATTTCTGGAGTTTCTTCTTAACACAGCTCACTTATCTCTAGTACCTGTATAGCAAAATCTAGCTGCCACAGAAGCTCTGAATTCTGATCTATATGTCTTTTATTTAGTGAGCCTGCTGCTTTCTGTTGGGACTCTGCTTCTATGTGCCAAAGTTTGAAAATATTCCAATGTAGAAACTCAGTATGAATGTGGAGCTCACTTTAGATATTTCCTGTTATCAAAATTATGTAACTCTGTGCTTTTTGTTGTCTATTTCTCAAAAACTTTTTCTTCATATATTTTTCACATTTTATAATTCCTTATTATATTATTAATATAATAAATATCCACACTACTTTACCGTGGCTGAACACCATGACTACTATAAAAGGTTACAAACATGTTACCAAACCTGTGTTATAAGGAGCATGCAGTGATTACAGACAAACACACATACAAGTACATGTACACATACATGTATGTGCATATTAATATATAAATATGTATGAGGTACAATGGTGTTCCTTATATGTTGTTTTGCTTTTCATAGTCAATCTGTGGTCAAATGTATAGACTACATACTAAACATATTAAATGGAAAATTCCAGAAACACACAATTCATAAATTTTATTTATTTATTTATTTATTTATTTTTTATTGATCTAAATTACACTGTAACATTAGGAGGAAAGGGGTCAGGAAGTCTGCATGCATGCACTACAGGCAGACATGTGGTTTGTAAATTGGAACTAAATCTTCTTCCTTTGGGGGAAATCAATAGGTAAGGCCTATTGTTATTTAGAAAGATGAACCAAATACCTAAATAATGATTTTAAAATGACTGTCCCTGGAGAATGGGGGAAAGGAAGTAAGTGACAGCAGGTTGTCATCTGTGCCAGACTTTATAGAATTCCTTGATTCTTTTTTAAAAAATTTATTTTTATTGTAAACAAATGGGATACATGTTGTTTCTGTTTGTACATGGAGTAACAGTATACAATTTGCATATTCATACATTGACATAGAGTAATGATGTTTGATTCATTCTGTTATTTTTTTCCTTCCCCCCACTCCTCCCACCTCTCTTTTCCCTCTATAGAGTCCCTCCTTCCTCCATTCTTGCCCCCCTCCCACCCCCCATTATGTGTCATCGTCCGCTTATCAGTGAGATCATTTGTCTTTTGGATTTTTGAGATTGGCTTATCTCACTTAACAGGATATTAAGGACTACATATTAAACATATTAAATGGAAAATTCCAGAAACACACAATTCATAAATTTTAAATCCCATGCTGTTCTGAGTAGCTTGATAAAATCTTGTGCCATCTCACTTTATCTCACTAGGGATGTGAATCATCCCTTTGTTAAGTGTGTTCAGGCTGTGCACTCCAGATTCAACCAACAATATGGCCCAACAGTCACTTAGTAGCCTTCTTGATTATTAGCTCAACTGCCATGTTATCAACATGCTTGTGCTCAAGTAACATCATGTCCATTATTTTACCTGATAATGACTCTAAAGTGCAGGAATAGTAATGCTGAGAGTTTGAGTACGCCAAAGAGAAATTGTAAATTACTTTCCATAAGTGAAAGTGGGATTGCTCTCAATAATGAAAGAACAAAAATTATATGCTGACGTCAAGAGTAAGTTACTTTGTTAATCTTTTATTATGCTAAGTGTATAAATTAAACTTCATCCTGGGTATAAAAGATTCAGTGCCATCTTCAATGCCAGGCATCCACTAGGGTTTTGGAACACACACTCTGCAGATAAAGGAGCACAACTCTAGGTGTGTGTGTAGATCTACTGACAGAGATAGAGAAATACACACACAAACGCCAATGCATTATTTTACATTTACCTCACTGTATTATTTCAGAAAGATGCTTCAAAGCAACTGTATTTATTCTTCACCTAATTTGAACCAATTTATAGGAGTAAAAGATAAAACTTCTCAACTTGGGAGAATTTTTGATGAATCATCCATAACTATAGGCTACTCTCTAGACCCTGATAGCTTTGTGTTGAACCTTCCTCACACTCTGGCCCCAATTATTACCAATTCATATCCTACCCCAGCCTCATACTCTTTATGGCCCCCAGTCATCTACATGAGATTTCATTATGCCCTGTCCCACCTCCATGTCTTGCATGTCGTCCTCCCTGACTGAATGTCTTCTATTCCTTCATGTTTCCCAAGAAAGCTGTTTTGCCTTTTCTGTAAAGATTGTCTATTATCCACCAGAAATACAAATTGTTCTTCCTCAGGTGTATTAAGTTGTTTTTATGTACCAACATCCCTACTTCCCATCCTCATTATACTACAAAATCATAGCCGGACTGTGTCACCTTCTGGTGCATCACTGTCACTTTCACAGTATTGGGTACATAGTAGGTTCCCAATGAGGGTCTCCTAATTAGAGGCATTAATGAATGTATGCCAGAGTGAAATGAAAACGAGGTACCTCTATTTTCTAATGATAATACTCTGAACCCCAGGACAGTGGAATCTAAAGACCAAGTCACATGCTTTCTAAGCTGTCCAACATCCATTCTTTGTCTCCTGGTTGCAGATCTGAATTGTATTATTTCTCAAAGGCTATTAAGAAGCCTTCAGAGAAAGCACATGAAATTACCTCCAGTGCTGGTTTGCAATAATGTCCTTTTGTTCTCAGATAGTCTCCAGTTGACAGCTATCAAGGTTGTTCTAATTTGTGTCAAACGGGCCATCTACAGGGAACATTTTGGAATGGGGAAGGTTCAGGAGATAGAAAAAAAAGTAATGAATATAAAGTGTAAATGCCATAGTAAAGTAATAGAGACATATAATAACAGCAAGGGAAATTTGACCTTCTGGCCAGAAACTCGATCGTGAACCAATTGGAGAACTTTAGAAAATTGGATCAGCCTCAATAGTCACAGAGTAAACATGGGAAGCACAATCCAGTCTTATTAAACATAATGCACACTTAATGCATAATTTTATTGCAACCAATTTCATGCTACTGCTTTAAATGAAGCTGGGTTTACTTCCATTGCACCAGTCCACTACCATTAGTGCCTCTTAAGAGAACGGCAAGGCCAGTAAACTGTTACTGGGCTGATCTCTTCCTCAGCCCATACTTTCTGCTTCATAAATTCACCCTGCTCCCACGGCTTGTACTGAGATCTTGTCTCCATTCAGTACATGGCTTTTGAAACACTACACTGTTTTGGCAAGTTGTTTGCATACGGGAATGTAATAGCATTTCCATTTTATGCCAGCACGTAAAGCAGTGAACCTTTGCCTTGGTAGCATGTTTGTCTGAATCCCAGACCCAAGAGCTGGGCTTCCTATTATCTATAAATTCACTCTGGGGTAAGGGTAGCATCTGCATTGACGAGGTGGAATATGTGATTCTGAACCAAAAAGAGAGACAACAATACCCATAATATGCATCTTCTCTGTATCTTGCTGCTTTGTGTTTATGCTTTTTTGTCAATATTAATTTTAGAGAAGATACCCTCTGATGGTTATGTTTGTTATCCTCTGGGGTCTGGCCTTCAAATGCCTAAATATTAATGGGATAAGGTGAGATTCTGAATAAAAATGATAATGACCAGGGACTGATGACTGACTTTGGAGAGTGTTCTGCTCATACCCATGTCAGCATGGCATGTCATTGCACCTCTCTTAGCCTCAATTTCTTCCATAAAATGAGGTTCATAATCATCTTGTGAATAACAAATGAGAGATGGTTGCAAGGGTACTTTGTAAACCTGGAAGTGATTTGCATTTATTATTGCAATTAAAGAAAAATATTGAATGTCATGAAATTATGAGAATGCTAAATTCTGTCAAAGCCACAAGTCTTTCTGTAACCTAATAGATATTGGATTTCTAAGGATTTCCAAAAATGCACTGGATGTATATTTAATTCCTCCACAGAAATCTGAATTCCCCTCTCTAATGTCACAATGCAAATCAAATTTTTATTTGGAAACAAAATTTCTGAAAATATTTTCTGTCTGCTATGGGATGAGAAAGCAAATACGCTGAGGTCTATGAAGGCATCAGTAGCAGAAGGTCTTCACGGTTCCCCAGGGCTTTTTAAATCCTGTACAAAGTCTTAATTTCCCATTGAACAACTCTCTTCCTCCCAGGACTCCCTTGAAAGCTCCTGATCTGCTGAAGCCACGAAGTTCTCTGGCACTGGGGTGCGTGGTGGTCACAGAAAGGGTGCCCTTGAAGTGGCCACAGGAGATCCAGAAAGGAAATTACTGATCTGCATTCTGAATTCTGGATTTGTCTGTATTTCAAAGAACATCTGTAGGGGAAAGCAACTGCTTCCAGATAGTTAAAATGATAAGCCCAGCCAGAGTTGCCTACAATTTCCAAAACCTACCTAGTGTTGTAAAGGGATCAGTGTTTCCGTTGTATATCATGCTATGACTCTTCAAAAACAAACAGAAGCCACTCGAACATAGGACAGGATTGGAAGCTGTGTCACTGGAGAAAATGAGCAAAATTGGGGGAAGGTCAGAGTGAGCATAGATAACAAAGTCATTCTGCTTCGAACATAAGCGAGAGTCTTACATTACTTTAAAAAACTCCTTATATGTGTGCTTTGCTCAGTTTCAAATGGAGTTGGAGCTTCATTGATTCCTTCACTAACAAACATCAACTGAATCCGGGATGCTGCTGGCTGGTCCTATGCATTGAAGGGTTTGTAATCTACCAATAAGCGGATCCAGATATGAAAATAACATAATACAAACATAATACAAACAGGGTGCAATAAAGACCTCAAATAGAGATGAAATTCAAGGTTAGAGGAATTTAGGAGCAATTGCCTGGCAGAAAAAAATATGAATTGTATCGCTATATCAAAGTTATTTAATATCTTATTTTGATGATAATTTTTGAAATTCCTTCCTTTGAATGATAACTTAAAAAAATGTGTCCAGCACATACTACTTGGTTCTGGGAATGTTGAGTTATCTACCCAAATGTATAGCATCTATGTTTGGAAGCTAATGTTAAGTACATTAATTATGATGCCACAGCCAATGAGGACAGCTTAAGGCGCCCCTGACGTCTGGGGACAGGTGAAAGGACCTGGGGAATCTGGAGTTTTGATGAGCCTGATCTTTATTGGAAAGGTGGTTAGTTTATAGTCTTTATCGGAAAGGTAGTCAGTTTATGTCCTGGTCACTTTTCTTTGTTCTTAGAAGTCATTGTCTTGCTCACTTGTTCTTCTTCCTCCTCCTCCTCTCCCTCTCCCTCCTCTTTCCTCCCTTTTCCTTTTCTTGTCTTTCTTCCTTTCTTTCTTTCTTTTTTTCTTTTTTGAGACATGGTCTGTCTTTGTTGCCTGTGTTGCCCAGGCTGGCCTCAAAGTCATGATTCTCATATAAATGATATATGAAGCTCATCATTTCAATATATATATAATATATATATATATATATATATATATTTTTCATGTATTTGTGAAGTTGTGTATTCATTAACTCTAATTCTAGAAAATGTGTTCTCACTGCACCCTCTCTCTTGGGGTGGGGGGGGAACACAGCTTTTGGTCATCACACTTCCAAAGTCCTTTACTTGCCCCAACTCCAGATGCCCATTAATCTACTTTGTGGACTTGTCTATTCTGGATATTTGTATAAAAGAAATCATACAATATGTGACCTTTTCTGTCTGGTTCGGTCACTTAGCATAATGCTTTCAAGGTTCATCCAACTTGTCATTGTCTCAGTACTTCCTTTGTGTGGTGGAATAAAATCCACCACATTTTCATTATCCATTCATCAGCTGATGGACTTTTGTATCATTTCCACTTTGGGGCTTTTAAGAACAATGCTGCTATAACCATTTATGTACCAGTTTTGTGCAAACATGTCTTAATTTCTCTTGGAGGGTTAGAGATATAGCACTTGCCTAGCATGTGTGAAGCTGTGGATTCAATCTCCAGTAACACACACACACACACACACACACACACACACACAGAAAATAGCCTTAATTTCTGTTGGAGATACACATATGAGTTGAATTGCTGGGTCATATTGTAACTCTTACATTTAACCTTTTGAAAAACTACCAGACTGTTTTCCAAAATGGCTGCATCCTTGTCCACTCCCACCAGTGATGTATGAAGGTCCCCATTTCTCTTCATCCTCAACAGCGTTTGTTCTTAACTGTTGTTTAATTAAAGCTGTCCTCCTGGGAAATAGTATCTCATTGGGTGTGTGTGTGTGTGTGTGTGTGTGTGTGTGTGTGTGTGTGTTCTGAGCTGGGTACTGGGGATTGAACTCAGGGGCACTTTATCACTGAGCCACATCCCCAGCCCTAGTTTGTATTTTCTTTAGAGACAGGATCTCACCGAGTTGCTTAGTGCCTTGGTATTGCTGAGGTTGGTTTTGAACTCACGATCCTCCTGCTTTAGCCTCCTGAGCTGCTAGGTGTGTGCCACTGCCCCTGGCTTCTCATTGTGGTTTTGATGGCATTTCCCAAATGGTTAATGATGAACATTTTTACATGTGTTTATTATCTACTTGAATATCTTTGTTGGAGACATGTTTATTTAAGTTTTTTTTATTCAAAAATTTTATTACTAAGTCCTAAGTAATATATATTGTACCTTGAAGGTCCTTTATCAAATATATAACTTTCTAGTATTTCCTTCAGTTCTGTGGGTTTTCTTTTCACTTAATAGATGGTGTCCTATAAAGCATTTAAATTTAAATGTGTAAAATTAAAATGTTCTTAATTTTTCCAAAGTCTCATTTATTTCTCTTCTTTAGTTGCTTTTGCTTTGGGTGACATATTTAATAAGGCTTTGCTTAGCTCAAGGTCATGAAGATTTACTCACATTTTCTTCTAAAAGCTTAATAGCTTTGGCTTTCATGTTTAGGTTCGTTGCCTATTGGGGGTTAAATTTTTTGTATATGGTGTGATGTAAAGGGCCAACTTCATTCCCCATGGAGATATCAAGTTAACCCAGGAACAACAGTTGAAGACTACTCTTTCCCTATTAAATGGTCTTTGTACCCTTGTCAAAATTCATTGTATGTCTTGATCAACACAGGACATACAGAGAAAACTAACATGCTATCCCAGATGAGGGCACAATAGGAACTTGGACATTCAGTTGACATTGGTAACTGTACAAGTCTACAATACTGGAGGAAGAATAAGCCATAAGTCATAAGCAAAAGAAAATGTGACAGACTTGTGTGATTGGGTCCAACTTTTTGTTTTTATTTTTCCACTCTTCTCTAAAAGTAGGAGTATGCTGCTGCCAGAGTTGAATGCAGCAAGAATCCTAGGGGACCTGAAGTCGTGCACCGAGCTGATGTTCCTAGTAAGAAAGAGTATCAGGAGTTTTTTGCATCATGCATTTCATAGTGCATAAGCAGACAGGAAGGAAGGAGATTTCTTCCTCTCTCAGCGTCTGTGGTTAAACAAGATAGACATTCACAGATTAGATGGTCTGTAATTCATATGCAATCTACAGATCTAATTCTATTTTACATGTTTAACATAACAATTCCTACAAATATATACTTTGTTCATTATTATTTATCTTCCTGTACTTCATATAAAGATTAAGTAGCAAGAGGGTATAGATGAGACCTCACCTATTCTGCATGCAGTTCCAAGGAATGCTGGAAGGAAGACTTCTAGAATTGGGAATGTCATATAAGTAGCTGACATAACATAAGCTGGAGGTAAGCATATTTGTGTCCTTGGACTTTGGAAAAACTGATTCCAAGGATTTCAGAGAATGACTATCCGTGATTCCACAGCATGCTCTTCTGAGCAGGTAAAGTGGCAAGACAAGGTGAAACGGTTCTCAAATAGGTAGTTCTGCTGTGAACCAATGAAGAAGCCCTCGTGAGAAGGAATCTAGGAGTAAAGAGGGCCATAGCAAAGCAGAAGAAAGAGCATGTACCAGAGGACAACATGAAAAAGCATGGCAGAGAAAATTCAAATGAACTGCAACTGTGCAAGCGTGAAGCAGATCAGAGCAGGTTAAACAAGCATGGTTGGACCCCAAGACTGCCAAGGTTCCCATCATGCTCCACAGCGTCATGTATCTGCTTCTACATCCTTGGCTCCCACTTTCAAATCACCCACCCACCCTTTGGTTCTGGCCCCACCACCTTCTCTAAAATTGCTTTATCCAAATTAAGAGACCAATTAGACTCCAAATCTTATCTTCATATTTCAGAGTGCAACCTGCTCATTGTCTCTATAATGTAAAGAGATCAACCTACTCCTTTTCCTGGACACTGTCCTGTCTTATCCCTTCGCACTCCTCCTTCCTCCCTGATGGCTCCTTCTTTCTTTCCACCTGCTCACTCACACTCTACATGAGTTGTGAACAATTTGTCCAAAAATGAACTCATTATTTTTCTCCAAAATTATCATCCTCCTCCAGCACAGATTTTTACTACAAATGCTAAACTAATGTCCCAGCCTCAGCTTCTCTCTTCCCCATTTTCTCTAGGTAAATTATCAGTGGGGTTTTCTTTATCACACATATGACACAACTCTGGAATACCACCAATGACTCACCATTGCTTACAGAACCAGACTGGCCCGTCAGTCCTAAAGCCACATTGTGTGGTTCCCAGAGCTCAGGACTCACTGTGGACTATGGCTTTGGGATATTCCTCATGATCTTCTTACTCTGGTTCCACTTGCCTATTCATGACCAACTTCTTGGATTATGAAAAAACAAACTACTGTCTGTTCACTCCATTTTACATGAAATATTATACAATGCCTTACACTTCTATTCCATAATTTGACCCAGGTGACTTTGTCAATATCCTATTTCTTCTTATACACACACCAATACAATATCTCTTTCAGTTGACACCCATTGTTTATCCAATTCTATGCCCTTGCTTGTGTTAAACATGCATACATATGCACATGTACACACATACATAGCCACACAAATCATATGACTTAGCTGCAGCAAGTACAAAAAAAAAAAAAAAAAACCTTTATAAAGATGGTGAACAAGGAGTTGAATACGAATCAACAGTGAGACAAGCTTGCCAAGAAATGTGAGTGCAGTCTTGGATTGAATGGAGGAAGGTAAATCATGCATTCATTCAACAGTGTTATCGATTCGTCTCCTCCATGCTGGCTGCTCCAGATATGATACAGTTCCGTCTTTTTGAAGTTTAATGTCTTTTGGGAAAACAGACATTAAACAATTGTAACCATAGAAATAAGTATAAAATTATAAAGTACGATGAGTTCTATAAGGGAAAAGAACAGAGTGTAGGGAGAGTATAATAGAGACTTAATTTAGATTAGGAGGTAGGAGTAGATCTCTCTGGGGAAGTAACTGAGAATTGAAGGGCAGAGCCAGAAGTGTGAGAGGAAAAGAAATCCCAGCAGAAGGACTTGCATGACAAAGGCCATCCTCAGGAGCTTGAATACTATCTAGGCTTAATGAACATCATTAAAGATGGATTTTAATGGGCAATCACCTATTTCAGGGTGCTCATCCCACCACAGTGGGGAGTAAGCATTGCACACTGCTTTGTAAATAACCTTTTAAAGGTGATTACAGATTGCAACTTCATCAGAGGAGTATAGTACAATGAAGAGGACTCTGGAAAACCAGGAAGAGAGTGGAGATGATTAACTTGGAGAAGACAAAATGCCAGAATGAAGTAAGTAAGTACAGTATTTACTGAGCACTTGGTATGTGCCAGTCCCTGTGTTGGGAACCATCACATTTCTCATCCAAACATGACCACAACCTGAAAAGTTAAGCATTAGATCCATTCCACAGATGGAGACATGGAAGCTGAGTGAGAGTTAGTAACTGGTACAAGTAATAAATAGTAGAACCAGCTTTGGAATCTAATTCTATTTAATGTTTGCATCATTGTCACAAAATCACTACTTTTAGATTTCTAAAAGGCTGTACTCTGTTGAAAGACAAGACCCCAGATGTCTATAACAAGAAGACTAAGGGCAATGAGTGCATCTGAGGGTAGAAAGGATCAATTTGAATCAGTGTCCTTGGAGATAATGGAGTTGGGCGCTCCATTGGGGAAAAGGTCAGATCAAACCAATGGGCTCCAATGGACTAGAAGGTCCAGGAGTCATCTGCGAGTCTAGGAGATTCAAATTGGGGTCTGGGGGGGAGCTACGAGGAGTTATTCAAGGAGTGAGCAACTATGGTGACCATATGTGACTTCCCTGAACCCTGTCTTAGTCTTTTCAGGTGCTAAAACAGAACACCACAGACTGAATGACTTATAAACAACAGAAATTTATTTCTTATAGTTCCAAGGGCTTGGAAATACACGGTCAAGGTGCTGGAATATTTGATGTTTGATGAGGTCCCATTTTCTTGTTCATAGATGGTGATTTTCCACTGTCTTCACATGATAGAAGGGAAGACAAGTTCGAGGGCACAGATTCCACACATGAGGGATTAGCCTTGGGAATTAGGATTTCAGCAAATGAATTTTAGAGGGTCACAGATATTCAGACCATAACAGGCTGCACTTCGAAAAGAACTTGCCAGCTGTGATGTGCACAGTGTTGGAGCTGATGCCATACTCTTCCTGGTTAGCACCTAGTGACATGCTGACCAAAGCTGCAGCTCTAGGACCTGACCATTTCTGTCCACATAAGTCTGTTCCAGAACCTTCCCATGGGCTCTCTTTGAGACTTTGTTGAGTGGGACTTGGATACTGAAGCTCTTCCTGCCCACTTTGTGTTCTAGGGGACCTGAACTAACATAGATGCAAAAGATAGAGGAAAAGTAAGAGCATCATAATACCCCATTAGAATGGCCCGGTATAATAACCAGGTCTTATAAAGCACTTACTGTGTACCACACACTGTTCTAGAAGCTTTGTGTATTTATTTATTTATTTAATACTCAAGACATTACCAGTGAGTACTACTGGTGGCTCCAGTTACAGCGAGGGTTCACACAAGAGTGCACAGCTACACCCGAGTCTCACAGTCAGCCATTTGTTTTGTCAGAATTTATACCCATGCAGTCTGTCACAGAATTTAAGTCCATAACCCTCATGCTATTTTTAAGCAACCCACTTCAAAAGGAATATAGACAAACTGAAAGATGAAATAGCAAAGCCCCGTCCAGTACGTGCATGATGTGTGAGGTGGCCTCCTGACTTTTCTCTTCCAAGCTCTTCTCCCTCCACACTGGCCTTCTTTCCTTCCTTTCCCAGAGCCCTCTGCGGTTCAGGGCCTTCACCACTGCTATGTTCTGTGCCTGAGCCTCTCCTCTTCTCACCCATATAACGTCACCGGACCAATGTCTACTCATTCTTCAGTTCCTCGTTGGTACCAGATCCTTGGGGAGATCTGTCCTGACCACAGACTACGCTTGATCTCCTTGTTACACTCGCCCATGTCTACGCACTTTGCAGGTATTTTGTTCCCTGGGGCATCCCTGACTCCAGCCCTGAGCTAGCATGTAACGGTTGATATCGAGTGAATACAGTGACTGAATGGTTCTACCATGGTGGCCCAGGTCTCAGCCACAGAGGAGAAAGGGTTGATGGAGGCTCATGGCAGAGAAACACCCATACCCCAGAAAGGAACGTGTTGGAGAACTCATTCAGGGGGTCTCAGATGGGCATGGAGTGCGGCATCACCAGAGGTATGCAGAGGACAGTGGACGCTTGGTGGGATTTCATAAAGGAGAGTGGTCAGTTGTACTTGTCTGTCTCTAAAAGTCCCTGAGTCACCTCCCAATGCTGCATGTCCAGCTGGCCTGCTATCACCCATAGAATGAGGTGGCACAATGCAGAGGAACAGCCTGAGGCAGAAAATGTCCAGTGCCACATCCTCTGGTTTGGTCCTTTCTCTTGGACTACTGAAAATAAAGCCCTGCTTTTCCACACCGAGAAGTGAGGAAGACAGTTGAGACCAATCATAAGGTGCTTTAGTGATGAGATCCGTAGGCCATCCTTCTAAGTCTGACTCTCCCACCCTTTTGGGTTCCCACCCTTTTTGTTGCCACGGGCTTTTATCTTTCCTTAGCCCTGATCAACACAGTGGAAGAACGGCCCTGGGGGAGCTGTAGTGCACAGATTGAATACTCTTTTCTCATAGAGCCTAGAGCTTAAAATAATAATAAAGATGAGAAAAATTAAATCATCCACAAGACTTTAAATTTCATTAATCTGTTACTTAAACATTGTTTCTTTTATTTCTCTCACCAACTTTGACACAGGTGACATTATTTCCACTTTATAGATGGCACAGCTGAGGTTTGCAGGGAAGCTGGAAGCATTTCTGGGACTTGGACCTGTTCCGAAGCTCAGCAATGTTGTCATGACTGTGTGTCGTCAAATGGGGTCAAGTGTGAGGGACACATACTTAAGCAGTCTTAGCTACTTTTAGACATAGTGAATATGAATATAAAATTGGTTATTGGCTTTATATCTGTAAGCCCTGAGAAGTTAAAATGAATTATTTCTAAAAAGTAATTTATGAAAGAAGAATTTATATGTTGGAGTATTTAGCAAGTGAAAAAAAATCAATATATTCTTTCTGTAAGCATGCTTAATAAAGGAGAAAAAAAAACCCCAAGGACACATGTTTTAGTCATTTTTAGGTAAAATATTCCAAGTATTTCAGTTTTTGTAAGTAGTAACAAAGTAAGTACATAAAATGATGGAGACGAAAAAGAAATTATGGAAACAAAATCATTCTGACATCAGTTTTTTAAAGAGCAGAATGAACAGGATGGAACTTCCCCATGTTTGTATATGAATATGGCATCAGTGAAACTCCTCACCACGTACAGCCACAAGAATGGGACCCTCATTAGACTAAGTTGTACTTCAGGTATGTATAAGATGTCAAAATACACTCAACTGTCATGTCTATCTAAAAAGAACAAAGAAAATTTTTTAAAAGTTACTAAAAGTCATATTTTTATTTTAATTCTGAAAATACTTTTGGTATTTTCTCTCATGGCAACTGAATGGCCAATGTATTAGGGTGGGGTCGGAATGACGACTCTTTTTCCCGGAAAGACCCATTGGTTTGGGTACACAGGTTGAACCAGGAGGAGTGGACCAGTCTTTCATCTCCTATCATTGGCCTCTGGGAAGCATCAGATGAGTCACTGTCACTTGTCTGAGTCTCGCTCTTTCTCTCTGTTAACTGGAAACAACTTGATAACAGTTTGGACATAATGGTTAACATAAAAAGAATTACATGAGTCCTTTTACATAAGACAAGAAGTTTCAGTGCTTCCCTATACATCGCCTTATTTCATCCCAAATCCTTGTGTGGAAGCTGGAGAAGGGACATGGTGGTCCCTTTGGTAGTTGAGGAAAGCATGCCTAGGTGAGGTCAGTGGACTTGACCAAAGTTGCAACGCTCAGATGGTGTGGAGCCTGGACTTGACCCCAGGTCTGCTGGCTGTACTTTGGTGTGTTTTCCATCCCACCACTGACACACATAGAATGGCCAACTGGGCTACGGCTCCACTTCTCTTATCTAACATTCAGCTTTGGAGAAGAATGTGGAAGGTGACCGGGCTTGGTAAGAAAGGCGTTTATGTGTAAGAGGCCTCTGTGCATTAATGCTGCGAGTGAGAAGTGGAACTAACATCTGATTTTAGTATGCAGCAAGGGCAGCGTGCCTGTTAATCGTATTCAGTCAGGCTGACTGAAGAGGAGAGAGGAATAAAATAAACATTTCACTTAACCTTTACAATGCGTATATTTTGATGGTCCCATCAGCTTTAGAGCACGGTTCTCCTGCACTCTCCAGCATTTCCTATGCTGTCCACACACTCCTTTGTTCTCAGTTCTTATCCTCTCCTCCTCTTCTACCCCATCATGCTTTTCTCCTGCTTCCTACCTCCTGTCATTCATTCCTCATGTCGATGTCCTTCAGTCCTAAGTTTTTCCCTATCCTCTCTCCTACTCTACTGTGAACAGAATGCAGGCTCCAGTGGAGCCAAAGTGGATCCCAGAGGTGACCTACTGGCTACTCTGCATGTGGACACTGCCAGGAAGTGGTGGAGGTATGAAACCCATAAACCCCAGAGGAGGGACCTTGACCACATTATCAGCACACAGGAAACAAAGGCAGAGAAAACCAGCAAGCGGAAGGGTAAATTCAAAGATTCTTCTTATTTTGACATTCTTTGCCTACCTAGTTACAAACCAACAACAATAACAAAAGAACATTACACAGTGACAGCTGTGGAGTGGAAGTACTTTGGGCATTATTGTGTTAACACGGCAATTACAAATGTAACGGTTAAACATAATAGCACAGGGGAGTTAAGGTGGACAAAGCCCTGGAGTTTAATAGGCAGAAATTATCATGGTGCATCTCCTTGGTGGAGCTGTAGCGAGTTATTTTTGGATTAACTTGAAACAGGAAGTTATAAATCCCAACCCATCAAAATGTGAGCAGGATGAAAATCTCTCTGTTACCAAAAGCAGTTGGTCAGAACATAAAACCCTCAGCATAGATGTGTGCTGGGTTGTCCAACATGGTGCCCAACCATGAACCATATGTGTCTTGTGAGCACATGCAATGTGGCCAGTCCAGGTTTACATGTGCTCCAAGGTTAAATGCACACCAGATTTTAAAGACTTAGAATGAGGGATGAAAACAATGTAACAGATCTCATTCATTTTCATATATTGACTACATGCTAAAATGTTTGATGTTATATATAGTTCAATAAAATACATTTTAAAGTTAATTTTACCCTCTTTTTAATGTGGCTGCTAGAAAATCTGGTTACATATATGGTTCACATTCATTATTTGCATTGTACTTCTACAGTATAGCACTGAATTTCCAGAGCCTCCATTAAGAGCAGACAGAAAGAGAAATCCTCTCCAGAATAATAGTCAATACACCCAGTCCTGGCAATACTCTGAGAGTATTTCAGGGAGAAAACTGTTTTAAGATTGTTGTTGATAAAATCTAGCCACTTCAAGTGAACTTCAAGCAATTGTCAATGGAACCAGAGAAAACAAGCCCATGTTAGCAGCCGATGGTAACAGAAACAACCACTTGGTAAAGAACTTGTTCATGGGGAATCCAGACCAGACCAGTCGAAGACTTTGTCATTATTGTTGCCATATTTGCCTAAGGGTAGTTTTGGTTTTAGGGAGGAGGAATTGAAAGTTCTTGGGAGAAATCTATTGTTATCTCTATATTATATAAGACATTGTATGCCTTCTATACCGTTGGTTATAAACAACAACAAAAGGTAGTTAATTCTGCACAGAACAAACATTCTGCTATGTTCAGTAAATCCCTCTGTGCACTTCCTTAAGCTCCATTCTGAGAAACTTCTTCAGGTGTTCTGATGGCTCTCCATTTCAACTCCAACTACCTAAAAATCCAGTAACAAATGGCTGAAAAAAAGTAAGCTGTCCTGCTCAGAGGATGAGACTTCGACCACACCCACCCATTCTAGAAGGCAATGCTGCATGTCCTATTAACATTCCTGCCTAGTTACAAGAAACCCCAGTTTCAAAATCCAGTGTGGATAGAGTCCTAACATAAAGAAGATCTTTGCACACCCAACAATCCAAAAGGAAAAGTACCTATTTGGCCACCAGTGTAGCCATGTAAGTATGAGTTACTCCAATAGGGGGGATTCGATGAGGATTTCTTTTTTTCTTTTTTCTTTTCTCGTACTAGGGATTAAACACAAGGGCACTCTACCACTGAGATATCCTCAATCTTCTTTTTTTATTTTTTTATTTTTATTTTGAGACAGGATCTCAAAAGTTGCTGAGGCTGACTTTGAACTTGAGATCCTCCTGCCTCAGCCTCCTGAATTGTTGGAATTAGAGGTGTGCACCACCACACCTGGCTTGGTGAAGATTTGAACTCTTCTTTTGTGTTCTAGAGCTATTATTCCTAGAGACTGTACCTGTGGACTGACTGGGTCCTCTTGGGTTTCCTGTTAAAAATATAATACTATTTGCTCTAAAGCAATCAAGAAACTTAATACTAGAAACTATTTTTGTCTTTGTCTTTAGTCTTCTCTGGTACCAAATTGCAATACAAGAATAGGAGATGTGGTTATTTTTAAGCCTAGGAGATAATAGATGTCTGTGAGTCTTTTATATGTCTAACATAAACACAAACTAAAAGGAAGCTTTCATTACAGAATGAAACCTCAAAGTCAGATTTTAGTTCTCCACTGTGAGATACAACATAAGAGATTGTGTTCTCTGGGATTCCCTTTAGAGTTATCCCAGACAAGAAGTGTTTGTTCTTCCTTCTAGGTATAAATGAGGAATGTTCAAGGTAGCAGCTAGACCCATCTTTGGATTGGCGCTGTAAGCACACACATTGTAGATGTTCACATCGGGCTTATGAACAGCCCCTTGCTTCGTGTTGACCATTGAAAATGGTTCCAACTTACTGTTTCTCTTCTCTGTTCTGTTTTTCCGTGGTAGAGATACCACTATGTGGTGTATTAACGTAGGTTGCTGAGGTTCATACACTTCCCATTTGGCAGCTTTTTGCAGAATTAATATCATGTTCTGACCCCTAGTATTCAAGTTCCTACTTGCATTATAGGCAATCAAGTTTCTGATCTGTACCTTAAAAGCTGTAAGATTTTCAGCAGATTATAAAGTCATGCTGAGACTTAGTTTGAATCATCTATAAAATGGGAGTAATCGTATTGCTTCACCTGGAGATTGAATAAGACCTGGTCCACATAGTCACACACAGTGTAAGTGCACATAGTGGGGGTACAGATCATTGCTGCTGAATAACTGATTCTTAAATACAACTCTAAAATATTATTTTAAGAGACAGCTGCCAGAAACCTCAACTTTCTCCCACAGTGAAGGAAGCACTATTCTAATATTGCCACTTATACCAACAAGAACTTGGATCAGGGGGAATAATATCGAGGAGGGTTTTGGGCTGATCCATCTAAGTCAGCAACCCAAGGAATAATTGTTCAAATGTTTCTAACTCTCAGCGGGTGCTGTCTTAGCCCAGAGCCACGTTTCACAGGATGTAGACTGCAGTCATGACCTGGGTTAAACATAGACCATGTCCTCGTATCTTGGTATTGCTCAATTCATTCATTATATATTCATCAAAAATTGACTGAGCTCCTACAGGGTGACTGGTAGTGTTCTAGAAACAGGGAATGTAGGCGTGAACAAGGCTAGCGTGCCCTCACCCTTGGGGAGTGTCCACTTTATAAGGAAAATGGCTTTAAAAATAATCACCAAAAATAAACTTACAGACCAGGTCTGTGATCACAACCACATAGATGAAACATATTACCTTGAAACCTCATAACAACCCAGCCAGGCAGGTCACTGGCCTTTCCTGTCATATGGAAATGAGCCCTAAAGGCCCATGTGTCCCCAAGACACCTTAGGAGACAGGGACAGAGGTGAAGCTGGGCTTTTCTAGTCCCACCATGCTGCCTCAGGAATCCTGCTGGGGGAAAGATGCAAAATAAATAAATCTTCAGTTTCCTCCTTGTAAAATGAGGAGAAGTCCTCCCTGCTAGGGTCCTGAGGATCAAACAAGCTCCTAGTGGAAAAGCCCTCAGACGGGTACCTGACCCTAAGGTTCATCAAAAACACACGGTAGCTGCTCCCAAAGAGGTCACAGAAAACAAACAACCACAACACAGGGTAATCCAAATCCAAGGAAGAGCTTCTAGAAGTGACTGACACTCTTGCAAAAGGAGAGAAGGCATCTCGATGGGTTTTGGACACAGAATAGGCTGTGCAGTGGAGGCCGGGGCCTCAGGAGGAGAGGAAATAGGAAAGAGCAAGGCCCTTGGCGGGGGGTGGACCGTAATTGCTGCTTCTGGTTGGAATATGAGTGCCCTGGGGGAGGGGCGAGGGATGAGCTGGCTAAGCCCAGAGAATAATCCCTTTTTCTACGGCTGTCAGGAGCTCTGGGAGGTGATGAGAGAATAGAAGAGGCAGAGGAAGCCTCCAAGGCCCAGGCCCAGACGCGGTGGGCCATTTGGACCTCCATCATCTGAGAGGTGAAACCCCAATCGTGTGCCAAATTGCCTCTTCAGGCTCCAGCCTCTCCCTACTGTGGACTGTTTGCCTGTCTGGAATGAGATAATTTGTCAGACACCAGCTGCTGATCATTCTTTCCTCATGGGCACATTTATTATTATGTTACAATGCGCATGAAGAATCTTTACCATCACTGGGGTGAAAATGATTAAAATGTGGGGATTTTTGGTGCTCTGTGAGTGTGTGTGTGTGTGTGTGTGTGTGTGAGTGTGTGTGTGTGTGTGTGTGTGTGAGTGTGTGTGTGTGAGTGTGTATGTGTGTGTGTGTGTGTGTGTGTGTGTGTGTGCAGAAATTCTCAAGCCTTCCTTCTGCCAGAGACAGCATCATTGGTCATGCAGTGTGTTGGGGGAGCAGCCTGGGGAGGGGGTCATTGTCATAATTAACAAAACAACCAGCAGAGAGTCCCAGGGTACCCTGCCCGGGAAGGGGGACTGTATGGAGCCTTTGTGATCAGCCCAGGAGTTCAGCCACCTAGGAAGCTGGGCTATATGTCTCAGCAAAAGTGCAGAGGATGGGCTGGCTGGCTTCTAGAGCTGAGCATGTCTAATTATGTACCAGGAGGCAAGAAAAGGTGTAGGTCTGTCTTTCCAGTTCAGAGGGAGAAAAAAAAAAAATATGTGATGTCTCGCGTCTAAGAAACGAACAGGCTGACCTTTTCAGAGCGTCTGAAAGAAAAAACCAGATGTATTTCTCAAGAGTCACTGTGACTGAAGGCTTGCATTGTACACTCACATAAAGGGAGAGCTAACCAGAAACCAGCAGCTGATGATCTGAAGCCAGGCTGTGCTATTGTCCGGCACACAAATGTTCTACAAGGACCCAGGCCACCATGCAGTTCTCTGTGCACAGACTATGGAGGCTGGGGGGCGGGTGGTGAGGGCTTTTCTTTTCCTCCTTTTCTTTCTTCCCTTCCTGAAGCCTTTTCCTTCCAATCCCTCTGCAGTCGCTCACATTCAACTGTTAGCAATTATTCCCATTGACCCTCCTTGCTCTCCAAACGGGTGTGGGCCTCGGAAGGTCTCCTCTTTGTACCTGACAATCCCATGTGACAGCAGGCTCCAGGGAGGAGGTGAGGTCTCAGTTCCCCGGGGACAGTCACCAGGGATGGAGAGGCTGTGATTTATTTTCCATAGAGCAAAGTCAAAGCAAGGCGACTGTGTGCTGGGAGACAGACAGGGGATCCCCCAGCCTCATCAAGGGCTGCTCCCTATTGTCCTTGGGCAGGCTCAGGGCAAGGCTGGTGGTGTTGTAGGGGGAAGGGAGCAGGAGCAGATGACAAAGGGGAGGCAGCTGACCCAGAGCCTTTCTCCAGTTCAGCCCAGGTTTGTTTGTTTGTTTGTTTGTTTTAAATTTCTCCATAGCCTTTGCCTTCCTTAGCATTTAGTGGGCACATTTCAGTTCCCCTACAAACTGTAGAGTGCTTGAAGGCAGACACTTGTCATACCCTCCTCTTGTCCTCTTATTGTCCCTGGTATTCTATTTGTACCAAGTGGGTTCTCAACAAATATCTACTCAATGAAATTAACTCTGAGCCCCTTGGATCACGGTGTCTGACTTCTCCTTGTCATTCACAGACTCCTAGCAGCAACCTTCCTTGGTTAATGTAAAGCAGTCACTGCCCCAGGAACCTTATCACTTCATTTTGCATATATATATATTTTTTCCCCATGTCTATAGACATATACTAAACTACATTGTTGCCCAGTACACAATCCTCCCCTGTCCCCCCAAAAAGAAACACAAAACAAACAAAAACAACAACAAAAACCAGTTCATCTAATAAGATGAATTCATAGTTCTCTGTCCTTTTTCTTGGTCCAGCTATACTTTTCATAAAAGTCCACTTGAGGGTGACTCAACAATATTCCAGAAGTTGGATCATATTACCTTTGCAATTGGGATCAGAAATCCTGCTGCCCAGTGGCTGGACACAGGATTGTTCTGGAATCTAGCCTCAGGTGCAGTCCCTGAGGTTGCAGGCTCTACCTTTAAATTTGCTGCAGCCTTTGGGTTGGAGGTAATTCTGATGGTGTATATGATTGGTTCCTGGTTTTCTTCCCCAGCATTGCCAGTTCCAGGTAATATCAGCAGCAACAATAAAAGCAACAAGATTTATTGTGTGCTTAGTATGTCAGGTGCTATTTTAAAAACTTCCCATGTATTATCTTACTCTCATGTTTGTTTTGTGAAAGTGAACTCCTTGTGCCATGGAGGGTGGGTGGCCCTGAATTATAAATAACTGCAGACCCAAGAGAAGGGATGGATGAGCCAATAGAAAGAATGCGTCGTATTCATTACAAGAGTATAACTAATGAGTTATGGCAAAGTATTAGAAAAAGAGATAGTACGAGAAAATGACCAAGTCCAAGGGACATTTTAATACCTTCTTGAAAATGCAGGTGGACCTGGCTTTATGCAGTCAGTTGTACACACCCTGACTTTTTTAAGGATATATTTTTATGTAAGATGCATCAGGGAGTTAAGCTATTTTGAGAGAATTCTGTTGTGAGATCTTTCGTTCTGCAAGGAATCATTTTGTAATGCAAATAAATCACCCCTCTCCTCCAAAATTGTAATCACTGGTAAGAACATCACACATTAACATCCTTCAAACTGCTTTCCTACAAATACGGCCATATGCTTACATATAGGATTTTGTGTGCCTGTCATTGAAGAACTCAGCATATTGAACACCTAGTATTTAAGATCCCTTTAAAGAATCATAAATACTGTGCCACAAAGGTCCCCATTTAACAGATAAGGAAACTGAGGTTTAGTAGGATAACATAACTTAGTCTGAGAAAATCTCTTTGCCAGCTCCACATCTGAAGGGTTCCCTCAGGCACGATACCATTTTTGAATCATAACCTGAGATGACTGGAATTCAGAATCAGTTGATTTGTTGGGTTGTACCCCAAATGGTGACACCTGGCTCATGCCTAGATTCATTCATTTATTTAGAAAAATATTGAGGTGCCAGGCACTGCTCTGAGAACCGACATAAAGAACAAAAAGTAAACTAGAAGAACTCAGCTTTTAAAGGTCTTTTCCACAACTGCCCCTGTCCAAAATGGTAGCCACTCGCACTAGATTTTGCATTCAATTCATGAAAGTTTTGAAAATTAAGTAATGAGTTCACTGATTTTCCTAGAGGATCTCTAGTCCTCAAGCACTTGAGTTTCAAATGCACTCGTTTCCACGTGAGGGGGAAGCAGGGTGGCAGGGTGACAGGAAATGATCCTCTGCTAGTCAGGGAGGGGCTCGGAGCCACCCCCAGAACTGTTTGCATGGACATGTGAGGAAGAACTTCCCAAGAAGGAGAGTACTCTGGACAACTGCCAGCAGGTGTCCAGCTTAGGCGTGGGAGACCTCTCTGGAGTGGGGATTACTGAATGAGAGGGCAGCATTTAGGGATGAGGTCCAAAAGGGGAGCTGGGACAGACTCTGCAGTGCCTCTCAGGTCAAGGTAAACCTTATATCTCCAAGACAGCTGTTTTAGTCAGCTTTTTTGTTACTGTGCCTAAAAGACCTGACCAGAACAATTACAGGGGAGGAAAAGTTTATTTGGGGTCTCATGGTTTCAGAGGTCCCAATCCATAGACAGCATGCTCCATTTCTCAGGGCTGGAGGTGAGACTGAACATCGTGGTGGAAGAGTGTGGCAGAGGGAAGCAGCTCACATGATGATCAGAAAGCAGAGAGACCCACTTGCCAGATACAAAATATATACCCCAAAGCCATCAGTTACCACTCAGTTAATCCCCATCAGGGGATTAATATGCTAATTTGTTTAAGACTCTTATAACCCAATCACTTCTCCTCTAAACCTTCTTGCATTTTCTTACACATGAGCTTTTGGGGGACACATCACATTCAAGTCATAACAACAGCTGAGCACCAGTGATTCAGAGCTGGGTCTTTCCTTCCCCTTTTCTCACCTTCTCTCCTTTCAAATTCTATCAATCAATCAGTCAATCAATCATATATATTTCTTTCCCCCTCTTCTTTCTCTTCTCCCTGTCCCTTCACTCCCCTTATAACTTACATCTTTGTGACAAGATGTCTACTATTTGTTAATAATGCTCTTGAGGAACAATTTACACTAGACAGCATCAAGTCTTCTTCTTGGTCCAGGACTCTGATCCTATGCCTGCGAGATTTGGCAGGTCTGTGCTTCTTAGATAGACATGCTGACTGGGCTGGTGGGGCTTTGTTGAGATTTTCATTTTCTAGTTGGAGAGAAGATGAAAGTTCTTCAGAACCAATCCTAAAGTTTGCTATGTACAGGGAAAATGTGATGTGGTGTTTTTCTTTTCAGTTCCTGAAACGCATTTATTGAGCATTTACTTTGTACCAAGTGGTTTTTCCAGAAATGAGGAAGGGGGGTTTCAGAACACTGGACTTTCTGTACTGAAATGAGGAAAATCTTGGGCAAATTGGGATGGATGGGTTCACCTACTTGTGCAGGACATTGAGACTACCAAGATAGATCCCAGGCCTGCCTTCAAGACATATAAGCTTGATAGAGAAGACAGGCAGTACAAAACTCTAAGGGCCTTGAGGAGAACACAGTTGCTCTGGCCTGTTGCCTTCCTGTGAGGCGGCCCCAGTACGGAGACAGGGGTAAGAGTGGACTCCGGGAGGAGACGATATCTGGTTTGATTCTCTACGATGACCAAGGATGCCGACCGCGGCTCCAGCTCCAATGTTCTTCCTGGGCGCTCTGTGGAGGTTCGTGAACAGGTAGGCAAAACCCCCACTTCTCTGAGTCTTCCTTCCCCACCAGAGAAGTAGATCATGACCTGATCTCAGGGATTCTGTCAGTTCCCAAAGGCCTCATGTTTGATGACTCCACCTGGTTAGGACACACCAGGGAGAAGGGAGCGTCTACATGTGCGTCCACAGGGGTGTCAGTATTTGGGCACAAGGGAGCTGTTGATCACATCTGTCATTCTCTCCTGGCCTCCAGACCACTCCAGGGCGTCCCTGAGAAACTCTATTCATCTAAATTCGAGGGACAGAGGAGTCAGGCGGAAGGCTTTTCACAGGCGAGCTGCATCTTGCGCAGTGAGTGTTGCTCAATTCTTTTTCAGAAGCAGACATTAAAACCTGCAGCACAGTCATTTAGAATTTCAAAGGTTTCTTCTTCAGGGGGTGGGACACAAAAGACACCACGGTTATTCACATAATGCTGGAATGGTGGGGAACAGCAGCACACCATTAACAAGACAGCCAGCAAACCTCTGTAGGGAAAGGCAAGAGCTATTCTGCCAGCATAAAGAAGATGCCTCATTACGGTTGCTTTAAAAAAAGATTATTATCATTATTGCTTTTTAAAATTCACTCCTGCATTCTACCTAGGTTGGGAGAGCTTAGGAGGGGAAAGAGAATTTTTAAAAGTAGTTCATAGATCACTAAGAATCCCCAAACACTCAAGATTCAGTACCTCTCTCTCCCTCAGCTGAGGGTGTCAATCAGAATTTAGAATAAATGCACACCTAAATCAAGAGAGCCTTCATTTCTTAAGGTAGAGATCTTGCAGGACTGCTCTGTGTGGTTTTAAATGGAGCCCAAATCCTAGTCAACTGTTTGAAGGACCACATAAGATGGAGTTTCTCCCACATAATGCTGCTGGTCCTCCAACATTATCTCGCCTGGCTTTGCCTGTCTTCCTCTCCTTTGTTTTGGAATTACATGAGGCGGATGCCACAGATCTGAGTTGGAAAACCAGGAGCCCAAGCTGCAGGAACAGCCAGCAGACAACATTGTCTCTGAACTGCTATTGTTTCTATTTTAGGAGCACATTGAGTGATTAGCTTGGGTAACAGTAACATCGCATTACCTTGCACAGGCTGGAAATGTCTTTCAATAAGGAGGCAACACCGAGGCCATGTGATACAATCCCGTAGACAGAGCCAAGTGGAATACATCAAAGAGAGCCTTGATGCAGATGTTTCATGCAGAAGAAAATTAGGTCAGAGACCACTTCAATTTCAGCTTCTGCCAGCCTCGTTTGAGAGCTTCCAGTGAATTCGTAATGAATAGCTTCTAGGGCACTTTTCTCTCATTCAGTCACAGGCTGCCACAGCTAGATGAGTGTTCCATGTGGAATCTTCTCTCATTATTTAAAACTGCTACTTTGTGTTCTGAAATTCCAGAACCCTTCCAAGGCGCCATCACCACGGGCCTGAAACAAAAAGACTCCAAAAATACAGAAAGACATTAATTTGTCTGGTATTCCTGCGCACTCTCTTCCCATCCATCATATACATACATGTTTTTTAATACATCCCCAGCCTCTTTTTCATCTGCTTATGCAAGTCCATAAGCTGGTGCTGAGGAAGATTGGAGGTGTCAGGCTTTTGTAATCTCACTCAACTCTGAAGAAGCCAAGTGGCCTGTAGGTGACCAAATGCTTTGCTGCCTTCTTGCAGCGAGTGTGCATACGTGCGTGAGTGCGGCGTGCATGTATGAAAAAAAAAGCTTTTCTCTGAAAAGAAAAGGGCAGTGTGACCTCAGTGCAAGGCAATGATGCGTCTTCTCCCTGCCCACCCAGCCCCATCTCACATGTCAGTCATTACACTGGAGGGTTGGAATCTAGGGCGCCCGGGATCTTCCTTTTCCACCCACTACCGTATGAGGGTTTCACACTGACACATCCTTGCTGATTGGAGTGGGGGTGTGTGGAGTGGATCCCTTCAATTCACACCAGGAGAAGAATCATTAGCTTCTAAAATGCATTTGGAAGAGAGGGCGCCGAGAGGCAGACTCGGGAGGATCACAGTCTTCTCCACCCTGGTGACGCTCCGATTTCCCACGGGAAAGGAAAAGAAGTGGCAGTCCCAGCTCCAGCTCACCGTGACACAATTGCTTTGTCTTTGCTACCTCCAAAGCATGAGGGCCTTCATTAAGGGGTGTGCTCGACTCTGAGGTTTGCATGGCAGGAGCAGAAGGCCTCAGAGAAGTGCTCCCAGGCTGGCTCTGCTTCAGCCCATCATGGGAAGCCATCATGAAGATGTTCCCTTTCTTGTGCTGCCATTCAAAACATCACATCCAGCACAAAAAGATGCTGGTCTTTCAGCCTTTCTGCCCCAACTTCCTGCTCTCCTGCCTGTCACCCCTCGCCTGCTATCTTTTCCTTTGTGCTACACACACACCACACACACACACACACACACACACACACACACACACACACCTAAGTACCCACTCAATTAAAATTTCTGAGGACAGCAGATATGCAGGGGAGGCAGTGGCAGCGAAGTAGAAAGACGACCTGATAAATAGAGACCTAGATTTCAGCTCCGCCTCCGTGAACCTTGACAAGAAGCCCTCTTTGCTACATTTAGGATCCTCACCTGGAAAAATGCAGGTACCCATTACCAAATCCTTCACAGCTTTCATGCTGACTCAAGAAATAATCTTTCTCTTGTGTTACACACCATCGATGTCCCTCTGAAAGTGTCTGGCTATGGGTTGAAGTCACAGATCTACCCACTAAGATGCTAACAAAGCCCTTGTTCATAGAATTAGTATGGAGACATTCTGGGTATGTATCAGTAGGAGAGTGTAAGTTCTTCCAGACACACTGTAAATGGGGGATAGTTCAACAGAGGAAAGATGACATTGATTTTAGAGTTAGATAGATGTGAGTTGAATGTGACCTGGCTGTGTGACCTTGGGCAAGTCACTTAACCTCTCTGACTCTTTCTTCCACAGTAACAAGGATAATACTCATTATGGAAGACTCTTAGAGGTGAAATGAGACCATGTGAAGGTAAGCAGCTTAAATAGGGCTTGTATGTGGTAGGTGCTCAATAAATATTAGCATGAGTCATTGCTATAAAAATTAATAATGGTGATATGTATGCATATGTGCAGAGGAGGTACCTATGATTCAGGAGAGTGAAAAAAATTGACACGCTATTTGAATCAACTGTTTCTGCTCCATACAGAGCATCTTCTGAAATACACACACACACACACACACACACACACACACACACGCATATGCACATGCACATGCACACACACTTCAATTTCTAAAGGCAGTAGCAACCCAGTTCTAATTTTTTTTTTTTTTTTTTTTTTTTTAGATAATACACTCAAAGTGCTTTGTAGAGATTCTGGCACCTAAGTGCTCAATAAACGCTGGTTGCATTCATTTTTATTTGCAACAGTATCTTTCCAGTAGTGAAACCCAGGTTATCATGCCCCATTCTCCTCTCTGAAGAGGCCTCTGTTTAAGAGGCAACATGGGGCAGAGAAAAAATCTCTCTAAGTAGGAGACAAAACCCATCAATATGATGTGGAGTTCTTAATCACAAAACCATAGCACTCGAGAGCTTGGCAGGCAGAGAAACTGAAACACGAAGAGGTCACATAACTTGACCAAGGTCATGGCAGAAGCCTGGTTCTCACTGAGATCGCCACTGTGCTCCTGTGCCATGGAGCTCAGCCCCAATCAGAGCATCAACCTGAAATGCCTGACAGAGTCCAGGTGCTTTCCACCTACTGCAAGCCCTTCCCAACACCTCCTGGTCTCCTCAGCAGCCCCGGTGAAGGGCCACCAATGTGAAGTGGCTCTGGGGCCATCTGCCACCAAGGGCACCACTGCCAAGGCAAAGCATTGCCTCCCCAGATCTGGCCTTGGTCCCCATGAAGGCATGAAGGACAATGCTGCCCTAGGAAGAGGCTTCCTGGCCCGTCACACTGAGCAGGCTGTGCCAGGACCAGGCGGAGAGTGTGGCCTAGGAAGAGCTGCCCAGAGTTAACCAGCACCTGCCAAACTGGCTCTGTGTGCAGGTGTGTGGCCGTGGGGGCTGACAGAAGCCGGAAAGGCCAAAAGAGGGGACGAGAAACATCCTTTTTTCTATCCTTAGTCATTCACTCAGATGCCTATTCATTTCTTTATTCATCTATTTAATTACTCTTTATTGAGCACTGCCTTTGGAGCAGGGGAGCTTCTAAAATTTCATTATTTAGTAAAAGCGACTACATGGATGGAGATACAAACCAATTACAACTCAATATGGCAAGGGCTGTAATCGCAAAATACTGTGGCAGAACAGAAAAGGGAAGGAATTCAGTTTTACTGCTTTGAAAGTGATAGATGGCATAGAGCTTGTGTACTAATTAGGGTTGGATTATAGAGACAAAATACTTGATAAACATATGTGTATACATAAACATGCACACCGACACACACGTGTTGTACACACATCTACCTTTAGGGATTTGACCTTGCACAATTGTGAGTGTTGATTTAACAGTCTGTGAACAGCTATATAGTCTTTGCCATGATCTGGCATCCCTATTTTTTTTTTTTTTTTGGAAAGGGTCAGATAATAAATATTTATGACTTTGTGAGACATACAATCTCCCATTGATGTGGCTGTACATCAATGAAACTTCAAAAAACAGGCAGAAGACTGGAATTGCCTGGGGGGCAGTTTGCAAACCCCTGGTCACCTTTGCAACTGGTTCTGGAGCCTGAAGTCAGTGGGGTCAGACCTTCATGTGAAGATGGGTGTGGGGTGGGGACAGCAAGGGAAACCCGGAGCCCCTGGGGCTGGAGGATGGCCTGGAGTTCACCTCTGTCTCCATATCTTCAGACCTTCAGCTTCGATGCTGATTGAGTTCCTTCCATCAGGAAGCTAATCCCAGGAGTTGGAAAAACTGAAGGACGATCCTGTGGAAGCTGAAGTTGCTGTTGATCTGGTTGCTCTGCCCCAGGCCAATAAAGTCAGCCAGCAGACAAGAGACAAATAGACCTGTCGCAACAGCACCTGATGTTCCTGTGTGGATGTCTGAGCATCAAATGAATATGACTTCTGTTTTAATTCAAACTTCCAAAACTCCTGCAAAACGTCTTATGACCCACACTAACTTTGAGCAATGCAGGGAAGGAAATTCTGGGAAGTATTGTTCCAGCTGAAGTCCACACTGAGGAGGAAGGTTTCAGAGAGGAGGGTCCTTTGAGCCTGGTAGAGGGTTTTCCAAGTGGAGAGCTCCCCAAGAATCCCCAGACAGCATGACTAGAGTGTGATCTCTCTACAAACGGCTCCAACATGTAGTTTAACGGGAGAAAGAAACAAACCTGTTCATGTGCTTGCCAAACATTCGAAGAATTTATGTTCCTATTTTTTTCTTCTCATTAATGAAGAACTTTCACCAGAATCCAGATGTGAGCAGGATGGTGAGTTCTATGACAGTCTTGATTCACTTTTACCCCTGAAGGCTCAGGGTCCATCTTCCTGATCATCCCCAGGAGGCAAACCTCACCCTTGGGACAACATGACTGATCTGTCTATGCGGTCATGGGCATCCAGTGAACACATTTGCATAGAGCAGCATATTAGCAGATAATTCCCATAAAGTTTTTATCTGAGTCACAGCGGTGAATTCTTTCCCCCTTTTTAGTAGCTTGCTCCTCCTTCCTGTGTTTATCTTCATTAAGGCTGTCAGATTTTACTAGATGTGCTGGCACCAGAGGTTACATTTAATTTCCTATTCTTTTAGTTCCTTCCTATGTCAATACTACCTTTACAACACATCCATTCATCCATTGTCTCTTCATATATCTATGTTTTTATCTATCTTTCCATCTATCCATCCATTCATCCACCCGTCCACTCGTTCCGATCCATCATCCCCACTTGGGTTGGGGAGGCACTTAGTCTACTTCAGTCCTCTGTCATCTCATACCCAAATGATCACAAGGTCCAATGGACTGGTTTTTCTGAAAGGCTTAGTGAATGAATATGAAATGGAGCAAATATAGGCTTACATTTGTATTCTGTTTTTCTCCCTTACTAATTATATTTTTTCTCTGGGTCTGTCGAGGAAATAATAATATCCACGTCTAGGGACTTTTGAGACATTAATTGAAATAAAGTGTATTAAGCACGCAGTGAGACACACTCGAATGCTAAAACATCCCCCTCTCCCTGTTCCCTAGGTCCCCGTCCTTGTCTCCCTTCCCTGTTTTTGCACACGTCTTCATAGGTACATAAATTTCTCACTTCACTTTCTGGGCTTGGTGGAGCCATTTTTGTCAGGATGGTGTCCTCCCCAATTCCTAACTTCCTGTTAACACTCATCCCTGTCTGTGACTCCTTTGTTCATGGAAACTCTTCTCCCTGAATTTTCTCTCTTCACGTTTCTCTTTGTAGAAAATTGATCTGATTTCCCAGACCCACTCATTCCCCAGATAAGATGCTACTTCTTCCCACACGTCTTCCTGAATCCCCAAGTTTAAACTTTTAGCCCGCTGTATTACTAGAAGACATTATTCGAGGGGAAAGGGAACAGCATTTTGGCGCACATTGCTTAGTATTGACACATCTGTTATATACTTTCCACGACTGCCTTAAGAAGTAACTATTATTATCTTCACTGTTTAGCAGAACTAGTAAAGACCAGAGGGAACAATCTAACTCTGGCCCATCTGATTCCAAATGTCCTTTTCATTTCACTTTATCTTGCCTTCCATCTTCTACACTATAGTAGTCAAAACGGCATTCTGACATTTATAGATTTTTTTTAAATTAAAAATCATGATGGACTTCATTATTGAATTATATGAAAAGATGGGGATAATGTTTTGTTTATTCTTGTAACATATCACTTTAAATGTCCCCGTGTAACAATGTGAACTTCTTAACAATAAGCCTATGGTGGCCAGGTACAGTGGTGCACACCTGTAATCCCAGGAGTTCGGGAGGTTGAGGCAGGAGGATCCCAAGTTCAAAGACAGCCTCAGCAACTTAATGAGGCCCTAAGCAGCTTAGTGAGACCCTGTCTCTAAATAAAAAATAAAAAAGGGGCTGGGGAATGTGGCTTAGTGGTTAAGGGTCATTGGGTTTAATCCCTGGTTAAAAAGAAAAAAGAAAGGAAGGAAGAAAGAAAGGAAGCAAGAAGGAAAGAAAGAAAGAAAGAAAAGAAAGAAAAGAAAGAAAGAACATGTGGTAAATAATCTGTCAAAACATAAGCAAAGCACAAATTGGACCTTACACTAGAGGCCTTGTTCTAGTATATTCTGCCCCTGTTCAAATGTGGTAAGTGAATATTATTCTTCCAACATCCTCTTATCAAGGTAAGGTCAATTTTAGTTTTCCTTCTTTTTAGGTAGGGAAGTCTGCAACAAAGAGGAAATTATCATTATTGTTATTTGGTTAAGTTCACATAATAAAAGACTCTTCATACATTCCAAGGTCCTGAGCTATTTTGTGAAAATTCGTGGCCTGAGCCCTGCAGCCAGCAGGCAGCCAGCCCACTTATTTATCGTTCCATGGCATTAGTAACCCTGTAAAAGTTAAATTTGTTTTATTTATAGGTTGGAAGGGCCTTCACCCATGAGGAGTGCTAAATAAATAGACTTTTACCATCGTTCTCCAAAGAGGTTGGGAAGGAACTGCTCAGGAGGAAAGCCTGCAGGGTACAAATTGTCAGAATGAAGTATAGTCCTTTGTTCAGAATCAGAAGAGTTAACCACTCAAATCATAAACTAGCGGACAAAGCGCACTTCACCAAACTGGGGTGAGCACAGTGAGAAGGGAGACAGAGGCCTGGAAACACCCAGGGTGTACGCTCTCCAGGTGAAATTCAGGCAAGTTCACTTGGGATGCCCAAGGGCATATTTTTTACCCAAGAGACCCTGGAAGTATGCTCCAGGACAGCTCAGAAAAGTGTTCCAAACTTGATGTTTAACGGAGTCAAATAGAAGGATTCTAGCAGGTAAGCAGAGCGTGTCTGGGAGGTGCCTGTCTAGTTGTTCATACTTGAGAATAAGAAGAGCAACTCAAAGTTATTGAACTAAGGGCATTCAAAGTTCCATGTGACGTCATTCAACACTCCGATCAGATCTTAAATCTGTTTTCTATTCGGAGGAAACTGAAAAGGTTATGATCTTTGCTAACTCTCCACATTCTAAAATGCCCTTATGACAGGAGAAAGTTGCTAACTCACTCTGAGCTTTTAGATCTTTGCCAAGAGAGAGAGAATGGGTTTTCTTGCTAGGTCCACATGAACTTGCCTGGTGTTCCTTCTGATGAATGGCATTTATTCCCTCAGAGAGTTGCCTGAGACTGAAGGCAGAGCTATATAGCACTGGGATTGAGCTGACCTAACTAACTGGGTCTCATGGGAATGAACTGCATGCCTTGGCCTTCCACTGTGATTCCTAAGCGTTTGAGGTAACCGGGCGTGCCTCCCCCACAAGAAAGTCCCAGCTGCTCCCTAAGGGGGAGATGGGATCCTCAGGTATCATGTTTAAAATGCTGTACCCTCAAGACGAGTGAGATTTGCCTTCAGAGCAGCATGTAGAACCTTCTAAAGAGAAGACTTGCCTCTCGTAAACTATTCATGAAAGCCCTCATGGCTCCAGAACCACCTGCTTCCTAGTTCCCTGAACTTGCCTAATCACCCACTGTCTCATCCCTGACAGCTCCGTTCTCAAATCTACCTTCAATCCACTTTTATTGCTTTCAGTTTTTTATCCTGGACATGATGTCTGGTGTGATTTGGGCCTGACCTTGAGCTACCCCAACTCCCCACTCCACTTCCTCTACTTGTTTTTGGAAGAGAGCGTCAAGGTCAGACCCTGTCTCCTGTGGCTGCTGTGGACCCCCCACCCCATTCCCTTTTGTGAGCTTTGCTCTTCCTGTGAAAACATCGATAACTCAAAGAGGCTGCACTCTGACACAGAGCGAAAAGCAGGACAAGGGCTTCCACGATGAAGACTGCAGGGCTGTAGGCCCCAGAGAATGTGCTCTGTCACCCTCGGCAGCTACACCACAAAAGGCCTGGTGTAACCTCATCCACTCCAGAAAATTCTTGGTGGAAGAGATAGTCAAGCCCATTTCAGACTGGGTCTCGACTGCATCCACGGCCTAAAAACGTCGATCATGTCACTGTGCATCAACCAAGGTGGTGCCAGGGAATACTAAATGCTCCGGAGACAGGCAGAGCTGAGTTTGAATCCTGGTTCTACCTCTTGCTAGCTAGCTGTGTCACTGCAGTCAAGTTCCTTAACTCCTCTGAGCCTTAGTTTACTCATTCACAAAATGGGGATAATCACATTTACCTTATACTGTCATCATAAGAATTGAAAGGGACGATAGATTATAAAATGCAACACATTACATATGATATAAAAGAAGTAGAGTGTATCGATATTTATTATATTTGTCATTATTATTAGTGCCACGATAAAGCCTTAATGTTTAGATTCTGACAAGAATGGAGAACATTCCAAATATCCAAGCGGTTCGATTCTTGAGAGATGGGCCATAGGTTTCCTCACACACTGGGCTTGTTGCTCAGGGTTGTAAGTCACCAGTTGGCTTCCTGCCTGAACTTTTAATCTTGTCCCCATCTCAATTTAAAGAGGGTGAGAAAGCAGAGACATCAATCGCTTCCTTGTCAAGGACAACAGCCCCTTCCTTCTTCCTTAACTCTCTCCTGGGGCCCCATCCACCCGGTGCCAGGGGAGCGGGCTGCTCTGAATATAAATCGCCACGAGGTCGGAGGCTCTGTGCCTCCACAGGAACCAGGAGCAGTCCCACTGTCCTGTGGAAGGCTGCCATGAGCCCGACCCAGTCTTCCCACTCCGCACAGGGTTAAGCGCCCCACCGTTCCACAGTTGCCCTGGATAGTGATGTAACCATGAAGATGGCAGTTACCCAAGGTACTGGGACACAGACTTTATTGATTTGTTCTTCTAATGCATTAGGAGGAAACAGGAAACCTCAGGAAGGTCACAAACGACAATTGTGCATTGACTGGCACAGACATTGGCTTCATTCAGGAAAGTGCGACTCAAGTGGCCTTGCTATCAGAGAGGAAGGGGGACCAGAGATGATTCGAATCATAGACGATTTGAAAAATGAAGACAGTACGCATGTGCTGAATCAGAAGGGACAGAAGAACCTGAAAAGCTCAAGCTCAGACCTGAGGGAGAGTCAGTGTCCAGGAACAGGGAAGGCCAGGTGCTCAACATTGCTGAGCGATGGGATGGAGGAACGAACCAGGCAGCAGAGATCGCCTAGGTCTTGGCTCTGTTGATTCTCTAGACAACTCGATGGCCCTCCTCTTCCACTGGATTCTATGGTTACATGCTCTTCTTTACTTTTCTTGCTCATGATCCTTAAAGCCGAGTGTGTCAGAGACCTTTGAATGAGCCCCCACTGTTCCCAGTTTTCTATCGCTTGTGATGGTCACTGTCACTGACCATTGCAAAAATTATGATGACATGTTTGAAGGTCTCCTAGCCTTCCTGCACCCTCATCCCTTCCAGACCTGTGCTCTGAATGTTTGAGGCTTGCCTCCTGCTAGCCTCGTCTTCCCCGATAATTATAAGAGGTGACCCTATTTTAGGGTTCTGGTTGTTTTGACCTTATTGTTGAATTCCCATTACCTGGTGAGCAATTGCTCCAGAGTGTCAGTTCCCTGTTTTGCACATCAGTCCTCTGTCCCCTAAGAGATGAAACTGGCTACAAAGCCAAATCTTTCCAAATAACCTTTAATCAATTAAGTAGACTTCTGGATAGGATACTGAGGTCCCTTCTAACCCCTTGAGTTTATATATTAAAGTTAAATCATTAACCCAGAACTCAGTGGCATATTTTAATTTTTTCTAGAAATATTACCCTATGCATTATTGGAGAAAATAATACATAGCTAAAAAAAATTATAAATCACTAAAGACAGATGTTCCTTCAAACGGCACAGATTTTTGTGGGCTCTGTACAGGCATGTAGTCTCTAGTCCTGGACGGAGCAGCCGTAGAAAACACCATTGTGGCAATAGGAGAAGCAACAGAAGAGTCACGTCTACAATGAAAGATACAACATTATGTTTCCTCATGAGCCAGAACGGAAGTTGAATAAGGACAAGGGCTTCTGTGGAACTCAGATTCTAGCACAGGGAATTTTTCTGTCTCCACTCTGCAAGTCACTCTGTCTGTAACTTGGGCACATGACTTAAATTGTGTGGGCCTCTGCAGCCTAATAGTTAAAAGGCATTGCTAATTAACTAACTTGGCATTGCTATGAAGATTAAATAGACAATGGTTTATAGATAGTCAAGAATGTAGTAAGTGCTCAATAAACCTGAGATTTCACTGAGTTCTGGATTTGACTTTCATTATAGACTCAAAGGGTTAGGAGGGACCTTATCAGATTATCCTAGGGTAAAACAGCTATTTATCAGTCACTATCTATATGCCAGGCAATGGACTAAGCAATTTGAAAATAATATTTGGTTCTATTTTAGATACAGACATTAGACTCATTTTTCAGATGAGGAAAGTGAGACTCAGAAGAATTAGACAATGTTCCTTATGTCATGGGGCTAATTGTTGGTAAAACAAAGATGCACATCTTGAACTTTCTTGTTCCAGAGCCTTTTCTCTCAGACACATTGTCGTAAGGGCATTTTAGAATGAGAAACTGGCAGTATGACTTTAATAAGCTAAAAAAAAAAATCAGTGAACTGTAGAGTCTCTGGGGAGATAGAGGTTGGAGAATGGAGGTGGAAATGCACTAAAATAATAGATTCCAGTATCGATCTAGTGAGAAAAGCTGAGGAGACGGAGATTAGTAGGATTTGTAAAGTTGTTATTAGTATTTGCCAAAGATGTTTGCCATTGCCCATGTTCTTCTTGGGAATGTTGTCTTTTGAATATAAGATCACATAAAAACACCTTTCTTTCCCTCCTTCCCCTCAATACACTTATTAAGTCTTCTCAGCACTGGGCACCACACTGCACGTGGGGAGTACAAAGATATGAAATATGGGACAAGATTTCATGTTTGATGCATTTGAGTGACAGGTGTAAGGAGTTGAGTTTAGAAATAAAATCTGGGGCAGGATGAACTTTGAGCACCACTGACATGAGCAGCATCCCCATATATGGAGTTATTGAGGAGGGGAACACTGTGAGGCCCGCCATTCCCAACACCTACACCCTGGGATGATGCTACAACTTGTCACTTGGTATCCATGAACACAAAGAGATCCAGAGACGTTAGAAGCGAATCCTCTAAACTTGCAGGGAAAATCATGTGTCTGTGTGAATATGAACTTTGTTTTCTGAAGAGCCAACCCATAGCCTTATTCTCAAAGGGTCAGACTCAGAAGGCTTAAGGTCAAAAGCCACTGGAGCTGGCCCAAAAGGAAGAATAAAAGGAAAGGCAGGTATGTGGAGGTTGGTGAAGAATAGTCAAGAGCGGAGGATGAGCTGAGATAGTGCCATGGGGAGGTGCCCACAGTGCAAAGGTTACTTAGGAGCCAGGAATGATAACTGGAATTGGCAATCGATCAAGATGTGCACACTGTGTATGTTTGTGTGTGTGTGTGTGTGTGAGAGAGAGAGAGAGGGAGAGAGAGAGGGAGAGAGAGAGAGAGAGAGAGAGATAGAAGGAAAATTAAGCTGCAATGTCTCTTGATTTCCTAGCCTGACAGATGATTAATTCACAAAGAAAGAAAATACAGGAGGGACTAAGCTCGGGATCATGGGGTAGGTAATAAATTTAGTACTGCTATTGGTATAGACTTCTTGGAATGTGACTGTGGTCTTGCGGTTTTCTCTATGAAGCTTAGAAGTTTAATTTAACTCATCAATGTATCAAGCCAATGGGGGTGCACTTGCTAACTTCAGAGTTAGAGGCTCAAACACCAAAGGGATAATTTATGGTAAAGTTTGGATTTATGCCTATAATTGAGTGACATGGTTCCATTTTCCATTTCCAGCTCCTCCATAGTCTCCCAGACAAGGTAATTCATGATGTTTTAGGAGAGATTTATACAGTGCTAGAGGTTTAGATGAATTCTCAAGAATTGGCATAATCCAGATCTTTTCCAGACTGGGTATAGGAGCAATGTGGCTACTGCCTGAATTTTCCCATTTGATAAAGGTGTTTGGCACTGTGTAGATAGAATTAAAGTCATAGCGATTCCTTGGTTATAAAAAGTGGGAAGTTCTGAAAATAAGATTTTGAGTAAACACTGTATGCCTGCATCATATATCTTTGTAAACATTAACTATTCTAGGCAATTAACATATTTTCATACTGTCAACCCTAGGAGGTGGAGTTATTATCTACGTTTCGCAAATGAGGCCAACCAAGGGTGAGAAATTACGAACTCATCTGAATTTGTCAAAGAAGCATCAGACATTTTCTCATCCCCATACTTTTTCTGATGACATCTGAACCTCTGGTCCAGTCATTCCATTCTTTCTCAGTGTCTTTATCCCCTTGACACCTCCCTGTCACTGTGCACTCAGCTTAGATTCCAGAATCTAAAGCTGTGATCTTCCTCTGGCAAACCTTATCGTGGCCCCTCCTGCCCTCCATCATTCTCAACCAGCAGAACTGAGCCCTTGAACCCAAGCTCGCCTTCTTCCTTCCTACCCCAGGGTCACTGATAGTGGGCTAGAGAAAGCCACTCCACTACATGGAGGGGTCTCATCACAAATTTATGACTAGAAGCCTCAATGGGCCATCTGCTTTGCCTAGCAACCTTGCCACATTTTATCGAAGCAACTATCTCATTATTTCAGACAACCAAAGGCACGTGATCTTATTCCTCAAACTTCCTACCCTGTCCCTTCTTAGTCTCAGTTGATGATTTTGCTTCTTTTCCGGTTGAAAAATGAGCCAAAATTCAGAGGTAAATACATGTAGTCTTACTACAAACTTACCAACTTCTCTTCATCCTAACTTTCATGTTGATCCATAAAAATCTTCCACCTTCTAAGACCAACCTCTCCACTCACGCACTGGAGCTTGTGAGGGTTCCTTCTTTATGACTTCATTCTTTTTTTGTCTTCTCTTCTCTTTCTCCTCAAGCCCACTTGCCCTTTCTCTTTTGATCACTCCATCAATAGGCAGACCTGCTACCCTACCTTCCACCCACAAAAATGAGACCCTCTCCTCACCTACATTCTCTTCCACTTCTTACTCTATGTGTTTCCTCTCTTTAAGCAAAACTTCAGATAAGAATTGTCCATTCATACAGTCTCTCCACTTTCTTACTGCCTATTCTTTTTTTAACCTGTCCAATCGACTTTTGTTCCCATTTCTCTGAAAATAATTTTTAAAATCTGCACCTGTCAATGTCATTAAACTATGACATATTGTCAAATTCAGTGATCAATTCTGTTTTTTTTTTTTTTTTTTTGTACCAGAGATTGAACCTAGAGGTGCTTAACCACTGAGCTACATCTCCACCCCTTTATTCCCCCCAATATTTTATTTAGAGACAGGGTCTCACTGAGTTGCTTAGGGACTCGCTAAGTTTCTGAGGCTGACTTTGAATTCGAAATCCTCCTGCCTCAGCCTCCCGAGCAGCTGAGATTTCAGGAGTGCACCATTGTGCCTGGCTTGGGATAGATTCTTGATTCTGCTCTTAAATTCTTGGAACCTCTAAGTTATTTACTACTTCCTTCCTTAACACTCTGCTTTCTTGGGTTTTGTTCTTAACCGGCCACTCCCTCTTTGTAGGTGTTCTTGGTTTGGATCTAGGGACATCCCCCGAAAAGCTCACATGTTAGGCAAGGCAGCAATGTTCAGGGGTGAAAAATTGAAGCATGAGAACAGTTACCTGCTAACTTACTTATCAATAACCTCATCAGTGACTTGATCCACTTGGTGAGTTAATGATTTCAATGGACTAATTGGTGGCAACTGTAGTCAGGGGGAGTGTGGCTGGAGGAGGTAGGTCACTGGGCATGTGCTCTTGAGGACAATATCTTGTCCCTGGCTTCCTCTCTCTCTGTCCTTCTCTGCCTTCCAGCTGCCATGAGCTGAGTAGCTTCCCTCCCCTCTGCCCTTCTGCCATGATGTTCTGCTTCACCTCAGACTCAGAACAATGGGGTTGGCTAACCATGGGTTGAGATCTCTGAAACCATGATCCCCAAATAAACATTTCCTCCTCTCAGTTGTTATTATTGGGTATTTTAGTTGCACCAAGGCAAATCTGACTCACACGGCAGGTTTTGCTGGCTCCTCCATCCCCGCTCCAACCTTAAGATTAGCTGTGGTTTTGGTATCTTCTTGTCTCTACCTGCATTTATTTATGGACATTTTCACACATTCTAATAGCTCCCTAATTTCTGTCTCCTGTCCTAATTGCTTCCGTGAGCTAAGAAGTAGGCTGCCTTCGGAGGCTCTCCAGTGTCTAGTGAGTATCTCATACTGACGGCTGAAGCAGAGTTCTTGATTTTCTCCTTTCCCTCAAAATACTCTGATCCTTTTCAGTCTTTTTCAAAACCAGGAAATCATTCATCGTTTCTCTTTTCCACTCATTTCCTACAGCCAACCCTTCAGCAAGTTTTATCAGCTTTACCTTAATACCATCAATTCCCTCATCCAAAACTTCTAATATGAGCCATTATTCTCTCTTGCCTAGAAATTGATTTCATTGCTTCTATTCTTCTCAGGTCTGTTCTTTACTCAGCAGCTGATGTTCCTATTAAAATATGTTTCTGTCCTCTAAAATCACATCAGTGGCTTTCCATTTTGCTGAAAATAAAATCCAAATCTATTAATGGTCTACTAGGTATTACCTATCCACTGCATAGCTTTTTGACCTTATTTTCCATCACTTTTCCCATTGATCAATTGTGCTTTATCTATATTGACTTTGAAAACTTTCTTTCAGCACACTGAACTCATTGCTGTCCTAGGGTCTTTGCATTTCTTGTTCCCAGTACCTAGGATTCTCTATGCCCAGACACAGAATTTTGTCATTAAAAAGTAGAAAACAGGCCAGGCCATGGTGCCACACCCCTGTTATCCCATCTACATGGGAGGCTGAGGCAGGAGGAGCACAAGTTTGAGGCCATCCTGGGCAACTTAGTGAGACCATGCCTCAAAATATAAAGGTAAGTCAGTGGTTGAGCTAGCACGTGCAAGGCCTTGAGTTCAATCCACAGCCCCATCCCTCCCCTCCAAAAAGTGTAGAGCATCATGAAATGGAGAACTTTAGCGTTAGAGGAGTATTAAGGTCTTCAAACCCATCCAGCATTTTATAGCCAAGAAAAGTAGAAAGTGGAGCTCAGAAAGCCAAGAGACTTGCCCACATCCATAAAGCTGAGACCTTCACTCCCCTGTAACCAGTTTTCTTTCCTTTGTATTTTGTTAGACAAGCTAATTACTTTGTGTATTCTTACAGATTTTTATATTCAAATGAGCTGTAGTTAGTTTTAAACAACAACGGATTTGCCCATCAGAATAACATGCTTCTGATTTCATCTTACATATTCTTCCTGGGGCAGTAGGCTCCCCAGTGTGGGTCCCACATGGATGGACTTTTCCAAAATACAGACTTGGGCTGCTTAACATCCTCCAGTAACTTCCTTTGCCAGGATACATCCCTGTTCCAGGCTGAGCAGCCTCTCATCACCTGAAAGGTGTCCCTTTCCACTGCCTTTGGGGTAGCCACTGCCCAGTGGTCCGCGGGCTTCAGCTGCACAGGTGACCTGTTCCTGGTCTTTCCCCTCTCCAGGCCTTTGCCGGTGCTGAGTCTGCTGAGTACACCCTGTTCTTTGCAACCGGGAGCAGGTGGTAGCTCCTCTGTGCATTTCCCAGTACCTTAAGCATCCAGTGCACACCCCCATTAGAGCTGTTATCAGGTATGAAGGTGGTTTTTTTGTTCGTTTGGTTTTGGTTTCGACATCTCACTGCTCTGCTGGATCGCGAACTCCTGATGGGCAGGAATCGCGCCTTATTCTTTTTGTTCTCTGCAGAGCCTAGCACAGGATCAGCCTCATGGTAGGAACTGAAAAGGTATTGGGTGAGCAAGTGATCGAGGGAGTGTGACTGGCCTGCTGGCTGGGGGTGAGAATGGCCTCCCTAAAGAATATTTTAATGGATTCTCATCTGCTACCGCCTAGACCACGCCTCTTCCAATCCAACTGATATTTCACAGACTTTACAATAATCTCTCCCTAGGGTTAAAGAGACCAATTACTCTTTCCAGGCTCCTTCTGGCAGGCACTGCCCCTGGCTCTCTAAAGGGCCTCTTGAGCCATCTACGAGGTCCCAAGCACGAACACACGCTATGGGATTTCACAATCATTTATTTATTACAGCACACTCATTCCTAGTGGCATGCAAGATGATTTCTAGGTGGTTTATGGATGTTTTTAAATAGATGTGATATATCATTGAGAAAGAACTCTTTTCAATTTATAATAGCAAATTACACTTTTGGTTTAAAATAATTTAGGTTTAAAAAGGGAATTAATGGAAAAAGAACAGTCAAGTGCACACAGCACATATATGTGGCAACCCTTCCGAGTGGCACCTAAATGAGTAATGACTGGGAAATGCCAATTTCATGTCTCCATGTGTTATAGCACACTGCATGCCAGATCTTATTTGGTGTGAGGGAGATTCAAGTTATGTGTACTTTGTCTTTGACCTTATTCTTTAAATTTTAGATAATCTCCCCAGCATATTCTGGATTCCAAGAACAATTTATTAACATTTATTCTGACATAGTGGGCATGATATGATCTTTTTCAGAATAAAGGGAAAACTGTATGCATATACATGTAAATGCACATGTGTACATGTGACTCTTGGCTATATGTTTTGCTTCTAATCAATAGAATACAGCAGAGGGTACACACACACACACACACACACACACACACACACTCACGCACACACACAGACTCACACACACACACAGACATTCAAACCTCCAAATCGTTAAACCGCACTGCATAGGAAATAAATGGATCTGAAAAATAAATTGTTAGGAGTGGAGTTGAAGGGTAGACAGAAAATAGCAGGAAAAGAATCAGAACTGGCATCAGATTAGGATCACATCTCTGCTTTGTTATTTAACGTAAGACTGTGGGTCAACTCCCCACTCAGCTGAGTTTCAGTTTTCCTTTGTAATAGGAGATGATCGTACTGGGTCAGTGACAGAAAATAGATTTTATCGATTGAGTGTATTTATTGGAGGAATTTGAAGAGAAACCTTCTGAGGGCAGATTCTGGTTGAGTGGGGAAAATGTGCTTGAGTGATTCGTTATGTCTAGCATGGATCTGAGGGTGTTGAATGATTAGTTTTGTCTGCCACAAATGTGGGAAGAAGGAATGACAACAACGCGCTTGCCACGCATAGTTACTGTTTCTAAACTGGATTACTTTGAAGCAACCATCGAGGACATTCTGTGGTTCTTCAAAAATTCACTTCTCCATGCCTCCCCGTCATAGAGCGAGTGGCAGTGGATATGGCAAAGATGGCAGTGGTGCTGTTGGTGGTAACAGCATAGGAAGCGTCCATCTACCTGGGTGGAACCCATGGGAGTCGGCCTCTGAGATGGACCCCAAGGGTCCACCTCCTTTTATTTATTTTTTTTTTTAGATTTTTTGATTTGTTCTTTTTAGTTATACATGACAGTCAAACAGTATTTTGACATATCGTACATACATGGACTTGATCCACCTTTTGCTATTCCTTGCCCTAAGTGATTCCCTCCCTGTGAGTGTGGATTGGATTTACCATTTCACATAAAACAGAGCAGGAGTAATGGGATGCCATTTTCAAAGTTAGGTTATGAAAATGTGTGATCCTTTTCCACTCTCTCATTTTAAACTACTCAAGAAAGAGGCCCAGATGGCAAGGAACTGATGTCACTGGCTAACAGTCAGTGAAGACCCAAGGCCTGCCAATAGTCACATGAGTCAACTTGGAAATGGATCCTTTCCAAAATGAGTCTTGGGATGACTGCAGCCCCAGCTGATAGCTTGATTGTACCTGTTGAGAGATCCTGAGTCAGAGACATCCAACTAATCTGCACCGGAATTCCTAACCCACAGAAACTGTGAAATAATAGATGCTTTAAGCGGCTGGGTTTTGGAGTAATATGTTATGTGACAACAGAAAACTAATACAGAACTCCTAGTCTGGCAATCCCTAAGGTGAGTCTCAACCAGTCATATGCTGGTCTGAGATCCGCCCTGTGTATGAAGAATTACTTCAAGTTTAGATCTTTATGGTTTCATAAACACATTTGGGCATTTAGAGACCAGAGTTAGACCTTAGCCTGAACCCCAAATTTGTATTCTGCCTTCTAAATGAATACCACCAGGAGTATGCTTCACGGGCACCTCTCCATATTACATCTCTGAAATTCTCCCTAGTCCAGTGACTACTATTTTCTATTTTTAGGCTCTAGTCACAAACTTTGGAACCATTAGTGATTCCTCCCTCATGTGCACTCATTGCATCTTATCTGTAGAATCTTCCTACCACCACTATCCTGCCTCGGTACTATGATATCACGCATGAGAAAGCAATCCACCTTCACTCTATCCATGATTGCTAGTTATAGTAGTAACAATCTATCCATCTTCTCACCTGTCCCCAGGTTTCTTCCTGAGCTGTGTGCACTGTGATACCTTGTCCTTGTAGCATTGCATGTTTAATGTGTTATGTGGAAGAGTATATGTAAAAATAAAACTGCCTCTAATCTCATCATCATAAAAGATGCTTTAATTATGGAATAACCTTCTACACTCTGTTTACATGCAAAAATGTGTTTCACTTGATGATAATAATAATTGCTATATAATTTTTGTGTTCTACTTTTAGTACTTTATTAAATAAAAAGCATTTCTCACAAATTGCAATGTTGTCTTTGAAATTATGAATACTAATGACTGCATATTATTCTATGAAGGGACTAGTCTCTAGATACTTGGCTATTTCTCTATTGGACATTTGAGTTGTTCCTAATATTTGTTGTTTTAAGTAACATTAAGTCAATCTTCCTGTGATTAAGCCTATCTTTAGTAAGTTCACTGAAATAAACTTTGAGGATGAGAATTCCTAAAATGACCATTCTGAAGACATTTTGGTACTGGGTACCAATTGTTCTTGATGACTTTCTAAAAACATTGAACTTGGGGCAAGAGTGTGAAATACCTGTATTTTAAAAATTCTACAGTGCCAAGTGCGGTGGGGCATGCCTGTAATCCCAGCAACTTGGGAGGACGAGGTAGGAAGATTTCAAGTTCGAAGGCAGCCTCAGCAGATTAGCAAAGTGCTCAGCAACTCAGCAAGACCCTGTCTTTAAATATAAAACAAAAAAGGTCTGGGGACTTGACTCGGGTTCAGTGTCCCTGGGTTCAATCCCTGGGATTCCAATAAACAAACTAACAAACAAACACACACTATAGTAGTACACTTATTTTTTTAAGTGACCTCTTTTTAAGGGACCATGGTGATGATTTATTTTACAGCACCCAAAAGTTCACATAATCATATGGCTAGATGAAAGTGTTTAGGAAGAAAGAGGAGGAGTAACTTCAAGTTCATTAAGATATTAGGACAGGACGTAATTTTTTCTGTGTTCTAATGAGCAAGCAAACAATGCTGTCTCTCTACTGACACCTAGGAACATCCCAGCCTACTGATTTCCACTCTGACTTCGTGAAATCTTGCCCCGCTCTCAGTACGCTGCTCCTTCCCAGTGGGGGAGCAGTCGGCCGGGCAGAGACCACAGGCCTCTCCTTCATAATCCTGGGTGCCCGGGATGCCGGAGTAGTCGGAGTTATTGTTACCATGACTAGCAAAACATTCACCTCGTTTGTAGAACTTCCTCCTTTTCTCTTTCTTCCCCTTCCTCTTGTTCCCTTCCTCACTGCCCCTCATCCTTCTTCTCCTGGTTCTTCCATTTATGTCAAGCTCTGCACGTTGAGATGGTCCTAGCGTCCAGTTCAAGAGTGAGGACTGTGGAATCTGACCACCCGGCTCGGGCAGCATGAACGGAGACATCATTCCCTCTCTGGTCTTTCATTTCCTCACCTGCAAAATGGAAATGGTATCACTACCTCCTCCTAGGGGTGCCACAATAGTTAAATAAGTCACCATGTTTGGAGTAATTGCAAGAGAGGCAGCACCTAGCGAGGGCTCAAGGACTAACAGCTGCTGTGACCAAATGCTTTCAAACAACTTCCTCAGAAATGGCCACAAGCTGAGCAGCAGAGACACAGGGTTGCCACACGGCCTCTGCCCTTTCCATGGGTAAACTCCCCGCCCCGGCCCCCAACTTGCTGCCCTGATTTCTTGGGGGAGGGAGGAGTGTCACTCGCAGGGACTCTGCCTCACCTGCGCTAAGAGGAAAGGTTGGAGAATAAGTGACTCCTTATGGCCTGACGGAGCCGCCACACTGGCAGCCGGGCTTGCCCCTGAGGAGCAGCAGCTGGTCTCGCCAATATCCTCAAACCAGCTCTGCTGTGGCATCAGGCAACCAGCGGATGCTGGAGAGAAGTCAAGGAGAATGAATGCCTCAGGATGGGGACTGCTCATCAGGAAAACTCCTAGGAACATGAAGGGAGATGTGCTTCAACCATTCTGTGAGTCATATCCAGGAATTTGTAGAACAAAAGGGCCTCATGCCACAGCCAGGCAGGGCTCCTGACAGAGGGCTTTTATGGAAGGACCAAGGAGGGCCCGAGAACACAGGGCAGACCAAGTCATTACCACCCTGGTGATTGCTGACCCACATTTACAGGAGCCGGTTCCCCTTTCTTCTTCTGTGAGGGACAATAATAGTGCAGTTCTTTTTAGCAGACAGAGAGGTTCTGGGTATCTGAGGGCCTGAAGAATGACTGACATGCAGGACTGAAGAAGCCCGTCGCATGCTGACAAGACCTGACTTCCCCGGAATAACTTACTCACCACTTAGTTCCTTCTTGCCCCTAATTTAGCAGCAACTGGGCTGTTTTCATGCACCTTGCAAGTCTGGGCGCTGACGGATGCTGCTCCTGAGGATGAAGAAAAGGCAAGGACGTGATGATAAAGATAACGATTAATAGTGACGGAGGGTGCCAGGGCTGGATGCTTTCCGAGGCTTCGTCTCAATTTATTCGATTTGTTCTCATGGCCTCACTGAGAGGTGGACACAATTACCCTGATTGTACACCATGAGGGTTAAGTTTGATGCCCATGGTCACAAAGCTGCTAAGTGACCACCATGGATTTAAATTCCTGTCCACACTTCAAAGAGCTGTTTCCTCTACATTCTGTGCAGCAAATGAAAACATCACCACCACCAAAAAAAAAAAAAAAAAAACAAAAATAAAAGAGAGAGAAGGAAGGAAGGAAGGAAGGAAGGAAGGATGAGTCTTAGATAAGGATCCCATGCTGTCATTCTTAAGGGCATTGAACTTTTTGTAATTGTAAAACTAACTACTTAATGTTCTGTACCCTGTGTTTTCAATCAGAACAAAACCATTCAAACATATTATCACTGCCAGGACTTCAGAATATCAACTAATTCTAGATTTGGGCTGTCTGGAGATTTGGGGACTACAAGAGCCTGGTCACAATGGGCTACACTATTCTGAGGTTGAGCAGCCTTCACCCAGTGATCCCAGTGACCTGGATCCTCTCGTGGGGCAGCCATTGAATTTCTCAGCAGACCAACTGTTCCCGGCTGACTTGCTTATCTGAGCAGCCAGAGAGTCCTCACGGCCTCATCCTCTGGGAGCAAACCTGAGGCTGCCCAGCTTGTCAGTGCCCTGCAAATTTGCTGACCTGATTAACCTATGTTAATTATCGTGTGAAGCTCCGCAGTGGGCAGAAGGACTGGACAGACAGCCCTGTTGGCCAGGCCTTTGCAGTCCAGTTCCACAGGGCATTCCCCTCTGGGTCTCTGGACATGAGCTAGATTCGTCCCCACATCCTCCTTTACCTTTTGGGCTTGTCCTCTCCCCTGCCCTCCATCTTACACATGCCAGGGTCACTGATTTCCTTGCATAAAGAGATGCAAAGCGAGGAAGGATAAGAAAGGTGAGTTGCTCATTTCCAGGACAAGCTAAGCAGCATCATACCTTTTTAATATGAATGCTTTGCAAAGCAGGAGTCCTGTTTCCAGGAATTATGGAGTTTTTCAGGCAGACAACAGAAGGGAATTGCCCCAAATCCTCTTCACTGGCAAGAATAGAATGTCAACGTTTGTCTGAATCCACACAGTCTCTAGGAGCATGGATTTAATGATTCCAAACCTGGTTTGAATCTTGGTCTTGCTCCTTTCTAGTTTTATGAATTTGAGCTGATGTTTTAATTTCTCTGAGCATCAGTTTCTTCATCTTATAAGACAGAATAATGATAACGAATATGGTGTCGTTATATGGTTTAAGTGAGGCAAGGGAGATGAGAGGCTTCACACAGAGAAATACAGAGAAGCTGGAGAGAAGCACCCAGCCACTGGAATCTACGATGATAGTAAATATTGTATGGACAGTATAGGAAACACAATCATAGAGGCCAGGTGCCAGGAACCTGGGATGCATGGTATGAAGAGATTCCTGAGGGGAAGGCTGCTGGTGCTGGGGCAATGGCTGAGTACAACATTCAGGAGAGAGTGTATGATGGGCTGATTTGCTTTGGGCCCCATGGACTGAGAACAAGTACTTATTTTAAGAAACCATGTATCCCACATGAGAATTATAACTTCATTCTCTTCTTGCAGTAAAGCGCAATGAGCATCTGTCAAATTATATTCATCCACTTCAAAACTCAGGTCTGCCTCAGAAGATCGTGGGCAGGGGAAGGTCACATCATGGTCTAGGCCAATGTGATTGAGGTCTGGTCTTCTCTTCACATTATTTTCCCTTTTGCTTGTACAAGAAGATAAGGTGTCAAATCATGCAAATCACCTGTTACTTAAATTTTCAAAAGGAAGACATGATGATCCTAAATAAAATTTGAAAGATGAAAACTAATCAGCCAAAACCATTTTGGATTTTCTTCATTTATTTTCTTTATCTAATCCACTTAGATTGTAGGTAGTCATAATCATAATGGATTTTATTTCATTTTTATTTATTTTTTGCTTCTTTTATCTAAAACTACATCTTTTACATTTTCTTTTAACCTTCCTGGTTGTCAGTGCAAATTTGCCCAGAGTTCTCCTGTCTCCTGAACACTTAAGTTGTTACACTTTTTTTCTTCCAGCCAAAGCTGCAAAAACATTATAGATGAATGTTATTCTTTTCTGTGATTTCTTTGGGGTAAATTCCTAGTTCAGAATGATTTATAGTTTTTGATATATGTTAACAAATTGCTTTCCAGAAGATCTGTACTGATTTTTATTTGTCCCCAGAATACTGCACTTAAAAAATTGCCACCAGCACTTGATGTTATTTTTCTTAATTTGCTAATTCTTTGTCATGTCCCCAGCACTTATTAAGTGTTCGCATCCTCTCAAATGGGCTGCTCTTAGAAAAAATGGATCTACCTATGTATCCCGAGCGTGACTGTGGCATGTCAGTTCAGGCTGCCCTGAAACTGGCCCCTCATGGGGTGGAGGCAGGTTGGTTTCGTTTACAAGTGGCTCCTGACATAGAACAGCATGTCAGGGGTCTCCTTTGGAAGAGAAGAAAGAGGCTGGACTCAGGGAGAAGTGGACCTGTCGTTGAGTCTCACGAATCTACTGCGGGTTGTAAAGATGAAGTGGTGGCCGTTGAGAGATGCTCAGTGTTGCCCTGACAGTCAGCCCCTGGATGCAGACAGCTCCGGAAGGATCTGTGACCTTGCCTCAGGTGGGGCAAGGAGGGGGCTGGCCACTCAGAGCATCTGCCAACAGGAATCCTTCTACGTGGTGACAGATCCTTTATTCCTGGAAGTGGGATCTGGGCAAGATATCAAAGTGTCCAGTCTGCGGGCTCATCAGGAGTTTAGACACAAACACATCGCTCCGGAGCCTTTTCGCCCCCGGAGGAGGGATCTTTTGTCTCCTTCCACCCAGGCCCTGGAAATCTGAGCGTCTGACCCTGGCCTTCGGCTCTCAGCTCGCTTCTCAAGGCATTGTGGCACTGGGAACAAAGAGTGCGAGCAGGTCAGGAGGGCAAGCTGAGTGGGGGACATCAACAAGGGGCATTCAGTACAGCTTAGGGGGGTCCTGGGGACCGAGATGAGGAGCTCCAAGAAGGCTTCTCAGAGATACACCTCGGGCCAATATGGAAAGGATGCATAGGCTTTTATCAAGTCAAGGAAAAGCCATCTCATCATGACCCTCCACCACCCAACCCTTCACAATGTCACACTGAGACCCTCACACAGGTTCAGCCAGGAGTTTGCTCACACTGATCTGCTAGGAAGCTCTTCTTCATCTTCTCTGGGTGCCCCAGCCTTGTTTGCTCTTGAAAGCCCACCTGAGATGCACCTCTTCCCTCTATCCTTCCCTGCCTCAATTCTGAGGTAACGATGGCCCCAAGAGAGCATCCTCTCCAGGTCACCTCCCCCAGCACTTAGCATCCTCGTCAACCACAGCTTCCTTCGTGTTTTTGCCTCCCCCACTGAACCCTGCACTTAGACTCCATGCAACCCCTCCCTCAAGGCCTGCCTCAGAGCTGGTGTTTGGTGGCTGCTGATCCGCAGTAAACCAGCTGAAGGGACCCTCTCTTGAATTCAATCCCCCAGCACCACTGCCGGAACTCAGTAGCTCCTCAATAAATAAACACACCCCGAATACATTTCAATATTCCAGGTTCAATTTCCCCTAGGTTTCCCTTCAGGAAATCACTTTTCCCCCCCAGTGGTATTTGGAGGGAAGTCCACCTCCTATTACATGTGGTTTTCTGTAGTTTCTGAGAAACCCGAACCTTCCTTTATAAAGATCATCCGTCGACTTGGCCAGCCCCACCCACCAACGGGCAGGCCAAAGCTTGTCTCCTTAACACAGAGCCTTTTTTCTCCTTGTGAGAAAACCAAACCTACTCTGCTATCTGAGATGAATAACCCCAGCTAAAATAGAACCCACTGAATCTTCTAGCCAAGGAGGCGGCTGGCAGAGTTGGGGGCTGGGGGTGGGGGAAAGCACATTTTGAAGCATAAAATTTCCCAGGGTCAGGGCATTTCATTAGGAGACTTCTAGATGTGTTTTTCTCTCCAAAGACTCAAATGAAAGTCCAGAGAATGTACCCACTACGGGGAAACATTCTGGTGCTTTTAAATCCTTTCTTTACCACCAGGAGCCCTGTTGCCCATTAATTGTAAACAAGTCGGCACGTTGATCTAACAAATGCCTATTTATTTTTTGGGTTCACCCTGTTTCATTTTTAATTAAAATCATTGCATTGATTTGTTTTTAAAATAATAGGGAAGACTCTGACTTTGTAGGTTGAGAAATAAATTATCATTTGAAGGATTAGAGTGGCTCTTCTTTTGATTTTAATAAAGATTAGAAGAAGAAAAAGAAGCACAAAGGAGCGAATGCAGCTCCCCCAATATAATGAGTTAGACGGCTTCCCCCCCTTGATCAAACAAAAGAACAAATGTATTAAACAAAGAGTATAGATTTGACAAACCATCTCTGCTCTCGCAAAGGATTTTCGAGGGGATTTGGAAAGTTGTAGCCTGCCCGTGTTCTGTTATTTCTGAGTATATTAAAGCCAGTACTCTGTTAGCTTAGGTATTGTTTTTGTGTGTGCTTTGCTTCCTGGCAATAGAGTCTTTCTTTAAGAAAAGCAATTGGGAGATACCCTGGTCTGGTTAATCTGTTCCCCTTTTCACACACACACCATTGTCTAGATGTGCTTCCCCAGAGGCGCGGGCATTATGTCCTGGGCCCCCTCTCCCAAGTCGGCAGCCTGTACAAAAGGAACAGTACATCTTGGGAAGAGCCTGCTGGATTTCCATTTGACACTGGAGCTGTTTGGCTTTGTGCAGACCTCAATGCAAAATGTGCCGGTTCCCAAGGAAAAACAAAACAAAAACGAAGCAAGAAGCAAATTGGGTTGGGGTTTGTCAGTGTTTCCCTGGGGCCTGCCACTCCCCACCGAAGAGTTGGGGAGGCTCCTGCTGTCTTCATGGGTGACTGCAGGGCTCTGAATCACATCTGTCCCCAAGGACATGCTGAGGTCCAGGGGCAGTCACAGAATAAGAACTTCTGGAACTGTCCCTTTGTCCCTATATCTGCATGGCTTTCTACTCTGATACAGAGATAGGACCAGCTGTCTACGTCCATCTCAGCCAACTCCAACAACCTGCCCAGGGCTTTCAACTGGACTTACGTGGTGGATTCCCTTGCCATGTTGATATTTAATTACTTCCTCTTTCACTAGTTTCTTTTCTTTTTCCAGTTATAAATATGGACCTGTCTAAATATGCTCACATCACGAGCTCTGATAATGGTGCTCTCCCTCTCCTCCTCCCTTCTTCTCTCCATCTAAGTTTCTTAAGGGCATTCTGTACTGGCTGTCTCCTGACCTCCAACTTCTGCTCACTTCCAAAGTCACTGCCCTTCACTCTTATCTGTGATTCCAGCCTTGCTGTGGTCACTGTTGCCATGTCATTAAGACTTTATTGCCTCTTTACTCTGTTCTTCCAGACCACGAGCAACTTCAGGATGGAGGTTATACGTTATTCATCTGTATTCACAGCATCATAGTGCTCAGCACCTATTGGACTAAATGAACGTACTCTAGAACTATCACATTGTCACAACTTCTCTTCTTGAGTTTTGGAAAGGAAATAACATTTGCTGAGCATTTGGCCTTGTACCAGACATGATAATGGGAACAACCACATACAGTTTCTGGGGCATCTTTACTGCAACAAGGTCTTTATCAGATGAGGCGGTTGAGACTCTGAGATGCTAAGTAACTTGCTCTAGATCACACAGCTAATAAACAGAAGATGGCAAATCTAGGAGGCTGTGCTTTAGGGGCATCTGGTCTTTGGGCCGGTTTGGGTTTGAGTCAAGCATTCCAGGCATGGGGATACATCACACAAATGGTGGGTCTGCCAAAGCTGTGTGCAGAAAACCTGAAAGTTGAGGAAGTAGGGAGCAGCCTCGCAGTTGCCATCATGCCTGGGGAGACTGATTCTCTTTGGGGGAAGCTCGTGGCTGTCTTAACTGGAGGAATGACAGCAGTAACAACAAATAATATTCAATGAGATGTCTGTTATGTTATGTGTTAAATTTATGAATTTTATGATCTCATCGTATTCTCGGAATAACCCTCTGAGGGAGGTGCCATCCATCATTAGTCCTATTTTATTGATGAGAACATGGAGGCACAGAGCTGTTGGGTGACTTACTTAAGGTCACATAGCTGGCAAACAGCAGGACTAGGACTTCAGCCCAGAAGGCACCGTTCCATGGTACAGTGTTGTAATCACTATATTAACCCAGGAGGTATCTTTCTATTGCTCTGAAAGTTCTGGGATTGCTACATTTTTGCATGATGGAGGGGATATCTTGAATTCTAATCGTGGATTCTCTAGTCTAAATATGAGTTTTTCCATCATGGCTCTATCTGGTGACATTTTGACACTCTACCATCTTTGTTCTTTGGGAAACAACTTGTATTTCATGTTTTCTTCTTAAACATGAACCCCAAAATAGAGTAAAATATTCCAGGAGTCATCTTTCTTTCTGCTGTAGCATAAATTCACTAAAGTGGCAGTTTTTGTGGTTCATGTCACATGTATTGATTTATGCTGTTCTTCCTGCTACCATACTTCCTGAGTATTTTTTCAATGAGCTGCTGGGACATTCTCTCATACTTATTTGATTAGCATTTGGGAATATATTTAGGCAGTACCTTAAATTTATCCTTGATAAATTTTTCCTGGATAAATTTCACCATATTAGATTCATTTAAACCATAATTTCTGCACATGCGTTCTTCAAGTCAGCTATCAATCTGGATATTGGAAAATACATGGAATTTGGAATCAGAGAACCTTGAATTTGGAATCTGGCTGTCACTTGAGGAGGGATTTGATCTTAGGCAATTCCCATTAACTACCCCTGCCTCCATTTTCCCAACTATAAATTAAAGAGAATGATAACAATTTCAGAGGACTGTGAGAATTCTTTGAGAGAAAGGCTTGAAAACTATATTCCTGTATCATTATAATCATAAATATTTCAGTCTTTGATGATCACTAAGATCCTATCCAAAAGTCACAGAAATATGTCCCCATGTACATTTTTTAGTTTTTACTTTTGTTTATGTGTGTTACTCTTAAGTTACTAATGTAATCATTTCTTGCCAGGTTTCCAGCAATTTACATTTCTTTCTTAGAAATGCGTGGTAACTGTTTACACTGTTTTTTGAGAAACTAGCCATGGAATATGAAATATTTATTCTTAGAAATGCTTCTGGTGAGCTTTAGCAGTTGTATAACAACCTCAGTAAAATGGTTACCTGCACAAAGTTTAATCAGGGGTTATCGCCTTCTGGAGAATAACCTGGGCAGGGCACATCACACAGAGTCTGATGATTCTCTCACCACCTCTGTCTCTTTTCTAGTCCAAAGCAATGTTCCCTTTACTTCTCAGGCTTCCTCTGGGGACTCAGTCTACCAACCCTCTGTTGGAAA